>NC_044032.1:644777754-645448585 GCF_901765095.1 Microcaecilia unicolor | reverse complement strand
TTGTGTTCCGGATTGGTAAGTCTATTAGGTTGGTCATGTAGCTTGGTAAGAGGCCAAATATTATTCTGTATACCAGCGCGCAGATCTTTTACGGCTATACGGTCCTTGATCGGTAACCAGTGTAGTTTTAGGAGGAAGGGTTTGGCACTGTCGAATCTTGATTTTTCGAAGATGAGTCTCACTGCTGTGTTTTGTGCTGTTTTTAGTTTATTTAGAATTTGCTCCTTGCACCCTGCATAGATTCCATTGCAGTGGTCCACATGAGCCAGAATCATGATCTGAATCAGGTTGCAAAATATATCTCGTGTGAAGTATTGTTTTATGCGTTTGAGTTTCCACATAGAGTGGAACATTTTCTTTGTGGTAGCTTTAGCTTGTTTTTTAAGGGAGAAGTCCCAGTCTATGGTAATGCCTAGGAGTTTCAGGTTGTCTGTGATTGGGAGCAGTGAGCCCACTGCGTTGATTGATTTAAATTGTGTAGTGTTGTATGGGGACAAGAGTACCAGGCAATGTGTTTTTTCCCTGTTAAGTTTTAGCTTGAAGGCAGATGCCCAAGCTTCAATGATATTAATGCTGGTTGTGATTTCGGAGTCGATTTCCGATGGGTTGTTTTTGAAAGGGATGTAGATTGTAATGTCATTAGCATATAAGAACAGATTGAGTTCATGGGTGGATAAGGTTTTGGCTAGTGGGATCATCATTAGGTTGAATAAGATGGGTGAGAGTGGTGAACCTTGTGAGACTCCACATTCTGTTTTCCAGGGGGGAGATTTCTGAGTTTGCCTTGATCTGGTATGATTTGGTGGTCGGAAATCCTTTAATCCAGGAGAGTATTTTTCCTGTAATTCCTACCTTGTCAAATATTCTTAGTAGAATTTGGTGGTCCACCATGTTGAAGGTGCTCAACATGTCGAACTGGAGTAATAGGATGTTTCATGTTTGAGTTTGGTCAGTAATATGATTAGGACCGTTTCAGTAGTGTGGTTGGCTCTGAAGCCAGATTGAGATTCGTGTAGTATTGAGAAGTGACTGATGAAGTCCGTTAGTTGTTTGGCTACTAAACCTTCCATCTTCTTGGTTGTTAGTGGCATTGATGCAACTGGTCTGTAGTTTGAGATATCTTTGGTTTTTTTCTTGGGGTCTTTTGGGATGGGTATGGGTAGGATGTTTCCCTTATTCGCTTGGAATATTCCTTCGCCAAACATGAAGTTAAGGTGGGATGTGAGGCCTTCAAGGCACTGATGAATTCCACACAGTCACACAAATCAAACTAAAGAAGTGAAGAAAGCCAACCAAAATGTTCAGGATGACCAAAGTTTATTCTTCAAAATGAAAGCTGATAGAATAACCCAACACAGGCAGGAACTTTCACTGCAAAAACAGAGCACTGGACCATGCTGCGCCTTCATAAGAATGCTGTTGTGGCAATTCAAATATGACAACACATCGTTTGCTGATTTGAAAGATAAACCCCAACGAAGACTGTGTTTTTCGAAACACGGCCCATGTTGGGTTATTCTATCAGCTTTCATTTTGAAGAATAAACTTTGGTCATCCTGAACATTTTGGTTGGCTTTCTCCATTTCTCTGTCTTTTTGTGGCATGCTGGTGTGTCTTTCATGTAAGTTCTATGCATAGCATACCATCGATCATCTTATATTTCACATATTTCTTAAGAATTCTAAGCAGATTAGAAAAGCGAAAAACCTCAACAGGAGAGGGAATTACTAAATATAGTTAACATTCTACCAAGAGAATAACCGCCTTGAGTGAATGAAAAAAAAAGTGGTAAATAAATCCAAATAAATAAATAAATACAAATTCTCTAATCTGCCTTGGGAAATGGTTCCACAGCCTAGCCCGTTGAAAGGGAAAAGACAATTCAACCTGCCTCAAGGATGGAAAATTAAGCTTCATTTTTTAGATCTCCCTCTTAATTCTATATACAGTATATGGCCAAATTGTTTGCACAACTTAATTGATTAACAAGCCAATCAGTGGCACTAATTGGCTTTAATTAGAATGTATGTGTATAACTTTCTAGGCATATTCTACAACACAGAGCGCATAACTTCTAATGTGCACAGTCAAAAAGGGGGTATGGAATGGGCAGGTTGTGGGCGTTTCAAAAAACTATGCGCACTATTATAGAATACACCCGATCTGCACCTAATTTAGGCCTGGTTTTAAGTGGCCTAAATGGGTGCACCTAAATTATAGTCGCAAAAATGGCTGCTAAGCATATTCTATAAACTAATTGTAACTTTAGGCGCAGTTTATAGAATCACACTAACCGCATGGTTTTTTGGCACCGTTTTTTAAGGCGCCATATATAGAATTCCCCCCTTGATGCATAGGATACGGATTATTAGGGAGATTTAAAATCCTAGTATCTCCTTCGGAGTTTAACCCATGAAATGATTTAAAAATCAAACAAGACATTTTATAAACTCCATGAATTAACTGAAAAGCCAATGGAAGAAATGAACATGACAGGAATGAATCTCAGTCTTAATCCAGGGTACGATGAGTATGACATCAGCCCCTTATGCAGCCATTTTACACTAGACTAGGGAAATGGAGGAGCACATTTGGGATTAGTGGAGCAAGCTAATAGCCCACCTTCCCTACGGAGATAAAAAGGGGCATAATCAAAAGGGACGCCCAAGTTTTGCTGAGGATGTCCTGGCAAAACGTCCTGGTGGAGGGGCGGGGAAACCCCTATTATCGAAACAAGATGGACGTCCATCTTTTGTTTCGATAATACTGTCGGGGACGCCCAATTCCTGAAATTTAGGTCATCCTTAGAGATGGTCGTCCCTAGGTCATTTCTGATTTTCGGCGATAATGGAAACCAAGGACGCCCATCTCAGAAATGACCAAATGCAAGCCCTTTGGTCGTGGGAGGAGACAGCATTTGTAGTGCACTGGTCCCCCTTACATGCCAGGACACCAACCGGGCACCCTAGAGGGCACTGCAGTGGACTTCATAAATTGCTCCTAGGTACATAGCTCCCTTACCTTGTGTGCTGAGCCCCCCAAATCCCCCCAAAACTCACTACCCACAACTGTACACCACTACCATAGCCCTTACGGGTGAAGGGGGGCACCTACATGTGGGTACAGTGGGTTTGTGGTGGGTTTTGGAGGGCTCACATTTAGCACCACAAGTGTAACAGGTGGGGGGGGGGGGATGTGCCTGGGTCCGCCTGCCTGAAGTGCACTACACCCACTAAAACTGCTCCAGGGACCTGCATACTGCTGTGATGGACCTGAGTATGACATCTGAGGTATTAATCCGAATGCGAACCTTTTCCGGAGACGGGAAGGTGGTAGAACTAGAGGACATGAATTGAGGTTGCAGGGGGGCAGACTCAGGAGTAATGTCAGGAAGTATTTTTTCACAGAGAGGGTGGTAGATACGTGGAATGCCCTCCCGCGGGAGGTGGTGGAGATGAAAACGGTAATGGAATTCAAACATGCGTGGGATAAACGCAAAGGAATCCTGTTTAGAAGGAATGGATCTATGGAATCTTAGCGGACATTGGGTGGCGACGCCGGTATTTGGAGAATAAAACCGGTGCAGGGCGGACTTCTACGATCTGTGCCCTGAGAAAGGCAAGGACAAATCAAACTCGGATATACATATAAAGTATTACATACCATGTAAAATGAGTTTATCTTGTTGGGCAGACTGGATGGACCGTTCAGGTCTTTGCCTTTGTGTGTATCACCAAAGTGGTTTACATATATTATATGGATGTACTTTCTCTGTTCCTACATCTAAGGGCCCTGTTTACTAAGCAGCGTTATAGGCGTGTTAACATTTTTAACGTGCATTAACTATGTACACGTGTTAACCATGTACGTGCCTACAATATCCCTATAGATGCCTACATAGTTAGCGCATGCTAAGTGTAGGTGAGCTAAAACACTAACGCACCTTTATAAACAGGGCCCTAAGTTTTTGTACCTGGGATAACGAAGGGTTGAGTGGTTTGCCCATGGTCACAAGGAACCACAGTATAAATCCAACCCACTTCCTCAGATTTTTAGGCCACTGCGTTAAGCATTGGACTACTCCTCCATGCCTCTCCACTGAAGGAAGGCCTCTTGAATGGACATTAACAACACGGTATGTATTTATTTATTTATTTATTTTAATGTAAAGAACTTGTACATGCTATCTAGAACTCTTGGAGAGTAACAATAAAAATGCATAACAGCATATGAAGAATTTGGGTCCATCTCATAAGCTGACTTTGAAGTGGGAATCTTTAGTTAAAACTAATACTTGCATTGTGCCAATGAGAGCTTTGTTTATTTATTTATTGCATTTGTATCCCACATTTTCCCACCTCTTTGCAGGCTCAATGTGGCTTACAATACATCATGAACAGTGACAACATAAGAAAACATACATTTAGTATTACAGAAGGATTTTGGGTAACATGATAATAAAAACATGATAGTATTTTAACAAGCAAATATTGTAAGACAGTTCTGGATATATGTGGAGGAGTTCACATTTATTGATCTTTGTGGTCTGCCTTGTTAAAGAGATGGGTCTTCAGTAGTTTGCGGAAGTTAGTTAGTTCATAGATCGTTTTTAAGTTGCGCGGAAGCGCATTCCAGAATTGTGTGCTCAGGTAAGAGAAGGTTGACACATGCATTAGTTTGTATTTTAGACCTTTACAGTTGGGGAAGTGAAGATTAAGGAATGTGCGGGATGATTTTTTAGCATTCCTGGGTGGTAAGTGTATCAGGTCTGACATATAGGCTGGGGCATCTCCGTGAATGATTTTGTGAACTAGGGTACATATTTTGAATGTAATGCGTTCTTTAAGTGGGAGCCAGTGTAGCTTTTCACGTAGGGGTTTAGCACTTTCATATTTTGTTTTACCGAATATGAGTTCTGGAGCGCATAGGGAATGTATGAAATCAAATGTAGTGGTGTCCTTTGAGCTCTTGTGTGACGTTTCCTTTGGCCCTTGTCAATTACGGTGGGGCCTTGAATTGGAAGGTAAAACTATTGTTTGGGGGTTTTTTTTTACCAAAGAAGAAGGTTACCTAGTTGTGTTCCAGTTTGCATTTCTGCTTAAATGACCTTGGAAGTGGAATCATTTTCCGGACTCTCGAGCCACCTGGAACGCAGTTCATTTTCAAATGCTTTGCTACTGTACTACATGCGGGCTTGAGTCGTTAATTATGACGGCTTAGATTTGTTTGAAAGGCTGTAACCTCACAACTCTGGTTGTATCACCACTGTCCTCTGTACTGGCCACGGGGACCTGGGCCCCCCCCCCCCAAAATTGGCTCTGGGCCCCTGGTTTGGCTGGCAGGGGTTCCCAACTCCCACCAGCTGAAAGTGTTTGTCCAGCACTGGTTTCCACCGCGTTGCCTGCCCTGCTCTCTCTTACCTTCACAACCGGCACGCTCATTTTAGTGAAACTGAACATGCGCACACATGCTCAATTTCGTTAAAAGGAGCGTTCTGGACATGAGGGGAAGAGAGAGCAGAGCAGGCAATGTGGCGGAGACCAGCGCTGGACAAACATTTTAGCTGGCGGGGGTTGGGAACCCCACCAGCCAAGGTATGTGCGGAGGCGGTGGTGGTGGTGGTACATCAGCTGGTGGAAGTTGAGACCCCCAACAGCCAAGGTATGTGCAGTGGTGGCAGTGGGTGGGGAGTGGCAGGGTGGCGGTGGGGAGGCAGACCAAAATATGCCCCCCCACCACTTTGGCCCCCTTCCACCTCGGGATCTGACTATGCCCCTGGTCTCATGTATATCTGTACAACACTGTACATGTCTCATGTTTCCTCTGAGGCTTCCTCCCTCCCACATCATATCCAGGGCCGCCGAGAGATTGGGCCGGGCCTGGGGCAAGGCAGCCCCCGTGGGCCCCACCCCCGAGGTCATCATCATCGCCACCCCCCCGGGCCACCATACCGCAGTCCCCACCCGCCCCCCCTCCGTCCACCACTGGGCCGGGCCCTCTGCATTGAAATCATCACAACACCTCACCTGTCACCTCACTCCATGACTGAAAGCGCAGCAACGGCAGATCGGATTTGCCTCCCTTCGGGCTTATCCTCCCTGTGTCCCGACCTTGCGGAAGTTACATCAGACGAGGGCGGGACACAGGGAGGGAAGGCCTGAAGGGAGGCGAATCCGATCTGCCACTGCTGTCATGGAGGTGACAGGTGAGGCACTGTGATGATTTCAATGCAGGGAGCCCGGCCCGGTGGCGGACGGAGGGGGGCAGGTGAGGACTGCGGCATGGCGACCTCAGGGGCGGGGCCGAGGGCGGGTGAGATCTGGAACTGTGGTGCCGGGCCCCCCTTGGAGGTCCAGGCCCGGGGAATTTTGTCGCTCTTGCCCCCACCTCTCGACGGCCCTGATGATATCATTAAACTTTATCCTGATGTGTATGAATTGAATTGACCCTTTCAAACTGGAGGATGCTCCTTGAAAATTCTCAGCTATCCGTTTGTACTCCAAGCCTCCGTGTCAGCCATAAATCACCACAGGCACAATTTCTCTGCTTCCCGTTAAAATCTATTTCACTCTGTACCACCGAGAAATATATGTGTAAGTTATCTAGATAGCCGATTCATTTACCAGGCGTGGATTGATAGGTGGAACACTGTTATGAATTCCGATTGCTGCCACTTTGGGTTATGTGCGCTGTAGGAGAAGATACGGCTCAAATTCTTTGGATAGATGAAGCCTTGGAATGTGAAGCACATAGGAAAGAATTCATCACGTATATAGATTTATCCACACATGCCTTTGTGACTGGTTTCTAAAGCTATTCAGAAAAAATTATTCCAAGCAGCTAGAGAATTCTTAGAAGTAAAATGATCCTTATTAAATCCACAGTATGCATTTAAAGCAGGGTAAAATATAATGGGATTTTAACACTAAGTTTATTACACAGGATGTGCTCAGTGATAATGGAGTGCTGAGTTTTATTTTCTGATACACGGTGAGGAGGACAGTTCACACAGCCCTGGGTATGTCTAGTAGCACTATAGAAATGAAAGTGGTAGTAGTAGATTGCAATTGACATGATGTCTGCTGTTTGTTTTACTGTGTCCTTTATTCTTTCAAGGGTCTGCAAAATGACATCAAACACAGTCAATATGATACAACTAGTAAAAGAGGCCCGTTTTGAACAGAAAGGAAACGGGCGCTAGCAAGGTTCCAGGGCCCCCTCCCCCCTCCTGTTCCCCCCTCCTATTCCCCCTCCTGTTCCCCCTCCCCCTCCCACCCCCTCTTCTCCCTCCCTCCTCCCCCTCCCTTTCCTCCCTCCCCACCCTCTCCTCCCCCCTCCCGACCCCCCTCCTCCCCCTCCCAATCCCCTCTCCTCCTCTGACCCCCCTCCTCCCTTATTGGGGGGTTGGGGGGGCCTTGGTTGGCAAACTGGGACGGTGTGGCTGTGGGGTTTTTTTCCGTTGCGAGGCTGACGTATCCTTCAGACCATGTTGTTGCGTTTTGGTGTGTCTTTCTGATAGAGCTTTTGTGTGTTTGTGGGGGGGAGCGTTGCTGGCGAGCTGGGAGGGTGTGTCATGTGTCTGGGAGGGGAGTTGTGAGGGAGGTGGTGACTGGCTTGCAGGGGGGTGGTAGCGGCGGCAGTACCGGCAGTGTTGATGCTGGCAACGTTGGGCACGGACTGAGGGTGGGGGTGCAGCACAAGTTATCTGAGGTGGTTTTCGCCGGCGCCGGTAGCAGCAGTGTTGGCTGCGGAGCCGGGAGGGTGCCACATGTGTCTCTGAGGGGGGTTACCCGGCGGTACCGGCAGTCTTGAGGCCAGATGTCTTTCTGCTTCGGTGAAGTTCTGTATGTGAATCTGTGTCCAGGCCCGCGGGTTGCACTATTCTTTGAGTCCGTTGGTGTGCCTCGTGCTGCTATCGTGTGGTTGGTCAGTGCTGCTTGTGACGAACCAGGAAGCACGCTAACGTCAGGACAGGAGATGGATACAGCAAGAACCCTACAAACCCTTTACTGCCACGGAGTCAGCTTCAGAACGTTGGAGGTGCTTTTTATTATAGTAGATAGGATGCAAGGCATGCAGGAAAAACTAGATTCTTTACAGGCTGTTATAAAGTCTTATCAGACTAACATGAAAATTACCTGAACACAATGCAGTGCATGAACTCTGAAGGCTACACAGATCACTCTGGCAAAATTATCTACCCTACAAAAACCACATGAATTATGGGACAAATGGCAGAGCCTGGGAAATTTGGAGATCAATATTCTGGGGCATTGTGTCAAGTTAAATTTAACCAGATCAGCACCGCTGCATATTGCAAGATAAAGTTTGCCACGTATCTTATCTGGTTTCACTTAGACCTTCTATTTGTGCAGTCTGACTTTAACCAGGTATGTTTAATTGAATAGCAGTCAATATTGGCACTATGCAGTTAAAAGAATATCATGCCCCTGATTCTCCTCTGAACCTGTCTCTTCCTAACCTTTGATCAGACATAAAGTTGTTCAACCAAAAATTGACTTATTACCCTTTCAAAAATCTGAAAGTTTAGGCTTGATCTAGTCCCATCCCACAGTTAACTGGATATATTGCATTGAATATCCATCCCATGGTTACTGGCAAAGTATGTGCCTACTTAATCCTGCTAAGAGGATAATTATGTAGCAGCGTGTCTACAAGGGAAGAGCAAATGGGAACCTATTTTAAACCTTTTTTATAGAGCATCTCTCCCTACATTCCTCCCTGGGAACTCCGTTCACTGGGTAAATCTCTCTTATTTAGCATTTCTATTTCTTATCTGCACCCTTCTCCTCCACCGCTAACTCCAGACTCCGTTCCTTTTATCTTGCTACACCATATGCCTGGAATAGACTTCCTGAGCCGGTAAGTCAAGCTCCATCTCTGGCCATCTTCAAATCTAAGCTAAAAGCCCACCTTTTTGATGCTGCTTTTAACTCCTAACCCTTTTTTTTTTTTTTTGTTACATTTGTACCCCGCGCTTTCCCACTCATGACAGGCTCAATGCGGCTTACATGGGGCAATGGAGGGTTAAGTGACTTGCCCAGAGTCACAAGGAGCTGCCTGTGCCTGAAGTGGGAATCGAACTCAGTTCCTCAGTTCCCCAGGACCAAAGTCCACCACCCTAACCACTAGGCCACTCCTTCTTTATTTTATCATCCTCACTTTAATATTCCCTTATCACTTATTTGTCCTGTTTGTCTGTCCTAATTAGATTGTAAGCTCTATCGAGCAGGGACTGTCTCTTCATGTTCAAGTGTACAGCGCTTTGTACGTCTAGTAGTGCTATAGAAATGATAAGTAGTAGTAGATGCATAGGGGGGTCTTTTACTAAGCAGCAGTAAGCCCAACGCAGGCTTACCACTCGCTAATCCAGAACTACTACTGGGCTACCGCAGCAGCCCGGCGGTAGTTCTCATCTCCAGAGTGCACCATTTCTGGCACTACAAAAATATTTTTTATTTTTGTAGCGCCAGTATTTACCCTGCGGTAATCGGACAGTGCCGCGTGCTGCCTGGTTACCATCGGGTTGGCACGGGAGCCATTCCCACCACCTCAATGGGTGGTAAGTACTCTCCCCCCCCCCCAAAATGGCCATACGGCAAGTGGTTCACTTACCGCATGCAACAAAAAACAGGGTGGAAAAGAACCAAGTCCAAGAGATCAGTCCAAACACCAGGATAAGATGCTCCAAACACGACTTTATTTGGACCCTACATGGTCCGTGTTTCGGCTATAAAAGCCTTCCTCAGGGGTCAATCGATGCGTGCTCAGCTTTATATCGACTGATGATGGAGCGCATAAATATATATCTCTTGGTCAAAGTGTGTGTAGTGTCTAACTCTAACAAATTCAACCCCATTTGTTTTCACTTACCGCATGGCCATTCTGTTGGGTCCACAACAACGCAGCGCAAGACTGCAATTTCACCTCTTTGAGCACATTATAAGTTACCCCACTGGCTCCAGGTATCCCACACCCCGCAACTAAGTACTGATGATTGTCAGTTACATTGATGTTCTGCTGGGCCTGTTATAGGATAGATTACAGTAAGGGCAGACTGGGGGCTTTTCTGTTCAGGGGTAGTTTAATGCAGCCGGTTTTCTCTTCTTTACCGGACTCAGTTTTCTTTAGTTTGGTGATTGGTGAGCTCCACATTATTTTGAGTAAAGAACAGGAGGAGGTTTTTTAAATCACTTAAGAGTTTTTTGCATGTGATTGGTTTTCCTCCTCGTTGGTCCCTTGCGGAACCGATGATAAAAACGGACTCCTAAAGTGATAGTGGTAGTTCTATATTGATATTCTCCCTATCAGGAGATTTGAGGTTCCATTTGATATTTTGAATATATTTTGTGGAGACACCCGCAAACTAAGTGTGCAAACTTTTTGGATTTATAGTATTATTTATTTATTTATTTATTGCATTTGTATCCCACATTTTCCCACCTATTTGCGGGTTCAGTGTGGCTTACAATACATTGTGAGTCATGGAATTACATTGGTTACAATATGGTTATGGGTTATATTGAGAAGAGTTATGGGAAGACAGTTGAAGTCATACATGTTTTGGGAAAACAAGTCAAAGTCAAACATAGTTTGGGAATGGAACAGTAGAATGTAGCAATGGGGAAGTGATCGGCGATAGAACAATGGCGAGAGAACATTAGGGTATAACAGTTCCATCTGTGGGTAGGGTTTTAAGTGTGGTGAGATTAAGGGGAAGAGAGATCAGAAGAGAGTGTATTGCCCTATCTCTGTTAGTGCGTAAGGACTTCATATGTTTTGATTCTTGCCATAGCTTTTCTCGAAGAGGTGAGTTTTCAATAGTTTGCGGAAGTGGGTTAATTCATAAATCATTTTCAGGTTGCATGGTACTGTATTCCAGAATTTCGTGCTTGTGTAAGAGAAGGTTGAGGCATGCATTGCTTTGTATTTTATGCCTTTGCACTTAGGGAAGTGGAGATTGAGGAAAGTTCGGGATGATCTTTTGGCATTTCTGGGTGGCAGGTCTATTAAGTCAGACATGTATGCAGGGGCCTCACCATGAATGATCTTGTGGACCAAGGTACATACTTTAAAGGTGATACGTTCTCTGAGTGGGAGCCAGTGCAGTTTCTCACGTAAGGGTTTTGCACTTTCGTATTTTGGTTTTCCGAAGATGAGTCTGGCTGCTGTATTCTGGGCTGTTTGAAGTTTCCTCAGTATTTGTTCTTTGCAGCCTGCATATAGTGAGTTGCAGTAGTCCAGATGACTGAGTACGAGTGATTGCACTAGGCTGCGGAAGACAGATCTTGGAAAGAATGGTTTTATTCTTTTCAGTTTCCACATGGAGTAGAACATCTTTTTGGTTGTGTTGTTCGCGTGAGTTTCGAGTGTTAGGTGGCGGTCGATAGTGACTCCAAGGAGTTTTAGAGTTTCTGAGATTGGCAGATTTAGTTTAGGTGTGGTAATAGCGGTGAATTTCTTCGTGTTGTATTGAGAGGTAAGTATGAGGCATTGAGTTTTTTCTGCATTCAGTTTCAATCGGAATGCATCTGCCCAGGTATTCATGATGTGTAGACTTTGGTTGATTTCATTGGAGATTTCATTAATGTCTTGTTTGAAAGGGATAAATATCGTTACATCATCTGCATATATGTAAGGGTTGAGGTTGTGGTTTGATAGAAGTTTTGCCAGGGGAATCATCATTAGGTTGAAAATAGTTGGCGATAGGGGAGATCCCTGCAGTACTCCGCATTCAGGTGTCCATGTAGCAGATGTGGTTGAATTTGATGTAACCTGATATGAGCGTGAGGTTAGGAATCCTTTGAACCAGTTTAGGATGTTGCCTCCTATGCCAAAATATTCGAGTATGTGTAGTAGGATTTCGTGATCGACCATATCAAAGGCACTTGACATGTCAAATTGTAAGAGGAGTATGTTGGTGCCGGTTGCAATCATTTGTTTAAATTTGGTCATCAGGGTAATTAGTACTGTTTCTGTACTGTGGTTTGACCGGAATCCTGATTGGGCATCATGTAGTATTGAGAACTTGTTGAGATAGTTTGTGAGTTGTTTGGTTACCATCCCTTCGGTTATTTTGGTTATTAGTGGTATAGATGCTACTGGTCTATAGTTAGTTATGTCGCTTGTGTTTTTCTTTGTGTCTTTGGGTATTGGGGTGAGTAAAATTTTTCCTTTTTCCTTTGGGAAAAGTCCATTTTGTAGCATGAAGTTCACATGGTTTGTTAGGTCTGTTATAAATTGTTGAGAAGCTGATTTCATGAGGTTGTTTGGACAGATGTCTAGTTTGCATTGGGATTTGGCGAAGTTTTTGAGTGTTTTAGAGATGGAGTCTTCTGATATTAATTCGAATTTGGTCCAGATCCTATCTGCTGGATATATTCCGTCTTCAGGGTCTAGGCAGTTTAGGAGTGTGGCGTATTCGATAGGGCTGGTGGGTATTTTGAGTCGTAATTGTATAATTTTCTCCTTGAAGTATTTCGCGAGGTCGTCGACCCCTGGTGTATCTTTGTTGTTGTTTGTAACTGGTGTGGTGTCCAGTAGTTTATTTACAAGGTAGAAGAGTTTGTGTGTGTCTCTGTAGTTTGGGCCAATCATTGTTTTGTAGTGTAGTCTTTTAGTCTGTTTTATGGTATATTTGTATGTCCTCCGGAGTGATTTCCAGGCGTTCAATGTGTGTTCATCTTTCTTTTTGTTCCATGCACGTTCTAACTTTCTGACTTGTGTTTTGAGTTCTTTCAACTTCTCGGTGAACCATGGGTTTGATTTTTTCCTATGTGATGTCCTGGTTTGGATTGGGGCAATTGTGTCTAATGTTGTCTTACATATGTCGTCCCATTCTTGGAGGAATTGAATTGTGTCAGTGTTTGTTAACCATTCATTTTGGTAGACTGGTTGCCAGAATGCTGTGGGGTCTATTTTTCCTCTCGTAGTGTATGTTGTTCGTTCCTGTTTATTGGCTGCGTTCCTGCGTATTTTTCGCCAGTGGAGGGAGATATATGCTTTATGGTGGTCTGTCCATGGTGTGGGTGTCCATTTTGTGTCTGTGAGTAGGAGAGTAGAGTCTGGGTCGAATTTGTGTGTAATAATGTCTAGTGTGTGTCCTTTTTCGTGTGTTGGTTGAGTGTTAGGTGCGTGTAAGTCCCAGAGTTTTAAGAATTCTTTGCATTCTTGTGTGCCTGTTGAGGTGTCATCTTCAAGGTGTAGGTTGATATCTCCTATTATGAGGATGTTTGAGGCAGAGACACATGTATTTGAGATGAAGTCCATGAGTAGCGTTTGGGAGTCTTTCCATTTTCCTGGTGGTCTGTAGAATAGGATTGTGCTAAGGTGTCCTTGTAGTGTCGGATGAGTGATTCTTGTCGAGGCGATTTCGAGTTGTGGTGAGGTAGATTCACCAGTGGTTGTGGTGGTGAACTCGGATTTGTAAATTATGGCTATTCCGCCCCCTCTTTTTCCGTTTCTTGCCCAGTGGGTGATTCTGTATTCTGGTGGGCATATTTCTATGATGGCGGGGTCTGTTGGGCCGTGGAACCAAGTTTCCGTGATGAATAGAAGGTCTAGATTCTCTGTGGTGATCCAGTCTATTATGTCTATTGAGTTTCTTACTGCTGATCTAGCGTTGATGTATCCTATTCGGATTAAGCGGTATGGTTCTGTAGGGAGGTTGGATGTAGTTATTTTTATTAATTGTCTGTTTCTTCGGTGGTTGAATTTGTCATTGTTGCTCTTTTTTTTTTCCTCTTTCTGTTGGTAATCATATGTGAGGATTTTTCCTATTGGTTGGTTGTTGTATTTTTGGTCTGGTGAGTTGTTCATAGGTTGTATATAGAGTTGATGAATTGCAGTTGGGTTGTTTTCGATGTTGTGGGTGGCCCATGCGTGGTAAATTATGGGAATGAGATATGTTATTATCAGTAGTTTGTTAGTGTTCATGTTAGTAGTGTGATGTACTTAGAAACAGTTATAGTGAGGTATTAAGAGTAATGCACTTATAAACGGTTATGAGCAAGCGTTAGAAGCAGTGCAGTTGGGGACATATAGGTTGGCCAGATTCTGGGTTGCTTACTACAGTTATTGTGGCAAGCATAGTAGCAATATGAGCCATACAATCAGAGTGTCTATGCATGCAATTATCGTAGTAGTTTTTCTACAATATTGCATTAAACAAACAGGTGGAGAGCGCTAAACTGCGCAGGCATGCAATTGTCACCGGGGCATGCAAACTATCACCTGGAGTAGCAGTGCAGTCAAGGTATTTGTGCTAATCAGATTTTTGGGAGTTTCTTGTTACACTGTTTCTGCAGACAAAGTAGCAATACAGTTAGGCATTTATACTTGCTACTTATCATGGAATTCTTTGCTACAATGTTACAACAATAATCGTTTGTTCTTGTAATGTATCACTGTATGAGATGATTTCTTTTTACTTTGCATTTAGAAGAGAGCTGCTAGTTTGCCTTGTGTTTAAAGCAAAGCGAGGCAATGGCATTTTTACCTTGTTAAAGGGCAGAGTTAGAGAATAACACTTAGATTAATTAGATTTGGCGGTGCTCATGCTGCAATAAAGGCATTTGGATCATTAAAGCATACAGAGGAGCTTTTAACTTGTTATAGGTCTGCAATATTTCAGTTTGCATTTCCCTGCTTTTCTATTGAGTTTAGAAAAAAAAAAAGACATCCTTTTACCTGCTGCAGTAAAAGGGGGCCTGAACGCGCATGAAAAACACGCTTTTACTGCAGCTTAGTAAAAGGGGCCCGTAAAGTGGCAGTATAGAAAGGCAGTCCAAAAATCGAGTGGCGAACAGAGCAATTTTCGAACCAGAAAAACGTTCATCTTTTTCTTTCGACAATGGCCATTTGCTAGATGTTTCTGTGCTCAATGCGTCTATCTATTAAGACCATTTTTGGGGGAAAAAAAAAAAAAACCACCCAAGGGAAACACACACAAAAACAAGTCATTGGGATGTATGGAGGGGGAGCAGAATTCTTAGTAGACCGACCACACAGACATCCCAGCAAAGCAGTGGGGCACCCTAGGGGGCACTGCGGTGGACTTCACATGAAAGGTCCCAGGTACATATCTCACTATTACCCTATTATATTGTATGGTGAGCCCTCCGAAACCCACCAAAACCCTACTGTACCCAAGTGAAAACCACTACAATATCCCTTATGTCTGCAGATATGTGAGTACAGTGAGTTCTGGGTGGGTTTTGGAAGGGTAAGCCTTTCCACCACAAGTGTACCAGAGTGGACTATGGATCTGGGTCCCCTTTTCTACAGTGGATCTGGGTCCCCTTTTCTAGAGTGCACGGCACCGACCACTAGGCTACTCCAGGGACGTGCTTGCTGCTCTAAAAGGACTGGCTATAACATCTGAAGCTGTCATGCAGGCTGGTATTTCTTTAACACTTTGGAGGATGGGAGGGAGTCAGCAACCACTGGGGAGAGGACAGTCAAAAGGGTCTGTGCCTGAAGAAGTTGGATTGTAAATGTGGAACAAAAATTTTTTTTTGTATGGTAAGGGAGAATTCAGTATAAGCTGCACCTGTAGCAGAGCTTACTTATCAATGAACCACGCCATAAAACAGCCTCACATGACAGCTCTATACATCATGCTTCTCCCTAAATCTTGATTAGACTGTACCATTTCTGGTCCCATCTAGAGAATTTCCTTGATAACAGCATTTAGCTGACACATTGAGAGGAAATCACTACATAGTAGGAGGTGGGGTTGGGCTCTGAATAGAGAGACAATCACTTGTTTTGTAACTTTCCAGGTGCGGACCTGAACCAAACTCCTGCAAAGTAAAGTAAATTCTGACCTTTTAAATTCCAAACTTCTCAACTTTCTGGCTATAGGTGAGATACCTGATATTCTCTTTAATTTAATGCTTATTGCTTAATTAATTAATTTGCCCTGTGAAACCTCTTATTTTCTTTCTTTCTCTTCCTGCCAAGCTCTGATAGAGAGGAGAGGCTGTTTGCATTGCATTGAGGCTCTAAAGTTGCATTTTACATTGCTGAAACTGCTATAATTATTGGGAATTTTCAGATTTATTTACAAAAGGAAAGTTATATTCTAGGGCAATTTTGAAAGTTAAATAAATTGAAAATTCTTTGATCAGACGGTACCATTTCTGGTCCCATCTAGAGAATTTCCTTGATAACAGCATTTAGCTTGGGGTGATAGTATCTGAGGATCTGAACGCGACGAAACAGTGTGATAAGGCGGTGGCCGTAGCAAGAAGGTTGCCAGGCTGTATAGAGAGAGGTGTGATCAGCAGAAGAAAGGAAGTGTTGATGCCCCTGTACAAGTCGTTGGTGAGGCCCCACCTGGAGTATTGTGTTCAGTTTTGGAGGCCGTACCTTGCGAAGGATGTTAAAAAAATAGAAGCGGTGCAAAGAAAAGCTACGAGAATGATATGGCATTTGCGTTCCAAGACATATGAAGAGAGACTTGCTGACCTGAACATATATATCCTGGAGGAAAGGAGGAACAGGGGTGATATGATACAGACGTTCAAATATTTGAAAGGTATTAATCCGCAAACAAATCTTTTCCGGAGATGGGTAGGCGGTAGAACGAGAGGACATGAAATGAGATTGAAGGGGGGCAGACTCAGGAAAGATGTCAGGAAGTATTTTTTCACAGAGAGGGTGGTGGATGCTTGGAATGCCCTCCCGCAGGAGGTGGTGGAGATGAAAACGGGACCAGAGCTGAGAGACAGACAACAAGGGAAGGCTGAAGCGCGAGCCTGCACGCTTTTCACTGCGTGCATGCAGGCAGATGTCGCCGTAACCAACCCCGACGAGGACGAGGTAGGAGATAGCTTTTGAAATTCGGAGGGAGGGAGGCCTTGGAATTCGGATGGAGGGAGGGAGGGGGGCCTTGGAATTCAGACAGAGAGGAAGGGGTGGAGGGGGGAGAGGCAGTGACCTCGGGGGGGGGGTGCAGTGACCTCAGGGGGGGGTGCAGTGACCTCGGGGGTGGGGGGCGTAGTGATCTGGGGGGGGCCCAGGGGCGGCCTTGTCCCAGGCCCGGCCCAGTCTCTTGGCGGCCCTGCATCGCAGTTCTGTAATGGAGCAAAAGAATTCTGTAGGGGCAACACTTGTGAGAGCGGATGCTTCTGTGCCACATGTGTAGTCTGCCTGAGCCTACTGTGGTTTCAAACTACGAGCTTAGTCTCGAAGTTTTCACTGCTTGCAAAAGCCTTTGTTCTATTTTGGCGCATGGAGCGCATGACTTGTTATTTTTACTCATTAACGACGACAAATATTTCAAGTGGGTGATTTTATTTAGTACAAGAGACTCCTAATGCAGGCCTAGTCGGCCGAAACACAGCTGCGTCGAGTCTTGTTCTTCCAGTTTTAATCATCTGGAGCGTCGTCCACTGATTTTTGAATCATCTTCTGCTATTCTGCTCTATACTAAACAATATGAGCCTACTGTGAACCATCTATTCTTAGGTGGTTTAATTCTTGTTCAATACCCATGTGGTTTTGTTCTCATAATAAATGAATCTCCTACTCTTCTCCTGTTTTCTGTCTTGGAAAGGGAAATGGGACTTGATATACAGCCTTTCTGAGGTTTTTGCAACTACATTCAAAGCGGTTTACATATATTCAGGTACTTATTTTGTACCAGGGGCAATGGAGGGTTAAGTGACTAGCCCAGAGTCACAAGGAGCTGCAGTGGGAATTGAACCCAGTTTCCCAGAGTCAGAGTCCACAGCACTAACCACTAGGCTACTCCTCCACTAGCAACATTCCATGTAGAAGCCTGCCCTTGCAGATCACCAATACGGCTGCGCAGGCTTCTGTTTCTGTGAGTCTGACGTCCTGCACGTGTTCAGATTCACAGAAACAGAAGCCTGCATGGTCGCGTTGCAAGCGCAGGCTTCTACATGGAATGTTGCTAGTGGAATAGCAACAACATTCCATGTAGAATCTCAAATAAGGAAAGGGAAATGGGACTTGATATACCACCTTTCTGAGGTTTTTGCAACTACATTCAAAGCAGTTTACATATATTTAGGGTTACCATTTTGTGTCCTCTGAAAAAGAGGACACATGTCACGCCCCCGCCCCGCCACGCCTCATGCCCCGCCCCACCACGCCCCCTTCGGGTCCTCGTTCCGCCCCTATTCCCCGCCCCCGTCACATAGTCCCCTCCCCCCCCTCACATTCTCCCCCCTCACTTACTATCTAGCCCTGGTGGTCTAGTAGCGTCTTCTCTTCAGGGCAGGAAAGAGCCCCCTCTTTCCTGCCCGGAGCGCTGCCTGCCCTTGCCTGCTGCATCCTCCTCGGTCTGGCTGGGGATTCAAAATGGCCACCGAGAGTTGAAGCGGCCTCGCGAGAGTTCAACTCTCGGCGGCCATTTTGAATCCCCAGCCAGACCGAGGAGGATGATAGACAGGGGAGGCAGCGCTCCGGGCAGGAAAGAGGGGGCTCTTTCCTGCCCCGAAGACGTCACTAGACCACCAGGGAACATGGTAAGGAAGGGGAGGGGACGGGAGACCAGACCCACGGCGCCGATCGCCCGCCCACACGCACGCGCCTGCCCGCACCCGCGCCCACATTTGTCCAGAAATCCGGACAAACGTGGGTGCAGGCAAAATCCGCCAGACGCCCCGGACATGCCCTCAAAAAGAGGACATGTCCGGGGAAATCCGGACGAATGGTAACCCTACATATATTCAGGTACTTATTTTGTACCAGGGTTAAGTGACTTGCCCAGAGTCACAAGGAGCTGCAGTGGGAATTGAACTCAGTTCCCCAGGATCAAAGTCCACTGCACTAACCACTAGGCTACTCCTCCACTCAAAGAGAGATTGTAAGCTCTGTTAAGCAGGGACCATCTCTTATGTGTTTAAGTACAAAAGAAGGCCGGCGAGGAGCATGCCGAGCAGCTGCAGGTAACATGGCGGCTGCCACATGGCAGCTCCCCAGCACGAGCCCCCTCTCCCTTCCGGGTTCCCCCTGACATGGTGGGACCCTGCCTGCCGCTGGTTGGGGGAACCGGGGGCGGGAGGAGCTTCAAGGTCTCCATGCACCACTTAAACGGCAAGGGACAGGAGCATGCACTGCTGGCAGACTAGTCACCTCGCTGGTTACACAGGGCGGGTGGGAAGCTGGTCTGGGGGGTGGGCTGCCCCAAGCAGTCGGAAGCTCGGCCACGCTGGAGGCGGAGACAGGGCTAGTCGCAGCGTGATGCTGGTGCTCTAGCTGGATAGGCATGGCGGAGGGTCGGAGCATCTGCAACGTCGATCCCAAGGCTCGGGTGCTTCCTAGGAATTGTTTATTGTGTTTAAATAAAGCTGTGGCCATTTATTCCCAAAACCTGTTTTATGCTTGTTCTGTGAGTGCGTGAGGGGTGAAGGCGAGAGCTGGAGCGAGAGGGTGTGCAGCCTGCCTATGTTACATTCCATACATCTAGTTATGCTATAGAAATTATTAGTAATAGTAGTAGTACAGCTGTGAACGACCAAACAGCTGCCTGCCACTCTGGTTAATTGTTCCACCCTGGTTATGCCAGCTGGAACCTATTGATAACATCACAAGGATGTGTGATTTATGTTTCGGGAGGGGGGGGGGGTCAAGGGAGCCTTTGCTACCATATGTGTTTCACCAAGCAGCTTTGCAGTCCAGATAACTCTTTAGACGGAGAGAAATCAAACAACCTTTTATGATTTTCACTGGCAACTGTAGAAAGTTTTAAGTCCTTAATGGCTGTGCAGTGCGTTTGCTAAGCAGTCATTGCTATGTGACTACCTGAGAGCACACCTTTAGACAGATGCGCTCCCTGTTTCCAGCTTTCACAAGTCCATTTCAGTCAATCATGTGATGGTTTTTATTTAATTCCAAATTCCAATTTGCACTAGACTGCAAGAAACATTTTAAGCCATTTTTCTCATAAAGAAAACTGATCCTTCCAGCTCCTTGTCTAAGATGACATTTCCAAATGCCCAGCACGATAGCCAAGGATATTGCACTGAGTATCAAAATACATCCTGCTTATTCTACTATAGGAACAAAGGAGTCTGCTCATAAGCACCACTGAAAAGTCATGGAATGTTTCTCTGAATAGTGTTGTGTGAATTAAATAAGGTCTCACATTACCTTAGTCTACAGACTAAGGGAATGGGACATATACTGCCTTTCTGTGATTTTTCCAACTACATTCAAAGTGGTTTACAGGCTCTTATTTCTACCTGGGACAATTGAGGGTTAAGTGACTTGCCCAGAGTCACAAGGAGCTGTAGTGGGAATTGAACTCAGTTCCCCAGGATCAGAGTCT
This sequence comes from Microcaecilia unicolor, assembly GCF_901765095.1. NCBI lineage: Eukaryota > Metazoa > Chordata > Amphibia > Gymnophiona > Siphonopidae > Microcaecilia > Microcaecilia unicolor. The sequence goes on along the minus strand of NC_044032.1, from coordinate 645,428,262 downwards.
GCTGCACTAACCACAAGGCTACTCCTCCACCTTGTGGGGAGTAGGGGCTAATGGTTTCTGCCTGTGGCATAGCCATGGGTGGGCCGAGGCTCACCCACTTTGTGTTTAGGCCCACCCAAAATTAGTTCTCCCTTTGTGTGGCTGGTGGAGATCCCCCAAGCCCCACCAACTGAAGACCTCCTCCGAAGATAGAAGGTTACATCTTGGGCGGTCAGTGGTGGCAGTGTATGCTCAGTTTTTGCACATGCACAAAACTGAGCATACATGGGGGCTGGCAGCTGGCAGCAGCAGCTTGGGAACACTGCCACCACCGACTGCCCAAGTTGTACGTTTCTTCAGCAGGGAAGAAGAGGTCTTCGGCTGGCAGGGCTTGGGGATCCCCGCCAGTAGGAGGAGGTGCCAGGAGTGAGTGGGGGAATGGGAGGGGCAGAGATTACATTTTTGGCCCACCCACTTTGGTTCAGGCTCACCCTAAATCGGCTGTCTGGCTACGCCACTGGTTTTTGCACCCCTGTGCTAGTAGCACTGGCTGTCAACCTAGCAGAATATTGTATAATAACTAGATCCAGGGCTCCTATTCTTTTCCTTTTCCTCTGGAGCCATAAGAGAAGAGGGAGGAGCATTATTTCCAGGACTTTATCCGTATGGACACTCTTCTGTATAGGTTCTCCCACCATTCACTCCAAAAAGAAAAAAAAGTCCAAACAGGGCTTGACTGCACAAAACAAAATCAACATCTATACTAAGTGATAAAAAAGGTAGAAATAGCAAACAACCCCCCCCCCCCCCCCCACCGAACTCCGTCCTTCAAAGTTGACAAGCAGGCACATCTAACTGGAGCAGAACCAGCTTTGCTGAATCTTCTCCTCCAGCCTCATCTTTTCTTTTTCCTTCACAATACTGGGACAGCGAGACCTCCTATGATAGAGAACCCATCCCTTCACACTCACTGAATCCCTCCTTCATGTCTCAGGCTCTTAGAACCACCTGGGACCTACAAGGACAGTTTCCCAAAAGTAGATGTTTTCCAACCTCTCTTCACCTCATACTAACGGAGTCACCCAGGCAGTCTCTAAAGCGCTAGTCCTTTAAGGAAAGTTTTCAGAAATCCTCAAACCTCCTCAAAACTTCAATGAGCACCTTTTCTGAACCTCAAGAATATTTGGACATCATAGCATTGTCATGCGCCATGTAGACAGGTCAGCGATGTTTCTACCTAAGCTGTTCTTTGATTTTACCATATCTGTTGCTTTGCTTCTTTTCAAATCGGATGCATATTGCAGAGCGAGCATGAGTGCAGGAATTGAGGAACCTATAGCTATGCAAACAGTTTCTGCTGCACGACTAATATTCCGCCAGGGTCATTATGCTCATATTAGCCCTCTCCTCAAGTCACTTCACTGGCTTCCTATCCGTTTCCGCATACAGTTCAAACTCCTCTTATTGACCTATAAGTGCATTCACTCTGCAGCTCCTCAGTACCTCTCCACTCTCCTCTCCCTAGATTCCTCCCCGGGAACTCCATTCACTGGGTACATTTCTCTTGTCTGCACCCTTCTCCTCCACTGCTAACTCCAGACTCCGTTCCTTTTATCTTGCTGCACCATATGCCTGGAATAGACTTCCTGAGCTGGTACATCAAGCTCCATCTCTGACCGTCTTCAAATCTAAGCTAAAAGCCCACCTTTTTGATGCTGCTTTTAACTCCTAACCCTTGTTCAGAACCCTTATTTTATCATCCTCACTTTAATATTCCCTTATCTCTTGTTTGTCCTGTTTGTCTGTCCTAATTAGATTGTAAGCTCTGTCGAGCAGGGACTGTCTCTTCATGTTCAAGTGTACAGCGCTGTGTATGTCTAGTAGAAATGATAAGTAGTAGTAGTAGTAGTTTCTGGCTTAAAATTGTAGCACAGGACACTTGAACAATCAATAAAACCAGGGGCTGGGAATGGTCTTAGGAAGAAGACGCTTCCACCTGATGAAGGGACCACAAAGGAATAATGTATGATTCCTTATAATAAAATGAAGGGATGGGATGCTAGTAGACCTAGTTTATTTTTTAATTACATTTTATTTGGTTTTCACTCTTTTTTATTTTTGTGCATGGATATGACTTTATTTCACAGATGGCTATGACTTGAAATCCTAATGCACCTCTCATCCTGCTGATGAATAATGAGGGCTCAGCAATTGCCGGGATATAAGGTTATAGTCCTTGGGCTTCGGTGCTCCAGTAGACTCTGACCCCGCCTAAGCCTAATTCATTTTCCAGAAGGCAGGCAGAATGATCACTTTGAAACACAATTTTAAAGGAAACTAAAAGCCAAGCATCGTAAGGAACCTAATCTTTTCCTTAATTAAAAACTAGAATTCCAGCTGGATGTGATTTGGGTTGTAAGGGAGAGTTTAGCCTCTTGTCTTGTTTCACTTGAGATGCACACGACTTATTGAAGTTGTCGTTTGAACTATAAGGAGTCAAAGGAAATACCATGGAAAGGAAACTCTATAGGCTAAAGGCTGGCTATTACTGTACTATTTCCAGTGAGTTAAGTGCTCTCGAAAGATGCCAAGTTGACGGCACTTACAAACTAAAACCTCTGTTTATTCATAGGCTACCTACAATATGGGCAGGCCTTGCTAACCTCTCTATAATGCCTTAATAATTGCAGCGGCCTCGGAGAGACCAGTTCAAAGGGGCGACATGGTAATTTCCTCCAAATTCTTCTACTGAGACTAACAATTACGGTACCAAATATTGCTAACTTTGATGGTGGTTTAAGTGGAGACGTCCACTAAGTAACTGTACTAAGACCAGCAGTCTATTTTATAACGGCTGCAGTCCAGCTGGCTCCTGATAATAACCGTCACGTTCTGTCAGATTCCAACCGCTGTCCTAGAAATAAAGAGTCCTTTTCCCTATCCAGTAATTAACTGAGCTGTTCTTTTCCACCTGGCCATTACAGCACCATATGTCATCCTTTTCCAAGGCTTACCGTGATTTGTTTTCTCCCCAGAACATCAGCATTATAGATTTTAGCTCTTCTCCTCCTCAAGATGTTTGTTCATAACAAAGTTTAGTCTTTATATAATACAATAGCATTCAATTTTGTTTCATAAGCGTTTGGCTGTAGAAATGTAGCTTCTCTTCTGGGTACCCTTTAGAGACCAGGGACTCACTTAGTTCCAGGACTAAGGCCCACAGACTGCCTGAAAATACTGGTGTCAATTCTTTGATGAGGGGAAGGGACGTTCCACTTCAGGGCCAATAGCGTACTATTATTAGTTCAAGGCACCATTGTACAAGAGACCTGGTGCAAGAGGTAATGGTGGTGGGACTGCCAGGTAATAATGATTACAATGCGATCAAATTTGTCATCAATGGAAGGGAGACACACACACACACACACAAACCTCTTGCTGTAGTACATACATTTGTAAAAGGGAAACTATAATAAAATGAGCAGCTTAGTTTAAAAAAAATAATAAAAGGAGCATTTGCCAGGTCAAAAGTCTACATAGGGCATGGAGGTTATTTTGGAAGCCCAGACAAAATGTATTCTCTGCATCAAACAAGGTTGAAAGAAGGCAAGCAATGGCTACCATGTTTTTATAGTGAGGTGGAAGCAGAAGTGAAATAGGGGCATCCTTCAAAAAACAGAAAGCAAACTCTAATGAAGAAAATAGGGATAAGCACAGGCTCTGGCAAGTTAGACATAAAAAATAATAAGGCAGGACAAGAGTGACTTTCAAAAGAAACTTGCTGTAGAGGCAAGAACTAATACAAAAAAAAAAATGTCAAGTACATCCAGGGACCACTAGACAACCAGATCAGTGATGTGGTTAAGTCTTGTTATTTTCAACTGAGAATGATCCATCAATTAAGAATGATCCATCAATTACATAAAACCATTATTAAAAGTTAAGACCATTATTAAGACCATTATTAAAAGTTAAGAGGGAATAATAGGCTTAGGAGTAATCTAAGAAAGTAATATTTCACGGAAAGGGTAGTGAATGCATGAAATGGCCTCCCGGTGGAGGTTGTGGACTGTGTCAGAATTTTAAAAGGCATGGGATAAGCACGTGGGATCGCTTAGGAAAAGGAAGAGTTAGGGGTTACAGAGGATGGGCAATATAGCCTTTATCTGCCGTCATGTTTCTATGTTTCTAAAACAAATTTAGTGAAAATTATATATGCTCTTATAACAAGTAGATTGGACTATTCAAATTTACTTTTTCAAGGTTTGTCTTAGATCAGTTTGAAAAGATTTAGATGGTGCAAAAGTGCCCTGCACGATTGATTTCTGCAAAGAAGAGGACTGACCATATAACACCAGTTTTAGCTGAATTACACTGGTTGCCAGTGTCAGCAAGAATAACTTTTGAGCTTTGTTTGGTATTTAAAGTTTTTCATATGGTACGGTATCTTTCTGATGTTCCTACAAGGTTATTATGCTCTTCTCAGCGTACTTTGTTGAAACTTCTTCTGTTATCTTTGGTCAAACTATCAACCACTATGAATCACTGGCCCCCAATTGTGGAATTCTTTTCCAGAGGAAATTCAAAACATTGATAGTCATTTGGTGTTTCGTAAACTTTGCATTATGTAAGATCTATTCATGTGAATAAATTAAGTGTTCCCCTTTTTTCTAAACCTCTAAGAGATTATTTCCATTGGCTTTGCTTCCTCTCACCATTAGGACTGAAACTATCTGTGGTTTCGGAAATCTCTAAAATTTTGAGTTTTTTCTAAGTATTATTTATGAGTAAAATTCTTTGTATGATTTGTTCCTGTATGTAGGATATTTACTTTTGTTGATGAGACCCCAGGCAGGGAAAATCATGAGAGCTGTGTCATACTGCCATCTTTCCTTTTACTCCATTGTTCTTCATTGCTAGGCCTAGGGGCCAGTAGGAGCCATCATTGACCCTGTGTGGTCCCTAACTATTTCCCCCGGTACACAACTCCCCCCGACCCTTTCCCTCAGACCTGCAGCTCACATATCTCCATAACAGTTATTCTGTTTAATAGCTGTACCACTCATGCCTTGGCGAGTTTGAACTGTGCTACCCAAAATCCCACTCTGTTCTCAGAAGGCTGAAGGAGCACCAAAAAAGTTCAAACTTACCACGAGCTATTTGGTGATGGAAGAAAAGAAAATAGCTGTTCAAAAGTCGGCACCACAAACAGGCCTCCAGAGATAATATAAGGGGAGATTAAAAACTGGTGGGGGTGGAGGCACCAGTAGTGGAAACAAGATGGTGAAGAACTTACAGGCTGTGTTTGGGGCAGCCCCAGAACAAAAGTAAAAGTGGGAGGGCGACCAAGGATACCAAAGACTGGAAGATGTGTGTTGGTAAAGGAGTTTATTGAAGTATGGAGACTCGACACAGCGTTGTGTTTCGGCCGTTAGGCCTGCATCAGGAGTCTATAAAAATGTATATATACAATAAAAATTAAAAACAGGTCAAATACAAAGTGATATACAGATAAATTACACACATATACACAGATAATAAAATATATATGGGGATAAAACATAACTATATTTTAATTCTCTCAAACAAAATATAATGAGGATGACAAATAAATATTATAATATAACTTGAAATGCGTATAAAATAAAATTTATGTTACTATCTTAATTTAAACACAAACACATGCATTTGAAAAAATACAGCAAAAAAATATATGAAAAAAATATATGCAGCCCCACCAGCCATAGACTGCTTGGCCTGCTAGCCAGAGGCCTACTCAAGACTGTTACTAACCTAGAGATCTGAGATTCCTGGCCTGTGAGGTAACAAGTCCCAGGGCTCAGGTGAATAAAAATATTTACTTTCGGCACCCAGTCATAAGAGCCCTGACAAAGGAACCCCAACAAAAACGCCCTGACAAAACAGCCTTGTAAAAAAATAACCCTTGACATTTCACACCCTAACAAAATAGCCCTTGACAAAATAACCCCCTAAGAAAAAATAACACATCACAAAAAATATAATAAACTACAACTGAAATCTTCACTGATAAAACACACCTACCAGCATTCAATTGCATAAAGCATATATAAATAAACAAAATTCTATAGCTACACCACTACTACTTATCATTTCTATGGCGCTACTAGACGTAGACAGCGCTGTACACTTGAACATGAAGAGACAGTCCCTGCTCCACAGAGCTTACAATCTAATTACAAACTGGTATTCAAGATCTGTTCTGCTATTTAAAGAAACTATTCTTCCATCAACATGCTAATTTAAAAAAAACACAATATTTTCATCATTTTCATAGTCTTACCAACCTTATCCTGATTGGCAATGTAAGATTATTAGGGAAAAAAATGCAATGCCATATTCTGGGCAGCCTGATTGGGCCCTTTTGTCGGCAGGCCGTTTTGACAATGGATGTTATGTCAGGGACTATTATTTCGGGAGCTTTTTTTTGTTTGAGCTTTTTTGTCAGGGTTATTTTGTCGGGGTTATTTTGACCGGGTACCTTACTTTCACCTTTATATACCTTGTCTGGCTGAGTTATTCCTAGGGCCACCCCAGCAACCTCATCCGGGGTCTCACGGGGCAATTTATCCAAATGGGTTAGTTTTGCACATCCCATAAAAGGAATGAACCTCGCTCCTAGGCCAGGGCAGTAATTTCCCATAATATTGCTTCTTTGTTTGACTGTAGCAACTCTGTCTCATGCTTCCAGCTATAAATCAGAGGCAGAAAAGGGCGGAAAAGTAAAGTTAGAAACCACAGACGTTTTTAGCAAAGAGGGGTAGCCAAAGCTTTCCAAAATACAGCCAGGTCAGCTGTGGGAACCAAGGCAGAGCAATTACTGCCACCGTCACTGATGCATAACAGTTTCTCCTGTTCTTGTTTTCCTGGTGTGAGAGCTCGGCACCTTGAAAACCCCTTCGCCTCTTAGGTGATTTTCGGTATCAGCCTGGCTGGCAAGCGAAGCATCACCGGGTTCCAACCCAAACACAACACATGCACACAGCAGCAAAACCAGGGCATGTAGTAGGCCCCAGGAATTTACTTACCCAGCAGCGAGGAACTGCAGGATGCTGGCAGGGACGAGAGCTTGGCCCTCCCTGTCTGCTTTACAGATCATCTATCCGTGCATGCAAGTTTCTGTAAGAACAAAAGGGGAGAATGGGAATGCTGTAAGTTCTTGTTTTCCAAGAGAGGTAACACGAGTTGTGTTCTTCTATGCAATAAACAGAATATTTTTTTTTCTATTAGATTGTAAGCTCTTTGAGCAGGGACTGTCTTTCTTCTATGTTTGTGCAGCGCTGCGTACGCCTTGCAGCGCTATAGAAATGCTAAATAGTAGTAGTAGTAGTATTGCACAGGGACATAAGGCAGGAGTTGGTGGTTGGCCACCAGTGAATCCCTGAGGAAATGAGAAAATAAAAAGCTAGATTTTGGTTTACCAAATAGCTTCATATAAGTAAGGAGGCCATCCTGGTTTTCCTTTCATCCAGTTGCTGGTTATTATGTATTATCGTATCATGTTTGAACTCTGGGGGGTTTTTTTGTTTTTTTTTGGAAGGAGGGCAGTAAATAATTATATGATAATTTCATCTACTAAAGAAACAGAAATTAGAAACCTATACGTGCAATAGTGGGCAGAGGGCAGGGTTGGCCCAACCGTGCAGCAGGGGGCAGCAAAGGACAGCTGGAGTCAAAGCAAAATAGATCCTGACAACCAGTGTTGCCAGGTGGGCGGTTTTACCGCCCAATTGGGCGGTTTTCCGCGACCCGCCGCGGGAAATTTTTGCCCGCAGCGGGTTGCGGTTTTTTGGGCTGTTTTTGGGCTTCAGTGCGGTTTTTTCGGCCGCGGGGGGGGCGGGGTTAGTGACGTTTTTTGGGCGGGGTTAGTGACGTTTTGGGCGGGGTTAGTGACGTGGGAGGCGGGGCCGATGACGTGGGAGGCGGGGCCGATGACGGGGAGGCGGGGCCGATGACGTGGGAGGCGGGGCCGATGACGGGGAGGCGGGACCGATGACGTGGGAGGCGGGGCCGGTGACGGCGGGGGCGGGGTTGATGACGGCGGGGGCGGGGGTGATGACGCGGGGGTGGGGGTGTCAGGGGCGGGGTTTGTGTTTGGGCGGGTTTTGGGCTGTTTTTTGGGCTGGATTGGGCTGGAAAAAAAATTTCCACCTGGCAACCCTGCTGACAACCATAGAAACTGAAAGAAATAACGGGATGGTTTTAAAGTGGGTGCATAGAGAGGAATGGCCAGCAGAAAAAGGAAGCGATAACGCCTCTGTATAAGTCTCTAGTAGACGTCATTTGGAGTAAAAGTGGGTGCATAGGGAGAGGAATGGCCAGCAGAAAAAGGAAGCGATAACGCCTCTGTATAAGTCTCTAGTAGACGTCATTTGGAGTAGTGCATATAGTTCTGGAGACCGCACCTTGAAAACGATATATAGGATGGAGTCGGTCAAAAAGGCAGCTACTAAAATGGTCAGTGGTCTTTGTCATAAAGCATATGGAGACAGGCTTAAAGATCTCAGTAGGTATACTTTGGAAGAAAGGCAGCAGAGGAGGGAGCGGAGTGGAGGAGTGACCTAGTGGTTAGTGTGGTGGACTTTGGTCCTGGGGAACTGGGTTCGATTCCCACTGCAGGCACAGGCAGCTCCTTGTGACTCTGGGCAAGTCAGTTATCCCTCCATTGCCCCTGGTACAAAATAAGTACCTGAATATATGTAAACCGCTTTGAATGTAGTTGCAAAAACCTCAGAGGTGGTATATCAAGTCCCAGTTCCCTTTCCCTATTTGAGATTCTACATGGAATGTTGCTACTATTTGAGATTCTACATGGAATGTTGCTATTCCACTAGCAACATTCCATGTAGAAGCCTGCCCTTGCAGATCAGCAACGCAGCCGCGCAGGCTTCTGTTTCTGTGAGTCTGACGTCCTGCAGGACGTCAGACTCACAGAAACAGAAGCCTGCGTGGCCGCATTGGTGATCTGCAAGGGCAGGCTTCTACATGGAATATTGCTAGTGGAGGAGTAGCCTAGTGGTTAGTGCAGCGGACTCTGATTCTGGGCAAGTCACTTAACTCTCCATTGCCCCTGGTACAAATTAGTACCTGTATATAATATGTAAGCCACACTGAACCTGCTATAAGTGGGAAAGCGTGGGGTACAAATGTAACAAAAAATAAATATGATAAGATCATTTAAATACCTCTGTGGCATAAATGCACAGGAGGCAATTCTCTTTCAATTGAAAGGAAACTCTGAAATGAGGGGGCATAGGATGAAGGTGAAAGGGGACAGATTTAGGAGTAACCTAAGGAAACACTTCTTCACAGAAAAGGTGGCGAACACGTGGAACATTCTCCCAGTAGACATGGTGGAGACGAGCACTTTGTCTGAATTCAAGAAAATTTGGGACAAGCACTGAGGATCTCTAAGGAAGAGGAATGAATTGTAGAATTTAATAATGGGTTTGAACAGATAGATAGGCCATATGGTCTAAATCTGCCGTCATTTTCTTCTTTCTATGCCAGCATTTCTTATCATTTTCATCCAAACAACTCACAGTGTCTGTAATAATCTTCCTATCTAAAAGCAGAGAGGAATGTGTATGCGAGCCATCCTGATCCAAGAAAGAGAGTAACTGTAGGTGTAAGTTTATGATGTATCTTCATAGACCCCCAGAGAGATGAAATTACAAACAGAGGCATGTTATCAATCTCTCTTTACTCTTCTTTGATGCCACTGAGTAGACTTTCAGAAGCTCAGAAGCTTCAACTGAGCAATAAATTTCCTAATTCCCTGGACACCGCTGAAGAGGAGGGGGAGAGGAGAGGGGGGGGGGAGCGTTGAGAATTGTAAGAAGAAATGTCCAAGGACTGGAGAGCTCTCTTTGAGGTTTTGTAATGTCAACCGTCATGGTGGGGTTGGTACAGAAGCATATGTGTTGTGCTAGCAGGACTTTCTGATCAGCATATCAGAAAAGTAATGTTCTCAGAACCTGATTTTTCAAAAGAGCTCCTTTTACAACACATAAAAAGTCCTGCAGGTTTAATTCAGCTGAAATGTCAACAGCTTGGGCTGGCCTCTGCAGAATCAACTTCCATCTCCATTCCCCGTTCGCCACTTCTCTTAGAAATTCATCTCCTTTCTGGTGGAGATGGGCGAATCAGAAAGAGGTGAATTGTCAAATGGGTTCTTTCTTGCATGATTACACCTTACTGGATGTCGGACAACTTGGATTTCAAGTAGGTAAAGGGACAGAAACGCTGTTAGCAGCGATAATAGATCAGGTCAGGGGCGGACTGAGAGAACTTTGGGCCCCACTGCTCTGCCCCCCCCCCTGCCATGCTGCTGCTGCCCCCCCCCAACATGCTGCTGCTGCCGCCGTCACCAGTGCCCCCACCCCCACCATGCTGCCTTCCTCTCACCATGTTGCCGCTGTCCCCCCTCCCACCTTGAAGGGCCCTGGTCATCTAGTGGCTACGGCTTCCTAGGGGGCAGGAAATAAATCCCCTCTTTTCTGCCCAACCGCTGCGTCTACTCTGCCCGGCTAGGTGCCATGTTTACAAAATGGCTGCCGAGACTACCACTGGAGTCTCGTCAGCCATTTTGTAAACATAGCGGTACAACCAGAGAGAATAGTGGCAGCGGCCACTAGACCACCAGGGTCCTGTGGGGGCTGTATTGTGCAGCAGCGGGCAACCGGGCAGATTCTCTAGAGCCTCTGGGCCCTCAGGCACTCCCCGGTTACCCGAATGGTCACTCAGGCCCTGGATCATGTTTTTACGAGTGTATAAAAAAGGGGTTTTCAGGCTTGTTAGTGTCCTTGGATCTAGTGGCATCATTTCACTTGGTGGAATCAAAGCTGCTAATAGACCTAGAAAATTAGGATTGGGCAGAATGGTTTCAGTATGGATAGAATCATTTATGGGAGACAGGCGGCTTAGAGTGCAGGGGGCGACAAGTTAGTCTAACATATATAGTTAGAATTGGGGGGTCCCTCAGGGCTCCCCTTTGTCTCCGGTCTTGTTTAGCTTTTATTTGCAGCCACTAGGGCAGTGGTTCCCAAAACAGCCAATCAGGTTTTCAGGATACCCACAATAAATATTTACGAGAGAAATTTGCATGCACTGCCTCCACTGCATGCATATAAGTACATAAGTACATAAGTAATGCCATACTGGGAAAAGACCAAAGGTCTATCAAGCCCAGCATCCTGTCCCCGACAGCGGCCAATCCAAGTCAAGGGCACCTGGCAAGCTACCCAAACGTACAAACATTTTATACAAGTTATTAGTCTTCACTAATTTTCAAATGAACTGAAGGGGAGCCGCCAAATATCTTCCCATGCAAGGCCACGACACTGCTGACCAGCAATGACATCCATCACTTCCAGCCTGCCTTCAAACTTTTCCTTGGGGGTGGGTGCTTCCAAATGTTTCCTCTTCTTCTATTGAGAAATGTCTTCAAGCATGCAGCTCTTCCTCCCCCTTTCTGACCTAAGCTTGGATAAAGAAGCAGAGAATATTGGGGAAAATCTCTCTTGTGAATACTCTTTGTGGGTATTCCGAAAACCTGACTGGCTGAGGTGTCTCCAGAACCAGGTTTGGGACCACTGCACTAGGGGATCTTATTCGGTTATGTGGAGTGAGGTTTTTTTTGTATACGCAGATGACATATAATACTAGTCCCGCTAGAGGGGGTAATTGAGGAGGTTATTGATCGATTAAATGATTAGCTAATGGGAAGTGGGCTATTATTGAATGCCAAGAGTTAACCTGGGCAGATGCATTCCGATTGAAACTGAACGCAGAAAAAACTCAATGCCTCATACTTACCTCCCAATACAACACGAATACATTTACCGCTATTAACACACCTAAACTAAATCTGCCAATCTCAGAAACTTTAAAAATCCTTGGAGTCACTATTGACCGCCACCTAACACTTGAGACTCACGCGAACAACACAACCAAAAAGATGTTCTACTCCATGTGGAAACTGAAAAGAATAAGACCATTCTTTCCAAGAACTGTCTTCCCCAGCCTAGTGCAATCACTCGTACTCAGTCATCTGGACTACTGCAACTCACTATACGCAGGCTGCAAAGAGCAAATATTGAGGAAACTTCAAACAGCCCAGAATACAGCAGCCAGACTCATCTTCGGAAAACCAAAATATGAAAGTGCAAAACTCTTACGTGAGAAACTACACTGGCTCCCACTCAAGGAATGTATCACCTTTAAAGTATGCACCTTAGTTCACAAAATCATTCACGGTGAAGCCCCTGCATACATGTCTGATTTAATAGACCTGCCACCCAGAAACGCTAAAAGATCATCCCGAACTTTCCTCAATCTCCACTTCCCTAAGTGCAAAGGCATAAAATACAAAGTACTGCATGCTTCAACCTTCTCTTATATGAGCACGCAATTCTGGAATACATTACCACGCAACCTGAGAACAATCTATGAACTAACCGAGTTCCGCAAACTATTGAAAACTCATCTCTTTGAGAAAATTTATTGCAAGGATTAAAACACATGAAGTCCATACACACTAAAAGAAATGCATCAATACACTCTCTCTTTCACCACACTTAAAACTCTACCCACAGATAAAATTGTTATACCCTAATGTTCTCTTGTTATTGTTTATCGCCCTATCATTTCCCCATTGTTAAATTCAATTGTTCTATTCCCCAAATGATGTTTCGACTTTGACTTTGTCTTCCCATAACTCTTCACAATGTAACCCATAATCGTACTGTAACAAATTGTATTTCCATCATTCACAATGTATTGTAAGCCACACTGAGCCCACAAATAGGTGGGAAAATGTGGGATACAAATGCAATAAATAAATAAATAACCCGCATTTTTGGGGACTTGGCTAAGTGGGAGCTGTGGATATGTCCCATGGATAATGATGTGGTGATCATCGATGATCGAAGAAAGGAGGACAGTGGAGTGGTTTGTTCCTCAGAGGTATCCGTGACCCCTTTGCCATCATTTCTCCTTTCTAAACCTACTGCGGTGACTTTTGAGATAATATTTGTCAGATGATTGCTGAGCTTGGAAAAATATTATTTCCTCAGGTTCAAGACTACTCCCTTCCTGTTTCAGACAGCCTGAAAATTCTCGGAGTTACAATCGACAGAAACCTCACGCTAGAAAGCCAAGCAAAAACTACAACAAAGAAAATGTTCCACTCAACGTGGAAACTCAAACGAGTAAAACCTTTCTTCCCAAGGGAAATATTCCTCAACTTGGTACAATCAATGGTACTGAGCCACCTAGACTACTGTAATGGAATCTATGCGGGATGCAAAGAACAAATCATATAGAAACTCCAAACTTCTCAAAACACCGCAGCTAGACTTATATTTGGAAAAACAAGATTCGAAAACGCCAAACCCCTACGAGAAAAACTGCACTGGCTCCCAATCAAAGAACGTATCGCGTTCAAAATCTGCACTCTGGTTCATAAAATTATCTACAGAGAGGCCCCTTGATACATGACAGACCTTATAGACCTACCAACCAGAAACACATCAAGATCAACACGCACATACCTAAATCTCCATTACCCGAGCTGCAAAGGACTCAAATATAAAGCAACCTATGCATCCAACTTCTCTTATATAAGCACACAACTATGGAACGCATTACCAAGCGCCGTGAAAACAATGCATGACCCATCAAACTTCCGGAAATCATTAAAAACTAACTTTTCTAAAAGGCATATCCTACTGATCCAACGTAAACGCCTGAACCCTGCAACACAACGAAACTAATACTCGAACTGGACATAACTTAACTCTTCCTCCTTGATTCCCTTATCTGTCTGTCACACATGAACTTTACCACAATATCACTTTGTATTTGTCATACCGGAATTGGCGAGCACCATCACGGTACTATGTAAGCCACATTGAGCCTGCAAACAGGTGGGAAAATGTGGGATACAAATGCAACAAAATAAATAAATAAAGTTAATCAACTAGAAGTAAATACGAATAAGAACTTCTTCTGAATCACTGACAGCGTTTAATCGTTTGGAGAAAACTGAAAAGGATATATCTGTAGCCCAGTCTATGCAATATGCTATTATAAGGGATACTGCCAACCTGAGAAATAAATATGAATACAACACTCAAATGAAAATAGTGCAGGAAAGCTGGTGCAATAGTACGGTAAATCTATACAAAACAGAAAAATAACACCAGAGAAAATGGCTAATCGACTGATATATTCTTTCGAAATGCTTTGAAACGGGCGCTAGCAAGGTAAATTCCCACCCATCCTCCCTTCCTTCCCTCCCGAGTTCCATACCCATCCCCCCTCCCTCCCGAGTTCCATACCCCTCTCCCTCCCTTCCTTCCTTCCTTCCTTGCTGAGTTGCAGAACTCCCTCCCTCCAGAGTTGCAGACCCCCCTCCTTCCCAGTTCAAGGGCCCCACCCGAAGCACATCCACACACCCACCCACACATATGTCCCTCCCTCCCAGTTCAAGGGCCGTCAAGCCCCTCCCACCGCGTTCCAGACTACCCCCTCCCTCACATTCAAAACCCCCCTCCGCTTTAATGTCCCCTGCACCCCCTACCGCGACCCTTTGTACACCACCCTTTCCTCCGAAATACCTCCCCTGAAGCCGTCGCGCACCTCTGCTGAGCTGACGGATCAAGTTCTGTTCTTTCTCGGCTGTGGGGCGTGGCTTCATGATTGAGCATCTGTTGAAGTCTAGCACGCACAGAAACTTCCACTGATGCTCAATCATGAAGCCACGCCCCGCAGCCGAGAACAGAACTTCGGATCCGTCAGCTCAGCAGAGGTACGCGACAGCTTTGTTGATGCGCCGAGCAGGGGGGGAGGTTGTTGCGCCACTCCCTGCCACTTGCTCTGAAGTGGCAGGGAACAGCGCAGTGACAGCTGTTTCCCAGGCAGGGGGAGGAGTAGGGAAACACACTCCGCGTGTTTCCCTACTCCTCCCCTTGCCTTGGAATCAGCTGAGAATGTGGGCAGAGCTATTATAATGCCTACGAACACCTCAGGCTTTAGGCTTCATTGCAAGGCTGCAGGCTTCAGAATCTTGGAGGTGCTTTTTATGGAATCAGCTGAGAATGTGGGCGGAGCTATTATGATGCCTACGAACACCTCAGGCTTCAGGCTTCACTGCAAGGCTGCTGGCTTCAGAATGTTGGAGGTGCTTTTTATTATATAGGACTAGTGGAACCATGCCCATTTCCTCAACAATGAAACGGGCCCTAGGAAGGCTGTCATGTAAGCTTTTTTTTTCCTCTGCCCTGCCCTCCCCTCCATGTCCAGCGATTCTCCTCTTCCCTGCCCTCCCATCCGTGTCCCGCGATTCTCTTCTCTACTGTCCTCCCATCCCATCCATGTCCATCAATTCTCCTCTGCCCTGCCCTCCCCTTCCTCCCTCCCCCCCCCCCCCCAATGTCCCGCGATTCTCTCCTCCCCTCGATTTGTACCTGAACGTTCTCTGGCTGGCTGGCGCTGGCTTCCGTTCCGTTCGTAACATCCCTCCTGACGTCAGCTCGCCTCCAGCGTTCCCCTCCCTTTCACTGTTCCGCTCTCTGACGTCATTACATCTTGACGCAAGGGCGGGACAGTGAGTGGGAATGGAACGCTGGAGGCTGGCTGACGTCAGGAGATGTTACGAACCCAGGCAGCCAGACATGGAACGTTAGAGGTGCAAATTATTATATAGGATAAGCTAAGTGTTGCCTTTTATTTGCTGGTGCTTTCGATTAAGCCTTCTGTTAGATTACAGTCAGAATTTAAATGCTATCTTTTGAAACGCTACAAAAACCAGGCTGTAGCAACTAAACATTATACTATATATGTCACACAGTATAACTATTTGCAAAAGATGACATATAATATCATATTTTTTGAGTACCCTCAGATATAACCCACTGTTCAGTGCAGTCAATGAAGCTGCTAATCGGTGGTATAGCACTTCTTTCATCGGGTTACTCGTGAACTCTTTTTTGGGAGGGTATTTCTTATATGTAATTCATACACCATCACCCAAGTGCTATAAATGTCATTAAACCACTTTGCAATCAATAATAAATATCGTGAAATATAGTGTACTTAGCTCAAAATTGTCTCTCTGAGAATAGAAAAAGATTTTCGACAGATGCCGTCCCCTGAAACCGCCCGACTCCGCGGGTTTCAGGATCGCTCCACAGTATACACACAGATAAGTGTTTGAATTCAGAATATAAAAAAATGTAAAAAAAAATAGAAAACTTCCACTGGATTCACTTGAGTCACTTTCAGGCTTATTTTTGAAAGTAATCACTGGCCATTTCCCGACATAAATCAGAAGATGGCTGGCGATTTCTTAAAAGCAGCGAAAACGGTATAATCGAAAGCTGCTTTTTTGACAGCATCGCCGCTTTCCCGTCGCCTCGCCGGCGAAAGTTCAAGGGGGCGTGTCGGTGGCTTACCGAAGGCGGGACATGGGCGGGCATGGGCGTGGCTACCAGATGGCTGGCTTTCGCGGATAATGGAACAAAAAAAGCGGCATTCAGCAGTATTTCGCCGGGTTTACTTGGTCCTTTTATTTTCACGACCAAGCCTCAAAAGGTGCCCCAACTCACCAGATGACCACCGGAAGGAATCGGGGATGACCTCCCCGTACTCCCCCAGTGGTCACCAACCCCCTCCCACACTAAAAAACACAATTATAAACATATTTTGCCAGCCTCTATGCCAGCCTCAAATGCTGTACCAACCTCCATGACAGCAGAATGTGTTCTATCCTGACAGCCTTTCCCTGGTTGTGATGTGGCTCTCGGGTGAGTGTGACACCTTTTCTGTTAGGTGCACTGCAGAGTCACATCAGCAATGCATTGTGGTGGGTGTAGGGTACTGGGCTCTACTCCCATAGTGCTTTTCCCCCTGCTAACTGGGTCAGAGTGTGACCAGTTTTGTTTCCGGTCGTCCATGAGGTAGTGGCCATTTTTGTCAGCAAGTTTTAGATCCCTTTCATGGCTTACCCACGTTAGAGAACTTAGTTACTACCTTGAATGTTGCTGAAAGAGGGCATTGTACACCATTCTGCCAGCTCTGACCTACTGCTAATCTCAGTACCAGGGAGACTCTTTGCCAGTGGGGCACAACCTCTGATCTGCAGTTAACTGTGAGTAAACGTGTGTATTCAAATAAAGGACTTTTTCAAAGAGATTAGTCTTCAGGTGTCAACTGGTGTGCCAAGGTTATATAGCAGCAACAAGTCCTAGAGGCCTGCATGTATGCAGGTCCCTGGAGCACTTTTAGTGAGTACCGCAGTGCACTTAAGGCAGGCGGACCCATGCCCATCCCCCCCCCCACCTGTAACACTTGTGCTGGTAATGGGAGCCCTCCAAAACCCACTGTACCCACATGTAGTTGCCCCCTTCACCCCTAAGAGCTACGGTAGTGTTGTACATTTGTGGGTAGTGGGCTTGGGGGGGATTGGGGGGCTCAGCACCCAAAGTAAAGGAGCTATGCATGTGGTAGCTTTTTCTGAAGTCCACCGCACTGACCCCTAGGGTGCCCAGTTGGTGTCCTGGCATGTCAGGGGGGCCAGTGCACTACGAATGCTGGCTCCTCCCATGACCAAATGCCTTGCATTTCGCCAGGTTTGAAATGGCCGGCAGTTTTTTCCATTATCGCTGAAAACCAAAAGCGGCGGTCTCAACCCCGGCGAACTCTGGCATTTGGCCAGGCTAAACCATATTATCGGAAAAAAAAGATGGCCGGCCATCTTTTTCAAAAATACGGTTCCGGCCAGCTGTTGCGCCGCCGCCAAAATAGATCGCCGGCGATCTGTTTCGCCGGCAACGTTCGATTATGCCCCTCCACGTCACATTATAAAAAGGTTGCATAGTTATGATTTCATCAGCAGACAGAAGAAAAAATATATATAAAATTGATTTGGATGGTAGGGGGTCGTCTATGATTAAAGGTGTCACTGAAATTAGGCATAAGAGTCATACACAAGCGTGTTGCCTAAAGTGACTGTATGAGACTTCCCTGAAATACATCCATGAAGTGATTAAGCGACTGTATCTCTACTATTTGAGTTTTGTTGCGTTTATCCTACAAATAAGCAGTGGATTTTCCCCAAGTCCATTTTAAGACTTTGGAACGCTCTACCAAGATCCATCCGAACAATTAACGACTATCTACCCTTCAGAAAAATGTTGAAGACACATCTCTTCAAGCAAACTTACCCTAACGACCCAACTTAACCTTATAAGCCCACCCACACAACTCCTGCTCTGAAAATGATTATACCTTAAACCATGTCTCCCAAACTCCTTATACTCATCCCCTAGTCTTCTCTTCTCCATCTTCCCTATACCATACCCCTCCCAATCTTTTTCCTTTTGCATATCATACCTTGTTTACCTTTCCATGTTCAATTCACATATTCTTAAAACCTTACTATTACTATGTTTATTTCTATATACTATGAAAGCCGCATTGAACCTGCTGTGTGTGGGAAAGCGCGGGGTACAAATGTAATAAATAAATAAATAATGGTCTATGGGCTTTTCCTGTAGGAAGCCGTCCAAACCTTTTTTAAATCCCACTAAGCTAACCGTCTTTACCACATTCTCTGGCAACGGATTCCAGAGTTTAATTACACGTTGAGTGAAGAAATATTTTCTCTGCTTTGTTTTTAAATTAGTACTTTGTAGCTTCAGACACATTTGTCTGGAGGGGAAGACAGGACATCAGGATGAAGAGTAAAGGGATTTGGATTTAGCTCATGCCTTTCTCATTAGATCAAGGTGAGTTGCATTTAGATACAATTGGTATTTTAGGGCTTACAATCTAAACTTATCTGTTGCATTGGAGGATTAAGAGGTTTACCCAAGATTAAAAGGAACAACCATGGGCTTTGAACTCTGGCTTTCCTGCCCACCAACCATTAGGCTACTCCTTTATTCTAAAGGACAAGAAATATCATGGCTTGTCAAGTGGAGGAGTGGCCTAGTGGTTAGGGTGGTGGACTCTGGTCCTGGAGAACTGAGTTTGATTCCCACTTCAGGCACAGGCAGCTCCTTGTGACTCTGGGCAAGTCACTTAACCCTCCATTGCCCCAGGTACAAATAAGTACCTGTATATGTAAGCCGCATTGAGCCTGCCATGAGTAGGAAATTGTGGGGTACAAATGTAACTAAAAAAAGTAACTAGAGTTATGTAGCCTCTCCTGACCATAAGGGAATATCTAGATCAATGATATATATCTAGTCTGACCTCACTAGTAATAGTGATAGTTTATGAAGACTCCTATGTAAGTTATAATTTGCTTTACCCTTCAATATCAATTAAAATTTTCTATTACCTATTGTGTTCACATTGTAAGCAGTATACTATTGGACTCATTTTCAAAAGAGAAGGACGTCCATCTTTCGACATAAATCAGAAGATGGACGTCCTTCTCCCAGGGATGTCCAAATCGGTATAATCGAAACCCGATTTAGGACATCCCCAACTGCACTCCGTCGCAAGGATAGCCAAAGTTCAAGGGGGAATATCGGAGGTGTAACGAAGGCGGGACTTGGGCGTGCCTAACACTTGGACATCCTTGACCCATAATGGAAAAAAAGAAGGACGTCCCTGACGAACACGTGGACGTTTTCATCCGGACCCTGTTTTTCTTACGACTAAGGCACAAAAAGGTGCCCGAAATGACCAGATGACCATTGGAGAGAATTGGGGATGACTTCCCTTTACTCCCCCAGTGGTCACTAACCCCCTCCCACCCTCAAAAAACATCTTTCATAATAAATAAATAAATAATGAAAACTTTCAGAGTCACCTTTACATTAACTTCAGGGGTGTGTGATAGCACTTAATCAGATAAATTAACTTACCAGCACCTAATTTCCTGCTCATTCAAGTTATGCATCTCCCATTGGTGTGATACATAACTCCCGGGCTGGTCCTACTGCTAGGCATCCATCAAGGATAGCCGCATTGGTTGGGGGGGGGGGAGGAAAGCAGCAAAACAGGTGAACAGTAACTCATCACTCATACCCTCTTCCCATGTCCAGCATTCCCCCCCCCCCTTTCCTTCACCTGCTACCACCACTCTGCCAGCACAAGAAAAGGAAGGAAGAAGATGCTGGATGACGGACACTCCACATGGGAACGGGGTGGTTAATAGGAGAGAAGGAAATGCTGGCCACTTGGGAGGTAGGGAAGGGGCAGGGTCTATCTCAAGAGACTGTGGTGCCCTGATCAAACTTTTTCATTGGTTTCCCCCTCCCCCCAATCTAGTATCTCTCCCTCCACTCTCCTCCTCCCCCCATCTGTGATCCAGTATCTCCCCCTCTCTCTCTCAAGTTCCTCCCCTCCCCCCCCCCCCCCCCCCCCCCCCGGACCAGGTGAGGCACTGGCTCAGGGTGCTGGTGATAAAGGGCACCAAAATCCCAGTCTAGCATCTATCTGTCAAGGAGTTTGAAAGTAGACTGAGTTTGAAATGTCTATATGCGAATGCCAGGAGCCTAAGAAATAAGATGGGGGAGTTAGAATATATTGCACTAAATGAAAAATTAGATATAATAGGCATCTCTGAGACCTGGTGGAAGGAGGATAACCAGTGGGACACTGTCATACCGGGGTACAAATTATATCGTAGTGATAGGGTGAATCGGATTGGTGGAGGGGTAGCATTGTATATTAACGAGAGCCTTGAATCAAATAGATTGAAAATTCTGCAGGAAACAAAACACTCCTTGGAATCACTGTGGATTGAAATTCCATGTGCAAAGGGGAAAAGGATAGTGATAGGAGTGTACTACCGTCCGCCTGGCCAGGACGAACAGACGGATGCGGAAATGTTAAAGGAAATCAGGGACGCAAACAACTGGGCAACACAATAATAATGGGGGATTTCAATTACCCGCATATAGACTGGGTTAATGTAACATCTGTACACGCAAGGGACATAAGATTTCTTGATGAAATCAAGGACAGCTTCATGGAACAGCTAGTTCAGGAGCCGACAAGAGAAGGAAAAATACTAGACTTAGTCCTTAGTGGTGCTCATGATCTAGTGCAGGGGGTAACGATACGAGGGCCGCTTGATAACAGTGATCATAATATGATCGGTTTTGATATTGGCATTGAAGGAAGTGAAACTAGGAAATCAAGTACGCTAGCGTTTAACTATAGAAAAGGTGATTACGACAAAATGAGAAAAATGGTGAAAAAAAGACTGAAAGGAGCAGCTCGCAGAGTAAAAAACTTGCATCAGGCGTGGATGCTGTTTAAAAACACCATCCTGGAGGTTCAGGACAAATATATTCCACGTATTAGAAAAAAGGGAAAAAAGACTAAACGTCAGCCGGCGTGGCTAAACAGTAAGATAAAGGAAATCATTAGAGCCAAAAAACAATCCTTCAGAAAGTGGAGAAGAGAACCAACTGAAAGTAACAGGATAGATCATAAGGAATGCCAAGCCAAATGCAAAGCAGAGATAAGGAGGGCAAAAAAGGACTTTGAGAAGAAATTAGCGTTGGAAGCAAAAATACATAGTAAAAATTTTTTTAGATACATTAAAAGCAGGAAACCGGCCAAAGAGTCGGTTGGGCCGCTGGACGAAAATGGTGTTAAAGGGGCGATCAAGGAGGACAAAGCCGTAGCGGAGAAATTAAATGAATTCTTTGCTTCGGTCTTCACCGAGGAGGATTTGGGGGGGACACCGGTGCCGGAAAGAATATTTGAAGCGGGGGAGTCGGAGAAACTAAACAAATTCTCTGTAACCTTGGAGGATGTAATGGGTCAGTTCAGCAAGCTGAAGAGTAGTAAATCACCGGGACCTGATGGTATTCATCCCAGAGTATTAATAGAACTAAAAAATGAACTTGCGGAGCTACTGTTAGAAATATGCAATCTATCCCTAAAATCGAGTGTAGTACCGGAAGACTGGAGGGTAGCCAATGTTACTCCGATTTTTAAGAAGGGTTCCAGAGGAGATCCGGGAAATTATAGACCGGTGAGTCTGACGTCGGTGCCGGGCAAGATGGTGGAGGCTATTATTAAGAATAAAATTGCAGAGCATATACAAAAACATGGACTGATGAGACAAAGTCAGCACGGATTTAGTGAAGGGAAGTCTTGCCTCACCAATCTAATGCATTTTTTTGAGGGGGTAAGCAAACATGTGGACAATGGGGAGCCGGTTGATATTGTATATCTGGATTTTCAGAAGGCGTTTGACAAAGTGCCGCACGAAAGACTCCTGAAGAAATTGCAGAGTCATGGAATCGGAGGTAGGGTATTATTATGGATTAAGAACTGGTTGAAAGATAGGAAGCAGAGAGTAGGATTGCGTGGCCAGTATTCTCAGTGGAGGAGGGTAGTTAGTGGGGTCCCGCAGGGGTCTGTGCTGGGTCCGTTGCTTTTTAATGTATTTATAAATGACCTAGAGATGGGAATAACTAGTGAGGTAATTAAATTCGCCGATGACACAAAATTATTCAGGGTCGTCAAGTCGCAGGAGGAATGTGAACGATTACAGGAGGACCTTGCGAGACTGGGAGAATGGGCGTGCAAGTGGCAGATGAAGTTCAATGTTGACAAGTGCAAAGTGATGCATGTGGGTAAGAGGAACCCGAATTATAGCTACGTCTTGCAAGGTTCCACGTTAGGAGTTACGGATCAAGAAAGGGATCTGGGTGTCGTCGTCGATGATACGCTGAAACCTTCTGCTCAGTGTGCTGCTGCGGCTAGGAAAGCGAATAGAATGTTGGGTGTTATTAGGAAGGGTATGGAGTCCAGGTGTGCGGATGTTATAATGCCGTTGTATCGCTCCATGGTGCGACCGCACCTGGAGTATTGTGTTCAGTACTGGTCTCCGTATCTCAAAAAAGATATAGTAGAATTGGAAAAGGTACAGCGAAGGGCGACGAAAATGATAGTGGGGATGGGACGACTTTCCTACGAAGAGAGGCTGAGAAGGCTAGGGCTTTTCAGCTTGGAGAAGAGACGGCTGAGGGGAGATATGATAGAAGTGTATAAAATAATGAGTGGAATGGATCGGGTGGATGTGAAGCGACTGTTCACGCTATCCAAAAATACTAGGACTAGAGGGCATGAGTTGAAGCTACAGTGTGGTAAATTTAAAACGAATCGGAGAAAATTTTTCTTCATCCAACGTGTAATTAGACTCTGGAATTCGTTGCCGGAGAACGTGGTACGGGCGGTTAGCTTGACGGAGTTTAAAAAGGGGTTAGATAGATTCCTAAAGGACAAGTCCATAGACCGCTATTAAATGGACTTGGAAAAATTCCGCATTTTTAGGTATAACTTGTCTGGAATGTTTTTACGTTTGGGGAGCGTGCCAGGTGCCCTTGACCTGGATTGGCCACTGTCGGTGACAGGATGCTGGGCTAGATGGACCTTTGGTCTTTCCCAGTATGGCACTACTTATGTACTTATGTACTTATGTAACTGGGATGTTGGCACCCTTTATCACCGGCACCCTGAACCAGTGCTTCATCTGGTCCATAGGTTGAGCTGGCCCTGGGAAGGGGGGGATGCTGGCCGCTTGGGGCGTAGACAAAACTGAGGGGAAGAGAACATGCTGACTGGGGGTTGGGAGGAAAAGGGGGATGCTGGCCACTTGGGAGAGTAGGGAGGGGAAGGAGAGATGCTAGACCATTTGGGGGAGGGGGAGTAGTCTTGAGCTGTCCCTGGGTGGAGCGCACAGCTAAAGGTTCACCTAAAATATTGCATACCCTTGGGCCAGCCTGGAAAAACCCATAAATATATTTTATGATGATTTTTCTCTTCAAGACAAATTCTGATGCTACCGTTTTTCTGACAAGCAAATTTCTTTGCAGTCAGCAGCTGAAAGAATGAAAAACTGAGAAATTATACATAATACTGTGCACTTTAGGACAGTGCAGTTAGGCCCCAAGCTAGAAGGAACTCTCCAGTATTAATGTCCTAACTTCAGTGGGTTTAAACTTGCTGGTTTCTTTGGGCTTTCTGTAGCGAACAACTGCTAAAAGACAGGTCCATCTCTGGCAACGCCCAACCGAGATCTTACCAAAGAGAAATACTGCCACCTACTGGCAGATACACAAAACAGACTGCACAGGACTGAACAGTGTTGTATACCAGTTTAACAATTAACGGCATGCATGCAAATTGTTTTCTTTTTTATTTTGTAATATAAGTTGTAAGAATCTTACAATCTGAAAACATAAAGAAAATATATATATAAAAAAAGAAAATACATACTATACACATTTTAATAACAATAATCCACATTATGAATATTGCTAACTCCAGGTTAAGCATTAAAAGCAGGAAAAAAATCAATTCACTCTATTTGACTCCTTGATCCCAAATCCTCCACAACATAAAAATCATGTGTATGCATGCACATTTAGCTCATACATATTCACTGAATATCCCATGGACCTGAACAGGCAGTGGGTGTCCAAGAACTAGGTTGAGAATTACTGCAACTAAAGATATTGGGCCTCTTTTACGAAGCCTGCAGTAACTACTAATGTATTCTTATTGCACGATATGCTCAGGCATCTTGTGGTTGTTTTAGGAGGGGACTTGATATACTGCCTTTCTGTGGTTACAACCAAAGCGGTTTATGTATATTCAGGTACTTATTTTGTACCAGGGGCAATGGAGGGTTAAGTGACTTGCCCAGAGTCACAAGGAGCTGCAGTGGGAATCAAACTCAATTCCCCAGGATCAAAGTCCACTGCACTAACCACTAGGCTACTCCTCCACTAGCAACATTCCATGTAGAAGCCTGCCCTTGCAGATCAGCAATGCAGCCACGCAGGCTTCTGTTTCTGTGAGACTCACGTCCTACACATACGTGCAGGACATCAGACTCACAGAAACAGAAGCCTGAGCAGCCGCGTTGCTAATCTGCAAGGGCAGGCTTCTACATGGAATGTTGCTAGTGGAATAGCAACATTCCATGTAGAATCTCAAATAGCAGCAATAGAATCTCAATAGTAGCAACATTCCATGTGCAATCTCAAATAGGGAAAGGGAACTGAGACTTGACATACCACCTTTCTGAGGTTTTTGCAACTACATTCAAAGCGGTTTACATATATTCAGGTACTTATTTTGTACCAGGGGCAATGGAGGGTTAAGTGACTTGCCCAGAGTCACAAGGAGCTGGAGTGGGAATTGAACCCAGTTCCCCAGGGTCAAGGTCTGCTGCAGTAACCACTAGGCTACTCCTCCACTAACAACAATCCATGTAGAATCTCAAATAGGGAAAGGGAAATTGGACTTGATATACTGCCTTTCTGTGGATTTTTCAACTACATTCAAAGTGGTTTACATGGTATATACAGGTACTTATTTGAGCCTGGTGCAATGGACGATTAAGTGACTTGCCTAGAGTTACAAGAAGCTGCAGTGGGAATTGAACCCACTTCCACAGGATCATTAACCACTAGGCTACTCCTCCACTAGCAGCATTCTTTGTAGAATCTCAAATAGTAGCAACATTCCCTAATTCCATGCAGAATCTCAAAGAGTAACAAGATTCCAGAATCCCAAACAGTAGCAAGATGCTGTGCTTGTGGGTAAGGGAAAGGGGCTCGAAATGCTGCCTTTCTGTGGTTACAACCAAAGCAGTTTACATATATACAGATACTTATTTTGTATCTGGGGCAAAGGAGGGTCAAATGACTTGCCCAGAGTCACAAGGAGCTGCAGTGGGGAACTGAACCCAGCTCCTCAGGCTCTCATGCTGCTGCACTAACCCAGGGGTGTAGCCAGACTTTGGCGGGAGGGGGGTCCAGAGCCTGAGGTGAGGGGGCACATTTTAGCCCCCCCCCCGGCGCCGCTGGCCCCCCGCCATTGCCGACCCCACCCCCGCCAACTTTGACCCCCCCCCCTGCCAATGACCCTCTCGATCCCCCCTCCCACCACCTACCCTCCCCCGCCGCCGCCGTCGCCTACCTTTGCTGGCAGGGGACCCCAACCCCCGCCAGCCGAAGTCCTCTTCTTCTGGCGCAAGGCTTCATTCTGTTTCTGTGAGTCTGACATCCTGCATGTACATCGTGCAGGACGCCAGACCACTGCACTGACACAACCCCCGCCGGCCGAGGTCCTCTTCTTGCGGCGCAAGGCTTTGTTCTGTTTCTGTGAGTCTGACATCCTGCATGTACAATGTGCAGGACGTCAGACCACTGCACTGACCCAACCCCCACCAGCCGAGGTCCTCTTCTTCCGGCGCAAGGCTTCGTTCTGTTTCTGTGAGTCTGACGTCCTGCATGTACAACGTGCAGGACATCAGACCACTGCACTGACCCAACCTCCACCAGCCTCTTCTTCCGGCGCAAGGCTTCGTTCTGTTTCTGTGAGTCTGACATCCTGCATGTACAATGTGCAGGACGTCAGACCACTGCACTGACCCAACCCCCACCAGCCGAGGTCCTCCTCTTCCGGCGCAAGGCTTCGTTCTGTTTCTGTGAGTCTGACGTCCTGCATGTACAACGTGCAGGACATCAGACCACTGCACTGACCCAACCCCCACCAGCCTCTTCTTCCGGCGCAAGGCTTCGTTCTGTTTCTGTGAGTCTGACGTCCTGCATGTACAACGTGCAGGACATCAGACCACTGCACTGACCCAACCTCCACCAGCCTCTTCTTCCGGCGCAAGGCTTCGTTCTGTTTCTGTGAGTCTGACGTCCTGCATGTACAACGTGCAGGACATCAGACCACTGCACTGACCCAACCCCCACCAGCCTCTTCTTCCGGCGCAAGGCTTCGTTCTGTTTCTGTGAGTCTGACGTCCTGCATGTACAACGTGCAGGACATCAGACCACTGCACTGACCCAACCCCCACCAGCCGAGGTCCTCTTCTTCCGGCGCAAGGCTTCGTTCTGTTTCTGTGAGTCTGACATCCTGCATGTACAATGTGCAGGACGTCAGACCACTGCACTGACCCAACCCCCACCAGCCGAGGTCCTCTTCTTCCGGCGCAAGGCTTCGTTCTGTTTCTGTGAGTCTGATGTCCTGCACGTACAACGTGCAGGACGTCAGACTCACAGAAACAGAACAAAGCCTTGCGCCAGAAGAAGAGGACTTCGGCTGGCGGGGGTTAGGGTCCCCCGCCAGCAAAGGTAGGCAACGGTGGGTTGGCGGCGGGAGGGGAGGTCGAGAGGGTCATCAGCAGGGGGGTCCAGGGCCAAATCCACGGGGGCCTCCCCATGTAGCTACGCCACTACACCAGGCTACTCCTCAGTGTATGCTAGCTGTGTATTTAAAAAATAGATTTTATTTTTAGGCTGGGGGGGGGGGGGGGTTGGCAGTGGAGATTAGGCATGCCCTGCACTAATCGGTTAGCACGGCGGGGGGGGGGGGGCATTGGCACACACTGTCCAATTAGCACAGGATTACAATGGGAGCCCCTAACGCTTACAAAATAGG
This sequence comes from Microcaecilia unicolor, assembly GCF_901765095.1. Classification (NCBI taxonomy): domain Eukaryota; kingdom Metazoa; phylum Chordata; class Amphibia; order Gymnophiona; family Siphonopidae; genus Microcaecilia; species Microcaecilia unicolor. The sequence goes on along the minus strand of NC_044032.1, from coordinate 645,400,803 downwards.
TGGGCAGTAAGAGCTCCCGCAGTCATCGCCATGAGCTAATTTCCCAATTAGTATGTGGCTATTAACCCTTTAGTGTCCAATGTTCCCTTCAATCTGTTCCCCTATGGCTTTTTACGGGAACATTGGACACTAAAGGGTTTTAATGAAGCAAAAAAAAAAAAAAAAAGAAATTGTGGCCACTTTACAGCTGTGCTAAACGTGGCCTCAGTGCACGGGAAACCCACACGTTAAAAATAGCGCAGGACACTTTTTAGTGCGGTCTAGTAAAAGGGCCCCATATTGAACCTGGTAAACTGTACAATACATTTTTAGGCTATCCTATATAATAATTCTCACCTCCAACGTTCTATGCTTGGGACTGTGGCTCCCTGGCTGCAAGTGGTCTGCGAGGCAGACACGCACGGACGTCACTGACGTCAACACAGCTGATTCCAAGGCAAGGGGAGGAGTGCGCGTGTTTCCCTACTCCTCCTACTGCCTCGGAATCAGCTGTCACCCCCCCCCGCGCTATGGCCCCCTCGAAACCCACCCCCTCCCGCGAACCTGTCGATCCCCCCCCCCGGAACGCCGAAAACTGCCGCCGCCGTTGTTGTGCTACCTTCCCTTCCCTTCCCGTAGGTTGTTCAATCATCTTCTTAGAAAGTTTAACTCCGTGCGTCTGACGCACGGAGTTAAACTTTCTAAGAAGATGATTGAACAACCTACGGGAAGGGAAGGGAAGATAGCACAACAACGGCGGCGGCGGTGGCGGCAGTTTTCGGCGTTCCGGGGGGGGGATCGACAGGTTCGCGGGAGGGGGTGGGTTCGAGGGGGCCGTAGCACGGGGGGGGGGGGGAATTGCCTGCCTAAGGCCCGTTTCCTTGCCTCCAGAAACAGGCCTTTTTTACTAGTTTACTATAATGACCATAAAAGCAATATATACTGTGATATTTAACTTTGGGGCTGATTTTCAAAGCAGTAAGAATTACAAAGTTCCATAGGATACTAACGGTACTTTGAAAACATCTTATACGACATCTTTCAGACTAACTCGCTCCTAATGGCAGATGACCTGGAATTATTATTATTATTAGCATTTGTATAGCGCTACCAGACGCACGCAGCGTTGAACACCTGATACAAAGAGACAGTCCCTGCTCAAAAGAGCTTACAATCTAAATAATATAGACAGACAAGACAGTTACGGGTGAGGGAATTAATGGGAGCTAAAAAGCAGCAGTGAAAAGGTGGGTTTTCAGCATAGATTTGAAAACAGGTAGAGATGGAGCTAGACGTATAAGTCGAGGAAGTCTATTCCAGGCATAAGGTGCCGCGAGAGAAAAGGAGCGAAGCCTGGAGTTAGCAGTGGAGGAGAAGGGGGACGACAAGAGAGATTTGTCCAGTGAGCAGAGTTCACGGGGAGGAATGTAGGGAGAGATGAGAGCAGAGAGGTAATGGGGGGCCACAGAGTGGATGCATTTACAGGTCAGTACGAGAACTTTAAACTGAATGCAGAAGCGGACAGGGAGCCAGTGAAGTGACTTGAGGAATGGGCTAGTGTGGGTATAATGATTCTGGCGGAAAATAAGTCGTGCCGCAGAATTTTGGACAGATTGGAGAGGAGAGAGATGGCTGAGCGGAAGATCAGTGAGAAGTAAATTGCAATAGTCCAAGCGAGAGGTGACAAGGGTGTGGATAAGGGTTCTGGCAGCGTATTCAGAAAGGAAGGGGCGAATTTTGCTAATATTGTAGATAAAGAAACGACAGGTTTTGGCGATCTGTTGAATATGTGCAGAGAAGGAGAGAGAGGCGTGATAGAATGGGCTACCACTGCACAGCATCGGGCATCTAAATGCATTCACCCATATATAGAATAGCTCCCTAAGGACTGGATTCAGTAAATGGCACTCAAAATTTGGGTTTCCGGGATCTGCACTTAACTATGGTTGCAAGGAGTTACACCAACTGAAACCAGGCGTAGAATCTGGCGTGCATGTTGGGAACGGATCCACGCTATTCTGTAACACTGTACACATTTAAAGGAACACCCCTGTCCCGCCCATGCCCCTCCCACAGCCACGCCCCCACTGCAAATCTGAACAGAAACACATAGGTGCTATTCTATAAATGGATGCATAAGTATGTTTTCGCACAGATCTGCCGTTTCTGCTCCATTTCGTCACCCCGCATCCATTAGACACTTTTTTTTGAGCCAAAATTTCAGCAAGGAAGTAATGCCTACCATTCAACGCCATATATAGAACTTACTTGTAAGTGTGTCTAATATTTTAAATTATATTTAAACAGGAAGTTGCAATAAGTTTCATTTAACATTCACAGAAAAACTATCTGTTTTTTAATCTCAGCTTTCAATGTCAGATGAACTAAAACACTGGTTGTTTCCACTCTCCAGTCTTCTCCTTGGCCCTCTTCCATTAATCTACTCAAGTATTTTTGGGGAACTGCCATCTTTGAACATCTTCCCAACCTTGGCAACTGGCAGCTGTGATCAATCACCTTACAAAGCCGCATATGTCAGCTTAAAATCAGTTTTGTCTTAAGTTATTTTTTTTTCTTTTTAATATATATGCAGCTCGGTCTGTTAAAAAGCTCAGAACTTGTAACCACCCACAGCATATGGAAACAAACTTATTTTTGTGGTGACTTGGACAAATGTTTAGCATAGCATCACAGAAAAATGCTCCTACCCACTACCGTTTTTCGCTGCTTGAAGAAAGCGTAAGAATCCTATTCCCGCTTTCTCGTCAAAGGGCCTTTCACCAGCTTTCTTCCACCCAGTGAAACACCCCTTGTTTTAATTATAAAAATGTTAACAAGGTTGGGAGCCATTGGCAGACACATCACAGCATTCATTTCAAGTGTTGGCGTTTCAGGCTGACCACGCCTGGAAGCGCAGCTGAATTTCAGCCCTTCTCTTGTGGGGCCACCTAGAGGGAGAACCGAGGAACAGCGCTGGCAAAAGATGTGAGCACAGCTACATCCTGCTCTCTGGCACACAGAGAAATGCTGCCGAAAAAGGCAGTTAAAGAAATATGGGGAAGCAGGAGAGAGACCATGAAAAGCTAGATAAACACAGAATATTTCCAAAGAAATCACTGGTTAAATACAGACTCACAAGCAAACCTTAACGGTTTTACAACACTTCTTTCACAAGAAGTAAGATACAAAACAGGGAGTTCTTTTTTACGAAAAGGAACAAATCCTCTTGATAAGTATGTAACTCCCCAAAATTCCAAAGATAAAAGCTCCTGTCTAGAGCCGTCGGTTCAAAAAACCGCCAAAGAGTTTTGAGCCGACGGCGCTAGACAGGCGCTTTTATGTTCGGAATTTCCCCGCTTGTGTAATTTTTGTATTGGAAATTTGGACCCCTGAGGCAGGCGTTGTTAACGTCGAAACACAGCCCGTGTCGGATCTGATCTTAATATTAAGGCCTCCTGTTGTCTCAGTCTTGAAGGCCCAGTTGTGCTTTTTCTTTGTGTGACCAGAACTACACACAGTATTCAAGGTGTGGTCGCACGATGGAGCGATACAAAGGCATTATAACATTCTCAGTTTTGTTTTCCATTCCTTTCCTAATAATTCCTAACATTCGTTTTGCATTCTTAGCCACCACTGCACGTTGAGTAGAGGTTTTCAACATATCATCAACAATGACACCTAGATCCTTTTCCTGGGCAGTGACTCCTAATGTGGAACCTCGCATCACATAATTATGGTTTGGGTTCCTCTTTCCCACATACCCTCACTTTGCAGTTGCTCACATTAAAAGTCGTATGCCTTTTCTAATTCTGCTATATCTTTTTTGACATACAACAACCAGAATTGAATGCAATACTCAAGGTGATGTCGTACTATAGAACAAAACAGAGGTATTATAGCATTCTTGGTCATATTTACCTTTCCTTTTCTAATAACTCCTAGCATCCTGTTTTTTTTTTTTGGTCACCGCTGCACATTGGGCAGATAATTTCAGTGTATTGTCTACATTTCGTTCACTAGTCCAGACTTTGGTCTTATCACAGTTAGACTACTGCAATGCCATTTACTTAGGGAACAAGGAGTTTCTAACAAAGAAACTTCAAGCTACTCTAAATACAGCTGCTAGACTGGTTTACCAAGTTTCTAAGTTTGACAGGGCATCTCCACTCCTCATCAGACTACATTGGGCTCCCAATCAAAGCCAGGATCATTTTCAAAACACGCACATTCATGCATAAGGTAATATACGGGATGGCTCCAGACTATATGTTGGAATTGATAGATCTTCCCGCCCGCAACACATTTTCAGCCTCAAGGAATTATCTTATTCTACACTTCCCTAGCTACAATAATATCAAACATAAATCTATATAATAGGGATTTCTCTCACTTAGGCACCAAATGGTGGAATTCCATTCCAACTGAAATAAACCGTATCACCAGTTAGTTGACCTTCCACAAATTCCTAATTTGGATAATGTGGGATACAAGTATCAATAAATAAATAATATTACAGCTAGATCTTTTTCTTGGGTGCTGACTCCAAAGGTGGACCTTAGCATCAGATAACTATGATTTGGATTATTCTTCCCAATGTGCATCACTTTGCATTCGTCCACGTTAAATTTCATCTGCCATTTCAATGCTCTGTCTTCCAAATTCCTAAGGTCTTCCTGTAATTTTTCACAGTCCACATGTGTTTTAACAACTTTGAATAGTTTTGTGTCATCTGTAAACTTAATCATCTCACTTGGCATTCCAATTTCCAGATCATTTATGAATATGTTATATAACGCCGGTCCCAGTACAAATTCCTGCGGCACTGCACTTTTCACCCTCCTCTATTGAGAAAAATTGCCATTTAGCCCTACCCTCTCTTTTTCAACCAGGATGTCATCTCTGTGGGACACCACTGTACAAAACCAGAGAACTACATCAATGATTTTATGATAAGAATACTAAAAGGAAATTTTTAAGACAATCCAGGAATATAAGACCTTTGAAGTCAAAGTGATGAAATATTTTGACACCCACCAGACAGGACTTAACAAAGATCTGGGTTTTATATCCCATTATAAGCCATAAAATTCTACTGTTTTTTCATTCTCTTGTCAACCATCCATCTCTCCCTGACTCTCACCCACCCAGCTCTCCCTGTTTCTCACCTAACCCACCCCACCCTCTTCCTGTGGGAGACTGTCATTGAAATGCTTTCGTGTTTCACTTATATATTCTGATATTTGTCAACATTTGCTCGTTTCTGATCCATTGTATTTCAATTTTTCTATCTTGCTAATTTCACTCAAAGAATCAAAGCAGGTTACAATATGTAATCATTTCACTACAATACAATACTGATCTGAAGAAGAAGGGTTACCTTCCAAACAGGGGCGTAGTCAGACTTTGGCGGGAAGGGGGTCCAGAGCCTGAGGTAAGGGGGCACATTTTAGCCCCCCCCCCCCCCGCCATTGCCAACTTTGCCCCCCCCTGCCGCCAACCCTCTCAACCCCCCCCTCCCACCGCCAACCCGCCGTCGCCAACCTTTGCTGGCGGGGGACCCCCAACCCCCACCAGCTGAGGTCCTCTTCTTCTCGCAAAAGGCTTCCTTCTGTTTCTGATCTGCAAGGCTTCATTCTGTGAGTCTGACGTCCTGCATGTTGTACGTGCAGGACGTCAGAAACAGAAGGAAGCCTTTTGTGAGAAGAAGAGGACCTCGGCTGGCGGGGGTTGGGGTCCCCCGCCAGCAAAGGCAGGTGACGGCGACGGTGGGTTGGCAGCGGGAGGTGGGGTCGGACAGATCATCGTCAGGGGGGGTCCAGGGCCAAATCTATGGGGGCCCAGGCCCCCACAGGCCCCACGTATCTACGCCACTGCTTCCAAAGCTAATCAAAAAATGTATTTAGTGCTATAAAAAAGGTGTCATCTTATTTCTCTGTTTTGTTTTATTTCTTTGTATTACCTGTCCAATAACCAATTCCTAATCCACACCAGAATCTTGTCTCCTATCCCATGACTCTTTAATTTTCTCAGGAGTCTCTCATGAGGAACTTTGTCAAAATCTTTATGAAAATCTAGATACACTACATCAACCGGCTCACCTTTATCCACATGTTTGTTCACGCCTTCAAAGAAATGAAGCAAATTGGTGAGGCAAGACTTCCCTTGGCTGAACCCATGCTGTCTCTGTCCCATTAAACCATGTTTGTCTATGTGTTCAGTTATTTTATTCTTTATAATAGTTTCCACTATTTTGCCAATTAAATCTATCTAGTGCAAATAACTGCTTATTAAAAAGACAATTATCGCTAATTAGTTTGTTATTCAATTAAATTGCACACGCAACTTTTGGCGACTTTTACAGAATTAGGGGGTAAAAGCAGGTGGTTACTTATTTATTGAGTGATTTGACTGGTTAGCATTTATTTACCACCTTTTTGAAGAAATTCACTCAAGGCAGTGTACAGCACAAATAAGCTGGACGTATGATAACGCACGATTCAAATAATAGTACAAGCTATCACAGGCAGCGCCTTGGGAGTCCATTACTGGCGCCATGACCCTACCAATATTTTACTCAATACACCATCAGCAACTAGAAAACTTGGGGGCTGAAGCAAAGATTGGCCTCTCCGAACCAAAAAGGTGTTCTGCAAACTATAACATAGTGGGGGAAATTGCATCGCTGGGTTCCACAATCTGGGCAGACAGATTCCACCTACTGAGCGCTAATTCTGCAACAGCATCTGTGTGCCTGGATTCCGTTAGAGAATACTAGTTGTAAGTCACATTGGCATACCTAATTTCAGTTTCAGTTTTGGATTTTTACCCCGTCCCCTGCAGGTCACCTGACCACTCATAGGTAGGGTTACCATATGTCCGGATTTACCCGGACATGTCCTCTTTTTGAGGACATGTCCGGGCAACCGGGCGGGTTTTGCCAATCTGCTTGTTTGTCCAGAAATCCAGACAAACGGGCAGATTGCTAGCCTCCCCTCCCCTTACTTACTACTGCCCTGGTGGTCTAGTGACCCCTTCCACCTTCGGGGCAGGAAAGAGCCCCCTCTTTCCTGCCCGGAGCGCTGCCCTGCATGCTTCCTTCCTGTTGCTGATCTCGACCCCAATTCAAAATGGCCGCCGAGAGTTGAAGTGATCTCGCGAGACTTCAACGCTCGGCGGCCATTTTGAATCGGCGCCGAGATCAGCAACGGGAAGGATGCATGCAGGGCAGCGCTCCGGGCAGGAAAGAGGGGGCTCTTTCCTCCCCCAAAGAGGTCACTAGACCACCAGGATAGTAGTAAGGTAAGGGGAGGGGGGTGACGGGGAGGGGGGGTGACGGAGTGTGTGACAGGGGGGAGGGGAAAATGTGACAGGGGCGGAGCGAGGGGGTGAAAGGGGGTGGGGCTGGGTGTGTGGTGGGGGCAGGGCATGTGTCCTCCTTTTTGGGGGACAAAATATGGTAACCCTATTCATAGGCCTTCCCTGGGCCTACCTTTAAATGCCCTGGTGGTCTACTGGCACACACACACACACCCAGGCCACCTTTTTTAGTGTTCTGGTGGTCTGGCGGCCTCTTCTGGGTAAATCAATCCCCAGTTGCTCTTGCCCCTGCTGGTTCCTCAGCCAAAATGACTGCCAAGACTTCTCTTTGCTCTTGACTCTTGCTAAAAACTCCACAGGAAGTTCTTAATGGATCAATCCCAAAAACATTTTAAAAAGCACTTAACGTCTGGGTTGGTGATAGATGCAAAAACGTGCAAACAAAGTCAGTCACACTGACTGTGGCCAAAGTTTCGCTACCGTGGGCTGTTTCAAGGCGTGCATGACCAATCAGTGATGCTGAGCACAATTCGTCTTCAATCCACCAGGAGTTTTTAGCAAGAGTCAAGAGTAAAGGGCTTTTTATGCCGATGAAGAAAGTTGGACCCATTGATTTTCTCCTTACCCTATTAACATATATAGGGTGGAGATTGGGCTACAGAGGCTTTTTCCCTTTCTCATATTTTGAACTCCACAGGAATAGTATAGTATATTAAGTACTTTGCAGTTATACAAGAGAGGTGGATTGTTGTATATTTGTCTTCAAATCTAAGCTAAAAGCCCACCTTTTTGATGCTGGTCTTAACTCCTAACCCTTATTCACTTGTTCAGAACCCTTATCTTATCATCCTCACTTTAATATTCCCGTATCTCTTATTTGTCCTGTTTGTCTGTCCTAATTAGATTGTAAGCTCTGTCGAGCAGGGACTGTCTTTTCATGTTCAAGTGTACAGCGCTGCGTATGTCTAGTAGCGCTATAGAAATGATAAGTAGTAGTAGTCTTGGGATTCCGGAATCTTGCTAATCTGTGGGATTCTGCACGAAATCTTGCTACTCTTTGTCCTTATCCCTTATTTGTCCTGTTTGTCTGTCCTAATTAGATTGTAAGCTCTGTCGAGCAGGGACTGTCTTTTCATGTTCAAGTGTATAGCAATGCTTACGTCTAGTAGCGCTATAGAAATGATAAGTAGTAGTAGTCTTGGGATTCCGGAATCTTGCTACTCTTTGGGATTCTGCACAGAATCTTGCTACTCTTTTGATTCCGGAATCTTGCTATTCTTTGTCCTTATCCCTTATTTGTTCTGTTTGTCTGTCCTAATTAGATTGTAAGCTCTGTCGAGCAGGGACTGTCTCTTCATGTTCAAGTGTACAGCGCTGCGTACGTCTAGTAGCGCTACAGAAATGATAAGTAGTAGTAGTATATTGCACAGTTCTCCTTACAAGCCATGCTCATGCACACACATTCCCAGTACAGCTTGCATCAGCGTTTGTTTCCAATTCAATAACAATACAGATTTGTTTAACTCGTGCTCAGTGCTGGCTGCACTCCAAGCTGTGTTTAAACATGGCACCTGCGATTTTGTCTTTGGAGATCAAACGTCTGCCCTGCGTTCGCAATGTCACGGTTGATATAATCTTAAAGATACCCACCCGGTAGATCTAAAGAATATACGAGTGCAGATTGTATACAGTTTATCCAACAGAGAAGATGGATGTGAGTCTGGACTTTTTTTCCATGCATCCACATAGCAAGAAAAGAAGGATGAAGGAATGTAACTCATCATTTCAGCTGGACGTCTGCAGCCAGTTTTATACTTGTAGGACATTATATAATTGTTGACTTGTTTTACTGATAGGAAAATCTGCCCTTTTCCAGGATATGTAAAAGTATATTTTCAATGTAAAAGCATGGATAAAGATGATGCCTTTTTTATTGGACTACCTTCATACATTTTTGATTACCTTTTGAAGGCAATACGTCTGTTTCAGATCAGAAATGAGCAAATGATTACAAAGATCAGAATTATATAAGTGAAGAATCAAAGCATTCCAATGACCAGTCTCACAGGGAAAGGTAGGAGTGGGTGGGTGGGGGGTAAGAAACAGGGAGAGATGAATGGGTGATCAGAGGGTGACAAAGCAGTGTAATTTTCATGGTTTATAATGTGATAGGAAACCCAGATTTTTTTAAGTACTGTCGTATCAAAATATTTCATCATTTAATTTCAAAGATCTTACTTTTCTGGACTGTTTTAAAATGTCCTCTTAGTATTCTCACTATAACATTGAGCCTGCAAAGAGGTGGGAAAATGTGGGATACAAATGCAATAAATAAAATAAATACATTAATTGATGCAGTGCTGTGGTCTTGCAAGGTGCTCTCTCTTGATTGCCTTTGTGGTGTTTGGTGTGGAACCTGTGTAAGTTCATTCTTGTCTTTTGCATCTGGCCTGTCTCCCCAACATCGCATCCTTCAAATGACTTGAAGATGAGAATGTGTAGGATCCCCTTATGCTGAATGCTTTTCCTATGTGATTGACTGTGGGGTCCTCTGATATGTGCTGCCATTATTTGCAGCTTGGTATATTGCAGGGACGTGTGCCATTCTCTTGTTTTTCGGTTTCTGTTGGGAGTTTGCTTTTCACTCATTTTTCCTTCAGGTTAGGTGGTTGTCAGAAGGCCAGCACTGGATTTGCTGGGAATATCTCTTTCAGCAATTCATCCCCCTGGAGTAGTGACTGTAGATCTTTTATGATTCTTCTCAGTTTTTCCAGGTCTGCATTGTATATCACTACAAAGGGGACTCACACTCACTCTCTCTCTCACTCTCTCGCGCTCTCTCTCTCTCCCGCTCTCTCTCTCACTCTCTCTCTCTTGCTCTCTCTCGCTCTCTCTCACACTCACTCTCTCTCTCTCTCTCGCTGTTGTGCTCTCTCTCACTCTTGCTCTCTCTCTCACTCTCTCTCACTCTTGCTCTCTCTCTCTCACTCTCTCTCGTTCTCTCTCACTCTTGCTCTCTCTCACTGTCTCTCTCGCTCTCTCTCTCTCTCACTCTCTCGCTCTCTCACACTCTCTGTCTCTCTCTCTCGCTCTCTCTCACACTCTCTGTCTCGCTGTCTCTCTCTCTCACTCTCTCGCTCTCTCTCACACTCACTCTCTCTCTCTTGCTGTTGCGCTCTCTCTCACTCGCTCTCTCTCTCTCGCTCTCACTCGCTCTCTCTCTCTCTCTCTCTTGCTCTCTCTCTCGCGCGCTCTCTCTCTCTCCCACTCTCTCTCTCTCTCTCTCTCGCTCTCTCACTCTCTCTCTTGCTGTCTCTCGCTCTCTCTCACACTCACTCTCTCTCTCTCTCACTGTTGCGCTCTCTCACTCGCTCTCTCTCTCTCACTCTCTCTCTCTCTCTCACTGTCACTCTCGCTCTCTCTCTCTCTCTCTCTCTCACTCTCTCGCTCTCTCTCTTGCTCTCTCTCACTCTTTCTCACACTCACTCTCTATCTCTCTCTCTCGCTGTTGCGCTCTCTCACTCTCTCTCTCTCTCTCACTCGCTCTTTCTCTCTCTCTCTCTCTCTCTCTCACTCTCTCTTGCTCTCTCTCGCTGTCTCTCACACTCACTCTCTCTCTCTCTCTCGCTGTTGCGCTCTCTCTCTCTCTCACTCGCTCTTTCTCTCTTGCTCTCTCTCTCTCACTCTCTCGTTCTCTCTCACTCTTGCTCTCTCTCACTGTCTCTCTCGCTCTCTCTCTCTCACTCTTGCTCTCTCTCTCACTCTCTCGCTCTCTCTCACACTCTCTGTCTCGCTGTCTCTCTCTCTGACTCTCTCTCTCTCTTGCTCTTTCTCGCTCTCTCTCACACTCACTTTCTCTCTCACTGTTGCGCTCTCTCACTCGCTCTCTCTCACTCTCTCTCTCTCTATCGCTCTCACTCGCTCTTTCTCTCTCTCTCGCTCTCTCTCACTCTTGCTCTCTCTCACTGTCTCTCTCGCTCTCTCTCTCTCACTCTTGCTCTCTCTCTCACTCTCACACTCTCTGTCTCTCTCTCTCGCTCTCTCACTCTTGCTCTCTCTCTCATTCTCTCTCTCGCTCTCTCTCACACTCACTCTCTCTCTCGCTGTTGCGCTCTCTCTCACTCGCTCTCTCACTCTCTCTCTCTCTCACTCGCTCTTTCTCTCTCTCTCTCTCTCGCTCTCTCTCACTCTTGCTCTCTCTCTCACTCTCTCTCGTTCTCTCTCACTCTTGCTCTCTCTGTCTCTCTCGCTCTCTCTCTCACTCTTGCTCTCTCTCTCACTCTCACACCCTCTGTCTCGCTGTCTCTCTCTCTCTCGCTCTCTCTCACTCTTGCTCTCTCTCGCTCTCACACTCATTCTCTCTCTCTCTCTCTCTCTCTCGCTCTCTCACTCTTGCTCTCTCTCTCTCTCTCTCTGACTCTCTCGCTCTCTCTCTCTCCCGCTCTCTCTCTCCCTGACTGTCTCTCTCTCTCTCTGTGGCTTTCATTTCTTTATATTGCAATAGGAGCTCCTTTTACTAAGTGGCAATAAGCCCAACATGGGCTTACTGCTCGCTATATAGGAAGTACCGTCGGGCTACCACAGTATTATTTTGGCACCTTTTTTTGTTATCTTATATCTCACAGTCCAACTTCCTCTGAATATTGATTAACAGTTTGGATTCAGGTATATTAAATATGGAAAGTCATTTTTATTAAGCTTATATTTTCAGTTGTGGCTTGAGCAGGAATTTAGGGTAGATGGTTTGTGTTTGTATTTGATGATATCAGGAACGTTTAAAGTCAACCATCCAAGTGCAATTTGAAGACCAATATTTGAACTATAATGCCGTTGTATCTCTCCATGGTGCAACCGCACCTTGAGTATTGTGTTCAATTCTGGTTGCCGCATCTCAAGAAAGATATAGTGGAATTGGAAAAGGTGCAGCGAAGGGTGACTAAAATGATAGCGGGGATGGGACGACTTCCCTATGAAGAAAGACTAAGGAGGCTAGGGCTTTTCAGCTTGGAGAAGAGACGGCTGAGGGGAGACATGATAGAGGTATATAAAATAATGAGTGGAGTAGAACAGGTGGATGTGAAGCATCTGTTCACACTTTCCAAAAATACTAGGACTAGGGGGCATGCAATGAAACTACAGTGTAGTAAATTTAAAACAAATCGGAGAAAATGTTTCTTCACCCAACGCGTAATTAAACTCTGGAATTCGTTGCCGGAGAACGTGGTGAAGGCGGTTAGCTTGGCAGAGTTTAAAAGGGGGTTAGACAGTTTCCTAAAGGACAAGTCCATAAACCGCTACTAAATGGACTTGGGAAAAATCCACAATTCTGGGAATAACATGTATAGAATGTTTGTACGTTTGGGAAGCTTGCCAGGTGCCCTTGGCCTGGATTGACCGCTGTCGTGGACAGGATGCTGGGCTCGATGGACCCTTGGTCTTTTCCCAGTGTGGCATTAGTTACATACTTATGTACTTATAATTTGTAGTCTAATTCATTACCTGTATTTTCTGTTAGTTCTTAGAGATACATTTTATATAGACAACTGCCTATTAATTTCATTATCGTTTTATATATATATTTTTTAAAGGATTTTAGTCACGTTTGATGTGAATTCAGCTTTCAGCTGTTCTCTTCATCCTAGATAATGGCGAGTCTTCTTTCCGCCTTACCTGAATTTTGGTGCTTTTCACCAGTCTTACTGTCGACATAATACAATGATTGTCATTGTCATATTTGTTGTCATAGCACCTTTTAATTGGATAATGTTTTATTATTTCTCACATTCATCGCACACTATTGGCATTCCAACCAATTCAACATCTATTTCATCTTTTCAATTATCTTTATCTTTTTGTTACACTGGTGACACTGTGGTCCATGTATGTCTCAGAATTGCTCAATATGCATGTTCACATTATAATGTGTATTGGTTCCTTTTAAAGTTCTTTTACTGTTCTCTTTTTGCTGTAATTGGTTTATAATACATGATTTCTAATTATATTTATGTTTTAATATAGACCCCTGATGCAGGCGCTTTGCACCGAAACACAGCCTGTGTCGGGTCAATGATATATAATGCACAATTAAAGGTTTTGCCCTGCTTGTCAAGGCTCCTGGTACTTTTTTTTTTTGCTGTTTTTTCCTACAGTTTACACACCATGATAATCACCACTTACACGTGTGCCATTCTATGAGGGTGTGTGTAAGCACTATAACGAGGAAATAGAAGAGGGAATACACATAGGTGGACGTTGAGAGGGACATGGGTGGGTCCCCCCGTTACGGGTGTGCCCTTACTGCATTTACGCCAGGTCTATGGGTAGTATAACTTTGGATGCCCAATGTAAGGCCTGCTGATGCTGGGTTACACTAGAATTCTACGATATCCGGGTGCCCAGATGCTGTTATGGGCACCCAAACATAATAGACCATACAAAAAAAAACAACAAAAAAACCCCAACAAAACAGACTAAAACCAAAACAGACCATGACAAAAAAAAAACCCTCCCCCCAAAAAACCCACAACAAAACAACCCAAGACAAAATAGACTCTTAATCAAGCTGGATTATGTTTTCAAGCAGATTTATGATTCTCACTAGATACCAAGTGTGGATAGTGAAGTCAAGCCGTAGGCAGGTGCCAGGACTTTCAAGTGACAAGCCGTGGACTTTCTCAGTAATTTATGGCTCCTCCACTTCTTTGTACCCTTCAAATTCGTACCATTCAAAAACAAATCTATTTCATCAGGCCCTTTTGTCGGGAGTCTATTTTGTCAGGGACTTTTATGTCGGGAACTTTTTTTGTTTGGAACTTTTTTGTCTGGTTTCTTTTGTCTGGTTTCTTTTGACCAGGTGCCGCTGTTATAGAGTAGACGCTCCGTGCACAGCATTGGGGAATCGAACAGGAAGTGTCGACTTTTAAGATTGGCACCTATACACATACTCATGTACTTTATAAAATGCACAAACATATCACAATCCAACACCTGCTCCATTCAGACTAAACCTCTAAGAATGCCGACATATATACATATAATTGACCACTCAGTTTTAAAAAAGGTCTTTTCCATATGTAAAACAGCCTTTCAACATGTAAGACCCATTATAAAATTATCCCCTCTATCTACACAAAAACAAACCATTTCATGACAAAAATACAACTTGTATCAAAACTTTTTCCATTTTGCTTATTTTGTTTACTCCTTCCAGAATGGGATTGAAGCAACTGAATCCCCTTCTTGTGTGCTTTCTTCTGGGGGAGGGTCTTTTTCTTTGTTGCTCTGGCATATCTTCTGGATGGTTCTCCCATCAAAGAACCATCACGTCAGGACACAGTTGAAAGAGAAACAAGGCAATGAAAATATTATCCTCCGCTTCCTACGCTGTGGTGCTTATTTTAGTTCTATTCGTGTTTTCGAACGTCTGAAAACTGGCATTTTATACATAAGTACATAAGTATTGCCATACTGGAAAAGACCAAAGGTCCATCGAGCCCAGCATCCTGTTTCCAACAGTGGCCAATCCAGGTCACAAATACCCGGCAAGATCCCAAAAATGAACAAATCATTTTATACTGCTTACCCCAGAAACAGTGGATTTTCCCTAAGTCCATTTAATAATGGTCTATGGACTTTTCCTTTAGGAAGCCGTCCAAACCTTTTTAAAACTCCGCTAAGCTAACCGCCTTTACCACATTCTCTGGCAACGAATTCCAGAGTTTGATTACACGTTGATGAGCTCATCATCCACCTCTGCTATTAGTCACATGCATATTGCACGGATGTCCAAATCCTGATTTTCTAAAGCCAGGCTATGGCCATCTAACACTGCAGTATGTCTATATGGCAAAGGAGTGTGATCTGGGTGTGTTTTGGGTGGGACTAGGGAGGGGCCAAAATATGCACATCTAACTCCAATTTCAGAGGAAGGGACGTTTATGTCCAAAACAACGGATGTTATATAGTAGGTGATCATCCAGTCATCAGCAGATGGTGTGGTTTAATATTAAGATAGGTGTGGAAAGGGTTCATTCAAAAGTGAAGGTTGTAGAATTCAAAAAAATAACGTTATTCAGATGGGGGATTGCCTCAAGGAATTTCAGTCTGGATGGGAACATCTGGAAGAAGTTGGAAAGCAGTGGGCAAAAGTGAAAGGAGCTAATGTAAGAACAACAACCATTTTGTAAGGAAACTGAATAAAAGTAAGAGGAAAAGGAGATACTTTGGTTTATTTATTTATTTATTTGTTGCATTTGTATCCCACATTTTCTCACCTATTTGCAGGCTCAATGTGGCTTGCATTGTGCCGGAGTGGCGATCGCCGTTTCTGGGTTCAGAAATACAAAGTGTTATTGCCCGGGTGGGACACAGAGGGAGGGAGTGGTCTGCCGCTGCTTGTTGCTGCGCTTTCGAGGGTGAGGCGCTTAAGGTCAGTGCAGAGGGCCCAGGGGTGGAGAGAGGGCCCGGTGGCGGGTGGAGGGGGGCCTGGCGACCTCGGGGGGGGGCCCGGGGGCGGCCTTGTCCCGGGCCTGGCCCAGTCTCTCGGCGGCCCTGGAGAGGTGCATTGCTGGTGGAGAGGACAGTCGACAAGGGGCTGTGTCTGCAAATTATCGTGCGGAGAAAAGGAGTAGAGGTCACATCCTGGGATTTATTCTTGTCACAAAGGGATGGGTAATGGACCGGTGGTTCTGTAAATATGTACAGAAGAAGTAAAGGGAGAGGTGAAAATGAAGAAACAAGGAGATCAAGAGAGCATGGCCTTGAGACACTGCAGGCCACAGGAAAGCCAGGTTGGTAGAATCAGACTAAGAAAACAACCAGAGTGATGACCTTTAGCAATCCAGCAAGGTAGAAGGCAGAAGTTGCATGGAAATACTTTTCAAACAAATAGGAAATATTTTTTTCACTCAACAAATAGTTAAGCTCTTGAACTCATTGCCAGAGGATGTGGTAACAGCAGTTGGGTTAAAAAAACATTTTGAACACGTTCCTGGAGGAAAGGTCCATAGTCTGTTACTGAGATAGTCATGGGGAAGCCACTACTTGCCCTGGGATTGGTATCATGGAATGTTGCTACTATCTAGGTTACTAGTGACCAGGATTGGCCACTGATGGAAGCAGGATAGTGAGCTAGATGGACCATTGGTCTGACCCAGTATCACTCTTCTTATGTTCTTAAGATCATTCAACATCTTCAGTACTTTTGGTAGCTGTTTAGACCATTAGAGAACTTAGTGGTAAAATTTTGGGGGTGGGACTGCTGGATGTTGGATTATGTATGGGAACTTTTATGCTCATGAACCCAACATGGTAGACAATCAAAGAGGGGGACTATCCTCTCCCCCCCCCCCCCCAAAAAAAAAAAGGATCATAGAAATAGGTCAATACCCTATAAGCAGTCAAGCTTCCACATCAAGCAGCTGAGGTATATCTAAACAGTATAAGTGTTTGCCATCAGCTGCTATATGTTACTGTTATCAAGGTGTCACATAACTTATCTTTGAGTTTCATTGGTGCAATCTTTGGCCGTAAGTGTGATGGGAAGGTATAGTTCTTGCTGTTCTTTAGATTTGAATAAAACCCTTTCTGTGTCTTTCAGCTCCTGAACAAATAATATTGTGGTTATGAACCCTCCCCCCCTTCCAAAAGCTTTCAACGATTCCCATGTCTTCCCCCTTCATCTTGCCTGTTGCTGGATAACACAAGCTCATAGTGCAGGTGTTGTAAGACTTCTAACATTCCCTTAGCGAAGGTTACGGTAATAGGTCAATGATGAACCATCTACTGTTTCAGGTAGAACAAGAGGACATGAAATGAGATTGAAAGGGGGCAGACTCAAGAAAAATGTCAGGAAGTAGTGGATGCTTGGAATGCCCTCCCGCGGGAGGTGGTGGAGATGAAAACGGTAACAGAATTCAAACATGCGTGGGATAAACATAAAGGAATCCTCTTCAGAAGGAAAGGATCCTCAGGAGCTTAGCCGAGATTGGGTGGCACAGCCAGTGGCGGGAGGCGGGGATAGTGCTGGGCAGACTTCTATGGTCTGTGCCCTGAAAAGAACAGGTACAAATCAAGGTAAGGTATACACAAAAGTAGCACATATGAGTTTATCTTGTTGGGCAGACTGGATGGACCATGCAGGTCTTTTTCTGCCGTCATCTACTATGTTACTATTTACTCATTCTAGACGGATTTATCCTTCTCATCCTAGCCTTGCAGTCTATTTATTTATTGTGCTGGGATACGCCTTTGAGGAGGGGGAGGAGGAGGGGGAGGAGTGGGGGATGGAGGAGGAGGAGAGGAGGGGGAGGGAAGGAGAAGGGGCAGGTCCTGGAACTCGAAGGGGAGGGGTGCCTGGAACTCAGAGGAAAGGGAGGGAGGCAGGTTGGGGAGGCGTGGAACTTGGAGGGAGGGAGGCAGGTAGGGGGCATGGAACTTGGAGGGGAGGGGGCCTGGAACTCGGAGGACGGAGGGAGGGATGGAGGGGGCCCTGGAACCTTGCTAGCGCCCGTTTCCTTTCTGTTGGAAACGGGCCTCTTTTACTAGTAACATATAAAATAGAGGCAGGAGTAAAGCTGTGAATGAAAGGAAATGAGGAACAAAAATGTGTATTTTTAAAATACAAGTATGTCAAAGCAGCATGAAAAGTGGAATTAACCCTTTAAAAGTGTTTTTGCAGAAAACATTATAAGAAGTGCTATAAATAAATGGAAATGTAAGAGCTGTATATAAGGTAATATTCAAAGGCAAAGGTTAATAAAACCACACTTTCTATTTCTTTTACTAATTAAGAACACATTTTTACACTGTCCAACCAGCCCCCATTGAATAAATGGAAGCATTACACTGGCAATAGTAATTCTACCTCAGAGGTACAATGAAAATATTTGGCTATGGGAGTGTTCGGAAATGAATAAACGTACTATGTGTATTTTGCTCAATTAATTTGTGAGCAGATGGTGTGAAAAACATGCCTACCTCTTGCACAGCCAAAATCTCTTCTATCCACATCCTGTTCTCAGACAAATATTGGCTAAATATTTGCTTTAGTATGCTTCACGCTCAGCTTTTTCACCCCTCAAGTGGCCAAAAATAATTTGGGTGAACCAAGCCCAAACTGAATGAAAGATTTACAGTATTATCCAACAATCTTGACTTCCCTTTTTATTTTTGTCAGACTGTATAATTTTAAGCCACGAATGTATTCAGATATTTGGCCGCAAAACAACCCAGCACTTGATTACTTAGTCAAATGTGGGCTCTGGGTTACAACATTTCCAACTA
This sequence comes from Microcaecilia unicolor, assembly GCF_901765095.1. Classification (NCBI taxonomy): domain Eukaryota; kingdom Metazoa; phylum Chordata; class Amphibia; order Gymnophiona; family Siphonopidae; genus Microcaecilia; species Microcaecilia unicolor. The sequence continues at coordinate 645,382,224 of NC_044032.1, read as the reverse complement.
GGTTTCTGCTGATAAAGCTCTGCATCATTTTCACACATTGATGTAGTTTCAGGATGTGAGGTCCACCGTGAAAAGAACTGGACTGTGGTCTTGGAGACCATCAACATGTTCAAATCCCTTATGCCACTGATATGCTATGAGAACCTGGCCAAGGAATCACATTTGGTCTCAGCTTATCAACTGTAATTTAATAATAATAATACCCTTATTACTGCAACCAATTTCCGCAACACTCCTGAAAACTTATCTGTTTGACAAAATATCACAATGGACAACACGCGTAACTCTACTTTCTTTCAGAGATCCAGGAACGTTCTCTAATGCCTTTTGCTCTCACTATCATGTACCTAATGCCCATAACATTAACACTATCAAGTATCTCACCATCATACACACAGAACCTCTGCTAACACAAATGTCTATTCTTTTCTACTTCCATCACTATGTATCTCTCCACCATGCACCAATACCTGTTTTAAAACCAAATGTAAATTCTTTTCTATGTTCAGTATCCACGATGAATTGTAAGCCACATGAGCCTGCAAAACGGTGGGATAATGTGGGATACAAATGCTATAAATAAAATAAATAAATAAAAATAAAATATTGGAAAAACAAAATACGAAGGCACCAAACCCCTAAGAGAAAAACTACACTGGCTCCCACTAAAAGAACGAATTGCGTTCAAAGTTTGCACCCTGGTCCACAAAATCGTTCACGGTGAAGCCCCGATCTATATGTTCAGACCTCATAGACCTGCCAACTAGGAACACAAAAAGATCAGCACGCACATTCCTGAATCTCCACTACCCTAGCTGTAAAGGACTTAAATATAAATCCACATATGCACCCAGCTTCTCCTACATATGCACGCAACTATGGAACGCGCTACTGAAGGCCATAAAAACAATGCACGAGCTAACAATCTTCCGAAAACTACTGAAAACTGACCTATTCAAGAAAGCATACCACAACGATCCATCCTAAATACTAGACAACCAGAGTTTACATGAACTAGACAAAACCGAACTCCCTACACTTGACTGATAACCTTGTTGCTACTAATGAAAGTTAAGCAATACGCACTACCACTTTTAGTTCTCATGTTGGAAATGAACTTTTTATAGTTGATTATCTAACTTATGTTATAATTTACTCTATCACTCAGGAACCTCTATGCAATACCATATTGTATTATACTTTACCATGTATGCGCCTTAATGCAATACCATTTGTAATTCTCTACCCAGAAATGGCGATCGCCATTACGGCATAATGTAAGCCACATTGAGCCTGCAAATTGGTGGGAAAATGTAGGATACAAATGCTACAAATAAATAAATTATATCATTGTCCCTTCTCCCCTTACCTTTTTGGAAACTGGTATGCACTTCAAATTCCTGCTGTGTCTGCTCCTCTGGGTCCTCCCCAGCCTCCAAGAGGGGGCCTGACACCAGAGTTTCCTCTCTCCGTGCTCCTATTGGGACGTGAATCAGCTGGGTCCCGTCAGGAGCAGGAGAGAGAGAAAGAGCAACCCCAGCGCCAAGCCCCCCTTGGAGGCCCGGGCCTGGGGAATATTGTCTCCCCTGACGGGACCCCGCTGATCACGTCCCAATAGGAGCAGGAGAGAGGAAACTCTGGTGTCAGGCCCCCCCTTGGAGGCTGGGGAGGACCCAGAGGAGCAGACACAGCAGGCTGGCGGGAGGTTCTGCCAGCAGAAATCTTCCTCCAGCACTGCTCTTCTCACAGTCTGCCGCATTGCCTTCCAAGTGGCTGATTTTCCCCTCAGGCAGCGCATGTTCAATTTTGAAACCGAGCCATGAGTGACCTGAGAGAAAAAACAGCCACGGGGGCAGGCCACGCAGCACAGAGAAGAGCAGCACTGGAGGAAGACTCTTCTGCTGGCAGGGCCTTGGTATCCCCTCCAGCCAAGGTATTTTATTTTTGTTACATTTGTACCCCCGCGCTTTCCCACTCATGGCAGGCTCAATGCGGCTTACAATGGGGCAATGGAGGGTTAAGCAACATTCCATGTAGAAGTCGGCCTTGCAGATCACCAATGTGGCTGCGCAGGCTTCTGCTTCTGTGAGTCTGACGTCCTGCACATACGTGCAGGACGTCAGACTCACAGAAGCAGAAGCCCTGCGCAGCCTTCTACATGGAATGTTTAGTGGAATAGCAACATTCCATGTAGAATCTCCAATAGTAGCAACATTCCATGTAGAATCTCCAATAGTATCTATTTTATTTTTGTTACATTTGTACCCTGCGCTTTCCCACTCATGGCAGGCTCAATGCGGCTTACATGGGGCAATGGAGGGTTAAGTGACTTGCCCAGAGTCACAAGGAGCTGCCTGTGCCTGAAGTGGGAATTGAACTCAGTTCCTCAGTTCCCCAGAACCAAAGTCCACCACCCTAACCACTAGGCCACTCCTCCACTCCATTACAGTTGTGGCAGGTGGTGGAGGGCTGCGGCAGGCGGGCGGGCAGTGGCAGTGACAATCCTTGGGGGGTGGCAGTGGCAGTGGCAGTGGCGGCAACGATCCTGGGGGTAGGCGGGCACAGTGGCGGCCCTGCCCCAGGCCAATGCGTAGTCTCTTGGCGGCCCTGGATCCAACCTCTAGTTATGGTCTCTTACTTCACTGTGAATGATCAAGCAGTACATCTCTGATTGGTTTTCCATTTTCTTTAAAACGTATCTCTGTATTATCTCAGAAGACAGGTTGCAAGTACAGTAATAGTCAACAGTCCTACCAGAAACCAAAAAAACTCTTGTAGCTGAGCTAAAGATGGAGGCCATATCTGGCTAAAGATGTAAAAGACTGGAAGCAGTGCAAAGAAAAGCTACGAAAATGGTATGGGATTTGCATTGCAAACCGTACAAGGAGAGACTTGCCAACCTGAAAATGTATACCTTGGAGGAAAGGAGAAAACAGGGGAGACATGATACAGACTTTCAAATATTTGAAAGATATTAATCCGCATACGAACCTTTTTCAGAGACGGGAAGGCGGTAGAACTAGAGGTCATGAATTGAGGTTGAAGGGGGGCAGACTCAGGACTGTCAGGAAGTATTTTTTCACGGAGAGGGTGGTGGATATGTGGAATGCCCTCCCATGGGAGGTGGTGGAGATGAAAACAGTAATGGAATTCAAACATGCATGGGATATAGACAAAGGAATCGGTTTAGAAGGAATGGTTCTATGGAATCTAGTGGACATTGGGTGGCGACCACCCACCACCACCAACTCCAGGCTCCGCTCATTCTGCCTCACCTCACCCTATGCTTGGAACAACCTTCCTTAGCCCTTACGCCAAGCCCCCTCCCTGCCCGTCTTCAAGTCTTTGCTTAAAGCCCACCTCTCAATGCTGCGTTCGGCACCTAACCCTTCCCGTTCAGTGAATCCAGACTGCCCCAATTTGACTGCCCCTATCGGACCCGACCGTCACTTGTCTATTAGATTGTAAGCTCTTTGAGGAGGGACTGTCTCTCTTTGTTAAATTGTACAGCGCTGCGTAACCCTAGTAGCGCTCTAGAAATGTTAAGTAGTAGTAGTAGTATTTGGAGAATAAAACTGGTGCAGGATGGACTTCTACGGTCTGTGCCCTGAGAAAGGCAGGGACAATCAAACTCAGATATACATATAAAGTATTACATACCATTTAAAATGAGTTTATCTTGTTGGGCAGACTGGATGGACCATTCAGGTCTTTATCTGTCATCATTTACTATGTTACTATCCAGCTCATTTTCGAAAGAGAAGGGCGCCCATCTTCCGATTCAAATCGGGAGACGGGCATTCTTCTCTCAGGGCCAGCCAAATCGGCAAAATCGAAAGCCGATTTTGGCCGCCCTCAACTGCTTTCCGTCGCGGGGACGCCCAAAGTTCAAGGGGGCGTGTTGCCAGTGTACCGAAGGCGGGATGATGGAAAAAAGAAGGGCGTCCCTGATGAGCATTTGGCCGACTTTACTTGGTCCCTTTTGTTTCACGTCCAAGCCTCGAAAAGGTGCCCAAACTGACCAGATGGCCACCGGAGGGAATCAGGGACGACCTCCCCTTACTCTCCCAGTGGTCACCAACCCCTCCCACCCAAAAAGAGCAATTTAAAAAACATTTTTTTCCAGCCTCTATGCCAGCCTCAGATGTCATACTCAGGTCCATCACAGCAGTATGCAGGTCCCTGGAGCAGTTTTAGTGTGTGTAGTGCACTTCAGGCAGGCAGACCCAGGCCCATCCCCCCCACCTGTTACACTTGTGGTGGTAAATGTGAGCCCTCCAAAACCCACCCGAAACCCAGTGTACCCACATGTAGGTGCCCCCCTTTATCCCTAAGGGCTATGGTAGTGGTGTAGAGTTGTGGGGAGTGGGGTTGGGGGGGGGGGTTGAGCACACAAGGTAAGAGAAGCTATGCAGCTGGGAACAATTTGTGATGTCCACTGCAGTGCCCCCCTAGGATGCCCAGTTGGTGTCCTGACATGTGAGGGGGTCTAGTGCCCTACGAATGCTGGCTCCTCCCACGACCAAAAGCCTTGAATTTGGTCGTTTTTGAGATGGGTGTCCTCGGTTTGCATTATAGGCGAAAAACGAGGCTGCTCATCTCTAAGGTCGGCGATCTCAACATTTAGGTCGACCTAAATGTTGAGATGTGGCCGGCCACAACCGTATTATCGAAACGAAAGTATGGACGCCCATCTTGTTTTGATTATATAGGTTGCCCTGCCCCTTTACGGAGCCGTCCTTAGAGATGGGCGCCCTTATAGATGGGTGCCCCCGTTCGATTATGTCCCTCTATGTTACCAGAGGTTTGGGCCACAGCTGGATTTAGATTTAATTAGTCAGCTTTTCCAAACTCCAACTCAAGGCAAATTACTACTACCAGAGTTGTATAGTTACTATTTTTACTGTTACATCTGATGCTTGTAGTTAAAAGTAAAAGTAGAAACATGATGTAAATGATGATTTCACAGTAAAACAAATGACACAGCTAAACCAGGAACAGGATTTTGCTGTTGCAAACCTCATCACGTAACAGTGGATCATCTCATCTTAAATTTTGCTGTTTTAGGGAACACAGCCTGTAAGAAAGGTGAATTGCCTGTGGTTGTTGAACCGGTTGCTAGTCTCCAGCCGAAATCTTCGGGCCTGTTAAGAACTAGTCTCCACGTTCCTGTAAGGTTAAGTGAAACCCCATTTAATATTCATATTGGGCAAAACCTGAAGAAGCCTGTAAGAAGGCGAAACGATATGGGCCCCGTTGTTATCTTATCAGAGGGGTTACTGTGCAACTTCAGTGAAAGCTAAGTGTTGTTTTTGAAGTTTTTGCTGTCGTTTATTCAGTTTGCAATATTCAACACAAGAATGACTATCTAATAAATGATTTTTTGTATGCAAGTAAACCATTATGGGTATATAATAGCCCTATGAAAGAGATAGGACCGCAGACACTACAATCTCATGTAGATATTGGAGTCTTGCAGGTCAGACCTCGGTTTATCCTTGGTCTCTGAGGGTTATACCCACTAATTGAAAACTTTAATTCATTTTACCCTTTGGGTTTTTTTGGCTGTCACCAGTTCTTTTTGGCCTTTAAAAGGAACCATGGGACTTTCATGCACTACCTTCGTAACACGGCTTCTTGCCTAGTTGTGCGTGCCTGGTCTTGTGGTTTACCTGTTTGGATTTGACCTGCTTTTCCTGACCTCAGCTCCAGTTCCAGCTCTGCTCGTCTGTCCCTGCCTTCTTCCAGCTCCAACTTTGCCTGTCCTCCAGCCCCAGTTCTGCTCGTCTCCAGCTCCAGCCCTGCCTTGCCTGGTTTTTGCCTTGGTGATCTGTTCTGCCCAGGTGGTTTGCCTGCTGCTAGCCAATATCCGGCAGTGATCCAAGGGCTCACCTCCCTCTGTAGAATGAGTGTGTGTGTGTGTGTTGTGCGTGCGTGCATGCATGTATTTTTCTGTGTCATCGGGAGAGGAGATGAGAGAAAAAGCTGCAACTCCTTAATCACAGTGTTACAGTGAATAAATGTACATATTACTGCAGTTGTTGGAACTGCTTCTCCCATAGAAATGTGATGGGGCATTTTTTTTATAGGGGATTCATTTCTCTTCTGCCCCCCACCCCACTACCACCACAAGCAGAACTTCACTTGGACAGCACAGAAACATTTTCCCAGATCTCCTCTCCCTTCCTGTGACTAGAGCTGCCTTCCAGACAGTGCTCTGCCCCTGCTGCCTTTTAGTGCACCAATCCCCTGCATTCCCATTGGCTGGAGCCTACCTATAGTCCCTGTGACTAGAGTTGCCTTCTAGGGCTCCACACCCCACCTGCTTTCCCATTGGCTGGATCCTACCTATAGTCTCTGTGACTAGAATTGCCTTCTAGGGCTCCACCCACCCCCCCCTGCTTTCCCATTGGCTGGATTCTACCTATAGTGTCCTAGAACTGCCTTCTAGGGCTCATCCCTTCACTGCCTTCCCATTGGCTGGATCCTACCTACAGTCTGTGTGACTCAAGGAGGTTTAATATGACAGAAGACAGCATGCTATCAAAATGCTGAATCCAATTCCCCCCCCCTCCCCCCCAGCAGCTGGGCATCAGATAGTTAATATACCAGTAGATAGGCAAGGGGAAAAGTTTGAGAGAGTAACCACTGATTCAGTTTGTAATTTTTAATTAACACTGTCAAAGAAAAGTTGTATACTAGAGTGTGTCCACCTTATTTATTAGGTCAGGACCCAGTACAAATTCTTCAGTGGTTGACAGATTTTGTTAATATGTTGTTGATAGAAGGCCACCTTGCACAGCGAGATAATTGGATCAACACATAACGCTCACTGTTATGCTTTAATTGTAAATACCAGGGGCGTATCTGGAATCCGGCGGTAGGGGGGGCCAGAGCCAGAGAGGGGGGGGCACATTTTTGCCTCCCTCCCCCCCCACCCCGCCGCCGCCTCTCTCCACCCCCTCCCCGCCGTCAACCCTCCCCCATTGCTTACTTTTGCTGGTGGGGGGCCCCAACCCCCGCCAGCCGAGGTCCGACCCGCAATCTCCATATTTCGTCTTCCTCCGTGGCCATGTGCTTCAAGGAAGTAACGCTGCAGTGCTGATTCGTTGAATCCAGTTCGGCGTCTGACGTCGCAGCGACGTCAGATGCCGAACTGGATTCAACGAATCAGCACTGCAGCGTTACTTCCTTGAAGCACATGGCCACTGAGGAAGACGAAATATGGAGATTGCGGGTCGGACCTCGGCTGGCGGGGGTTGGGGCCCCCCGCCAGCAAAAGTAAGCAGCGGGGGAGGGTTGACGGCGGGGAGGGGGCCAGGGCGAAATCTGCGGGGGCCCAGGCCCCTGTGGCCCCACGCAGATACGCCCCTGGTAAATACAGGCGTGCTTGCTCTGATTAACCAAGCATGATTAGCATGAAATGTTGCCAAGCTTAAATGCAACTACAGGCCTGCTTCGCTTTGAATATAAACTTGCAGATTGCTTGCTACAGCGCCTTAAATACTGATATGAATACCAGTAAAACACTCCTAACCTTTTTCTGCATCACCCTACTTTCTCACGCAAACATTACCTACGACCCAGACAACAATAACACCAGAACCCACAAATTACACAGCACTCACACACACACAATGCCCACCCTGAAGAGCATCGATAACAAGCCAACCACAACACACCAACTCCACGCACAACCTATGAACAACAACAACCAAAACAAACAACACACAACAACAACCCAATTACTTACAAATCATACAACACTCACACAGACACAATGAACACCCCAAACAGCACCCATAATCACTCACCACCAACCCACCAATCATATGCACAACCTTTTGACAACCCACCAAACCAAAGACACAATAACCAATCAAGAGGAATAGCCTCCGGAAACGAGCACAATCGACAAAATGAGGAAAACAACAACAAATTCAACCACCGAAGGAACAGACAACTAATAAAATAAACACGTCAAACCCTCCCTTGGAACCATATCGCTCAATTCATCTAGGATACATCAATGCAAGATCAGCAGTAAGGAACTCAGTAGACATACTAGACTGGATCGTCGCAGATAAACTAGACCTCCTATTTATCACAGAAACCTGGCTCCATAGTCCTACAGATCCAGCCATCTTAGAAATATGCCCACCAGAATACAAAATCACCCACTGGACAAGGAATGGAATAAAAAGAGGAGGCGGAATAGCTATAATTTACAAACCCGAATTCACCATCACAATCATGGGTGAATCTACCTCCCCACATCTCGAAATTGCATCGACAAGAATCAACCATCCAAATCTAACAGGCCACCTCAACACAATCCTATTCTACAGACCTCCAGGGAAATGGCAAGACTCCCCAAACACAACTCATGGATTTCGTCTCGAATTCCTGCGTATCTTCCTCAAACATTCTCATACTAGGAGACATCAACTTACACCTAGAAGATGACACCTCACCAAGCACACGAGAGTTCAAAGAATTCCTAAAACTTTGGGATCTGCAAGCACCTTACATGCAACTGACTCACGAAAAAGGACACACACTAGATATCATAACGAACAAATTTGAATCAGATTCAAATATCATGATCACGGACACAAGTTGGACACCTACACTATGGTCAGACCACCATAAAGCAAATGTCACTCTCTGCTGGCGAAAAACACACTTAAACACAACCAACAAACCCGAGCGAACAACATACACAACGAGAGAAAAATAGACTCCACAACCATTCGGCAACAGATCTACCAGTACGAATGGACAACAAACGCTGACACCATCCAATTCCTCCAGAATGGGATGAGCTATGTACAACAACATTAGACAAAATCGCCCCAACCCAACCAGAACATCACACAGGAAAAAGCAAACCCATGGTTCACGCGAAGAGCTGAAAAAACTTAAAACCAAGTCAGGAAACTAGACGAGCTTGGAACAAAAAGAAAGACGAACAAACACGAACGACTGGAAACTACTTCGGAGAAAATACAAATACACCGTAAAACAGACAAAAAGACAACACTACAAAACAATAATAGGACCAAATTACAAAGACACACATAACTCTTCAGCCTCGTGAACAAAACTGGCTAGATACCACACCAGTACAAATAACGGTAAAAACATACCAGACTCGACAGCCTTGCGAAGTACTTCAAAGAGAAAATCATACTACTAAGACACAACAATACCCGCCAGTCCCATAGAATAACGCCACTCTTCTAGACTGTCCGGACCCAGAAGAAGGAGCACACCCAGCGACAGACCTGGACCGAGTTCGAACCAATACCAGAAGACCTCATCTCTAATACTCTCAAAAAATATGCCAAATCCAACTGCAACTAGAACGCATGCCCAAACAGCCTCATGAAATCAGCTCCTCAACAATTCACTAATTGACCTAAACGAAGCATGTAAATTACATGCTACAAAATGGACTCTTCCCAAAAGAAAAAGGAAAAATCCTACTCACCCCAATTCCTAAAGATACAAAGAAAAACTTGAGCGAAATTACCAACTACAGACCAGTAGCATCCATACCACTAATAACCAAGTTAACCGAAAGGATGGTAACCAACAACTCACAAACTATCTAAAACAAACACTCAATACTGCATGATGCCCAATCCGGGATTCCGGTCGAACCATAGCACAGAAACAGTACTAGTCACCCTTATGACCAAATTTAAACAAATAATAGCACCCGGGAACAATATACTCCTCCTACAATTTGACATGTCAAGCTCCTTCGACATGGTCGACCACGAAATCCTACTACACATATTTGAATACTTCGGCATTGGAGGAAATGTCCTAAGCTGGTTCAAGGGGTTCCTAACCATGCGCTCATATCAAGTCACATCACACTCAACCACGTCCAAGGCATGGATACCTGAATGTGGAGTCCCACAAGGATCACCCCTCTCACCAACTATTTTCAACCTAATGATGATCCCTCTAGCAAAACTCCTATCAAACCATAACCTCAATCCACATATATACGCTGATGATGTGACAATATATCCCTTTCAAACAAGACATCAAAGAAATCTCCAACGAAATCAATCAAAGCCTAAACATCATGAACACATGGGCAGACACATTCCGTCTGAAATTAAATGCAGAAAAAACTCAATGCCTGGTACTCACCTCCCAATACAACACCAACGAATTCAACGCGATAAATACACCAAACCTAAACCTTCCAATCTCAGAAACGCTAAACATCCTTGGAGTCCACTACGACCGTCACATAACACCTTGAAACCCACGCAAACAACACAACTAAGAAGATGTTCTACTGCTGTGGAAACTGAAAAGGATAAGACCACTCTTCCCAAGACTCGTCTTTCGTAACCTAGTGCAATCCCTCGTCCTCAGCCATCTGGATTACTGCAACTCATTATACGCAGGCTGCAAAGAGCAAACACTGAGGAAACTTCAAACAGCCCAGAACACAGCAGCCAGACTCATCTTCGGTAAACCAAAATATGAAAGGGCAACACCACTACGAGAGAAACTACACTGGCTTCCGCTGAAGGAACGCATCACCTTTAAGGTATGCACACTAGTCCACAAGATCATTCACGGCGAAGCCCCAGCCTACATGTCCGAGTGATTGACCTACCACCCAGAAATGCTAGGAGATCTTCACGAACATACCTCAACCTCCATTTCCCTACTTTCAGGGCGTGAAATACAAGATGCTACACGCGTCAACCTTCTCTCACACGAGCACGCAACATTGGAACTCACTGCCATGCACTTAAGAGTGACCCATGAACAAGCATCCTTCCGCAGACTACTGAAGACCCATCTATTTGAGACAATTTACCGGAAAAAACCAAAACACATAGAGCCCACACTCACTTACATAAATGCATCACACATCCACTTATGATCTCTCATCCCCCCTAATTCCACATTACTCATACATATACTTACAGGAATATGTACACCATGTGCCTATGTGTCTTAACACTGCCCTTAAGCTTCCCATTGTCTCCTCCCAAACTCTCCCTGTTGATGTCCCATTGTGATATTCCTAATGATAATTCGATTATCTCGCATAACTTGTACAATGTAACCCATAACCAATTTGTAACAACTGTATTCTCATTATTCATATCTTATTGTAAGCCACACTGAGCCCGCAAAGAGGTGGGAAAATGTGGGATACAAATGCAAACAATAAAATAAATAAATAAATAAATTATACTCAATCATTATCTGATATAATTTTAATCCTTTGCCAAGATCTTCGAGTGGGGATTTGACTAAAGTTGGAGCATTACCATCCTGTGGTGAGCATTCCCTGGATGGGAAAACTTTTTAGAGTTTTTAGTTAATGAACAATTTCAAGTATTTTTGGATACTTTAATGTACTTCACAAAACACAACCTGGTTTTAGATAGAAGATAGTACTGAAACTGCTCCTCACTACAAAAATTAGATATATCCTAGGTGCTGGAAAGCAAGCATTTTTGCTTCCGTTTAATATATCAGCATTGATGCTATTGATCACTCAGTTCTTCTTCTTAAATTAAATGAGTTAGGTATTTCTGGTACAGTACTAGATGGTTTGAGCAATTTCTAAAAATATAGATCTTACAGTGTAAGGGAGGGATGGTAAACCTCTTTGTTGAAACCCTGGCTGTGGGGCTCTGCAAGACTCTCCCTCTCTCTATTTAATGTGTATCTGAGTTCATTTGGCAATTGTTTCTCAGGTGTTGACGTTTCTATTTTATCCTATACAGACAACATTTTTCTTCTGGGTATTGCTTTAGAGAATTTTGATAAAACTTTAAATTCTATCAGATATTACATTTTTTTAATAGATGATTAGTAGAGTCATCTTTTGAAGTTAATAACAAAAACTAAAATTCTTTGATTTGGAGATACAGCTAAACTTCCAAATACGATGGTCACGCTGTCTTCAGGCGTAGATTTGAGAGCTGTAGATCACTCAAGAGTGTTAGGTGTAATTTAGACTCTATATTTTCATATGAAAACATAAGTGCACTTAGTAAAAGGGTTTTTTTCAAGCTCCGACAATTACGGGCTATAATATCTTTATTAATTAATTAATTTATTTGTAGCATTTGTATCCCACATTTTCCCACCAATTTGCAGGCTCAATGTGGCTTACATTTGCCGTAATGGCGGTTTCCATTTCCGGTTAGTAGCATTACAGATGGTATTGCACATTAATGCATACATACATTGAGGTGCATACATACATGGTAACATACATGGAACATAACATAAATGGAACAGATTATGGTATATATATATATATATACTGTATACATGTGCATACATACATGGTAAAGAATAATACTTTATGGTATTGAATGAAGGTTCTCTGAGTAATAATAGGATTATAACATACATTAGGTCATCGACTATAGAGAGACCCTATTTGATATAAGGTTTAAGGAGGTAGTGCTTGATCGTTAATAGCAAGGAGGTTGATCAGTCATGTGATAAGTTTTCGGATTTGTATAGATCATGTGTAGTGTTATTATTTAGTATTTAAGATGGATGTACGTGCAGGACGTCAGAAACAGAAGGAAGCCTTTTGCAAGAAGAAGAGGATCTCGGCTGGCGGGGGTTGGGGTCCCCCGCCAGCAAAGGCAGGTGACGGCGATAGCAGGTTGACGGCGGGAGGGGGGTCGGGGCGGGTCATTGGCAGGGGGGTCCAGGGCTAAATCTATGGGGGCCCAGGCCCCCCTGGCCCCACGTAGCTACGCCACTGGCCCACATATACGACTCCTGGCCAGTTAAATAGCCTAAAGCCAGCTAAGCACTAATATTCAGCGCAAGATAGCTGGCTATCTCAGCTGAATATTACCACTTAGTGGCTAATCTGGTCACCAGTTATGTCGCACGAAATAGCCAGTTATGACCAATATTCATTGACTGACCAGCTACGTTTAGTGGCCAGATAGACCCATGTAAATAGAAGGTCTATCTTTGGGTTTCTGGTGAGTTTTGGAGGGCTCACAGTTTCTACCACAAGTGTAACAAGTAGGGGGAAGGTATAGGCCTGCATCTACCTGTCTGCAGTGCACTGCACCCACCACTAGACTACTCCAGGGACCTGCATCCTGCTAATGGACCTGAGTATAACATCTGAGGTTGACATAGAAGCTGGTAATGTTTTTAATCACATTTTTGGGGTGTGGGAGGGGGTTAGTGACCACTGGGGGAGTAAGTCTGCCTCAAGCTGAAGAAGGCATAGCCTGCAGGTGGACTTTCTGGCCCCTCCCCAGTTTCTGCCCAGAGTGCCTGCATAAGAACATAAAATTGCCATACTAGGTCAGATCAATCATCTAGCCCAGTATCCTGTTTCTAACAGTGGCCAATCCCAGGTCACAAGTACCTGGCAGAAACCCAATAGTAGCAAGTTAACGTTCCATCTAGTACCAACCTGATTTTAAAATTGCTGAGGGCTGATCTCAAAACCATTGCAGAATTCTGTAGGCCTGAGACCTGTGGTATTCTGACAGGAGGCCTACACATGTTTGAGAAGAAGTAAACTACCAGATAGAAACAAGCCAAGTATGGGCATCGTTTCATGCAGACTGCTGATTCAGCTGTATGTCTGTAAATTACTAAACTGCCCTCGCTCATATACAGTCAGAGCATAGAATCGATTACAAATAGCAGTGTGCACAGATGGCAGATTTTCAGTGCTTTTACTTCTACTTCTGATAAATTGTTGGAATGTTATTTATCATGTGCTCTTTCCAGATGATAAATGTGGCATACTTGGCAAGATTCTTGGAAATCCTGAATGCATGCAGCTGGGCATGACAAACATTTATCAGTACTATTTCCACTCAATGGTAACAGGCTAGCAGTGTGGTTCCAGATGAGTTTTCCTTGATAAATATAATCCATCTGACAAATTTTCCCAATGTATCTTAAAGAAGTGGATTCCAGCACTGCTGTTTTCCCTGCCCATTTGCCGTATCCAGTAACCCTCTCCCCAAGTCAAGGTAATATAATTGTTAAGACAAGCAGTACCTTCTTAGATTCTGTTAACTGTACATCTGTTATATAGCAAACTATTGTGACAGAGAATCTCCTGGGATACATCTTAGTAACCATGAAATAAAATCAGATTGAAGAACACGTTTACCCTTATTTCCCCATTCTGGCTAGATTCTATAGATGGCGTTCTGAAAATTCTGCACGGAAAAAAAAATACGCTAGGCGTATTCTCTAAAGTACGCCTAAATTTTATAGAACAGGCTTAAATTTCCGTGCGGTATGTAGAATACGCTGAGCGCCTCTCCAAGTGACCAAATTTAGTCACAGCCATTTCGCCACATTTTACTTAGCGTAAATCCCTACGCCTAAATCAGGCGCGGGTGTATTCTATAACAACATGCGTAGATTTTAGAAACGCCCACAACCCGCCCATAGCCCTGCCCCCTTTCCAACTATGCAACTTACAGAATACATGTAGTGAGATGTGCACATAAATATTAATTAATGCCAATTAGTGCTGAAATTGTTAACATCCAATTGACAACGATGATTAGCTAGTGTACCAATTAAGTTACGTGTATTGTTACAGAATACGCTTATTTATTTATTTATTTTACTTATTTATTTCATTTGTATCCCCAATTATCCCCACCTCTTTGCAGGCTCAATGTGGCTTTACAATTCAACATGGGTACTGAAATAGAAGAGAATATACATTTGGTTTTACAGAGGGTTATTTGTTACATGGTGGTGAATACATGATAGTGTTAAAGCAAAAGACATTATAAGACACTTCTAGAAGTTATAAAAGATTATACAGTTACACATGTGATCTTTGTGATATATCTTGTCGAAGAGATAGGTTTTCAGTTGTTTATGGAAATTGGTCCGTTCATAGACCGTTTCAGGTTACGTGGCAACGCGTTCCAGAGTTGCGGCTCGTATAGGAAAAGGTAGATGCATGCATTAATTTGTATTCAGACCATTATACTTGGGAGGATGAAGATTAAGGAATGTGCGAGAAGATTTTTTTGCGTTCCTGGGAGGTAAACCTATTAGGTCTGACATGTAGGCTGGGGCGTTACCATAGATGATTTTATGGACTAGGGTGCAAAGTTTGAACGTGATGCGTTCTTTTAGTGGGAGCCAGTGTAGTTTTTCTCCTTCAATGTCCATGCGGGAATTAAGGTGCGATAAATAGAATCCAAAGTCTGTGCCTATCAAAGAGATCTATTTGTCAAGGTTCCAGTGATGACCCTCGTCTTGGCCATGACTGAAACATCTGAAAGGCAACCTGCTATTTTCGTGTCAGAAGTGAGAGACATGCATTGGTCTAGGATAGGGCGAGGACCATAATCCAGTCAGACCCTCAAGATTTCCACCATGAATATACATGAAAACCCAACTGGGTTGTGGCCCTAGAGGTCAGAGGTTGCCCACACTTGGGCTAGAATCATATTTTATACAAGTGAAAAGTAATTGGTTGTTAAACGTGCTTCCTAATGAAGCTTCGCCTTCTCTATGTACATGGATTGTGAACATGATTAATTTGCACTGTTTCGTCAGCATGCAGTTACCCTAATTTGTTTTTCAGTGATAGAAGCATACCTTCTAACGAACACCACTTGTCTGCTTTGCAACTTTTCACCCAGAACCCTTCTTTTACCAGTCCTGGAGGCGATTGGAAGGGCTTCAGTTTTTTCTATGCAGTTCTTTAAATGAGATGCTTCATAAATAATGCCAATTAAATATACATTGCGGGGGGGGGGGGGGGGGGAGGGAGGAGACTGCATCCTCCCTCTTGCACTCACCGTGTGATTCAGGAAATTAACCTGTCAATATTCAAAGCCATTTAAGCAAGCAGAAGGGGCTCAACCAGCCATTTTGGAGCCAGGCCAAAAAGAGGTATTACAGGGGTGGAGTCGGAAGGAACCGGGAGGTATATGGGTGTCAGCCAGCACCCACATACTAACTGGGCATGTACGACCACATAAAAGCAGTTTTAAATTTGCCTGCATAGCAAGATTCTCCCCATTCCCCCCCCCCCACCCAGTAAGGTTCACACCTCTGTCCCAGCCTCCCCCCCATCCTCCCCCCCCCCCCCATCAGGAGAGGCACCCTCCCTCAGCCTACCTAAACTCTCTGGTGGTCCAGCAGGGAGATGGGGGCAGGAGCGAACCCTCCACTCCTGCTCCTCAGAAGCTTAGCCAAGATTGGGTGGCAGAGCCGGTGGTGGGAGGTGGGGCTGGTGGTTGGAGGAGGGGCTAGTGCTGGAACAGACTTCTACGGTCTGTGCCCTGAAAATGGCAGATACAAATCAAGGTAAGGTATACAAAAAAGTAGCACATACGAGTTTATCTTGTTGGGCAGACTGGAGGACCGTGCAGGTCTTTTTCTGCCGTCATCTACTATGTTACTATGTAGTAGCTTCATGCTGAAAATGGTGGCTGCAACCTCTTGTGGTAGCCTCACATACCACTTAAATACTACTACAAAGCTGCCACTAAGAGGTGCCATTCCAGGCAGGAACAAGTAAGCATTGCTCCTGCCCAAATGCCCTCTAAACCTCCAGGGAGCTGTGAGATATGAGGGGCCTACAGAGGTAAGGGATCTGCCGAGCTGGTAACACTTGCTTCAGAGGGGAGGGAGGGGAGCTTGGGACCAGAGTATGGGGGGAGGGTGTTTGAAGGGGCTGAGGCACTCTTTATGCTATGCAGGTCCCGGCCGATATTCAGCTGAGACCCATATAAGCTCTGGGCCACTACAGTCTCATTTAGCCCTGGACAGTAAGCGTTTCTAATTAAAATAACGTGTGTTGCATACACACCCCCTATCAGGCTCTCCCGCCACATCTCTCCCTTCTCATTCCTTTTCTGCTCTGCCCAGCTCTGCAAAGATCTCACAATTCCCTTCACTAACCCATGCCTTAAATAGTGGCGTAGCACAGATGGGCCTGGGTGGGCGGGGCCCACCCACTTAAGGCTCAGGCCCACTCAACAGTAGCACATGTTTAGCGATAGCAGCTCGGCCAGCTGAAGACTTCCCCTGATGGTAACGAAAATGATATTCTCCCACGATACCGGCACCTGCGCGATGCTCAGTTTTCAGCGCATGCCTGCTGCAGACTGCCAAGATGTAAAGATGCCTTTTCTCACCAGCTGAGATATATTTTGGGTGATGGTTGGGGGGGGGGGGAACACTTGGTGTCCACCCACTTCTGCCTAGGCCCACCCAAAATCTGTTGTCTGGCTATGCCCCTGGTCTTAAAATCACAACAAGTCATCTCCAGGCAGCACCAGCAGCAACAGCACCCATGGGATACCTGCAGCCTGCATTGGGTCTTTCTCTGAACCGCCACGCCCCTTCTGATGCAACTTCCTCTTTTCTGAAGCGGTGGGACGGTTCACAGAGGGAAAGCCCCCAGTGCAGGCCACCGGCAGTCTATGAGTGCCGTGCTGCTGATCTGCTGGACGAACACTGGAGGTGATTTTAAGGAGAGATATACCGCATTCAATTCAAGCTTCTCCTTCTTACCTACAAATGCTACTCAGTCTGCTGCCCCTCACTATCTTTCTACCCTAATCTCCCCTTACGTTCCCGCCCGTAAACTCCGTTCACAGGATAAATCCCTCCTCTCAGTACCCTTCTCCACCACGCCCCAACTCCAGGCTCCGCTCATTCTGCCTCGCCTTACCCTATGCTGGAACAACTTCCTGAGCCCTTACGCCAAGCCCCTCCTGCCCGTCTTCAAGTCTTTGCTTAAGCCCACCTCTTCAATGCTGCGTTTCGGCACCTAACCCTTAACGTTCAGTGAATCCAGACTGCCCAATTTGACTGCCCCTATCGGAACCAACGTTCACATTGTCTATTAGATTGTAAGCTCTTTGAGCAGGGACTGTCTCTCTTTGTTAAATTGTACAGCGCTGCGTAACCCTAGTAGCGCTCTAGAAATGTTAAGTAGTAGTAAGTAGTAGTAGTAGAGAAGGAATTGCCAGATCTTTGCAGGGCCGGGAAAGAAGGGAGAGATGCCGCGGGAGGGAGCAGGAAGAGAAGTGCAGATGCACCCCCTTTCAACAATTCCTGGCTACGCTGCTGGCCCTGGAAATGGCCCAGCACTGAATACTGAAAATGGCCGGAACTGAATATCCGGGCTGATTCTATCGCTAACGCCGTAGACTGAATATCAACCAGTACATCTTTAACGAGAGGCTGCAGGCCATGGATCTGTTCAGCTGGGTGTCACCATTCAGCGATGACTGAACTCCCTGCCTTCAAGGGACTGTGAAATGCTGCCTCCACTCTCCACATCTTTTTCGGGCTTTCTGTACCTTCAGTCTTTTGTTTTATTACATCCCAAAAACCTTCAGAAACATAACATTAGGAAAGGACTGGAAAACGAAAATGATGACGTTATAATGCCTTTTAATACTTATGCACTTATAAGGATAGAGATAACTGACATCGAAACGAGGCTCTATTTTACTTTTCTATTTGAGTAATTGGACGTCTTATTGTTTGGGTTCCATAACTCTGCAACTGTGTCCAGGTATGTGGATATGTGGATTTATTCTCACTTTCCAAAATAAACATTTAACCGAGTCTTAACAACATCCCTCAGGGCCTTGGCAGGCTTTGTAAAGAAGTGTTACACACATATTTGCCACAAGGAAAGCAGACATATGGAAGTCTTAGGCTGCCTCTGGAGAGATAATTATAGTATAAGGTAACAACAGCCCCAAATTACAATAGAACCCCCAATGGTACAAAAAAAAGAGGAATGTGTCAGATAAACCACACGGCAGCTCAAATTCCATAAATGATCTCTGATTGTTGAAACATCCTAACAGACTTAAAAAAAAAAACTTCTTGGAAATGAAATGGATATTGGTGTTCAGATGTAATCATGTAAATGGGACTCCCTGACAGACTGCATTTCTTTTCTATGCTTTTTCCCAATGCCTTTACGAAAGCCAGCTTTCTAACACTTCACACTGGATCTACGGAATCTTAGCGGAGATTGGTGGTGACGCTGGTAATTGGAGGAATAAAACCAATGCTGGGCAGACTTCTACAGTCTGCGCCCTGATCGTGGCTGAATAGATATGGATGGGCTGGAGTGTAACTTTAAGGGGTTTCGACGTTAGCTTCAGAACTTTTAATACAGGAACAGTGCTGGGCAGACATTTACGGTCTTTGCCCTGAGAATGGCAGGGACAAATCAAACTCGGGTATAAAGTATCACATACCATGTAATGAGTTTATCTTGTTGGGCAGACTGGATGGACTGTACAGGTCTTTATCTGCCGTCATTTATTATGTTACTATATCTAATATAATAATTTGCTCCTTCAACGTTCGAATTGTGTCTCACTGGGATCGTAACCTCTCCTGACGTCACTGGTCCGCACTAGAACCCTGCTTGCCTGACGTCAGGAGATGTTACTACTCCTAGCAGGGAGGCGGGTAAGCGCGTGACGACGAGAGGGCAGAGACGTTGCTCTCGAGGAGCCGCTCCTCCAAAGTTCTGTGGCTGCCTGGGTTTGTAACAGCCCCCCCCCCTCGCGTCAAAACGTCATGCCAGAGGGCGTGGCCTGTAACGAACCCTCTCTCTCTCTCTCTAAGCCAAACGAAACCACCTTCCAACGAGGTCGCCGCCCCCCGCAACCCCCCTCGAAGTCACCCCCCCCACAACCCCCCCCCTCCGTCACAGGTGCTCCGAGCCAACAAAGACACTGGTTGTTTCACAAGTGCGAGAAGTGGCAGATTAAAATCCCCACCCCCACCGTCTAAAGTTCCGTCGGAATGAGGTGCTCAAAAAGCCAAAAGGAAAAGTATTTATCCGTGGCCAGTGTAAAGAAAAGTGCAGCGGGGCCTGGCGGAGGCCGTTTGGGCCCAGCCGATCCCTGGCCTGGAGTAGAGTGGTTAAGCCCGTCTTTGCACTCCGTGGGCGCCCTGCTTTCCAAGCTTCAGCTAGCGCCCGAGGAAAGCTCCACGGCGATTCCCGCTGAGAGGAGAAGAAATCCTGCAGAGGGAGGCACGAGGTGATGTGGGGAGGTCCCAGAAACAGGGGATGGTGGGGAAGGCTAGGTCCCAGGAGCCGAAGCAGGAGGTGGACATGGTGTGGAGGGCTGAGCCATAGAGCAAGGAACTGAGGCAAGAGGTAGAAGTGAGGAGGGCAGATCTCAATGGCAGAGGCAGGAGGTGGAGGTCATGGGGAAGGCCAGATCCCAGCGACAGGGGCAGAAGGTGTGGGGAGGGCCAGATAGTAAGGAACCAAGACAGTAGAAGATGGTGGGGAGGAACAGATCCCAGAGTACAACCCACAAACCTCTCTCATTCACACACATAAACTCTCTCCATCAGAGCATCACTCAGCCCCATACAGAGGACACCCACAAACCTCTCTCTTTCACACACACACACACACACACACACACACTCTCTCTGACTCCTGCCAAGTTAACCAAATAAAGCCATCCTGTGCTAATGGTTGGTTGCCTAGGTATAGAAGGTATGGAGAGAGTAACCTTCTTATCAGGCAAACCAAGTTAAGGTCGATTGGTCTATCTGCGTTATCGGTTCCATCCAATAAGATTAGAATTAATGGTATAGAATTTGGCATCACCCAGTCCTCATTGACCTGTGACTAGGTGCCCTGAAAGCTGGTCTGGCCAGGAAGGAGCATGGTCAAGGGAATGCTTTAGGCCACCGTTGCACACTGAGCAGAGGGTTTCAAAGTATCATCAACGATGACACCTAGATCCCTTTCTTGGTCGGTCACTCCTAATTTGGAACCTTGCATCACATAGCTATAATTCAGGTTTCTCTTTCCCACATGCATCACTTTGCACTTGCTACTACTACTACTACTACTTAACATTTCTAGAGCGCTACTAGGGTTACGCAGCACTGTACAAAATAAACAAAAGGTCCCTGCTCAAAGGAGCTTACAATCTAAAGAACGAAATGTCAAGTTGGGGCAGTCTAGATTTCTTGGGTAGAGGTGTAGAGGTTAGGTGCCGAAGGCGACCTTGAAGAGGTGGGCTTTAAGCAGAGATTTGAAGATGGGCAGGGAGGGGCCTGGTGTATGGGCTCGGGGAGTTTTGTTCCATGCGTGGGGTGAGGCGAGGCAGAAGAAAGGGCGGAGCCTGGAGTTGGCGGTGGTGGAGAAGTGTACTGAAAGGAGGGATTTGTCTTGAGAGCGGAGGTTACGGGTAGGAACGTAAGGGGAGATGAGGGTTGAGAGGTAAGGAGGGGCTGCAGATCGAGTACATTTGTAGGTTAGTGCAGAAGCTTGAATTGAATGCGGTAATGATCGGAAGCCAATGAAGTGACTTGAGGAGAGGGGGTGATATGAGTGTATCGGTTCAGGCGGAAGATAAGACGTGTAGCAGAGTTCTGAACGGACTGAAGGGGGGATAGGTGGCTAAGTGGGAGACCAGTGAGGAGTAGGTTGAAGTAGTCAAGGCGAGAGAGGTAACGAGAGAGTGGATGAGAGTTCGGGTGGTGTGCTCAGAGAGGAAAGGGCGGATTTTGCTAATGTTATAGAGGAAGAAGCGACAGGTCTTGGCTATCTGCTGGATATGCACAGAGAAGGAGAGGGAGAAGTCGAAGATGACACCGAGGTTGCGGGCAGAAGAGACGGGGACGATGAGGGTGTTATCAACCGAAATAGAGAGTGGAGGTAGAGGAGAAGTGGGTTTGGGTGGGAAGACAAGAAGTTCGGTCTTGGCCATGTTAAGTTTCAGGTTGCGGTTGGACATCCAGGCAGCAATGTCGGATAAGCAGGCCGATACTTTGGCCTGGGTGTCTGCAGTGATGTTAGGTGTGGAGAGATAAAGCTGGGTGTCGTCAGCATAGAGATGATACTGGAAGCCATGAGACGAGATCAGGGAGCCCAGGTAAGAGGTGTAGATAGAGAAAAGAAGGGGTCCAAGGACAGAACCCTGAGGGACCTCCAACAGAGAGCGGGATAGGGTGGAGGAAGAACCATGAGAGTGTACTCTGAAGGTACAATGAAAGAGATAAGAGGAGAACCAGGAGAGGACAGAGCCTGGAACCCAAAAGAGGACAGTGTGTCAAGAAGTAAGTTGTGATTGACAGTGTCAAAGCGGCGGATAGGTCGAGGAGAATGAGGATGGAGTAATGACCTTTGGATTTAGCAAGGAACAGGTCATTACTGGACTTTGGATAGTGCCGTTTCTGTCGAGTGAGTGGGCGAAAGCCAGATTGAAGCGGATCGAGGATGGTATGTGAGGCGAGAAAATCAATGCAACGGCTGTGAACGGCGCGTTCAAGTATTTTGGAGAGGAAGGGTAGGAGGGAGATGGGGCGGTAGTTGGAGGGGACAGGTAGAGTCAAGTGAAGGTTTTTTGAGGAGAGGTGTGACAACAGCATGCTGAAGGTGTCAGGGACAATTGCGGTGGAGAGAGAGAGGTTGAGGATATGACAGATGGGGGGGGGGTGATAGTAGGAGAGATGGTGATAAGTAAGTTGGTGGGGATGGGGTCTGAGGAACAGGTGGTGCATTTCGAGGAGGAGAGAAGATGGGCGGTTTCCTCTTCGGTGATAACAGGAAAAGAGGAGAAGGTGGCCTGGGTGATTGGATGAGGGAGTGGGTGATAGGATGAAGAGGAGGAGAAGGTTTAGTGGTGAATCAAGGTTGATCTTCTGGACCTTGTCGCGGAAGTAGTCAGCCAGTGATTGAGGAGAGAGTGAGGGGGGGTGGGAGCGGAGGGCACTTTGAGGAGGGAGTTGAGGGTGGCGAAGAGACGACGAGGGTTAGAGCTAAGGGAATTAGTCAAATGAGTGTAGTAATCCTGTTTGGCGAGGAATAGGGAGGATTGGAAGGAGGATAGCATGAATTTGTAGTGAATGAAGTCAGCATGGGTGCGAGATTTCCTCCATAGGCGTTCAGCCGATCGGGAGCAGGAGCGAAGGTAATGGGTGCAGGGGTTAAGCCAGGGCTGGGGATTAGTGTGCCTTGTGGGATGGGAAACAGACGGTGCAAGGGTGTCTAGGGTGGCGGAGAGAGTGGCATTGTAATTGGAAACAGCCTTGTCGACAGACTCGGAGGACGTGATGGACGGGAGGAGATCAGAGATAGTAGCGGATAAGGTAGGGGGGTCAACAGCCTGGAGATTCCTGGAGGTAGTGGTTAGTGTTGGGCGGGGATTGAGGGGGAGGGTGATGAAGTGTGAATGTGATCAGGTTGATGGTCAGAAATGGGAAGAGCAGAGACGCAGAGATTAGAGGGCGAGCAGGTAGAAGAGAGGACGAGATCAAGACAGTGACCAGATTTGTGAGTAGGGGTGGTGGAGCTCAGTTGGAGGTTGAAGGAGGAGGTTAGGGTGAGGAATTGAGAAGCGTATGAGTCGGATGGGTTATCAGTGTGTATGTTGAAGTCACCAAGAATGAGGGATGGGGATGAGGGCTCAAGAAAAACGGAGAGCCAGGCATCGAAGTCAGTGAGGAAGGAAGGGAGGGACTTATCAGGGGGGCGGTAGATGACTGCAACTCGGAGTGGCAGCGGGTAGAATAGACGGATGGAATGGACTTCGAAGGATGAGAAGCAGTGAGACTGTGGAATGAGGAGGGGTTGAAAACTGCAGGAGGGCGAAAAAAGTAGGCCAACGCCGCCACCGCGGCTAAATGTGCGGGGCGAATGGGAGAAAAGGTAGCCTCCGTGGCAAAGGGCTGCAACTGAGGCAGTGTCGTCGGGGGTGAGCCAGGTTTCGGTTAGGGCAAGCAGATGGAGGGAATGGGAGATGAAGAGATCATGGGTGAAGGTAAGTTTGTTGCAGATTGAGTGGGCATTCCACAGGGCACACGAGAAGGGGAGGGAGGAGGGGAATGGAGATGAGATTGGAGATATCGCGGGAACGTTTGCATAGATGAAACGAGGACGAGGACATGTGTGGAGGACCTGGGTTGGGATTGACGTCTCCCGCAGATAGCAGGAGAAGGAGCAAGAGAGAGCGGAGAAGGGTGGGGGAGGTAGGGCGACGAAGGCACGAAGGCGGGATGCACTGAGGAGGTATGGGAAGGGTTCATGGCAGGAAGGAGGTGTTGGAGGTTAAGAGCCAGGAAGGAGGAGGAGGACAGTGGGGATGGTGAGGTAGTGGGGGATAGGGGTAGGTAGGGTATTGCAGTAGTGAGCAGGACGGGGGGGTGGGTAGTGAGTTCGTGTGGTAGACAGCGGAGGGAGGGGGAAGAGATTTGGGAGGGATAGGGCGAGGAATAGAATGTGAATGGGGGCCATAGGTAGTGAGCGGTAGGGAGTGAGTGAGCAGGCAAGTTGGACGAGCTAGAACAAGCTGGATCAGGCGGGCTGGGACAAGTTCGATCAAACGGGCTGGAACACCTGGAGCAGGCAGCAGGCAGGGAGAAGCTGATCAGGCGGGCCGGAACAAGCTGGTGTAGATGGACTGGAACGAGCAGGAGAAGCTGGATCAGGTGGGGTGGAGCAAGCTGGTGCAGATGGACTGGAAGCTGGATCAGGCGGGCTGGAGCAAGCTGGTACAGATGGACTGGAACGAGCAAGGGGGAGCTGGAGAAGCTGGATCAGGCTGACTGGAGCAAGCAGGATTAGGCGGGCTGGAACAGCAGGAGCAGATGGCTGGAGAGCTGGATCAGGCTGACTGGAGCAAGCTGGATTAGGCGGGCTGGAATGGCAGGAGCAGGTGGCTGGAACAAGCAGGAAGAGCTGGATCCGACGGAGGCTGGAGCAGATGGTCTGGGACGAGCAGGGGGAGCTGGATCAGGCGGGATGGAGCAAGCTGGAATAGGCGGGCTGGAACAGCTGGAGAAGCTGGAACGAGCAGGGAGAAGCTGGATCAGGCGGACTGGAGCAAGCTGGATTAGGCGGGCTGGAACAGCTGGAGTAGGTGGTTGGAATAAGCAGGAAGAAGCTGGATCCGACGGATTGGAATAGGCTGGTGCAGATGGACTGGAACGAGCAGGGAGAAGCTGGATCAGATGGAGTGGAATGAGCTGGATGAGCTGGATCAGGCAGGCTGGACCAAGCTGGAGCAGGTGGCTGTAATAAGCAGGGAGGCTGGAGCAGGCGGACTGGAACAAGCAGGAAGAAGCTGGATCCGACGGACTGTAACAGGCTGGTGCAGGTGGACTGGAACGAGCAGGGAGAAGCTGGATCAGATGGAGTGGAACAAGCTGGACGAGCTGGATCAGGCGGGCTGGACCAAGCTGGAGCAGATGGCTGTAATAAGCAGGGAGGCTGGAGCAGGCGGACTGGAACATGCAGGAAGAAGCTGGATCGTGCGGAGTGGATGGAACAGTAGGGAGAAACTGGGTCAGGTGTCCTGTAGCAAGCTGAGCAGATGGTCCGGATTCAGCAGATGGGCTGGAACTGGGTCAGGTGTCCTGTAGTAAGCTGCGCAGAAGGTCCGGATTCAGCAGATGGGCTGGAACAGGTAGATGGATCAGAGCAGGCAGGGAAAAGCTGGGTCAGCAAAGTGGAGCGAGCTGGAGCAGGCAGATGGAGCAGATGGGTCAGAGCAGGCAGGCAGAGAAGAGCTGGGCCTACAGACAGACTGGGACAGGGTGGGGCCGATGGACTGTCTCTGTCCCTGCCCTAGTCGGCCCGACGCACAGGACGCTGGATCGCCCCAAAGTCAGACTGCAGACGCTGGATCGGTGGGCTGGAACGGGCCGGGGCTGGTGGACTCGCCTGCCGGCGCTGCGAAGCCACTGTAGGCGTCCCATGGTCCGCAACTGCAATACGCGCCCAGGCCGTTCCGGCCGGGGAGTGCGGCGGCAGTGCACAGGACCACGGTTGACCAGTGTGGCAGGCAACGGCCCGCCCGACCCCTCTGCGCAGAGAGCCCGAGCACTCCGGGCTCCCCCGGACTGCACGGGCCGAGGCAGAGAGACCGCGGGAGCCCTGAGCAGCCGGGCGACAGTGGGGGCAGGCCGCAGCCACACGGCAGGCAGACGACAGGCAGCCACAGTCGACCGGACCGTCCACCCGCTCACATTAAACACATCATCTGCCATTTGGATGTCCAGTCTCCGCTTAACACAAGACTATCTCTACTTCAGGAAGCAGGTGAAAGCTTGGCTCTTCAAGAAGGCCTTTAACGGAAGAAGTAACTAACTTGTTAGTCTCACTCACACACACAAGGAGTGACTCAGGCTGCACATACTGCAGCGGGACATGTTTATCCACTCCTATCCTAGCTGAGATAATATTTAACCATCTCTCTGACCTCATGTGCAACTTTCTTTAAATCAGTCACCGTACTTCCTAATAAATTACTACTACTGCTATTTAGCATTTAAATAAATAATTCTTCAGGAGCCACAAACAAACAGTACTTCAGGATATTCGTTGCTTTGTTCCTTTTCCTCCATCATTCTATTTGAACATGTTCGATTCAATATTCAGCCAAACTTATATGGATAGAAGTATTAACCAGGGTATTCAGAGGCACTGGAGGAAAAAGCCATAGAATGTTATTGAATGGACGAGGGAATAATATTCCCACTTTAGGCACAGGCAGCTCCTTGTGACTCTGGGCAAGTCACTTAACCCTCCATTGCCCCAGGTACAAATAAGTACCTGTATATAATATGTAAGCCACATTGAACCTGCTATGAGTGGGAAAGCGCGGGGTACAAATGTAAGAAATAAAATAATACAGTATTTCTAGGATGGGCGGGACAAATTGCTTGTTCTTTTGGCCGCTGTCGGTGACAGGGTGCTGGGCTCGATGGACCCTTGGTCTGTCCCATCATGGCGATGCTTATGTACTTATGTACTGTCCGGATAACGCCTCTAAATGTCCTTACAGACTACCTCAGCCCAATCCAGACGATCCTGGGACTTATCCGATAGCATTTATATTCATTCTGCTACTTATCTGGATACGTTAGGACAGTTTTGCTATCGTAAGGTATCCGGATAGCGGACTAAATATCCCTTCTGACTACGTTATCCACATATTCAGTCTCAGCCACTATCCACATAGTGAATATCTGGATATTTTTGGAAGTGGTGGATGAATTTTGGCCCAATCGTCTTCACCTGTTGTTGTACCACCCTTTTGCGGGGGGGGGGGGGGGGACTGGACATGCTGTGATTTACCTCCTGCCTGGAAAACAGATCATGTTTCCTTCACTGCAACCCAATTCGCACACGTAACTGTGAATTAGACTTCCACCCTCAGCCTCTCTGGGAAGCTTTAACTGCAATATGTGTGTCAGTTTTGATTATTAAGCCTCAGAAACAAGAGGACACTTCAAGCCTGAAATGGGAAATGCAGAGAACATTTGTTTGTTTTCGTGGGTTGCTTTATTTCTTACTGCAGGCGCGTCCATACGGTGAACATAACTGAGCATAAGTGGCTGTGGCAGGGAAGGCCCCTTTGAAACTAAAAGCACAGCAGAACAAGCACCCGGGGTGAAAAATGTGGGGTTTATTTACAGGGTGAAACTAAAACAGAAGCATTTCCTTGCCAGGATTTTCTAAACTTAAACCCATCAAACGAAAACCAGACTCTCTCAGAGTACTGTTTAAATGCTTTTAGCATCCCTATCTGTCCTTTGGCATGGTACAGATCTGTCCTTGGTTTACCCTGGGTCTGTCCCTAGCAGAAGTCAGTCTCTGCTTTCTAAGTGCAACTGGTTGACAAAAGTCATTACAAGCACCATATTGCCTTCCCAGGGCTCCCTGGCTTTTGCCACCCTCTAGCAGCAAGGAGCCCAAAACTACAGTTGCTCTAGTCACCTCTTCCTCCTTTGCTGGTGGAGAGTGCGAATGGGCTGACCCCCCCCCCCCCCCCCCCCCATACATAAATCCAACTCTTTGGACCCTTTGGTTTCTTAGAGTTAAATTTCCACTTTCTCCCTTGGGAGTTTCTACAAGACGCCCCCCCCCCCCCCCCCCAGGGCCACCGAGAGACTAGGCCGGGCCCAGGGCAAGGCCGCCCCGCCTCCGCCCCCCCGCCACTGCCACCCCCCCCCCAGCCACTGCTGCCCCCCCTGCCGCTTCCGCCCCCCTGTCGCTCCCCCCGCCGCTGCAGTCCGCAGTCTCACCTGCCTGCCTCCACGGCTCCGGGCCCCCTGCATTCAAGGTGGCAGTCGCAGATCGCCTCTCCTCTGGCCTTCCCTCCCTGTGTCCCGCCTTCATCTGATGTAACTTCTGGTTTCCTCGAGGGCAGGACACAGGGAGGGAAGGCCCACAGGGAGGCGATCTGTGACTGGCGCTTCGAATGCAGGGGGCCCGGAGCCGAGGAGGCAGGCAGGTGAGACTGGGAACTGCAGCGCCGGTGGCCTGACCCCGGCGCCGGGCCCCCATTGGAGGCACGGGGAATTTTGTCACCCCTGCCCCCCCTCTCTGCGGCCCTGCTCCCCCCCCCCCCCCCATCCTGTGTGTCATGTAGAGCCCAAAATGCTGGAAACAAAACAGCAGATCAAACAAGCAAACTTTATTAAGAAGGTAACCATTTCCAGGGCCACCAAGAGACTGGGCCAGGCCCGGGACAAGGCCGCCCCCGGGGCCCCCCCACCCGAGGTCGCCGGGCCCCCCCTCCACCCGCCACCGGGTCCTCTCTCCACCCCCGGGCCCTCTGCACTGACCTTAAGCGCCTCACCTTCGAAAGCGCAGCAAGCAGCGGCAGACCACTCCTTCCTTCTGTGTCCCACCCTCGCGGAAGTTACGTCAGGCGAGGGCGGGACATGGAAGGAAGGAGTGGTCTGCTGCTGCTTGCTGCGCTCGAAGGTAAGGCGCTTAAATTCAATGCCAGGGAGCAACAGAAGGTCGGCGGGCTGGATTGTGTCGGCGGGGATGGCCCCACACCCAGAGGCCCGGGCCCGGGGAATTTTGTCCCCCCTGAGAGGGGGTCTCAGCGGCCCTGAGGGGCGTAGCCAGACACCCAATTTTGGGTGGGCCGGGGCCCAAGATGGGAGGGCAGAAATCCTCTGCCCTTCTCCACAAGTGATTTGGTCTCTCCCTCTCTCGCCTGCATGCCATATGGTCTCTCAAACATCCCCCCTCCCCTGCATGTCTTTTAAATAGCAGATTTTCACTGGCAGCGAGCAGCAACTAATACACACTGCTCATGTTGGCCCCACAGCCTTTCCTCTGATGCAACTTCCTGTTTCCGCATAGGTGGGAATATATCAGAGGGAAGGCTGTGGGGCCGGTGCAAACAGTATGCATCAGTTGTTGCTCGCTGCAGGCAAAGATCTGCTATTTACAAGGTATGCAGGAGGATTTTGGGGGAGTTTTCGACTGGTGGGGCTTGGGGATCCCTGCCAGCCACATCATAGGTGTGGTGCTACTGAGTGGGCCTGAGCCGAAAGTGGGTGGGTCTGGGCCCACCCAGGCCCACCCTTAGCTACGCCAGTGCCCCACATAGGTGATGTGTAGAGGGATATCCTGTTCTTGAAATACTCTGGGCCATTTCCTTTAAAGGCCTTGAAAATCAGACACAGAGTTTTAAATTTAGCCCTGTACTGTAGTACTACTACTACTTAACATTTCTAGAGCGCTACTCGGGTTACGCAGCACTGTACAGTTTAACAAAGAAGGACAGTCCCTGCTCAAAGGAGCTTACAATCTAAAGGACGAAATGTCAAGTTGGGGCAGCCTAGATTTCCTGAATAGAGGTATAGTGGTTAGGTGCCGAAGGCGACATTGAAGAGGTGGGCTTTGAGCAAGGATTTGAAGATGGGCAGGGAGGGGGCCTGGCGTATAGGCTCAGGGAGTTTATTCCAAGCATGGGGTAAGGCAAGTAGTAGTAGTAGTAGTAAAAAAAAAAAAGACTTATTTATTTGTTGCATTTGTACCCCACATTTTCCCACCTATTTGCAGGCTCAATGTGGCTTACAGAGTACCGTGAGGCGTATATAAACAACTGAGACAAGATTTGCCTTCTCAATTTAAGGAGAGAGGCAGCGTAGTTGTC
Source organism: Microcaecilia unicolor (assembly GCF_901765095.1). Lineage (NCBI taxonomy): Eukaryota > Metazoa > Chordata > Amphibia > Gymnophiona > Siphonopidae > Microcaecilia > Microcaecilia unicolor. The sequence continues at coordinate 645,352,276 of NC_044032.1, read as the reverse complement.
ACAAATGATAGAAGCAGCTCTTGAAGGTTGCTTGGATTTGGGGGATCAGAGTAAGTGTTGAATCGAGCTGTATTCCAAGGTTCCTGACTTGTGATTTGAGAAGGAGTTCATACTTCCCAAAAGAGATTTTGATATCAGGTATGTGCCCACTTATGTTAGAGATCCATAGAAGCTTGGTGTTACTTGGGTTCAGGCAAAGTTTGTTGTTTTTAGACAGGAGATCCAAGATGGCGTCTTGAAAGGACGTGAGGATCAGAGCTCCTGAGCTTCCAGTCGACCAAACGCCAGCTTCTCTAACCAACATCATGGGAAAGCGAAAGGGGAAAGCTAAAGCTCTTACCTCCCCGAGCGTTGCTGTGAACCCTGTTGAGTGCCAGACCGTCTTGGAATCTTATGGAGTGAAGATCCTCCGTGAGCGACAACCTGATTCTGCAGGGCCCGCATTTTTTCAAGCGGACCATAGCATTGAGGGGGTATCGTTGAGTCCTCCCCCGACTACAGCCCCTCCCCGTCCGGGAGCTACTGTGAATGCGACGGAGGCACAGGAGACCGGAGTGATTGGTGGAACGCCGCCCCTGGTATCTGTGCTGGGAGCTCCCGTAGTATTCTCGACGCCAACTAGTTTTAGTGCGGAAGAAGTGGTCTCTTCGTCTCTAGCGGGCGAGATGACTCCTGAAGGGCACCGAGGAAAAGCTAAACCGGCTGTAATAACGCTTGAAGCGCTCTGGGACGCAATTCAAGGTATCCACACTTCCTTACAAACTATTTCCAACTCTTTTGGGGGTGAAATAAATGATTTAAAAGAAAAGCAAAATATTATGGCTGAAAGAGTTCAGAACTTGGAGGTTGAACTGACTAAATCTCAAAACTTATCAGCCACTCTAGTCAGGGAACGAGATATCTTTACACGTAAAATTGTTTACTTAGAAAATCAAAGTCGCAGGAACAACCTGAGATTTATTAATTTCCCGAAATCTCCTTTAATTGCCCCTTTGGACATGTTGAGGAAATACTTTATAGAGGTATTGGGGATCCCAGCGACGGCCTTTCCACCTGTCGCCAGGGCCCAATACATAACTGGAATAAAGAATACTGTTGGACAATCTCAGGCTGCACCGGACTTGGATTTAACTCATTTCCTGGAATCTTCCTTGGACATAGTGACTGAACGGACCACACTTCTAGTTACTTTCGCATTAGAAATGGATAGAAACAACGTTTTCCGGACTTACTTTCGCCATATAAATACGGAATTTCTGGGTTCAAGAGTACAGATTTTTCCAGACCTAGCCAGAGACACTCAGAAAAAAAGAAGAGAGTTCTTGTCTTATAAGACTAGAATTCTCAAGCTTGGAGCGGTTTTCTATTTAAAATTTCCATATAGATGTTTAGTGTCATTAAATGAAAACAATTATGTTTTTTTTGAACCCTTAAAACTGTTACAATTTATTGAGGCACAAGAAAGTGTGGGCAAATCCTTAATTGCCTCCCAGTGAGATATATGCTATAATGTAGGCTATCAGGGTTATGTCTGTTCTGAAACTTTCTTCTTTATATTTTTTTTTCTTGTACTATTTTTTCCTAGTACTTGGATCTCTTTATGATTTGTGGACAAAGTATGTAGAGAATTATTTCCTTTTAATTATTAGTTTGGATTATGCTATTTCCTGTATTTCATTACATTTATGATGGAATGTAAATGTAAAAATATATAAATAAATAAATAAATAAAAAAAGTTTGTTGTTTTTAACCCATTCTTGAATTGATGTTAGACAGGTAGTCAGTTTATTCATGGCTGTCGGTAGAGTAGCTGCACATCATCCGTGTAGATGAAGAATTGAGTATCCAATGACCTAATCAGCTCGGCTAGTGGCTTGAGGTAGATATTGAACAGAATAGGTGACAGTACCGATCCTTGTGGTACCACACAGGTCAGTACCCATGGTGGTGATGAGGTGCTGCCAAATAGTATGGACTGTAGCCTGTCTGATAGATTAGATCTGAACCAAGCAAATACTGTTCCATTGATACCTGTTTCTGCCAATCGTGCTAGCATGATATCATGATCCACAGTGTCAAAACCTGCTGAGAAATCTAGCAGAACTAACATCGAGGCAAATCCCCTGTCTCAGTTTCTGTGAAAATCAACTAGTAGGGATACAAGGACCGTTTCTGTTCCATAACCAAGTTTGAATCCAGATTGACGTTATCTAGTCAGTTTCTCTCTTCTAACCAATTACTGAATTGAAAACAGACTGTTTTGTTCTATAAGTCTATTTCAAAATTTGTTTATTGGAAGTTATCATTCCTTTACATATATTCACAGGTGATTTATATGTTACTTATGCATTGTTACTTTGTGTCAACGTATACTCTTTCACACATTACTTATTCTACTACTGATCTCCTCTACTTGTGCTAAACAGCAAGATTTCTAGGAAACTTGTCAACTTGTCTCACCTTATCATCACCTACTTATTAAAACTGAATAACGTTTAGTCAAATCAAACTCTTTCTATTTCCTCCCCTATTTCTAACCCCTTCCCATCCCCCCCCAAAAGCCAACCCTCTATCTACCCCACCCCGGGAGGATGCTTAGATTAACTTTTGTCATAGTCTCTTGTTATCAGTCATTAGAGGTTGAGAATTCGAGTTCTGCCCCCCTTAGGTATTGTCTGCCAGAACGGATGCCAAATTCTGAAGAAATCTTTCTCTGTAAAACTAGAGTCATGTTGAAGGTCTGCCATTCGTCGTTCGAATTTCATAAAGTCCATCATGCAGCCACGCCACTGTTGTAACGTTGGTGCTTTATTTGTAATCCATTCTCGGAGAATAATTTTCTTCGCCACTACTGTGGCTCTGTGTGTGAAACTCTTAAATCCTGCTGGATGGGGTCTAATCGCTGTAACTTGTCCAAACAACAGTTTAGCTTCCCTCCGCCATGTCACCCCCCACATTGATGTTATGGCTTGCTGTAGTGTTTTCCAAAATTGTTGGATTGGTGGGCAGGACCAAAACATATGGCCCAAGAGTGCTCCAGGAGCTGCGCATTTGGGGCATGCCCTGTCAGGGGAGACCCCCATATGGAATGCTCTCCTCGGTGGAATATGTGTTCGTAACGCAAACTTGTATTCCATTTCGCTATAGGTTAGCAATTTTGAAGATCTCTGAATCGAATATATGTAATCCTTGAGTATTTGTGGTGTTATCTCAATTGATAGATCCAAACTCCACGCCTTGGCCAGTGATTGATAGTCTATTTCCATAATCATGTCTCTTATATGCCTATGATGCATTTTCATTGGCACTTTGGTTTGTGCCTGCAGTGAATAAGCCGATGAAAGTTCTTCTTGCACATCCTCCGTGAGGTGTTCTCTAGGCAGGCTGTTTATGTAATGACTGAGTTGTATATAATGGAAATAGTCTCCATTTGGTAGGGCATGCTGGCTTTGAAGATCTTTAAAGGATTTCACCCGACCCTCTTCCGTTAGGACCTGTAAGATATATACCAAGCCTGTGCTTTGCCAACTCCGAAATGCACGGTGTAGTTCTCCCGGAGGGAATTGCGGATTTCCACATATGGACAGGAAGGGAGTGATGTTGCTTGAAAAATGGTGGTATCTGCAAGTCCACTTCCACACCGCTTTTGCGGTGGGAAGTATATGCGACCGTTGTAAAACATCTAAGTGTTCCCCACCTTTTCCATGTAGTAGGCTACTAAAATGCACTCCATTCGTTAACGAGATTTCTAGCTCTGTGTCTGAGAACTCGGAAGAGGTCCTGTACCAGTCTGAGATATGTCTCATGCCGCTAGCCACCGAGAGATGGCGTATACTCAATAACCCGAGTCCTCCAAATTCGCGTGGAATCTGCAAAGTTGAAATCGCTATGCGTGGTTTCTTTCCTCTCCAGAGGAACCGCTGTATCCTCTTGTTCAGTGCTTTTTCATCTTCTCTGCGCAGGTATAGTGGTAGGGTCTGGAAAATATACAGCCATTTCGGCACTATCATCATGTTGTATAGTGAGATGCGACCCATAAGTGACAGAGGTAGGGTTTCCCACTGGCTAAGCTTCAAACTCGTGATAGCCAGCAACGGTGTAATGTTCTCTTGGTACAGTTTCGATACATCTTGAGTTATATACGTGCCTAAGTATTTGATCTTGTTTCCGGCCCAGGTCAGAGCAAATGTTGAGGCATCTGGTTTATTTTGCGCAGGGTATACCTCCAAAGCCAAGGACTTTTGTGCATTTAAAGTAAAGCCAGAGAGGCGCCCAAAGTTCTGCATTATCTCCAGCATCCTGGACAAGGCTCTATATGGGTGTGTTGTGATTACCATTAAGTCGTCTGCAAAGGCGAATGATTTGACTACCTTCCCCCCTACCTGCACTCCTGGTACTCCATCCATATTCTTTAATGTTCTCAGTAGTGGCTCCAGTGATAGTATAAATAGCGCTGGGGAGAGTGGGCAGCCCTGTCTTGTCCCCCTTAGGATCTTGAATGGTTTTGCTTTGATACCATTCACCAGTATGGAGGCCTTGGGTTCTGCATAAAGCGTCTGCACTGCCTTGTAAAACCAGCCATTAAACCCCATATATTGAAGGACTGTAAAGAGGTATTTCCACCCCACCTGGTCGAATGCCTTTTCTGCATCGATTGAATAAAGGTTTGTTGGGGTCTCTGTCAATTGGCCTGTAGCCATTGCCAACAGGAGTCGGCGTACGTTTTTTGCTGCCTGCCTGGACCTAACGAATCCTACTTGTTCCTCCCCCACTAACCTTGGTAAAATCTCAGCCAATCGGTTAGCTAAAACCTTCGCCAAAATCTTTTGATCTAAATTTAAAAGGGAGATAGGTCTATAGGACCCCGCTTGGTCCTCTGGGCGTCCCGGTTTCAATATCAATGTGATCAGGGCTGAGTTTGCGTGCATTGGGAACCTCCCCTCACCGACAGCCTGGTCTAAATACTCGCATAGTGGAAGGTAAGATGAGCTAGGCAGCATTTTATAAAATTCCCCTGAATACCCGTCCGGTCCCGGGGCAGACCCTGTTGGTAGGGATTTAATTACTGTCTGTATCTCTTTGATATCTAGTGGAGCTGCCAAAGCCTCTATCTCTTCCTTGGTTAGTTTTGGTATATCTGCCCTATCCAAAAAATTTCGAATAGCCTCGTCCTCTGGATCCTGGGAGGCTGCGTAAAGGGAAGTGAAGTAGTTGGTCAGGATTTCTGCTATTTTTTCACTTTTATTGTGTACCATTCCTTTGTCATCTTTAAGGGTAATTATGGGTCTACGGGGTCCCCAAGCCGTTACCAGCCTCGCCAACATTGCCCCTGTCCTATTGCCATACCTATTCAGTTTGAATTTTTGCCAAGCTAATGCTCTACTACTGCGCTCGTGAAGTAAGGTATTTAAGGTTATTTGTATGGCTTGTACCTGCTCTTTTGCTTTAGTGGATGGGTGTTTGATAAGCTGTGACTTGGCTTTCTTTAGACTATGCTCTAGCCTCAAGATCGCTATGGAGTGTTTCTTCCTTCTCTCGTAGGCAAATGCGATTATTTCGCCCCGCAATACCACCTTTGCGGCCTCCCAGAAGATCCCAGGTTTATCCTTATATTCTTTGTTATAGAGAGCGTAATCTTCCCATTTCTTTTGTATAAATTCTTTGAATTCTCTGTCTCGGCTCAAATATGCTGGAAATCGCCAACCCCTTTGTTGTTGATAGAAATTTGGGGCCTCTATATCAATCCACACTATGGAGTGGTCTGATACCTCTTCCGGGCCTATTTCCGCATTAACCACCCAGGGAAATAGAGTTTGGGCCACTAATATGTAGTCTATTCTTGAGAGTGTCCCGTGGGCTCTAGATAGGTGTGTGTAATCACGCTCTTCCGGGTGTAGGCTGCGCCAGGCGTCCACCAGGTACAGTGAGCGTTGAAAAGCTGACAAAGCATGTGCTCTTGGCCCTCCTCTATGTGCTCCTCTAGGATTTGAGCAGTCCCTAGCGGGGCCTGCCACTAGGTTAAAATCGCCTAGTACTATCAGCTGTGTAGTTGTATATGGGAGGCATAGCTGGATTAGTTTCGTGTAGAACTTAGCATCATATGTATTTGGGCCGTATAAGCCTAAAACCAAATACTCTCTCTGCTGTAGCCATAACCGTATTATCACATATCGACCCTGTTTGTCAGCCTCTATTAATTCGGATTTGGCAGCCAGTCCCTTTCTGATTAATATTGCTACGCCACTTTTCCTGTCCCCGGAGGATGCTGCGTGAACTTCTCCCACCCATCGTCTTTTTAGTTTGCTATGTTCCAGTGTTGTTAGTTTTGTCTCCTGCAGGCAGCATATATCTGCTTTGTGCCTCTGAAGGGCTGATAATATTTTTGCCCGTTTGACAGGTGTAGATATCCCACCCACGTTCCATGTGGCAAAACGTGTAGCTTTAACTATTGCTCTGTTCTATTTTTATTGAACTACGCGGTTCTGGAAATACCGGGTGCCTCAGGTGCCCAGCCTCACCCATGGCGCTCAAGCAAATGTTTATAAGGACTCTCAAAGGGTCTACAATGTATTCTCCCTCCTCCAACTGTCGGGTTCTATTATTACCTAACAAATCTTGTTCCTGCCTTCCTCCCTTCCCCCCTTGCCTCCCATCCCTCCCTTCCCACCCCCCTCTATCCCTTAACCCATCCCCTTCCCTTATCTCCATCCCCTTTTCCAACCCCTTCCCAATACTAATACCGGAAAGGGAGAGAAAGGATCAATGATGTGTAGCCCCCCCCCCCCCCCCCCCCCCATCCACTCTCACCGTCCCGGGGAATTATCCGGCCTTGTAGATTCTTTATCAAGACTCCAACACCAGGGCTTGCATATTGATCTGCTTATGTCCATTTGTATTCTATCAGGCTTTGTCATCAAGGCTTTAGGCTTTGGTAATCTGTCAGCCAATCTTGTGCCTCTTTTGCGGTTTTGAATGAGTGCCATTTGTCCTGGTGTTGAACCCGCAGTGTGGCTGGATATACCAGCATAAATTTCTTGTTTGCTTCAGCCAGTGTTTTGCATATTGGTCCATATTTTCGTCTCTTCTCCTGCAAAGACATCGAGAAATCCTGAAAGATTTTAACCGGAGAGTTTTCAAAAGTCAATTTGTCTCTCTTGAGCCGCGCCCCTCTGAGAATTTCTACTTTATGGATGAAATTGTGCACCTTAATCATAACTACTCGGGGCCTCTGTGTGCTGTCCGGCTTTCTGCCCACGCGATGTGCCCGCTCTAAGCACAAGGGCCCCGCTCCATCTGATAGAGCGAATTCCTCCTGCAGCCATTTCTCTAAGATGCTGGGCAGTAGGTGTTCTGAGATGGACTCTGGGATGCCAAGGATCCGTAGGTTATCTCTTCGTGACCTGTTTTCGAGGTCATCGATCTGCAGGGCCTGTTTTTTCACCAATTCGCGTAGTTCTTTTATTTCAGCTGTTGCTCCGGTCCCCTCATCCTCCGCAGCCGATACGCGCTGCTCTAGTTCTCCGGTGCGTCGCGTGGTATCCTCTAGCTTTGTCTCCACTGCCGTGAGATGACTTGATAATTGTTGGAACTGCGGGGCTAGCGCCTGCTGCACTGCCTCGGTTAGTTGTTGTAGCTGCGGCGCCGTAAACTTTATCTCGGGAGTCTCTGGTGTGGGGCTGGCGGCCATCTTTGACTGCGCCGCGCGGGGCTTTTCTGTTTCTTTCCGCGCTGTTTTCGCCGGCATTGTTTGTTCCCCGCGTGTTACAAAGTTGTCCATACACTCCCTCCGGTTCCCGCTTCGATTTTATTTCGCTCTGGTCAGCATTTCAGTCGCTGGTGGAGTGGGGGGAAGGACGGGGCCTAAGAGGAGAGCTTCCTGCTGCCGCTCTCCTCAGCACATCTCGCGATCTCGTTCTATAAGTCTATAAAATAATGAGTGGAGTTGAACAGGTAGATGTGAAGCATCTGTTCACGCTTTCCAAAAATACTAGGACTAGGGGGCATGCGATGAAGCTACAATGTAGTAAATTTAAAACGAATCGGAGAAAATATTTCTACACTCAACATGTAATTAAACTCTGGAATTCGTTGCCAGAGAATGTGGTAAAGGAGGTTAGCTTAGCGGAGTTTAAAAAAGGTTTGGACAGCTTCCTAAAGGAAAAGTCCATAGACCATTATTAAATGAACTTGGGGAAAATCCACTATTTCTGGGATAAGCAGTATAAAATATTTTGTACATTTTGGGGATCTTGCCGGGTATTTGTGACCTGGATTGGCCACTGTTGGAAACAGGATGCTGGGCTTGATGGACCTTTGGTCTTTCCCAGTATAAGTTTTCCTAGAAATGGGATGTTAGATACTGGCCAGTAACTTTCAAGTTTGTCCTGGTCAAGGTTGTCCTTCTTTAGCAAAGGTTGCACCATTGCCCGTAGTCAGGAGATGGCTACACCATTTCTAAACTTGTTATATTTTCCTTCTGGTGCCTAGGCTCAGACAGGGCCATACATGGCCTACATACTAGACCATCAGCAATTTGGATAATTAGTATACAGTTTCATTGTCTTAGCTTTCATTGCAGTTTTTCCTGTTAAGGACGCTAATGCTGAGGTTTTGTTTCTAAAGAAAGCTTGCATGCCGAGCACTGATAGAGTCACAGTGCTCTCTTGTGGCAGATTAACATAAATAGCAGAGTGTAATATTTGATTTCAATCAAAGATCACATTAGAAACATAACTGGCCCACTGTACTAAACGAGCTTTTACTTTTTGCTTCTGTTGGAGAATGCTTAACACATCTGGCCCTAGAAACATAGAATAACATAGTAATGTAGTAAAAGACGGCAGATAAAGACCTGTACGGTCCATCCAGTCTGCCCAACAAGATAAACTCATTTTACATGGTATGTGATACTTTATATATATACCCGAGTTTGATTTGTCCTTGCCTTTCTCAGGGCACAGACCATAGAAGTCTGCCCAGCACTGTTCTTGTACTAAGTTCTGAAGCTAACGTCAAAGCCCCTCAAAATTTACACTCCAGCCCATCCCTATCTATTCAGTCACGATCAGGGCATAGACCTTAGAAGTCTGCCCAGTTCCCGTTTTGTTTCCAAATTACCGGCATCGCCACCTAATCTCCGCTAAGATTCCATGGATCCGTTCCTTCTAAACAGGATTCCTTTGTGTTTATCCCACGCATCTTTGAATTCCATTACCGTTTTCATTTCCACCACCTCCCGCGGGAGGGCATTCCAAGTATCCACCACTCTCTCCGTGAAAAAATACTTCCTGACATTTTTCTTCAGTCTTCCCCCCTTCAATCTCATTTCATGTCCTCTAGTTCTACCGCCTTCCCGTCTCTGAAAAAGGTTCATTTGCGGATTAATACCTTTCAAATATTTGAACATATGCATCATATCACCCCTGTTTCTCCTTTCCTCCAAGGTATACATGTTCAGGTCAGCAAGTCTCTCCTTGTACAATCTGCAACGCAAATCCCATACCATTCTCGTAGCTTTTCTTTGCACCGCTTCCAGTTCTTTTACATCTTTATCCAGATATGGCCTCCAAAACTGGACACAATACTCCAAGCGTGGCCTCACCAACAACTTGTAGAGGGGCATCAACACCTTCTTTCTTCTGCTGGTTATACCCCTCTCTATGCAGCCTAGCACCCTTCTGGCCACAGCCGTTGCCTTGTCGCATTGTTTCTTCACCTTTAGATCCTCAGACACCAAACCCCCAAGGTCTGTCTCCTGAGTCGAGCTTACTAATCTCTCCCCTCCTATTCGGTATCTCTCTTTTGGGTTTCTGCACCCCAAGTGCATCACTCTACACTTCTTGGCATTAAATTTTAACTTTTATTTTCTTTCTGGGGTATGTATTCTTTCTGGTTTCAGCTTACTTTTTGTATTTGATATCAAGAAACCGTTATTCTTTTTTTTTTTGCTTTTTATCTTGCTGTGAATTATCTAATGTGTCTATTTTAATTATTTAACTTCAGAACAACTGGCAGTCAGCTGCCGATGGCCAGCGTTTTGTCCCCTGAGCAGCAAGTGCGGGACCGCTGCGCGACGAACTGCCCACAGATGAAAGGGTTGGTGAGTCCTTTGATTAGCGCCGGCGAAGGAGCATCGACGCTCTTGGACCTGGAAAAAACAACTCCCATCGCTCCCGAATTATTCAGTCACCATGTCCAAAGGAGTGGAGGAGTGAGTTAGAGGCATATGCTGAAACGGAGGACGTTTACAGCAGAACCCGAATCGGCGGAACCACTCCTAAACACCTAAGACAAAATAAGCTTGGAGTTTTTGGCTCCCGTGGAGGTTACATTGAATATCATCTGGAAGGTGCTTCAGGACCTAACGGTGGCAGTAAATAATTTTGTTTCAGATATAATCTTATTAGAGAGTTACATGGACAATTTAACTGAACACTTTGAGAGTGAAAAATTGATATTACAAATGAAGTTCTACACGAGCAAGAAGTGGTTATGATCTTGAAAATGATAATAGACCAGAAACTTTGAATAATAAAATGAATATTATTATAGATGATCAATATCGAGATTATTGTTTTTCCCAGAGTTCCGGGTATGACTCCTAAAGTTTTCCTCAGAAATATTTCCTCAATTATTACTTTAAAAGGAGTGAAGCCTGTGAAAACTGGGATTACTTTAATCAGTAGGATTTGAATTAGAGACTTAACTATATGTATTGTTAAATAACTTCTGGTTTTTAAAAGAGAAAGAATGTAATCAGATGTATTATTTCTAACTAATATTGGATAATAAGTATGTTTTCAATTAAATGAATTGACTATACACTGTATTGGGCTTGAAGAAGCCAACCAGATGATCAATGTGGAATAATGAATTAGATGAGTAATATCTGGGGATAAACAGGTTAATACCACGGGGTTTTTTTCTGTTTACTGTTTAATTGACCTCCTTGTCTTGTTTCACTCTCCCTATTTAGTGGTCTAAGGAAGAGAATAGAATTACCTGATTGAAATAATTCCTATATATTACCTTCTCTGTATCTCTGGTAAGTTGTCTTATCGCTTGTAAAAATTTAAATGGTTATAAATAAAATTTTAAAAAACCCAGACACATTAGATAATTGACAGCAAGATAAAAAGCAAAAAAAAAAAGAATAAGGGTTTCTTGATATCAAATACAAAAAATTAAATTTTAACTGTCAGACCCTCGACCATTCTTCTAAGGTTCGGAGATCCCTTCTCATCGTTTCTACTCCCTCCAGGGTATCAACTCTATTGGCTATTTTCATGTCATCCGCAAAAAGGCACACCTTTCCTTCCAACCCTTCAGCAATATCTCCTACAAATATATTAAACAGAATAGGCCCCAGCACCAACCCCTGAGGAACTCCACTGCTCACCTTTCTTCCCTCCGAGCGGATTCCATTTACCACAACCCTCTGCCACCTGTCGGTCAACCAGTTTCTTATCCAGTTCACCACTTTCGGTCCTAAGTTCAACCCTTTCAGCTTATTCACTAGTCTTCTGTAGGGGACCGTTTCAAAGGCTTTGCTGAAGTCCAAGTAGATTACATCTAGCGCACGTCCTTCATCCAGTTCTTTGGTCACCCAGTCAAAGAAGTCAATAAGATTCGTTTGGCAGGATTTTCCTTTGGTAAAGCCATGTTGCCTCGGGTCTTGTAACCCACCGGCTTCTAGAAAGTTAACTATCCTTTCTTTCAGCAGCGACTCTATTATTTTTCCTACCACCAACGTAAGACTTACTGGCCTGTACTTTCCCACTTCTTCTATGTCTCCACTTTTGTGAAGAGGGACCACATCCGCTCGTCTCCAATCTCGCGGAACCTCCCCCGTCTGTAAAGATCTATTAAATAAAGCTTTAAGAGATCCCGCCAGGACCTCTCTGAGCTCCCTCAGTATCCTGGGATGTATCCCATCCGGCCCCATAGCTTTGTCCACCTTCAGATTCTCAAGCTGTTTATAAACTCTTTCTTCCGTAAATGGCGCAGTATCCGCTCCATTCCCAGATGTTCCCTCAGCAGCTGACCGCTGTCCTTCTCCAGGATTTTCCTCCATGAACACTGAAGAGAAATAATTGTTCGCTTTATCTTGATCACCATCCACATAGCCATTCTCATTATCTTTCAGTCTCGCAATTCCATTCCTATCTCTTCTCCTTTCTCCAATATATCTGAAAAAGGTCTTGTCACCTCTCTTTACATCTTTAGCCATTTTTTCTAACGCTCGCGCTTTCGCTAGCCGTATTTCCCTCTTCGCTTCTTTAAGTTTAATCCGATAATCTTTTCCGTGATCCTCTCGTTGCGTTCTTTTGTATTTCTTGAACAAAGCCTCTTTTCCTGCTTCTCTTGTTTTTGTTTACTTTCCTCACAAAAAGATAAGTCGCCATATTTAGAGCAGCCTTTAGCTTGGACCACTGTTTTTCCACATCTCGTGCACCTTCCCACGCCAACAGCTCCTTCTTCAGGTATTCCCACATTTTATCAAAATCAGTACGTCTGAAATCCAGTACTTTGAGTTTTGTGCGTCCGCACTCTGCCTTCGCCCTTATATCAAACCATACGGTGTGATGATCAGTATTACATAGGTGGGCACACACCTGGATATTGGAAACACTACCCCCATTCATGAGCACTAGATCCAGCATCGACCCTTCCCTCGTGGGTTCCGTCACCATTTGTCTGAGCAAGGCACTTTGACAGGCATCCACAATCTCCCTACTTCTTTCCGATTCTGCAGACGGGATGTTTCAATCCACCTTAGACAAATTAAAATCTCCCAACAGTAGCACCTCCCTTTTCATACCAATCTTTTGAATATCATCTATCAAATCCTTACCTAACTTCTCCATTTGCGCAGGAGGTCTGTAGATAACCCCCATGTGGATACAGGTTCCGTCTTTTCTTTCCAGGACGATCCATAAAGCTTCTTCTTTTCCCCAGGTTCCCCACATTTCAGCCACTGATACTGTCTCTCACATACAGAGCCACTCCTCCACTTCTTTGGCCCTCTCTATCCTTCCTAAAAAGCAGTGGCGATCCTAGGTCGGCTGCCACCCGGGGCAGATCGCCGCTGCACACCCTCTCCCCCCGGGTGCAGCGGCGTCCATCCCCCCAGGGTGCAACACAACACCCCCCTGGCGCAATGACACCCCCCTCCGGCGCATCAAGCCCCCCTCCCCCCGGGGTGCATTCTTGGCTGCTGGAGGGTACAAAGAGCAGCCGCGTGCCTGTCGGCTCCAATGGCTCTCTGCTCCCTGTGCCCCGGAACAGGAAGTAACCTGTTCTGGGGCAGAGGGAGCAGGGAACCAGCAGATCCGACAGGCGCGTGGCTGCTCTCTGCACCCTCCAGCAGCGTGCACCCGGAACGGACCGCCCCCACCACCCCGCCCTTCTTACGCCACTGCTAAACAGATTAGGAATACCTAACCAAACACTCAATTCTACATGAGTCTCAATCAGGATTCCGCTCAAATCATAGTACTGAAACTGTACTAGTGTCTGCAATGAATTCATTCAAAAAAACTATTGCAACCGGCAAGAACATACTCGTACTACAATTCGACATGTCTAGTGTCTTCGACATGGTAGATCATGGAATATTACTACACCTGTTAGAATACTTCGGAATCGGAGGCCCAGTTCTCAAATGGTTCAAAGGATTCCTCACCACCAGATCCTACCAAGTAACAACGAACAATGACAGATCACCACCTTGGACACCGGAATGTGGAGTTCCCCAGGGATCCCCCCTTTCGCCAACTATCTTCAACCTTATGATGATACCACTAGCCAAACTTCTAGCCAATCACAACCTCAACCCCTACATATATGCGGATGATGTCACGATCTACATCCCGTTCAAAAGTAACCTAAACGAAATAACCAACAAGATCAACCAGAGCCTCCAAATCATGCATTCTTGGGCGGATTCATTCCAGCTAAAACTGAACCCAGAAAAAACTCAATGTCTAGTTCTCACTTCCCAATACAACACAAACAACTACGCTACCATAACCACACCATACGGCACACTTCCTATCTCAGAAAGTCTGAAGATTCTTGGAGTCACTATTGACCGAAACCTCACGCTCGAGACCCACGTGAAGAATATAACAAAAAAATGTTCCACTCGATGTGGAAACTTAAGAGAATAAAACCTTTTTTCCCAAGAAACATCTTCCGCACCCTAGTACAGTCATTAGTGATAAGTCACTTGGACTACTGTAACTCTTTATACGCAGGCTGTAAAGAACAGACCATTAAAAAACTCCAAACAGCCCAGAACACCGCAGCCAGACTCATCTTTGGAAAAACTAAATACGAAAGGGCGAAACCTCTAAGAGAGAAACTACACTGGCTACCACTCAAGGAACGAATTGAGTTCAAGATCTGTACAACCGTCCACAAAATCATCCACACAGATGCCCCACTCTATATGTTAAACCTAGTGGACCTACCACCTAGAAACGCCAAAAAATCAGCCCGCAAATTCCTCAATCTGAACTTCCCCAGCTGCAAAGGAATTAAATACAAACAGGCATACGCTACTACTTTTGCGTATAAAAGCACACAGATCTGGAACGCACTACCCATGGCGCTGAAAACTATGGACAATCTAACCAGCTTTCGCAAAGCTTTGAAGACACATCTCTTCAACAAAGCCTACTAAATACATCCTAATAAACCATTCTCAAATTACTCAGTTGCATCAAAACACCTTTCACAATACCTTACCTAGCACCTTACATCTAAACCATACACCTTTAACCGATTATTGAATGTATTTAAGATAATGTAATGACTGCATCATAACAACACTCTGTAAGCCACATTGAGCCTGCAAAAAGGTGGGATAATGTGGGGTACAAATGCAATAAATAATAATAATAATTATAGCCCGGTATGGTCACATCCCATCCATGGGAATCGTTGAACTACGTCTCCGTAATAACAACCTTTTTACTTAGACTACGATCATTTGTGCACATAGCTTTCCATGTGCTTGGTGAGTTTAAGTGGTTTACAATATTTACATGACCTTTCCCTCTGCCATCATGTTTATTCTGGGGGTGACTTTCCAAAATCCCTTGTTTCCTTTTGTCACCCCCACCCTGTAGTTTAAATGTCTAGAAACATATTGTCTGAATTTCTCCCCAAGGATCCTTTTTCCCATAAGGGAAAGGGGATGGGATTTGATATGGGAAAATTAGGTTCTTACCTTGGTAATTTTCTTTCCTTTAGTCATAGCAGATGAAGCCATTACGTATGGGCATGGAGTGGTGGCTCTCAGACAGCATGCTGCGGCAAGGAATGCCGCTGGCGCTCCCCGATTGGTGTCACACCACGCGCTAGCACTTGTGCTCCAAAACGCGCATCCCTCTTAGCAGCCACATCCAGCCTGTAATGTCGGGCAAAAGAGAGCTTAGAAGCCCATGTTGCTGCACTGCATATCTCTTGACGAGAGAGTGCTCCAGTTCAGCCCAAGAGGAAGAAATCGCTCTGGTAGAATGCGCCTTAAAGGCTACAGGCGGAGACCGGCCGGCAAGCAGATAAGCTGAAAAGATAGTTTCTTTGAGCCAGCGGGCAATAGTGGCTTTAGACGCTGGAGACCCTCTGCGAGGACCTGATAGCAAAACAAACATATGATCATAGATCCTGAAAGAGATAGTAACTCGCAGATACTGCAGCAGAGTCCTGCGCACATCCAACAGGTGAAACTGCCCAAAAGATTCTGGAAACTCCTCCTTATCAAAGGAGGGCAAGAAAATAGGCTGGTTTAGGTGAAACGCTGAAACCACCTTAGGCATGAAGGAAGGCACGGTCCGAACCGTGACCCCGGACTCTGAGAATTGCAGAAATGGGTCTCTACAGGACAGCACCTGGAGCTCTAACACCCGTCTCGCCGAAGTAATGGCCACAAGAAAAACAGCCTTTAGTGTCAAATCTTTCTCCGATGCTCACCGAAGCAGCTCAAAAGGAGAAGCCTGCAGGGCCTTCAAAACTAGCCCCAGGTTCCAAGCTGGACAGGGTGCTCGCACGGAAGGCCGGAGCCGAAGCACCCCACTAAGAAACCGTGCCACATCTGGAGGAGCAGCTAAAGACACGCCTTCAACCTTACCACGAAGGGAGGCCAACGCTGCCACTTGCACCCACAGGGAATTATAGGCCAAGCCTATTTGTACACCATCCTGCAAGAAGTCCAGAATCGGCGAGACAGGAGCCCGCATGGGTGTGATCGCCTTTGAAGCACACCAAGACTCAAACTGGCGCCAAATCCTGGCATAAGCCACGGAAGTGGAACGCTTGCGGGCCTGCAGGAGAGTGGAAATGACTGTGTTTGAATAGCCTTTGTCCCTCAATTGCGCCCTCTCAATCGCCATGCCATAAAACCAAAGCGGCAGGCGTCCTCCATGGCTACCGGGCCCTGTGACAACAGGTTCGGTACCAGAGGTAAAGGAAGGGGAGCCTCCACTAGCATCTGTTGGAGGTCCGCATACCAAGGCCTCCTGGGCCAATCCGGGGTGATGAGGACCACTTCTCCTGGGTGCAGCCGAATCCGCAGGAGCACGCGCCCTATCAAGGGCCACGGAGGGAACATATATAGTAGGCCCGGAGGCCAGGGCTGAGTCAAGGCATCCAACCCTGCCGAGCGAGGATCTCTCCGTCTGCTGAAGAAGCACGGGACTTTGGCATTTGAACTTGTCGCCATAAGATCCATCACGGGCTTGCCCCATTTGGCACATATCTGCAGGAATACTTCGTCTGCTAGTTCCCATTCTGCTGGATCGATCTGATGCCTGCTTAGATAATCGGCTTGCACGGTGCTCTGACCTGCAATGTGAGCTGCCAACAGAAACTGAAGATGCAGCTCGGCCCAGTGGCAAATCTGTTCGGCCTGCGCGGCCAGTGCTCTGCACTGAGTGCCACCTTGTCGATTTATGTAGGCCACTGCTGTCGTGTTGTCCGACATCACTCTGACAGCCAATCCTTCCAGGGTCACTTGAAAAGCCAGAAGCGCCTGAAACACCGCTTTCAACTCCAGGCGATTGATGGACCACTCAGACTCCTCGGGTGTCCATAGACCCTGGGCATGCTTCCCCTTGCAATGTGCGCCCCAGCCCTTCAGGCTGGCATCTGTCACTACTAGACACCAATCGGGGGGGGCGCCAGCAGCATTCCTCGCCGCAGCATGCTGTCTGAGAGCCACCACTCCATGCCCATACGTAATGGCTTCATCTGCTTGATGACAAGGAAACTGCCTTTCTGTGGTTACAATCAAAATGGTTTACATATTATATACAGGTACTTATTTTGTACCTGGGGCAATGAAGGGTTAAGTGACTTGCCCACAAGGAGCTGCAGTGGGAATTGAACCCAGTTGTGGTTCTCAGGCTGCTGCACTAACCATTAGGCTACCTATAAGGACACAAGGCAATCCAGCCTGCTCAGTGTACCTCCTGTTCTGTTACCATGGATCCTAGTTGATCTCTGAGGTTCCCTTTGTGTCTTCACAAATAAGGATCCTCTACCCCAGTGGCTCCCAAATCTGGTCCTGGAGGCACCCCAGTCAGTCAAATTTTCAGGGAATCCACAATTAATATTCATGAAATAGATTTGCATGCAATGGAGTCAGTGCATGCAAATCTCTCTCATGAATATTCATTGTGGATATCCTGAAAACCTGACTGGCTGCAGGACCAGGTTTGGGAACCATGCTCTATCCCATGCTTTCTTGCATTTTGTCACTGTTTCTGCCTTCACCACCACCCCTGGGAGACCATTCCATGCATCATCACCCTTTCCATTCTCAGTTTCATTAAAACGAGTGTGCACAGCGACTGAAAACAGAACAAGGCACCAAGCAATGTGAGACTAGCGCGGGACAAATGCTTTAGCTGGCGGGGGTTGGGGACCCCCACTAGCCCAGGTACCTTCGCAGTGGCGGTGGGGAGCAGAAGTGGCGACAGGAGGGTGGTGGCAGGGAGGCGGTAGCTGCCACGGGGAAGTGGAAGTGGCGGCGGGAAGGCGGTAGCGGGAAGGCGGGCCAAAATGTGCCCTCCACCTTGGGCTCTGCCCCCCCCCCCCCATCGAGGTCTGGCTACGCCCCTGATTTGAATATATTTAATTTATTTGTTTCCTGGGATTTTGAGTTCATAATGAATATGCATGAGATAGATTTCCATGTACACTGTCTCACCTCCATGCAAATCTAATTATCTCATGCGCATTCATTAAGGATATTGTAAAAATATGATTACTGTGTGGCCCTTGAATACTGGAACTTCCCCACCCCATTACTGCTTTGAAAAGACTACCACCATTGCAGTGCAGTCCATAACTTACTTGTATGTAGCTCATTTAATGTTGACCTAAAGGGAACACAATTCCTGAAAGCTAATCAGAAATATATTACGTTACTTCAAAGAGACATCAAACTGTGTCTAATACCCCATGGAATGGGTATTACTAGAGTGATAGATTTTTCCAGAGACCTGGGGGGAGGGAGGTCCCTGCCAGAGAGCTGAAGTAGTAGGATGTCCCTGGGTGGGAGGAAGCAGCAGCGTACCAAGGGTGGGACGGTGGGGGCAATCCGCCCCAGGTGCACTCCACTGGAGGGGTGCAAAGAGCAGCCGTGCGCCTGTCAGCTCCGCTGGTTCCCTGCTCCCTCTGCCCCCAAAACAGGTTACTTCCTGTTCCGGGGCAGAGGGAGCAGGGAGCCAGCAGAGCCGAGAGCCGCGCGGCTGCTCCCAGCAACCAAGAATACACCCGGGGAGGGGTGTCATTGCGCCAGGAGGGTGTGTCATGCTGCACCCGGGGGGAGGGTGCGCATCGGCGATCCACCCCGGGTGGCAGCTGACCTAGGATCGTCACTGGGAGGAAGCCCAGCCCTTGGGGAGAAATTTTGAAACAGAATGCAGAGAAATAGTGCCCTGGTATTGAGGAGGGGTCTTTGGTTGCCTGCAGGTCTGGAGTTGCCTGTACATCCCCTGCCATTGAGAGAGAGGGGAGTCCTGAGAATTGGAGAGATCCACTGGCTGTGAGAGGCAGGTTGCGGCTCTAATAAGTGGCAACCTGGAGACTGTGTTACCGGTGGGTAGAAGAAGGCCCAGCTGGGGAGCAGAGGGCCAGAGCCAGAGAGAGTTCATCCCAGTACCAGGGTGGACCGAAAGTGAGGTCACCGCTGGATGAGGGTCAGATCAAGGGAGATCTGAGCCCGCTAAAGTAAATCAGTGTTGAGAAGAGGAGTACAGCCTTTGGGGATAAAATCTCTCTACAGGACGGACATGGACAGGAGAAACTGTACATATGTAAATAGCCCTGAATGAAAATTCCCCTGTTGATATACCTGAGCAGGATAGTGGCAAAGGTGTTCCCGCTGGGGAATAAAAGAAGTTGGGTTGCTTTGGAGTTTATCAAGTGGCTGTACTGGAAAGGAGCTTAAAGTTAGCTTGTTGAAGCAGTTTGCAAATAAAAGTTGTTTCATTGTTAACCCTTCGGAGAGCTGAGTGGAGCCCAGAGCTGGTGAGAGAATCTGACCTCCCAAACCTCCGGATCGCTATTCCGGACTATAGACCCACTCCCAAGCAGGCGAACTGGAATGGATGAGTGAGGCAAGAGTGGCCCCGAATGTGAAACTGAACTAAACTCTTGTTTTGTGGCCCTGGACTGGAGCTAGCACACAGGTGAGACCAGGGTTACATGTGAATCTAAATGGACTGACACGAAAATCAGTCAGCCTTTTTCAAGACATAGGATATAATTTGACCAACAGATGGCGATCCAGTGCTGAAATAAAAATGAGATGACTGACCTGCTCCTTGTAAGAATATCCTGAGTAACTATCTACTACTACTACTACTTATCATTTCTATAGCGCTACAAGGCATATGCAACGCTGTACACCATACACAAAAAGACAGTCCAAGCTCAAAGAGCTTACAATCTAGATACTATCTGCTGTTCAAGTACAAGGTTGTGCCTCAGATATTTCTGTTGTCTGCTTATGAACCAGGGGTGTATCTGCTATGGGGCCACAGGGGCCTGGCCCCCGTAGATTTGCCCCTGGACCCCCCTACCGACGACCCTCTCAACCCCCCCTCCTCCCGCCGTCACTCTGCCGTCGTGCCTCACCTCCCTTTGCTGGC
Source organism: Microcaecilia unicolor (assembly GCF_901765095.1). Taxonomy (NCBI): domain Eukaryota; kingdom Metazoa; phylum Chordata; class Amphibia; order Gymnophiona; family Siphonopidae; genus Microcaecilia; species Microcaecilia unicolor. The sequence continues at coordinate 645,332,113 of NC_044032.1, read as the reverse complement.
GGAGGACCCCAACCCCCGCCAGCCGAAGTTTCCTTCCTTCCTTTGGGTTTGGTTTCTGACGTCCTGCACGCATGTACAACGTGCAGGACGTCAGATTCACAGAAACAAGTTGTTTCTTTGAGTCTGACGTCCTGCACATTGTATGTGCGTGCAGGACGTCAGAAACCAAACCCAAATGAAGGAAGGAAGGAAACTTCGGCTGGCGGGGGTTGGGGTTCTCCGTCAGCAAAGGGAGGTGAGGCGCGACGGTGGAGTGACGGCGGGAGGGGGGGTTCAAAGTAGTTGGCGCCAGGTGGTGGTGGTGTCATCGTCGGGCGGGCGGGTGGTGGTGTCGTCGTCGTTTTCAGCGAGAAGGGGGTTTAAAGTAGTTGGAGGTGGTGGTGGTGTCGTCGTCTTCAGCGGGGGGGGGGTCAGTGGAGCCGGGGGGGGGGCTAAAATGTGCCCCCTCACCTCAGCTCTGGCCCCCCCTACCGTTTAAGTTCAGATACACCCCTGTTATGAACTATGAAGTAGGTTACGTTCTGACCTGTGTTGTTATTTTTATGCTTTGTTTGTGTTATGTATTTTTATGTGTGTATATTGTACTTCGCCCTGGATAAGTGTGGGTTATAAATAATAAATCTAAATCTAAACTTGTCCTAGAATTGGGACATGGAATTTCACTCAGGAAGTTGTAGGTGATATCTTTTTAATGGACTAATTTAATACATTTGGCGAGCTATATCGTTAGGCCAGGAGAAGGTATCATCTACAACTTAATTAATGAGGGGCCCTTTTACAAAGGCGTGCTGAAAAATGGCCTGCAATAGTGTAGACACGTGTTTTGAGCGCGCGCGCAGAATCATTTTTCAGCGCACCTGTAAAAAATGTCTTTTTAAAATTTTTGATGAAAATGGACGTGCGACAAAATGAAAATTGCTGCGCATCCATTTCGGATCTGAGACCTTACCGCCAGCCATTGACCTAGCGGTAAAGTCTCACGCACTAGCCAGGCAGTAATGATCTACGTATGTCAAATGCCACTTGTCGTGCATATGATACGCACATCCAAAAATAACATTTTTCGGATGCGCATATCGGTGGCGTGCCAAAAATGAATTACCGCAAGAGCCACATGGTAGCCGGACAGTAACTCCATTTTGGCGCGTGTTCAGCACGCATAGACGCTTATGCAGCTTAGGAAAAGGGCCCCTGAGTTTTCTTACTGCATCTGCAAGTGGAGAAACACAACCAAACGGCTTGATTCAGTTGTATACAGGAATGCCTTCTAGATCTGTCACAGTGTGGCAAGCGATATATACAGGGTGCAGTGATGCCTTTATTCTAACATAGTAAATGATGGCAGATAAAGACCTGAACAGTCCTTCCAGTCTGCCCAACAAGGTAAACTCATTTTACATGGTATGTGATACTTTATATGTATACCTGAGTTTGATTTGTCCTTACCATTCTCAGGGCACAGACTGTAGAAGTCTGCCCAGCACTGTCCTTGTACTAAAAGTTCTGAAGATTCTGGAATCCTAAAGAGTTACAAGATTCTGGAATCCCAATTAGTAGCAACATTCCATGTAGAACCCCAGAGAGTAACATCCTACCGTTCTAATCTTGCTGCCTGTGTCCGTGGCTCCTTCGGAATTGCTGAGCTAGGCTCCGTAGTCAGGCTGACGTCACCATTGCAATTATGCTGTGAACTTCAGAACCCGCGAAAAAAGGAAAAAAAAAACATTCCATGCCTCACAGCTGATCCATGTCCAGCGACCCTCCTCTCTCCCCTGCCCCCCCTGCAGCCACCCATGTCCAGCGACCCTCATCTCCCCTGCCCCCCCTGCAGCCACCCATGTCCAGCGACCCTCCTCTCCCCTGCCCCCCCCTGCAGCCACCCATGTCCAACAACCCTGCTCTCTCACCTGCCTCCCCTCCAGCCACCCAGATTGTGTAGTGAATTCTTCGGGGCAGGCAGGAAAGATCCCTGGTCCTGCCTGCCCGCTGCTGGCGCTGACCCTCCCCTGCTGCCGGATCGCTGTTCAAAATGGCCACCGACACTTACAAGGGTGACCTCCAAGACTACAGCAGAAGTCTCGCGAATCCGCCATTGGAAGTCTCGGTGGCCATTTTGAACAGCGATCCGGCAGTGGGGGAGGGTCAGCTCCAGCAGTGGGCAGGCAGGACTCCTGCCTGCCCCAAAGAATTTGCTACACAACCTGGGTGGCTGGAGGGGAGGCAAGTGAGAGAGCAGGGTCGTTGGACATAGGTGGCTGGAGGGGGGGGCAGGGGGAGAGGAGGGTCACTGGACATGGGTGGCCGCAGGGGGGGCAGGGGAGAGAGGAGGGTCACTGGACATGGGTGGCTGCAGGGGGAGAGGAGGACTGGACATGGGTGGCTGCAGGGGGTCAGGGGAGAGGGAGGGGGTGAGGGGGGTCCTCAGACCAGAGAGGTGGGGGTGGAAGGGGGTCCTCAGACCATAAAGGGGGGAGGGGCCCTGAGAGAGGGGGGTGGGGCACACACTCACTCACTCACTCTCTGTCTCTCACATACACTCTCTCTGACACTCTCTGTCTATCACACTCTATGTCTCTGTCACACACACAGACACTCTGTCTCTCACACACTCTCTCTCACACAAACACACACACACTCTGTCTCTCTCTCTCTCTCTCTCATTCTCTCTCTGACACACACACTCCATCTCTCTCACACACTCTCTCTCAAACATACACTCCGAGGAAAACCTTGCTAGCGCCCGTTTCATTTCTGACAGAAACGGGCCTTTTTTACTAGTAGTAACATATAGTAACATAATAAATGACGGCAGATAAAGACCTTATGGTTCATCCAGTCTGCCCAACAAGATAAACTCATTTTACATGGTATGTAATACTTTATATGTATACCTGAGTGATTTGTCCCTGCCTTTCTCAGGCCACAGACCGTAGAAGTCTGCCCAGCACTCTTCTTGTACTAAAAGTTCTGAAGCTAACGTTGAAGCCCCTTAAAATTTACACTATAGCCCATCCATATCTATTCAGCCACGATCAGGGCGCAGACCGTAGAAGTCTGCCCAGCACTGGTTTTACACTCCAATTACCGGCATTGCCATTGTAGGGGTATTTACCTGAGATCTCACCTGAGCTGGTCTTGGTTCATACAAGCCTGACATCCTGTTACAAGATGGATTCTACAACCTCTGACCTGAACAAATCTGTGTCAGCAAGATCCAGCTTTTCAGCTTCTGGAAAATCACTGGCAGGCATGCCATATCCAAGGACATTCTGTGTTACAACCACCCTGTTATCACCCTGAGAAGCTGAACGGGGAGTGAGACCCATGGCTTCAGTAAGCCTGGTTGGAGACAGATATGCAGACCCGAAAGTAACAACCTCAGGGTCACGAACAAAGGACTCTTCATGCTCATGGAGTTAGCTGGACAGGATTATGATTGGTCCCGGAGGATCATCTGACGGAGAGATACTAAGAAAGCGGGAACTAAAGAAAGTTGGTTGTTCGGAGACCATCAGACAGTTGGGACTTACAAGAAGGACCTAAGAAGACAAGCAAGGTTAGAAGGCTCGGAGGGAACAAGAGACTGTGTTGTTCTAACCTTGTGAACTACATATCTGGTGGAAATACAGATTGGCTCAGCTACATCAGCTCTGAAATACGGCACTGAATGACTGTGACACCTGCTTTCAGACCCTGAACTATATCTGAGACTGAGACTCGCTGTGGATATAGCTAGAGTATAAAAAGAAATCAGCACCTACCTCATCGAGAGACTGCTTCAGAGACAACGTGGTGAGATGATAGTGATTTACTTTTTGTAGTCTGGGATTAGTGAGTGGCGTTTGTCTGAGATAAAGATTGGTTAGGTCATAACTCGTGGTCAGGGAATACGCTGCTAATCTTGTATTTTACATAAGAAGTGTGGGATAAGTTTTCATGATAACAAACAAATCAGGATTGTGTAATTACTTAGTATTCCAGTAAGAATCAGTTGCATAGTCTTTATTTTGGTAGTAATCTAGTTTTATTAGCAAGTTATATATTATATTTTGCTAAGCCTTGCTGCTGTTCTATTTATACATATTCTCATTTATAATAAATATATGTACTATCTGTGGCTTTGGTTGCATTCTCTCTAACTCAGCTAATTTTGGTTAGGTGCCAAAGTAAGGTCCTGTTTCCCGTAGCATGAGTCCAGAATATTTGCTTAGGCAGAGTTCTGTAATCCACAGCCTTGGCATAAATAATTCTGTTAGAAGTTGTCTGGTCGCCGCATCTCAAAAAAGATATAGTGGAATTAGAAAAGGTGCAGAAAAGGGCGACGAAAATGATAAAGGGGATGGGACAACTTCCCTATGAGGAAAGGCTAAAGCGGCCAGGGCTCTTCAGCTTGGAGAAAAGGCGGCTGAGGGGAGATATGATAGAGGTCTATAAAATAATGAGTGGAGTTGAACGGGTAGATGTGAAGCGTCTGTTTACATTGCCAGAGAATGTGGTAAAGGCGGTTAGCTTGGCGGAGTTTTAAAAAGGTTTGGACGGCTTCCTAAAGGAAAAGATCCATAGACCATTATTAAATGGACTTGGGGAAAATCCACTATTTCTGGGATAAGCAGTATAGAATGTTTTGTACTTTTTTGGGATCTTGCCAGGTATTTGTGACCTGGATTGGCCACTGTTGGAAACAGGATACTGGGATAGAAGGACCATTGGTCTGACCCAGTATGGCTATTCTTATGTTCTTACCTTTACATTTATATTTTGCATACCACAGGAGTAAATGCACTTGTGTTTCTCTTTTCATGAATTCTAGATTTTGTCGGTTTCTATTTCAGATTTTGTTTCTCGGTTTTTTCTTTCTAATTTGTGGTTCCTTATTCTATATTAGGTAAGTTCACTGGGAGTTTCTTTATACATAAAACATGGCTGGAACCTTTTTTTGAAGTATCTTTTATACCTAATTTAAATATGGGAAAGGGAGGCTGTGACATTGGTATGACATGTGGAAATGTCACATTGATTTGTCCCCTCCCCATACTTGGCTTGACTCCTCTCTTGCTTCCCCGAATGTCTAGATATGCCACTGATTCTTATGTGGGTTCAAGGAAAAACAATCACCTTATGAGGTTAACATTTAAACTAGTTTTACACCTATTTTCGTAGTACCCTTCTTTTAAATTGAATTTAAAACAAAATTTACTTCAGGTTCCACATTGTCATGCTACAATGATTCCCCCAATATAATTTTGTTCAATTTCGGGAGGAGTCACTTATTTCTCCTCTCTTTCACCTCAGTTGAAACCGGTGTTGGGGTCCTGTTATCATGTATTTTCATTCCCAGCTACGCAGGGAGTTTTTCGCCCTTTTAAAAATAGATCTACCCTCACAGCCTTGCTAGTCTGATTGCAGAAACCTTTCTGAGGCCTTGTAGCAAGCGCTCCAAATCCAGCCACCAGGTGTCACCATTGATATTTGTCAACATTTGCTCATTTCTGATCTGAAAGCTAATCAAAAAATGTATTGTTAGTCCAATAAAAAAGGTATCCTATTTTCTTTTCTATGTTTTGTTTTATTTTCTATTTATTACCTTTAAAAGTGGACTAACACAGTTACCACACCATTTAACAATATGCTGTAAGGTCAATTAATTAACTGCAGGTCTGAACTCTAGGGACTGGAGGCAGACGGGATGGAGAAAATCAGAGAGTTGGATCTGGGGACTGCTCCTGAGCAAGACTGTTGAGCAGCTACCCGCTGTGCTGGAGATACTTAAGATAAGTGTCAGCCCATGTTGTGGAAAAATTGTTGTTTATCTACTGTTATGTGACACTCCCTAGATGGATTCAGCACTGACTTTCAATTGATACTGGATTGTCGGAATTTGTCATATGATTTATTTTTCACATATTTCACTTATATGCACTTGGAAGGTACTTCATATTATTGGCTTGTGGGCTTGGTTAAGTCCTGGCTGAAGACCTTCCAAATGCACATATATTATTTATTTATTTTGTTTGATATTTTCTTAATCCAGCATCTATAGGGTGGTTTCTTATAGGACATATGCACACAGTGCTGAACTAAGTACATAAGTATTGCCATACTGGGACAGACCGAAGGTCCATCAAGCCCAGCATCCTGTTTCCAACAGTGGCCAATCCAGGTTACAAATACCTGGCAAGATCCCAAAATAGTACAATACATTTTATGCTGCTTATCTTAGAAATAAGCAGTGGATTTTCCCAAGTCCATTTTAATAATGGCTTATGGACTTTTCTTTTCGGAAGCTATCCAAAACCTTTTTTAAACCCCGCTAAGCTAACTGCTTTTACCAAATTCTCTGGCACTGAATTCCAGAGTGCCAAGAATTGCACCTGGTTTCATCAGGCAGAAGCCCTGGTGCCAAAATTTGGGCACCAAAATTTGCACTCAATAGTATTCCATACTGGATGGTCATCTTCGAGTGCCCCTGATAGAAAGGCACTGAACACCTTTTCAGTGCTATTTCCTGAATCTAGCCCAAAATGTTTTTGCAATACTGGTGTTTCTAGAGATAGGGATAGGGGATGGGACTCGATAGCATTCCAGCACATGCACAGATGTACGCTGAACTCTGGTTGCTAATATAAATGTTTTGTGCAGACTCCTGTGCTCTCAACACACTTTCCCGTCAGCTGTCTTTTTTATCTATGCTTTGTCTGTGTGCCCACAAAAGAATTGCCCATTTTGCATCAGCCTCTACAGACAGTATATATTTTCCATGTATGTATTTTTTATGTATTTTGATATTTATACCCCACATTATCCCAAACTTACTCAAGTTCAATGTACTGTATTTCACCTGTAATTCTGCAATTTGCCCTGAGGGGCATTTATTAATTGAAAAGTGGTTGATTTGATCTAAACGGAACTGGATTTCCAATGCTAAAGAGGCTAGACTCTAAGAAGTGCTCTGTTTGATAGTGAACCTGATCTGTGTTGTTTTTGTTTTATTTATTTATTATGTTTTTAAATGACCTCTGTAGTCCTGGTTGGGTGCTGGTGAATTCCCCTCCCCCATTCCCATCTCCTGCCGCAGAGCTCACATATTAGTAACATGGAGAAGAGACAGTGGGCTGGGACAGGACCAGAAAGTGATTATAGGGACAGCTGCAGATGCCTGGGAGTGAGCTGAAGGGATCAGGGAAAGGCCAGTGCTCACACGTGCAAGGCAGGGAGGGAACAGGCAGGAGGGAGTAGGAGCTCTGACAGAAGGAGGGGCAGGACTGGAGCAGCCTAGAAAAGAGAGAGAGAGAGAGAGGTTACTGGGAAGGGAGTCAAGAGACAGCGCATGCACGCAATCGGCTGAGAGAGAGCTGCAGCTAGAAGAGAGGTGCAACAGCAGTAGAGAGCAGAGACAGCAGATGACAGCTCAGAGCTGGGCTATACAGACCGGGCTGAAGTAGCTGATCAGAGCAGGGGCAGCCCACCTCTCCCGGCTGTGCTGCTTTCTTTCCCCCTGCCAGAGGAGGAGGAGGGTGCAGGTGGCTCCCGGGGCCAGTGACAGCCACAGCCCCCAGCCATGGTGCAGCATGTTCGGAGCCTGGAGGAGCTGGACTCGCTGCGAAGTGTCCTGCTGCACAGGTGAGTGGGGCAGGGGAGCAAAGTCACCCCTATTTCCAGGGACCATCAGCCCGGCCACCTCAGGCATGGCATGGAGAGGGCAGGCTCCCAGGTTTCCTCACTAACCTTGAGTAAAGGGATGTGGCAGCCAAAGGGAATCAACAGAAATAGAAGAAGAGAAAATAAGATGGTACCTTATTTATTGGACTAACTTAACACCGGGTTTTTTTTTATTAGCTTTGGAAGGTAAACCTTCTGCATCAGATCAGAAATAAGCAAATGTTGATAAATAACAGTATATATAAGTGAAACATCAAAGCATTTCAATGACAGTCTCACAGGATGAGGGTGGGGTGGGTTAGGTGATAGCCAGGGAGGGCTGGGTGGATGAGGGACAGGGAGATATGCATGGTGATAAGAGGGTGACAAAGCAGTAGAATTTAATAGTTTATAATGGGCTAGAAAACCCAGATCTTTGTTAAGTCCTGTCTGGTGGGTGTCTAGGAAGGGACCCCTTGTGCTCTGGAAATGCAGGCTGCTTTTGTCAAGTTTGTTTTTTTTTTAAAGTGCTATAATTGTATGTTTTTATGTAAACCGCGTGGTTCAATCATTGAGTTGTACTGTATAGTGGTATAGATATTTGTGATAAAGATAATGGTACAGAACCTTATGTTTAGTCAAAACAAAGAATATCATTTAGTTATTGAAAGGAAAGACAAGGCAAACTCCCAGGGTAGCTGCCAGCAGGGACATCCTTACACTTAGAAAGTAAAAAAGAGAAAGTACACAGAAGCCAGAAATATTGTTCTTCGTTGTTGTTTTTCTTTTTTTAGGAAGTCAGGACAGTGATCTCAAATTTTACTTTTAAAAACTAGAAGATTTATTCAGTGGCGTACCAAGGGGGGGCAGTGGGGGCGGTCCGCCCCGGGTGCACACCGCTGGGGGGTGCCGCAGCGCGCGCCTGCTCCTCCGAGTTCGCTAAACTTCGATCGTTCGCTGCAACTCCCTCTGCCCCGGAACAGGTTAGCGAACTCAGAGCAGGCATGCGCCGCGGCACCCCCCCCCCCCCAGCGGCGTGCACCCGGGGGGGGTGTCATTTCGCCGGAGGGGGGGAGGTGTCATCTGGCGGGGGGGGGGGGGGCGCATCGGCGCTCCGCCCAGGGTGCCATCCAGGCCAGGAATGCCACTGGATTTATTTATTTATTTACTGCATTTGTATCCCACATTTTCCCACCTCTTTGCAGGCTCAATGTGGCTTACATTATGCCGTAATGGCGATCGCCATTTCCGGAAGGAGAAATACAGAATATTATTGCATTTAAAGTACAGAAATAAATAGATATACACATCATTTCAGGTATAAGAGGACAAGGGTAATGTGTAACCTTCAATAATGACATTGTGATTATAGTAAACAAATAGACAGAGATCAATGATAACTTGTCCTGGTAAAAGTTTTGGTGTCGGTTCATTTAAGATTAATTCTGGGAGTCGTACGTCTGCCCCATTTTTAGAAATATAAGACTCAGATCTTCAAAGTGAGGTTACCCTGCTGCTCAGCTTGAGATGGAAAGGGGGTTCGGGTAAAACATGGATGCTGCAGACCCTGCGGATCCCGAGAATCCAAACTGCATGGGGTTTCACCCGAACCCAAAATGGGGTCCGAGTAATGAAATGATCCTCTGTTTCAGATCATTGATTTAAACAAAATATTGTTTAATTGGGTGGAGAGGATATCTGCCTGGTTAATCAGAGGGATGTGCTGGAAGGACCCAACTGAGACGAACAAGCAGCAGCAGCAGCAAACTCTGCCCAGACAAAACAGAACCTGCAGTGGCCAAGAGCCATTCTAGAAGCCCTGCTACAGACCCAGTGAAAGTGCACATTTTGGGAAAAAAAACTACAACAACAACAAACTTATTGTTACCACAAAAGAAAGGAAGAAATTAAACTAGAGGCAGCTGGCTATTGTGAACTTTTTCCATGGCAGCAATTAATTGTGAAGGTTTTCTTTGGGCAGATCTAATAATTAGAGTTATATAATCAGTGTGTTTTTTTCTAGCGAAAAAGGTGCCCGTACTCAAATGCCAGGCCACCCTTCAGGGGTGGTGTGATCACCAAGGGACCCACCCAACAATAGCCAGGCCCCCTGCAACTAGTCACAGAATCTATGGCAAGGCAGAATTGGTGTGTAGAGTCTGAGCTCTTGCATTAAAACCTGGTCAATTTTAGCAGACAATGGAAAAGGTGCCGGTACCCAATACCCCCAAGTACCCCCTCAAAAAAAGCCCTGGTTATAATATATTATGCTCTCTTTCTCAGAATACATATATTTATTTATTTTTAAATAAATTAATTCCAGGCTTCCGTTGTCCCCTGAGGGAACCCGTTTACCACTGTCCTTCTTGGGGGGGGGGGGGGGTATTTACAAGGCTATTCATAATCTTTACAGGCACCACTGTCCATGCTTATTCTGGAAGCCACTTATCATGCCTGGACTTTATTACTCCTTCCCCTGACTCTCTTCCCATCATTGTCACCCAGCGATTCTCCTCTCTCCCCTGCCTCCCCCCCTCCAGGCACCCACCGAGTCTCCCTGTCTCCTTTGAAAGCCCTGCCCCTCTGTAGCCTTCCCTTCCAGGTTTACAACATAGTATTGTTGGCCCTGTAACAAGCAGCACAGTCTGAATGAAGCCAACGCTATAACCTTAAGTTATTATTATTATTTATTGCATTTGTATCCCACATTCCCCCACCTATTTTCAGGCTCAATGTGGCTTACATAGATTTGTTAACATTGTTATTTCAGGATATCAGATACATAGTGAACTGGCGGGGGGGGGGGGGGGGGGGGGGGCGCATCGGCAGAAAAAGACCTGCATGGTCCATCCAGTCTGCCCAACAAGATAAACTCATATGTGCTACTTTTTGTGTATACCTTACCTTGATTTGTACCTGTCCTTTTCAGGGCACAGACCGTGTAAGTCTGCCCAGCACTATCCCCGTCTCCCAACCACCAGCCCCGCCTCCCACCACCGGCTCTGGCACAGACCGTATAAGTCTGCCCAGCACTATCCCCGCCTCCCACCACCGGCTCTGGCACAGACCGTATAAGTCTGCCCAGCACTATCCCCGCCTCCCACCACCGGCTCTGGCACAGACCGTATAAGTCTGCCCAGCACTATCCCTGCCTCCCAACCACCAGCCCCGCCTCCCACCACCGGCTCTGGCACAGACCGTATAAGTCTGCCCAGCACTATCCCCGCCTCCCAACCACCAGCCTCGCCTCCCACCACCAGATCTGGCACAGACCGTATAAGTCTGCCCAGCACTATCCCCGCCTCCCAACCACCAGATACAGTTAGTAATGTGTAGTAATCAAGGAAGAGAAGAAAGAAGAAGGAAGAGAGTGATTAGGGTAGTTATAGAAGGTGGGCGTTCATAATTGAGTGGGTTGGTGAGGTGACTTAGTGAGGTTGTAGGTTCTCATTGTAGGCCTTGTTGAAGAAGAATGTTTTCAGTTGAATCGTGAAAAAGACCAATGGGTCCTTTTACTAAGGTGCGCTGAAAAAAATGGCCTGCAGTAGTGTAGGCGTGTGTTTTGGCCGTGCGCAGAATCATTTTTCAGCGCACCTGCAAAAAAATTACTTTTTTAAAATTTTTGCCGAAAATGGACGTGCGGCAAAATGAAAATCGCCGCGCATCCATTTTGGTAAACGGGCGGTAATGACCTATATGCGTCAAATGCCACTTGGCGCACGTCCGAAAATTATTTCAGACATGCGTATCGGACGCGCACTAAAAATGAAATTACCACAAGAGCCATGCGGTAGCCAGGTGGCAACTCCATTTTGGTGCACGTTGGACACGCGTAGACACATGTATGGCTTAGTAAAAGGGCCCCCAAGTTCTTATGACTGGGTCCTTTAAAATCTGGATTTCCCCAAAGTTTTTCTATTGCTGCAGACACCTTTATATTTGAATCTTGTTCTAAGATTTTAATGGTCACAGTAGATAGTTTGCTTCCCTTTTCTAGTCATGCAAAAACTCTTAGACAAAAAATCTTTTTTATATGATGAAGAAATTAAGAGCTATTCAAACATATGTGGATCCTTCTCATCTTTGATTGCTTGTTCAGACCTTGATCCTATCTAGAATAGACTATTGCAATGTTATTTAGACTGGATGTTCAAGAAGTTGGATCAAAGGGGTACAACCGGTGCAGAATTCAGCGGTTAGATTGATATTCTCTGTTTGTACATAAGTATTGCCATACTGGGAAAGACCAAAGGTCCATCGAGCCCAGCATCCTGTTTCCAACAGTGGCCAATTCAGGTCACAGATACCCGGCAAGATCCCAAAAATGTACAAAACATTTTATACTGCTTATCCCAGAAATAGTGGATTTTCCCCAAGTCCATTTAATAACGGTCTATGGACTTTTCCTTTAGGAAGCCGTCCAAACCTTTTTTAAACTCCGCTAAGCTAACCGCCTTTACCACATTATCTGGCAACGAATTCCAGAGTTTAATTACACGTTGAGTGAAGAAACCTTTTCTCCGATTCGTTTTAAATTTACTACATTGTAGCTTCATCGCATGCCCCCTAGTCCTAGTATTTTTGGAAAGCGTGAACAGACGCTTCACATCTACCCGTTCAACTCCACTCATTATTTAATGGTCACAGTAGATAGTTTGCTTACCTTCTCCAGTCATGTAAAAACTCTTAGACGAAAAATCTTTTTTTATATGATGAAGAAATTAAGAGCTATTCAAACATATGTGGATCTTTCTCATTTTTGATTGCTTGTCCAGGCCTTGATCCTATCTAGAATAGATTATTGCAATGTTATTTACACTGGATGTTCAAGAAGTTGGATCAAAGGGGTACAAGGTGCAGAATTCAGCAGTTAGATTGCTATTCTGTATTTGTATATTTGAGTCAGTAGCTCCATTGCTGCTGGAACTACACTGGCTGCCAGTCGAAGCCTGCACTGTTATTTTTAAGATCATAACTGGATCGGCACCTTCTTACTTATGTGACTGGGTTACTCTTTTGCATACTGATTCTATACGTAGAACCCATAATCAGATGTTTCTTTGTTTTCCATCAGTAAAAAAAGTTTAAATTTTGAAAAATGTTTAATTCTTCACTTTATTATCAAGCTGGTTCAATACGGAATTCTTTGCCATTGTCAATCTGAAAAGTAACTAATTATCTAATGTTTCATAAAAGTAAAAAGCTTGGCTATTCAGTAAGAATTTGTTATCTAATAAGTGAATGTCCTAGCTTTATAAATTGTAACTTCTGGATATTTGTAGTCAAACTTCTTGAATATAGTAATCCCAGAGAACTTTATAAGTAGTTGCAGAATAGAAGTAAAGTGTTATATAACATAACATCATGGGTTTGGACAGATACAGAGAGGGATGGGAGAAACGGGGCTGTGAGAGTGGGTAAATCATGAGAGATGAGACAATGGAGCTGGTAAAATGTAGGAATTTGTATTCTTATTTACTCGGAGAAGCAAAGCTTGAGAACAGGGCAGAATGAATGGGTCTTCATTGGCTGTCATTTAGGATGGTGCTTTATGACCCACAAAGACTCAAGGCTCCCCTTGATAAATCAAGACCATGCTTTAGACAAAGAGCATTTTTCTTCCTAGCTGCCTGCAATGCAAAATTCTTGATGAGTTACTTAAATTCCACAGATGAATAGAGGACATATCTGGGAATGTTTGAGAGGGGGAAGGATGTGCATCAACTTTGACTTTCAGCCACCTTCCCTTCAGCTATTCTATTGTCTCTTCCCTACTCTCTGCCCCCAGGGATGACCCTAGTATGCTTCTCAAGTCTGACTGTCCTTCATTCTCCTCTAGTATATCAGTTTCTTGGCTTTTGCGTTGTGTTCTCTTCCTTCTACCGTCCTCTGCTCTTTGCGGAGTCTAGAATCCCGGAATGAGAGAGAGCAGCAGCTTCCTATTCTGGTGAGGTGAAAAGAGAAAAGTAGAATTCAATTGCTCTGCTCTCTCCTCCTGTTCCCCACATACTGCCTGCAGAAAAGTGGCACTGTCCTAAGGAGCCTTGTGCACAGAGTTTACCAGAGTCTCCAGGTAAAACCTGGAGAGTTTCTCAAGTATGATGGAGGGAATGGCCAGACTACTTACTTATTCTTGTGACATAGCTTTCCAAGCTGTTTTTAGTAAGCTTCATAAAGCCTCTTTCAGCTCTTGTTCTTACTCTGGAATTTTAAGTAGAATTCTAGGGGTTACTGGGGAGTTTGAAAAGGAGCAGCCAACTGCCTGGACTGCCGTCAAGCTCTATTCAACATAAAACGTGTGATTCTCCAGAGATCTGTTTCATCTAGATTATAGGATCAGCCATTCTGAAGAATCCTGTGCAAATTCATTCAGTATTTGCTGATATTATCTAAAGGCTTTTCATTTCTTCGAGCTGGTTGTACAAGAATGCAAAGTTACTATTGAATTCTTTCTTTGGTAGTAATGAGTGCTTATATAATACCTGATTTCCCTACCAGCCTTCAATAAATGCAATTATTTCTTGAATATGCATGGCAGCTTTGTTAAGTTTCATACTATAATCCTGCAAAACCTTTTTTAACTGTTTTACAATGACATGATTGTATCAAATAATCAAACCTGCAAGAAATTCACAAGTGTTCATTGCAGACACTGCTTAGGGAATCGTGTGAACTATCAGCAGCTCACAGGGCTTTTGACTCCTAACCACTACTCACTTGCCCTGTCCCCTTTTATCCCCACCTCTTTAATTTCCTTACCTCTTAGTTCTGTCTGTTTGTCTGTCCTATTTAGATTGTGAGCTCTTTGAGCAGGGATTATCTTTTCGTGTATGGTGTACAGCGCTGCGTATGCCTTGTGGCGCTATAGAAGTGATAAGTAGTAGTAGTAGTAGATTCTGTTGCTACTATTTGAGATTCAACATGGAATGTTGCTATTCCACTAGCAACAGTCAGACTCACAGAAACAGAAGCCTGCGCAGCCGCATTGGTGATCTACAAGGGCAGGCTTCTACGTGGAATGTTGCTAGCGAAGGAGTAGCCTAGTGGTTAGTGCAGTGGACTTTGGTTCTGGGGAACTGGGTTCAATTCCCACTGCAGCTCCTTGTGACTCTGGGAAAGTCACTTAACCCTCCATTGCAGGGCTGTGCCAAGGGTCTCTGGTGCCCCCCTGCAGACTATCAGTTGCCCCTCCCCCCCCCCCCCCTGGTGAAAATGATCACTTACCACACTGACAGGAATTGTCAGCAATATTCTTAGAAACAAATTGCTATACATTGCAAAATAAGATAGCAGATGTAAATTCTCAAAGTGGACATATTCCAAACATGAAAATAAAATGATTTTTTTCTACCTTTGTTGTCTGGTGACTTTCTTTTTCTGATCATGCTGGCCCAGTATCTGATTCTGCGGCTATCTGTCCTCTTAACTCCGTTTCCAGGGCTTCCTTTCCATTTATTTCTTTCCTTTCCTCCTTTCTTCTTCATTTCTGGTCCTCAGCTTCTGCCTATTTTCTTCATCCATGTGCAATTTTTCTCCTCTTTTCCTTTTCCCTCATTTCATCTCCTTCATCTCTCTTCCCTCCCCTTTATGTCCAGCAGTTTCTCCTCTCTCCCTGAGCCCTGCCCTGCAATCCATATCCATCCATGCCCATCTGTCCCCTGCCCCCTCCATTCATCCCTATCCAGCAATTCCCTTCTCTCCCTGAGCCCTACCCTCCCATCAATCCATGCCCATCTGTCCCTTGCCCCCTCCATTCATCTCTGACCCTATCCAGCAATTTCCCTCTCTCCCTGAGCCCTGCCCTCCCAATCCATGCCCATCCATGCTCCTCTGTCCCCTGCCCCCTCCATTCACCCTATCCAGCAATTCCCCTCTCTCCCTGAGCCCTGCCCTGCAATCCATATCCATCCATGCCCCTCTGTCCCCTGTCCCCTCCATTCATCCCTATCCAACAATTCCCCTCTCTTCCTGAGCCCTATCCTCCCATCAATCCATGCCCATCTGTCCCTTGCCCCCTCCATTCATCCCTGACCCTATCCAGCAATTCCTCTCTCTCCCTTCCATGAACCCTGCCCTTGCATGCTCCTCTCTCTCCCCTGCACTCCGGCAATTATTCCCTTTCTTTTTTTTTTCTTTTAATTTTACCTCCGTGACCACCCGGCAGCGCAGCGTCAGTGCAGGAGGCGGCGCTCCCGACGTGTCTAGCCTTCCCCTTCGCTCATGTTCCGCCTTCTTCTGACGTCAAGGAAATGATGTCAGAAGAAGGCGGAACATGAGCGAAGGGGAAGGCTAGACACGTCGGGAGCGCCGCCTCCTGCACTGACGCTGCGCTGCCGGATGGAGGTAAAATTAAAAGTATTAAAAAAGAAAAAGGGATCTTGCTGCAGGAGAGAAGAGAGCGCCGGCAGTTGGGCAATGGGAGTGGGAGGGCGAGGAGGTAAGCATGGTGCGGCGGCGCCCCCCAAATGACTGCGCCCCCCTGCCATGCTTACCTCGCTTACCGTATTGGCACGGCCCTGCTCCATTGCCCCTGGTTCAAAATAAGTACCTGAATATATGTAAACTGCTTTGAATGCAGTTGCAAAAACCTCAGAAAGGTGATATGTCAAGCCCCAGTTCCCTTTCCCTATTTGAGATTCTACATGGAATGTTGCTACTATTGGAGATTCTAAAAGCCCACCTCTTTAACACTGCTTTTGACTCCTAACCATTCCATTAGATTGTAAGCTCCTTTGAGCAGGGATTCGGGATTGTCCTTCTTTGTTAAACTGTACAACACTGCGTAACCCTAGTAGCGCTTTAGAAGTGTTAAGTAGTAGTAGTAGTACTCACTTGCCCTGTACCCTTTAATCCCCACCACTTTAATTCCCTTACCTCTTAGTTGTTCTGTCTGTTTGCCTGTCCTATTTAGATTGTGAGCTCTTTGAGCAGGGACTGTCTTTTCATGTATGGTGTACAGCGCTGTGTATGCCTTGTAGCGCTATAGAAGTGATAAGTAGTAGTAGTAGTACTTTGGTGCTACGGGTGGCAAAGAAGCCAGGTAAGCACCAAAGACAGCAGGGCTCAGTTCCTCCTTCTGATACTTTGGCAGTCATTTTAGAAGTTCTGTTCATGATTTGGAGATGCATAAACTAGCACCTAGATGTGTATATTGTATACACTTTAAATCCAATTGAAAACTTAAGTGGCTAATATCTTGCTAATGAGGTTACTCAGCACATAGAAAGTAGCAAGTTCATCTGACTTTTCTTAGTAGTATTTGGAAATAATCCTAAAATCTAATTTTTTAGAGGGAGGAAAAGACCTCAGATGCTCGACATTTTGTCATTAATTTAGCAATAAAAATATAATATGGGGAAAAAATGAAGCTAAAGCATTAAGTCTAAGCATCCTATATAATAAAACGCACCTCCAACGTTCTGAAGCCGAGAAAGTGAAGCCTTCAAGCCTTGAAGCATTCCTGCAACATACCGGAACTATGTGTCGTCAGTTGAGGAGATGGAGCCTTACAGAGCGCACGAATGCATCAAGGCTTGAAGGCTTCACTTTCTCGGCTTCAGAACGTTGGATGTGCTCGGTGCTTTTCTGTAGCACATGGGGGGGAATTTAATATATGCTGATTAAAGTGGAGGAGTGGCTGGAGGGGGGACAGGGGAGATAGGACAATCGCTGGGTGGCTGGAGGGGGAGCAGGGGAGAGAGGAGAATCGCTAAGTGGCTAGAGCCAGGGGCGTATCTGCGTGGGGCCACAGGGGCCTGGGCCCCCGCAGATTTTGGTCTGGACCCCCTACCGCCGACCCTCTCCACCCCCCTCCCGCCGCCAACCCATCGCCGATCTTTGCTGGCGGGGGACCCCAACCCCCGCCAGCCAAGGTAATCTCTTCCGTTGTAGGTTGCAAGTTATAAAGCAAAGTTCTTCTAAGTCTGACATCCTGCAAGTACAAAGTGCAGGACGTCAGACTCAGAATTTGAAACTGAGCCTGACGTCCTGCGCGTTGTACGTCTCAGAAGAACAGGAAGCTTTGCAACTTGCAGCCTGCAACGGAAGAGAGGACCTCGGCTGGCGGGGGGTTGGGGTCCCCCGCCAACAAAGGTAAGCGACGGCAGCAGGGGAGGGTTAGCAGCGGGAGGGGGGGTGGAGAGAGTCGTTGGTGGGGGGGGGGTCTGGCAATGGCAGGGGGATCGGTAATGTCGGGGGGATCGGTGGCGGGGGGGCTAAAATGTGCCCCCTCCCTCTGGCTCTGGCACCCCTACCGCCCGAGTCCAGATACGCCTCTGGCTGGAGGGGGGCAGGGAACAGAGGAGACTCGCTGGGTGGCTGGAGGGGGAGCAGGGGACAGAGGAGACTCGCTGGGTGGCTGGAGGGGGGACAGAGGAGACACACTCGCACCCAGCAGTCTCACTCTCTCTCTGTCATACACACACACTCGCACATTCACTCTTTCTCTCTCACACACAGTCCATCTCACACACACTCTCTCAAACATACACACACCGAGAAAAACCTTGCTAGCGCCCATTTCATTTGTGTCAGAAACAGGCGTGTTTTACTAGTATAAAATACAAATCATGTAGCTTTGGATTTTACTTATGCATTTTCTCTATGATTAGGACACTAAGAATGAAAAGTTGATAGTTTGTCTCTCGAAGAAGCATATTGTGAAACGGAGGCGTTCTGTTGAGCAAAACGGAGAAACTGAATGAAGTATCTTTTAGAAAAAAAGGATGTGTCCTTTAATCCCTAGTTGATCAAATATTGTGAAACAATGAACAGAAAAGTAAAGCATGTGTGAACTTCAAAAAAACAAGAAAAATTGAGGAGGTTTTTTAGACCAGTGAGGACGTTCGGATGGCATTTTTGTTGCTAAATTAAATGACAGCAAGCTGAGCATCTGAGATCTTTTCCTCCCTCTAAAAAATTAGATTTTAGGATTATTTCCAAATATTACTAAGTAAAATCAGATGAACTTGCTACTTTCCATGTGTTGAATACATGTTAAATCCCAATTTTAGAAATCCACTATATACGTGCTGAAATCAGAAATAGGTTCATATTGCAAGGGTGTGTGGTCTGGGTGTGTTTTGGGTGAGACTAAAACATATACATGTGTAACCCCCCCCCCCCCCCCCTTATTCAAGGTAAGCTAGGTGCTGCCTAGTCACAACCCAGATGGTGGCTGAGAGGACACACAAAATATTTTTTTTGTTATGGGACCGGGGCCAGAACCAGCCTTGAGGGTGGCAGGCCGGGCATGCAAAAGACCAGACTTGTTCTCTCTTACGAAATAATATAATATAGCCCACACCAGGAACGAAACAGCTTTACTGTAACTCCAGTTGATAAACAAACACACAGCGGCCACGCTTCTCTATTTATACAGTGTCTCTTCTTCCCTGTGTGGTTACAGACTGTCTCTCATCTATCCTTCCCTCCTCTATTTGTACATATCCTCTGTCTCCCTCCCTGTCAATGCTTACAGCCTCACCTCCTCTGATAATGAATGATGTCTCTCCCTCTTGCTATTTATACAGAGTGTCTCTTCTTCCCTGTGTGGTTACAGACTGTCTCTCATCTATCCTTCCCTCCTGTTTCTACACATCA
This sequence comes from Microcaecilia unicolor, assembly GCF_901765095.1. NCBI lineage: Eukaryota > Metazoa > Chordata > Amphibia > Gymnophiona > Siphonopidae > Microcaecilia > Microcaecilia unicolor. The sequence continues at coordinate 645,312,874 of NC_044032.1, read as the reverse complement.
TCTGTCTCCCTCCCGGTCAATGCTTACAGCCTCACCTCCTCTGATAATGAATGATGTCTCTCCCTCTTGCTATTTATACAGAGTGTCTCTTCTTCCCTGTGTGGTTACAGACTGTCTCTCATCTATCCTTCCCTCCTCTGTTTCTACACATCATCTGTCTCCCTCCCTGTCAATGCTTACAGCCTCACCTCCTGTGATAATAAATGATGTCTCTCCCTCTTGCTATTTGTACAGAGTGTCTCTTCTTCCCTGTGTGGTTACAGACTGTCTCTCATCTATCCTTCCCTCCTCTGTTTCTACACATCATCTGTCTCCCTCCCTGTCAATGCTTACAGCCTCACCTCCTCTGATAATAAATGATGTCTCTCCCTCTTGCTATTTATACAGAGTGTCTCTTCTTCCCTGTGTGGTTCCAGACTGTCTCTCATCTATCCTTCCCTCCTCTGTTTATAGATATCCTCTGTCTCCCTCCCTGTCAATGCTTACAGCCTCACCTCCTGTGATAATAAATGATGTCTCTCCCTCTTGCTATTTGTACAGAGTGTCTCTTCTTCCCTGTGTGGTTACAGACTGTCTCTCATCTATCCTTCCCTCCTCTGTTTATACACATCGTCTGTGTCCCTTCCTGTCAATGCTTACAGCCTCACCTCCTCTGATGATAAACGATGTCTCTCCCTCTTGCTATTTATACAGAGTGTCTCTTCTTCCCTGTGTGGTTCCAGACTGTCTCTCATCTATCCATCCCTCCTCTGTTTATACACATCGTCTGTCTCCCTCCCTGTCAATGCTTACAGATTCACCTCCTCTGATAATGAATGATGTCTCTCCCTCTTGCTATTTATACAGAGTGTCTCTTCTTCCCTGTGTGGTTACAGACTGTCTCTCATCTATCCATCTCTCCTCTGTTTATACACATCGTCTGTCTCCCTCCCTGTCAATGCTTACAGACTCACCTCCTCTGATAATGAATGATGTCTCTCCCTCTTGCTATTTATACAGAGTGTCTCTTCTTCCCTGTGTGGTTACAGACTGTCGTTCATCTATCCTTCCCTCCTCTGTTTCTACACATCATCTGTCTCCCTCCCTGTCAATGCTTACAGCCTCACCTCCTCTGATAATAAATGATGTCTCTCCCTCTTGCTATTTATACAGAGTGTCTCTTCTTCCCTGTGTGGTTCCAGACTGTCTCTCATCTATCCTTCCCTCCTCTGTTTATAGATATCCTCTGTCTCCCTCCCTGTCAATGCTTACAGCCTCACCTCCTGTGATAATAAATGATGTCTCTCCCTCTTGCTATTTGTACAGAGTGTCTCTTCTTCCCTGTGTGGTTACAGACTGTCTCTCATCTATCCTTCCCTCCTCTGTTTATACACATCGTCTGTGTCCCTTCCTGTCAATGCTTACAGCCTCACCTCCTCTGATGATAAACGATGTCTCTCCCTCTTGCTATTTATACAGAGTGTCTCTTCTTCCCTGTGTGGTTCCAGACTGTCTCTCATCTATCCTTCCCTCCTCTGTTTATAGATATCCTCTGTCTCCCTCCCTGTCAATGCTTACAGCCTCACCTCCTGTGATAATAAATGATGTCTCTCCCTCTTGCTATTTGTACAGAGTGTCTCTTCTTGCCTGTGTGGTTACAGACTGTCTCTCATCTATCCTTCCCTCCTCTGTTTATACACATCGTCTGTGTCCCTTCCTGTCAATGCTTACAGCCTCACCTCCTCTGATAATGAATGATGTCTCTCCCTCTTGCTATTTATACAGAATGTCTCTTCTTCCCTGTGTGGTTCCAGACTGTCTCTCATCTATCCTTCCCTATTCTGTTTATACACATCCTCTGTCTCCCTCCCTGTCAATGCTTACAGACTCACCTCCTCTGATGATAAACGATGTCTCTCCCTCTTGCTATTTATACAGAGTGTCTCTTCTTCCCTGTGTGGTTCCAGACTGTCTCTCATCTATCCTTCCCTGTTCTGTTTATACACATCCTCTGTCTCCCTCCCTGTCAATGCTTACAGCCTCACCTCCTCTGATAATGAATGATGTCTCTCCCTCTTGCTATTTATACAGAGTGTCTCTTCTTCCCTGTGTGGTTACAGACTGTCTCTCATCTATCCTTCCCTCCTCTGTTTCTACACATCATCTGTCTCCCTCCCTGTCAATGCTTACAGCCTCACCTCCTCTGATAATAAATGATGTCTCTCCCTCTTGCTATTTATACAGAGTGTCTCTTCTTCCCTGTGTGGTTCCAGACTGTCTCTCATCTATCCTTCCCTCCTCTGTTTATAGATATCCTCTGTCTCCCTCCCTGTCAATGCTTACAGCCTCACCTCCTGTGATAATAAATGATGTCTCTCCCTCTTGCTATTTATACAGAGTGTCTCTTCTTCCCTGTGTGGTTCCAGACTGTCTCTCATCTATCCTTCCCTCCTCTGTTTATAGATATCCTCTGTCTCCCTCCCTGTCAATGCTTACAGCCTCACCTCCTGTGATAATAAATGATGTCTCTCCCTCTTGCTATTTGTACAGAGTGTCTCTTCTTGCCTGTGTGGTTACAGACTGTCTCTCATCTATCCTTCCCTCCTCTGTTTATACACATCGTCTGTGTCCCTTCCTGTCAATGCTTACAGCCTCACCTCCTCTGATAATGAATGATGTCTCTCCCTCTTGCTATTTATACAGAATGTCTCTTCTTCCCTGTGTGGTTCCAGACTGTCTCTCATCTATCCTTCCCTATTCTGTTTATACACATCCTCTGTCTCCCTCCCTGTCAATGCTTACAGACTCACCTCCTCTGATGATAAACGATGTCTCTCCCTCTTGCTATTTATACAGAGTGTCTCTTCTTCCCTGTGTGGTTCCAGACTGTCTCTCATCTATCCTTCCCTGTTCTGTTTATACACATCCTCTGTCTCCCTCCCTGTCAATGCTTACAGCCTCACCTCCTCTGATAATGAATGATGTCTCTCCCTCTTGCTATTTATACAGAGTGTCTCTTCTTCCCTGTGTGGTTACAGACTGTCTCTCATCTATCCTTCCCTCCTCTGTTTCTACACATCATCTGTCTCCCTCCCTGTCAATGCTTACAGCCTCACCTCCTCTGATAATAAATGATGTCTCTCCCTCTTGCTATTTATACAGAGTGTCTCTTCTTCTCTGTGTGGTTCCAGACTGTCTCTCATCTATCCTTCCCTCCTCTGTTTATAGATATCCTCTGTCTCCCTCCCTGTCAATGCTTACAGCCTCACCTCCTGTGATAATAAATGATGTCTCTCCCTCTTGCTATTTATACAGAGTGTCTCTTCTTCCCTGTGTGGTTCCAGACTGTCTCTCATCTATCCTTCCCTCCTCTGTTTATAGATATCCTCTGTCTCCCTCCCTGTCAATGCTTACAGCCTCACCTCCTGTGATAATAAATGATGTCTCTCCCTCTTGCTATTTGTACAGAGTGTCTCTTCTTGCCTGTGTGGTTACAGACTGTCTCTCATCTATCCTTCCCTCCTCTGTTTATACACATCCTCTGTCTCCCTCCCTGTCAATGCTTACAGCCTCACCTCCTCTGATAATGAATGATGTCTCTCCCTCTTGCTATTTATACAGAGTGTCTCTTCTTCCCTGTGTGGTTACAGACTGTCTCTCATCTATCCTTCCCTCCTCTGTTTCTACACATCATCTGTCTCCCTCCCTGTCAATGCTTACAGCCTCACCTCCTCTGATAATAAATGATGTCTCTCCCTCTTGCTATTTATACAGAGTGTCTCTTCTTCCCTGTGTGGTTCCAGACTGTCTCTCATCTATCCTTCCCTCCTCTGTTTATAGATATCCTCTGTCTCCCTCCCTGTCAATGCTTACAGCCTCACCTCCTGTGATAATAAATGATGTCTCTCCCTCTTGCTATTTATACAGAGTGTCTCTTCTTCCCTGTGTGGTTCCAGACTGTCTCTCATCTATCCTTCCCTCCTCTGTTTATAGATATCCTCTGTCTCCCTCCCTGTCAATGCTTACAGCCTCACCTCCTGTGATAATAAATGATGTCTCTCCCTCTTGCTATTTGTACAGAGTGTCTCTTCTTGCCTGTGTGGTTCCAGACTGTCTCTCATCTATCCTTCCCTATTCTGTTTATACACATCCTCTGTCTCCCTCCCTGTCAATGCTTACAGACTCACCTCCTCTGATGATAAACGATGTCTCTCCCTCTTGCTATTTATACAGAGTGTCTCTTCTTCCCTGTGTGGTTATAGACTGTGTCTCATCTATCCTTCCCTCCTCTGTTTGTACACATCCTCTGTCTCCCTCCCTGTCAATGCTTACAGCCTCACCTCCTCTGATAATGAATGATGTCTCTCCCTCTTGCTATTTATACAGAGTGTCTCTTCTTCCCTGTGTGGTTACAGACTGTCTCTCATCTATCCTTCCCTCCTCTGTTTCCCTCCCTGTCAATGCTTACAGACTCACCTCCTCTGATAATGAATGATGTCTCTCCCTCTTGCTATTTATACAGAGTGTCTCTTCTTCCCTGTGTGGTTCCAGACTGTCTCTCATCTATCCTTCCCTCCTCTGTTTCCCTCCCTGTCAATGCTTACAGACTCACCTCCTCTGATAATGAATGATGTCTCTCCCTCTTGCTATTTATACAGAGTGTCTCTTCTTCCCTGTGTGGTTCCAGACTGTCTCTCATCTATCCTTCCCTCCTCTGTTTACACACAGCGTGTCTCGTGAAGTCAGACCGCGCTTTCGCTGTTCTCGTGCTGCTGCAGCCGGCCGGAAAGCTTCCCCGTTTCCATGGCTACGAGCCCGCAGCCAATCACCTTTCGGGACAGGGGAGGCTGTAGCGTGTGATGACACGCGAGTACCCGGATGTTGGGCTGATGGCGGCTCGTGAGCAGTGAGAAGTGGCTTTGTTTAGGGTGGCAGGTGTGAGGTTCCCAGGGCTCCACTCGGAGGAGGGGGAGGGGCAGTTGAGGCCTTGCGCAGCTGTTGCCAGGAAGGGAAGGGAGCGTCCTGATGGCTGAAGAGAGGCACCGAGGCCCAGGACCCGGGCAGGCCCCAGCAGACTCCGGAGACGAGGAGGGCAGTGAGCAGGAATCCCCCGCCTCCTACACGGACTCCAGCAGCTTCTCCTCTAAGTAAGGATCAGAGAAAGGTTTCCTTGATTGCTCTGCTCTGGGATCCGCATTCTTAGCTTAGGTTCTTGCAGCTGCCATAACTATAAAGTTATCCAGAGCTTTAAGTCTAATGTTAAAAGCCATAATTGTCTGTGCCACGATTATGGCTAGACAGGTCTGAATGGGCCATGGCCGCAGAGAGGGGGGGGCAGGGGGGACAAAATTCCCTGGGCCCAGGCCTTGGGGGGGGGGGGGGGGGCGGCCGCCGCCCTCCCTCCCTCGCTCCCTGGCATTGAATTTAAGCGCCTCACCTTCGAAAGCGCAGCAAGCAGCGGCGGACCACTCCTTCAGGGTTGCCAGGTGGAAAATTTTTTTCCCACCCAATCCAGCCTAAAAACAGCCCAAACCCCGCCCCTGACACCCCCACCCCTGCGTCATCACCCCCGCCGTCTCAACCCCGCCCCTGCCGTCATCGGCCCCGCCTCCCCGTCATCGGCCCCGCCCAGAACGTCACTAACCCCGCCCCCCGCGGCCGAAAAAAAACGCCTGAAAACCACCGAAAAGAAAAAAAAGAAGCCCAAAAAAACGCGACCCGCCACGGGCAAAAATGTCCCGCAGCGGGTCGCGGAAAACCGCCCAGTTGGGCGGTAAAACCGCCCACCTGGCAACACTGCACTCCTTCCTTCCATGTCCCGCCCTTGCCTGATGTAACTTCCGCGAGGGCGGGACACGGAAGGAGTGGTCTGCCGCTGCTTGCTGCGCTTTCGAAGGTGAGGCGCTTAACGTCAGTGCAGAGGGCCCCGGGGTGGAGAGGGGGCCGGCGACCTCGGGTGTGGGGGGGCCCGGGGGCGGCCTTGTCCCGGGCCTGGCCCAGTCTCTCGGCGGCCCTGGAATGGGCCACCCAGAGAGCTGGGCAGACTTCTATAGTCTGTGACCTGAAAATGTCAAGGACAGGAGAGATCAAGATCAAGTATGCGTAATATCTTCTTCGGTAGATTGGATGGGCCATGCAGGACTTTATCTGCCTTGTTACTATGGATGAAACTCACCTTGAGCCCCCAAAAATCCACTTAGGTACGTCTGGTATATAAAATAAGAACTGAAGAGCAACCTTAGAAAAGGAGACAAGGAAGGTAGTAGATTTGATATTGTATGCTTGAGATCTGTGTAATCTAAGCAGTATATTAAGTTTCAATAGAATAAACAGTTTCTGTAACGCTGCTGCTTCTAGCTCTCAAATATAGGTACACTTGGATTCCAATTATCCGAACACCCATCATCCGCATGTCCAATTATCCAGACTGACGTCACCCCCCCCCCCCCCCCCCCCCTCTCCATTTTGCACAGATAGTTGAAAAATTAAAATTGCTCAGCAGAAGGATGCGGAACCGCCTGGAGGTGGATAGAAAGATGCCTCCGCAAAGCTCCACTGTATCGAAAGTGCCTGCATGGTCATATATACATGCATGCGCATTAACAGAGTCTCACAGGGCCTTCTTTCTATCCAGCTCCAGATAGTGCCGGATCCTTCTGTTGAGCAATTTTAATATCCCAACTTTTTTTTCCAATTACCCAGATTTATGATTATCCGGACCAGCCCTTGCAGAGGATAGTCCAGATAATTGGCATTGTACTGTATTTTTAATGCAGACAGTGGCACCAGAGGAGGGAAGGCAAGATGAGAGACAGTCTGTAACCACACATAGGGAAGGAGAGACACTGTGTGTAAATAGAGGAGCTGTAACGAGAGGGAGAGACACCATCTATTTTCAGAGGAGGGGAGGAGATAGACTGTAGCATTGACAGGGAGGGAGACAGACATTGTGTATAAACAGAAGAGAGAAGACAAGATGAGAGACAGTCTATCGCCAGGGACATAACTTAGCCAGATGCACGCTCCCTTTCCCACATTATCTTAGCGGACTCCTGAGGAAGCTGTGGGTCTACACTTCAGCCAGCTGACAGGGACAACTGTTCCCTTTCACTATCACTACCAGCCTTTCTGCCTCTTCTTGGGATCCACCTGCTGCAGGCCTCATAGCTCCTTGGGGAAATCCCTTTTCCTTTGGGCTAGGGTTACCGTACATCTGGTTTTACCCGGACATGTCCTCTTTTTGAGGACACTGCCGGGTATCCGGGCGGGTTTTGCCAGCTGTAGAGCTGCCTTGTTCCCAGTGCTGCTTCAAAATGGCTGCCGAGAGTTCAAGCAGCGGCCTCGCAAGACTTCCACAGAAATCTTGCAAGGTCATTGCTTGAACTCTCGGCAACTTTTTTTGAATCAGCGCCAGGAGCAAGGCAGGTCTACAGCCATGCCAGGCAGGAATTAGGGGGCTCTTTCCTGCCCCGAAGAGGTCACTAGACCACCAGGGCACTACAATAAGGTATAGGAGGGGAGGGGTAGTGAATGGAGTCATGTAGGTGGAGGCTGGAAAATTTGGGAGGGGATATACATGGGGGAAGAGAGAGGGAATCTGACATTCTTTGGGGGAGGGGTCAGAGTGACGGGTGGGGTGTGACAGGGGCGGGGTGTGACAGGGGGCAGGGCATGTGCCCTCTTTTTCCTTAGGGCAAATTTGGTAACCTTACTTTGGTCAGGCTGGGGGTTGTGGCTCTCTTCGAGAGAATCCCCCACATGTATAAAAGGATCCAAGCTACCTCCTTTAAACAGTTGATGACAGTTCCATGTTCCTCACTGTTACCTTATTCTGCCTGAATTACTACTTCATCCTATAACTCCAGGGACCTCCAAAAAGAAAAAAGAATATACTCCTATTTATAGTTTTCCAAGACTATCCCCCTCTAACTTTTTATAACTCTCCATAGGAGAGTCTTCTAACCAGATGTTAGACCTTCACCTGGCCTCCAAATATTATTTGGCTGGGGCCACTCTTTTACTTTTGACCTTATTATGCTTACTTGTTTTCTTTTCTTAAACCTGCCCAGGCTCTTCCGTCAAATCTCTTACCCTATTGTCACCATTCTAGGTTCTCCTGCCCTGCCTATGTCAGGGATGTAATGCCCAGGTGGCACCCCTGACTACTTGCAGCGTACTTGAACCTCGGTTAGGCTTACAGCCTTTGTAATGGTTGGGCCTGGCTTCCTGTGCTTTGTCAGTGGACCTAGTTCTGGCCTTTTTGGGTGGTCTTCCGTACAGCTGCTTCTTCCGGTTTACATGTTAGTGACTCTTGGTTTCCTGCTGAAGGATCTTCGTCTCTTGAGCAGCTAGCCCCTACTGATTCCTTGGTTCTTGACGGGCCTAAGGGCTCTCCTGTGGTGCTCTGAGCCAGGTGGGTTTATTCTTCTGCGCTCTTCCCGATGGTCCAAGTGGAGTCCATCTTTACCAGCTGATAACTTCAATTTCACTCTATCTTTGCGGGCTTTATTTATTTGTAACATTTGTATCCCACATTTTCCCACCTATTTGCAGGCTCAATGTGGCTTACATAGTACCGTAAAGGCATTTGCCTAGTCCGGTGGAGAAACAAGTACAAGGTGATGTTGTAGTCGGATAAATGTACATGTGTTTCGGGTACAGTGGGGATCGAAGGGAAGAAAGTTATATAGTGTCCATTATGAGCTTTAGTTTTTCTGTGTTGCAGAGTGTAGGCATTTATGTTGGGTCGGTGGGGTAAGGTTGTTTTTTAGTGATTTCCTGAAGTTTAGGTGATCATAGGTTGTTTTCACAGCTTTTGGCAATGCATTCCATTATATAGGAGAAGCTGGATGCATAGGTTGTTTTGTATTTAAGTCCTTTGCAGTTTGGGTAGTGGAGGTTTAGGTATGTGCTAGATGTTCCGGTTATGTTCCTGTTTGGTAGGTCAATGAGGTTTGTCATGTATCCTGGGGCTTCGCCGTAGATAATTTTGTGGACCAGGGTGCAGATTTGAAGGAGATTCGTTCTTTGATTGGAAGCCAGTGTAGTTTTTCTCAGAGGGGTTTGGCACTTTCGAATCGAGTTTTGCCAAATATCAGCCTGGCTGCTTATTTTGAGCAGTCTGGAGTTTCTTTGTGAGTTGTTCTTTACATCCCGCATAGATTCCGTTGCAATAGTCTGCATGGCTTAGTACCATTGATTGTATTAGGTTACAAAATATTTCCTTTGGGAAGAAAGGTTTTACGCGTTGAAATTTCCACATTGAGTGGAACATTTTCTTTGTTGTGGAGTTCACTTGGCTCTCGAGTGTGACGTTGCGGTCGATTGTAACGCCGAGTATTTTCAGGCTATCTGAGATAGGGAGGGTGTGGGTTGGGGTGTTTATGGTTGTGGGTTTGTAGGTATTGTGTTGAGATGAGAGGATGAGGCAATGTGTATTTTTCAGTGTTTAGTTTCAGTTGAAAAGAATTAGCCCAGGAGTCCATGGTGTTCAAACCGAGCATGATTTCATTGGTAATTTCTGTCAGATCATGTCTGAAGGGAATGTATATTGTGACATTGTCGGCGTAGATGAATGGGTTGAGGCCTTGATTGGTTAAGGACTTGGCCAGTGGGATCATCATTATGTTGAAAAGTATTGGTGATAGTGGTGATCCTTGAGGTACTCCGCAGTCTGCTTTCCACGGTGGTGATATGTTTGAACTAGATTTCACTTGGTATGTTCTGGTGGTTAGAAAACCCTTGATCCAGTTAAGTATATTTTGACCGGATACATGTCCTTGCCAGGTACCTTTTCAGTTCACTCTTCCTGTTTGTTGTTTCTGGTCTGGGAATCTTCCCTGTGGGGGTTCTGTGTAGTAGGAGTGGCCGCACAGGTGGTAGACCTTGGTGGTCCTTTCCTGGTTGAGGGTGCTCTAGGGTTCCCCAGCCACTGGAGTGTTTTCCCCGGTGATGCTATTTCATCAGCTTGCCTTGGGGTTTTGGGAGTTCCCTCTGGTGGCCTGGTTCTGCGTACCATTGGGCGTGTTGTTTCCTCGGTGGCAGCATCTCTGGTGGTACGCTGGTATTTTTCACTCCGTTATTCTCTTTATTTATTTATTTATTGGTCCACTTGTATCCCACATTTTCCCAGCTTATGCGGGCTCAATGTAGCTAACAACGTTACAATAAAATACAAAATACAACAGCAAAAAAAAAAAACAAAAAAAACCTGAGCCATGAGGTTGTGAATGTTGCCTGCATGAAATCTTCAGCCCTGGCTGGCTCAGGGAACAGTAACTAGGCTTGTACTCAAAACCAAGTTGTCCACTGGGCATTGCATTGCTGTATTTTGGGCATTGCATTGCTGTATTTGCCATTGAGCAGCTGGACTAGCACAACGGTTACAATTTTTTAAATAACACGAAAAAATCTATTCCTTACAAGTCAGGAATTTTGCCTCTAATATGAACAGCTTCTTTGCTTGAAATTAAGCTAGAACTATTTCTAGTTGATCCCCATGAGGAAGGGCATGTATTGAAAATGTCAGCAAGGCTTTCAGTTTTTTCCCCAGTTTAACTGAAATGTTACTAGCGTTGGGATTTCATGTTTCATTAGCCGTTTCCTATTTGGAATTGACCTCTGAAATTTTGTGGGGAAGACGTTTTAAGGTGGAGCTTTGGCACAGGGAGAGGGAAGTGCAGAACATCTAATCCCTTTTGTTTGGTCCAACGTTGTCTGATTTCGCCCATGAGATTCCTTTTTGTCACAGCTGTTTATAGAGTCTCTCCTCTCAGCATTTTGCATTGACCATCCCATTTAAAGCAATAGCTACAAATGGCCAGTTCTGTTATGCGTCCTCTCTACATTTATACTGGGAGTCTCATACTCTAGTGCTCGTTGGCAGCAAGTCAGTCAGATTTTCAGAATATCATTAACGAATATACAAGAGAAAGTTCTTCATTCAGTGGCGGCAGTGGGCATGAAAATCTATCTTATACATATTCATTATACTCAAAATATGACTAATCTTAATATTTCCATACTTCTCTAAATATTATTTAAATACTTCATTCATCTAAAGATTCATCTAAAATATGCTCTTTATGCTTTATTCAAACCAATAAAATCGCAGAATGAACATTCCCCCAAAACTTATTTTAAAATCCTAAACACAATTCAAGATTGACCACTTTGCAAACATATCATGGTTACACAATTATCATTGTTGCACATTATCAGTAACACATTAGAGAATGTTATCGCACTGTAAAGCATTCAACCTACTAACAATAATACTCTAAATATATATCAACCTCACACAGAGCTGATGTTCCTAATTAGTACCAATTCAGTCCATAAGCAGGGAAAATCCCCACTAAAAAGTCTCTGCAATGATTTAAAATCCAAACCTCGCAGGTATCACATGTATAAATAGTATTTTCTTTCAATTCTTCATTCAAATTGCTTCTCACTATAATGATCCATATGTTCCATTGTGATAACTGCACACAGTGGCGTAGCCAAGGGTGGGCACAGGCCCACCCATTTTGAATTCAGGCCCACCCAGCAGCAATGTGGCCCTGCCAGAAGAATATTCCTGGCATCTCCCCCTTCCCTTCCACCGTGGATCAGGGGAGGGGAGGGTCTCTTAACTGCACTCCTTTAAGCACACTCTACCTTTTAAATCCTTCTTTTCTTCGCCAGCAGTGAGCATATGCTCCTACCTACTGCTCGTGCTGGCCCTGAGTCTTCTCTCTGATGCAACTTCTTGTTTGCGGGACCAGGAAGTCATGTCAAATGGAAGGCTGGGGGATGGTGCAAGCAGCAGGTGGAGAAGGATTTAAAAGGATTGGGGGCTTGAGAGAGTGCAGTTAAGAGACCCCCCCCTCCCGGCCCCCAATCACCGGGGGAAGGGAAGGGAGAGATGCTGAGCGGGGGGGCAGGGTATTCATGCCTACCCACTTTGAGCTCAGGCCCACCCAAAATCGGGTGTATGGCTACGCTCCTGACTGCAAAGATTATAATAAAGTCCCAATTATGTTATAATCATTAGGGATATCCTGAAAACCTAACTGCTTTGCCGCCCTCAAGGACCGGAGTTTAAGCTCCTTGATTTATACTGTCTTAGTTTAGATTAATTTATTTATGAATTTTCTAGATCGCTTTTCATGTAGTTCCCAGCAAAACTCTTCAGGAAGCCTAGAATAAAACTTTTTCCTTCTATTCTCCCCAAGTCTGACTATAGTGCTGTTAGTGAAGAGCAGGTGTATGATAGGACTGTACTGTTGGGAGAAGACCAAGGAGTAGGGTAGAAGGGGATGGCACTTCCAAAAATACGAGGGAGACTAGATGGTCCTTGTATACAGTGTTTATTTTAATATACCTAAAGTGTGAAAGTTATTTAAGTTTTATTGAAGTGGAAATGCTCTATACTTCCATCTTCATGCCATATAGAGAACCTCTGTGTTTATCCCACACCTTTTTGAATTCAGTCACTGATTTTGATCCCACCACTTCCCATGGAAGAGCATTCCTCCACGAACACCGAAGAGAAGTAATTGTTTAGCACGTTCACATTATCCTCATCACTCTCTACATAGCCATTCTCATTATCTTTCAGTCTTGCAAGTCCTATCTTTTCTCCTTCAGTATATCTGAAAAAGGTCTTGTCACCTCTCTTTACATCTTTAGCCATTTTTTCTTCCGCTTGTGCTTTCGCTAGCCGTATTTCCCTCTTCGCTTCTTTGAGTTTAATCCGATAATCTTTTCCGTGATCCTTTCATTGCGTTCTTATGTATTTCCTGAACAAAGCCTCTTTTACTTTTATTTTTTCAGCTACTTGTTTGGAGAACCATATAGGCTTCCTGTTTCTCTTGTTTTGATTTACTTTCCTTGCGTAAAGATCGGAATGACGAGTGATATGATTAAATTTGCAGATGACACAAAACTATTCAAGGTTGTTAAAACACAAGCAGACTGTGAAATATTGCAGGAAGACTTTAGGAAATTGGAAGACTGGGCATCCGAATGGCAGATGAAATTTTATGTGGACAAATGCAAGGTGATGCACATTGGAAAGAATAATGTGAATCACAGTTAGCTGATGCTAGGGTCCACCTTGGGTGTCAGAACAGAAGAAAAAGATCTAGGTGTCGTTGTAGATAATACGCTGAAATCTTCTGCTCAGTGTGCAGCGGTGGCCAAAAAAGCAAACAGTATGCTAGGAATTATTAGGAAAGGGATGGTGAATAAGACCAAAAATAAAAATCAACACAACACCGATCACAGATGACCCATACCAAAAAATTAAAATGGGATACATAAACGCCAGATCAGCAGTTAACAAAGCAATAATAATAACAGATTGGATCACGGCAGACAACCTTGACCTACTACTCATAACCGAAACCTGGATCCACGATCAAAAGGACCCCATAATTCTAGATCTATGCCCCCCCAGGCTACAAAATCACTCACTGGACAAGGAAATAAAAAAGAGGAGGAGGAGGAGGTATAGCACTAATTCATAGATCTCACTTTACTCTAGAAACCGTAGCTGAAGCCATAACACCCCAACTTGAAATCGCCTCAGTTAGAACCTTGCTTGATCACCTAAACTGTGTACTATTTTATAGACCTCCAGGTAACTGGTACGACTGCCAATCACACTTCATGGACTTCATATCAAACACCTGTGTATCCAACTCCAATCTACTCATAATAGGGGACATAAACCTACGCCTAGAAGACCCGAACTCCGCTAATACACGTGAATGCATAGAATTCCTCCAACTATGGGGCCTAAAATGGCCACATATGCAAGCAACCCATGTCAAAGGACACACACTTGACCTTATTACACACAAATTGTCTTCTGACCAAAACCTAATACTATTAGATACAAAATGGACTGACATACCATGGTTAGACCATCACAAGCTAAACCTATCCCTACAGTGGCGAAAGAAAGGTTCATACCACATACCTGAACGCACAACCTACACCACGAGAGGCCAAGTAGACCCGGAAATATTCTGGCAACAGATATACAACAACGAATGGATAGCACAAACGGACTCGCCACACTGTCTCCTAAACTGGGATAACATGCAGGAGCATATTAGACGAAATAGCACCACTACAAACAAGAAAATCACGTAGACACAACTCTATACCATGTTATAATGAAGATCTAAAAAAAACTAAAAACACAAGCCAGGAGGCTTGAACGAGCCTGGGCAAAAATAAAAGATGCACATACACTCAACGCATGGAAACAAGCGCAAAGAAAATATAAATATGCAACAAGACAAACCAAAAGGTCTTATTATAAAACCAAAATAGGGCCAGGTTACAAAGACAAGCATAACCTTTACCAACTCATGAATAAATTATTTCACTGGCTCCCTATCCATTTCCGTATACAATTCAAGCTCCTCTTACTGACCTATAAGTGCATTCACTCTGCAGCCCCTCACTACCTCTCCATCCTCATCTCTCCCTACACTCCTTCCCAGGAACTCCGTTCACTAGGCAGATCTCTTCTAATTGCACCCTTCTCCTCCATCGCTAACTCCAGACTCCGTTCCTTTTATCTCGCCGCACCTTATGCCTGGAATAGACTTCCTGAGCCATTACATCAAGCTCCATCCCTGGCCGCCTTCAAATCCGGGCTAAAGGCCTACCTGTTTGATGCTGCTTTTGATTCCTAACTTGTCACTTGCTCCTACCTTTATCTTGATTCCTAACTTGTCACTTGTAACTTCTTTATCTTTGATTCCTAACTTGTCACTTGCTCCTACCTTTATCTTGTCTTCCTCTCTTCAATAATCCCCTTTCCCTATGTGTCCTATCTGACTGTCCTACCCTTATCTCTTATTTGTCCTCTCTATCTGTCCTGATCTAGATTGTAAGCTCTTTTGAGCAGGGACTGTCTTTCTTCATGTTCAATTGTAAAGCGCTGCGTACGACTGGTAGCGCTGTAGAAATGATTTGTAGTAGTAGTAGATACCACATCGGTTACCACAACCAACACAGACATACCAACTGCAGACAAACTTGCTAAATACTTCAACGAGAAAATAGCAAACCTACGTACTACGCTACCACAGAATACCACTGACACTGAAAAATTTATGGACTGTTTGGACTCAATCCTCGGTGAATACCCAGCAGACCGTATCTGGATAAACTTCGCTCTCCTTACCGAGGAAACCACAGCCCAAGTGGTCAACAGGTTTGCCAAATCCCAAGTAAACTGGATACATGCCCCAACTACCTAATAAAATCAGCCCCTCAACGCTTCATAGCAGACCTCACATCACACCTAAACTACATGCTGCAACATGGACACTTTCCTAAGGACAAAGGCAACATACTACTCACCCCAAGACCTAAAGACTCAAAGAAAAAAGCAAATGAAATCACCAACTACAACCCGGTAGCATCCATCCCTCTGGTAGTCAAACTGCTGGAAAGCATGGTAACCAAACAACTTACTGACCACTTAAATTCTCAATATTACATGAGTCACAATCAGGATTTCGCTCCAACCATAGCACCGAAACAGTAATAATCACTCTCCTAACCAAATATAAACAAGAAATTGCAACAGGCAAAAATGTACTCCTCCTACAATTCAACATGTCTAGTGCGTTTGACAGGGTAAACCATAAAATATTACTAAACATCCTAGAATACTTCGGAATTGGTGGCAAGGTACTAAGTTGGATCAAGGGTTTCCTGACCACAAGAACATACCAAGTGATATCAAAATCGAATACATCACCAACATGGAAACCAGAATGCGGTGTACCCTAAGGTTCACCACTATCACCGACCCTCTTCAACTTAATGATGACCCCACTAGCCAAATCCCTATCCAACCAAGGCCTTAACCCCTACATCTATGCAGACGAAGTCACGATATACATCCCGTTCAAACATGATCTAACAGAAATCACAAACAAATTGAACTCAGCCTGCAAATCATGAACTCATGGGCGGATGCATTTCAACTAAAACTCAACGCAGAAAAAACACTGTCTCATCCTCTCATCACAATACAACATGAAAAAACTCACCACTATAAACACACCAGAATACACTCTTCCTGTCTCAGACAGCCTGAAAATTCTCGGAGTCACATTTGACCAAAACCTTACGCTAGAAAGCCAAGCAAAAATTACAACAAAGAAAATGTTCCACTCAATGAGGAAACTCTAATGAGCAAAACCTTTCTTCCCAAGGGAAATATTCCAAAGCCTGGTAAAATCAATGGTGCTAACCAGCTTATAATCGAAAGAGAAAAACGCCTATATTGCGACCCAAATCGGGAGATGGGCGTCTTTCTCCCGTGGGCGCCCAAATCGGTATAATCGAAAGCCGATTTTGGGCGTTTCCAACTGCAATCCGTCGCAGAAACGGGTAAAGTTGATGGGGGCCTGTTGGAGGTGTGGTGAAGGCGGAACTGGGGCGTGGTTATCGGCCGAGGAGAGATGGGCGTCTTTAGCTGATAATAAAAAAAAAAGGCGTTTTTACTGCGATTTTGGGTCACTTTTTTGGACCCTTTTTTTTCACGAGAAGGTCCCAAAAAAGTGCCCCAACTGACCAGATGACTACTGGAGAGAATCGGGGATGATCTCCCCGGACTCCACCAGTGATCACTAACCCCCTCCCACCAAAAAAACCCCACTTTATAAACTTTTTTTCCAGCCTCTATGCCAGCCTCAAATGCCGTACCCACCTCCATGACAGCAGAGTGTGTTCTATCCTGTGACAGCCTTTCCCTGGTTCTGATATGGCTCTTGGGTGAGTGTGACACCTTTTCTGTTATGCGCACTGCAGAGTCACATCAGCAATGCATTGTGGTGGGTGTAGGGTATTGGGCTTCGTGATTCCACTAGCCTGTGTTCAATGCTCACGATGTTGGTAGTTGGTAGGCTCTACTCCCATGGTGCTTTTCCCCCTGCTTACTGGGTCAGAGTGTGCCCTGTTTTGTTTCCGGTAGTCCATGAGGTAGTGGCCATTTTTGTAAGCCAGTTTTAGATCCCTTTCACGTGTTAGCCACGTTACAGAACTTAGTTCTTCCTTTGAATGTGGCTGAAAGAGGGCATTGTACACCATTCTGCCAGCTCTGACCTACTGCTCATCTCAGTACCAGGGAGACTTGTTGCCAGTGGGGCACAACCTCTGATCTGCAGTTAACTGTGAGTAAGCGTGCTTATTCCAAGAAAGGACGTTTATGAGAGATTAGTCTTCAGGTGTCAACTGGTGTGCCAATGTTGTATAGCAGCAACCAGTCCTAGAGGCCTGCGTGTATGCAGGTCCCTGGAGCACTTTTAGTGGGTACCGCAGTGCACTTCAGCCAGGCGGACCCAGGCCCATCCCCCCCCACCTGTAACACTTATGCTGGTAAATGGGAGGCCTGCAAAACCCACTGTACCCACATGTAGGTGCCCCCTTCACCCCTAAGAGCTATGGTAGTGTTGTACATTTGTGGGTAGTGGGTTTTGGGGGAGGGGGGTTGGGTGCTCAGCACCCGTGGTAAGGGAGCTATGCATGTGGGAGCGTTGTCTGAAGTCCACCGCACTGACCTCTAGGGTGCCCAGTTGGTGTCCTGGCATGTCAGGGGGGCGAGTATTCTACAAATCGTGGCCCCTCCCACGACCAAATGGCTCGGATTAGGACGTTTTTGAGCTGGGCGTTTTTAGTTTCCATTATCGCTAAAAAAAAAACAAATGCCCAGCTCAAAAACGTCCATTTTTTCGAAAATACGGTCTGTCCCGCCTCTTCACGTACCCGTTTTCGGACATAGACGCCCATGGAGATAGGCGTTCGTGTTCGATTATGCCCCTCCACGTCACCTAGACTACTGCAATGCAATATATGCTGGATGCAAAGAACAAATTATTAAGAAACTCCAAACTGCCCAAAACACAGCAGCCAGACTCATATTTGGAAAAACGAGATATGAAAACGCCAAACCCCTACGTGAAAAACTACATTGGCTCCCAATCAAAGAACGAATTGCGTTCAAAATCTACACCCTGGTTCACAAAATCATTCACGGCGAGGCCCCGATCTACATGGCAGACCTCATAGACTTACCAACCAGAAACGCGATAAGATCATCACACACATTCCTTAATCTACACTACCCAAGTTGCAAAGGACTAAAATATAAATCAACATATGCATCCAGCTTCTCCTACATAAGCACACAACTATGGAACGCACTACCAAACGTCACGAAAACAATGCACGACTTAACAATCTTTCAGAAATTATTAAAAACCAATCTATTCAAAAAGGCATACCATAACGACCCAACCTAAACACCGGAACCCCACAACACAATGAAACTCATACAAGAACTGGACAAAAGCCTTCCTCCTTGACTATCCAACGTACTCTAGCACTTATGATCCTTAATGCAATTACCACTCTGTATTTCTCATTCCGGAATTGGTGAACGCCAGCACGGTATTATGTAAGCCACATTGAGCCTGCAAATAAGTGGGAAATGTGGGATACAAATGCAACAAATAAATAAAATAATGCCTCTGTATTGCTCCATGGTGCGACTGCACCTTGAGTATTGCGTTTATTTATTTATTGCATTTGTATCCCACATTTTCGCACCTCTTTGCAGGCTCAATGTGGCTTACAATATATGAATAGTGGAAGTTGATTAGAAAATAGACATTTAGTATTCCAGAAAAGATCTTGGGTAACATAGTAGAAATATGAACAAGCAAATAATATTCAGTTCTGGTCACACCAAAAAAATGCAAATAGTGGATCAATCACTATTTGTATTCGAGAATATGAAACATATGATATAGATACACAGTTCTTAATGTTTCTTAAGTATCCTTTTGCTTAGTATCTTTATATATATATATATTTTTTTTTTTTTAAATTTTCTTTGTATTTCTAAAAAGGCGGAAAAAAGACTTCAGTTGGCTGTGACAGTCTTACCTAACTAAAAAAAGCACGTAAACCTGCAGTCAGGTAGATGTTTATGATTCATAAACAGCTGAAAGTTCTCTATCATTGGTCTTAAAAAAAAACCTCCCCCAATTTTTTTATTCAAAATATAAACGTGAAATCTTCTCAAATCTTCTCAACAAGAATGCATATATACTGTGTGTGTAAAAATTCACTTAACTTAATAGCAGGAGCAGTCCCAACAGGGACCCGTTTCTCCAAGTAGTCTTCCATATCTCAAAAAAGATATAGCGGAATTTGAAAAGATTCAACAAAGAGCAACCAAAATGGTAAAGGGAATGGAACGCCTTTTGTATGAGGAAAGGCTTAAAGAGGTTAGGGCTCTTCAGCTAGGAAAAGAGGTGGATGAGGGGAGATATAATTGAGGTCTACGAAATCCTGAGTAGTGTAGAACAAGTAGAAGTAAATCCATTTTTTAACTTGTTCCAGAAATACAAAGACTAGGGGACACTCAAGGAAGTTATGTGGAAATACTTTTAAAACAAATAGGAGGAAATATGTTTTCATTCAACGAATAGTTAAGCTCTGGAACTCTTTGCCTGAGGATGTGGTAACAGCAGTAGTGTATCTGGGTTTAAAAAAGGTTTGGACAAGTTCTTGGAGGAAAAGTCCATAGTCTGCTATTGAGACAGACATGGGGAAGCAACTGCCACGATTTGGATTTCTGCCAGGTACTAGTGACCTGGCTTGGCCACTGTTGGAAACAGGATACTGGGCTAGATGGACCATTGGTCTGATTCAATATGGCTATTCTTATGTTCCTTGCTGGTTCAGGTGGCTCCCTTGTCTTATTTTTGGGGCCAGTTGCGCCTTTTTTTCCTCAGCTTTCCCTGTGAAGATGGTCCCCTCTTAAAGGGGAAGGCCTCCTTTGGCACCCCCTTTTGGGCTTTGTGTTAGGTATGTTCTGTACCTTGTGCTGTGGATTCTTCTGCATCTCTCCTTTGGTCCTCTCCAGAAGGCCAACACACTGGTTTGAATGCTGCAGTAGTTTCTGATGTCTCTTACCTCGGTGCACTGGAGTTTGGGGCTCCAGGCGTGGTAGTGCCAGGACCGGTTCCTCCGTTGTTGGATGCTGGGGATTTGATTTTAACCGTACCTCCTTTTTCTGCTTTGGTTGGCCTCTGTGTTCTACGTCAGTTGGTCGGCACATCTTCTGGTGTTTTGCCTCCCTGAGGATTCTGGGCGGCCGTCAGATTTGTTTACACTTCTGATGTTCAGCTCTTCTGTTTGGCCCTTTGGGGGCGACAGAGGTTGAGCTCATGCCGTCCTTGGTCACCATTGGAACATACTTGGTAGGGACACTTACTTCGGCTATCTCTACATGTCAGATGGTGGTTTCCTGGGTGGCATTCGTCTTCTTGTCCCGGCGGTTCCTTGAGCAGCAACATGGTGGTTTCTGTATGCATTTGCTGGGCTTCACGGGTGGATATGGTGGCCTTTTGGTAAGGGCGTTCAGGGCATCTGTTCTCTGGGCAATGGAGCCGGGGTCCCACCCTGTTTAGGGATTGCTTTTGGATATCCCACACGTCCTGGAATAGTGGGAAGTAATGTAACGGAAGGAGAAATTAGGACTTGCCTGATAATTTGCTTTCCTTTATTTCATCACACTTTTCCAGGAGCCCAGCCCTGGACCTGTTTCAACGGTTGGCTTTACAGCTTGTGCATGGACTGTCACACTTTTGTCTTTTTACAAGGACACCGGGGGCCTTCTAGGAGTCTGGTTGTTTGGTCCTTTAGAATTGTAAAGGTTCTTGGTTTATTCTTTCTGCTTGTTTGGTAATTACTGGAGAACTGGGCTGGCTGGCTGAGTATATAGGGGACAGCTCTTTTCTGACTTTTCTATCTCCACCTGCTGGTTGATGGACATAACTACCCACATGTACTGGAACAGTGTGGAAAACTAATGGAAAGACAATTATCAGGTAAGTCCTAATTTCTCTTTTACTGTTTTGGGATCAGTTGTGACCTTGATTGGCCACTGTTGGAAACAGGATACTGGTCTTGATGGACCTTTGGTCTGTCCCAGTATGGCAATGCTTATGATCCTATGTTATGACCATTTTGTTCTGTTCCATTATCATAGGAAACCATCCAGATTTAAAGCCTACTCAAGTCCCGCCTAAAACACACTTCCAACATCCCCCTTCCCTTTACTATTTGGATGAGCTCAGTGAAAAATATCCCAATTCTGCCTTTTTGAAAATCGTGATTTAGACGTTTTGGCGAGAAAACTATTCACCAGCTGCTTTGTGCCGCTTTAAAGACATTTATTTCTCTTTTGAAAATGAGCGCCATAAAGTAGGAGTTTATTTCGCTGATCTACATTTTCAACATAAAAATAAATAACTTTGGGAATACTTCTATAATTGATTTATTTATAAAACTTTGATGTACCCTCTTCTTAGAACCAACAGAGGTCCATTCAAGATAGTGTACATAAAAGGAGTGGAGGAGTGGCCTAGTGGTTAGGGTGGTGGACTTTGGTCCTGGGGAACTGAGGAACTGAGTTCGATTCCCACTTCAGGCACAGGCAGCTCCTTGTGACTCTGGGCAAGTCACTTAACCCTCCATTGCCCCATGTAAGCCGCATTGAGCCTGCCATGAGTGGGAAAGCGTGGGGTACAAATGTAACAAAAATAAAATAGATACTAGAATGGCGGAGGTGGTCCCTCTTCACAAAAGTGGTGATAGGGAAGTAGCTGGAAACTACAGGCCGGTAAGCCTCACTTCGGTTATTGGAAAAGTAATGGAAGCGATGCTGAAGGAAAGGATAGTGAATTTCCTGGAAGCCAATAAGTTGCAAGATCTGAGACAACATGGTTTTACCAAAGGGAAATCGTGCCAAACGAATCTCATTGAGTTTTTTGATTGGGTGACAGGAGAATTGAATCAGGGACGAGCTATGGACGTAATCTACTTAGATTTCAGCAAAGCTTTTGACACGGTTCCCCACAGGAGGCTTTTACATAAACTGGATGGGCTGAAGATAGGACCTAAAGTGGTGAACTGGATTAGGAACTGGTTGACGGACAGACGCCAGAGGGTGGTAGTGAATGGAGTTCGCTCGGAGGAGGGAAAGGTGAGTAGTGGAGTGCCTCAAGGATCGGTGCTGGGGCCGATTCTGTTCAATATATTTGTGAGTGACCTTGCCGAAGGGTTAGAAGGTAAAGTTTGCCTATTTGCGGATGATACTAAGATCTGTAACAGAGTGGACACCCCGGAGGGAGTGGAAAACATGAAAAAGGATTTGAAGAAGCTAGAACAATGGTCTAAGGTCTGGCAATTAAAATTCAATGCGAAGAAATGCAAAGTGATGCACTTAGGGAATAGAAATCCACGGGAGACGTATGTGTTAGGTGGCGAGAGTCTGATAGGTTCAGACGGGGAGAGGGACCTTGGGGTGATAGTATCTGAGGATTTGAAGGTGACGAAACAGTGTGACAAGGCGGTGGCTGTATCTAGAAGGTTGTTGGGCTGTATAGAGAGAGGTGTGACCAGCAGAAGAAAGGGGGTGTTGATGCCTCTGTATAAGTCGTTGGTGAGGCCCCAACTAGAGTATTGTGTTCAGTTTTGGAGGCCGTATCTTGCTAAGGATGTAAAAAGAATCGAAGCGGTGCAAAGAAAAGCTACGAGAATGGTATGGGATTTGCGTAACAAGACATATGAGGAGAGACTTGCTGACCTGAACATGTATACCCTGGAGGAAAGGAGAAACAGGGGTGATATGATACAGACGTTCAAATATTTGAAAGGTATTAATCCGCAAACGAACCTTTTCCGGAGATACGAAGGCGGTAGAACGAGAGGACATGAAATGAGATTGAAGGGGGGCAGACTCAAGAAAAATGTCAGGAAGTATTTGTTCACGGAGAGAGTGGTGGATGCTTGGAATGCCCTCCCGCGGGAGGTGGTGGAGAGGAAAACGGTAACGGAATTCAAACATGCGTGGGATAAACATAAAGGAATCCTGTTCAGAAGAAAAGGATCCTCAGGAGCTTAACCAAGATTGGATAGCAGAGCCGATAGTGGGAGGCGGGGCTGGAGATTGGGAGGCGGGGATAGTGCGGGGCAGACTTATACGGTCTGTGCCAGAGCCAGTGGTGGGAGGCGGGACTGGAGGTTGGGAGGCAGGGATAGCGCTGGGCAGACTTATACGGTCTGTGCCAGAGCCGGTGGTGGGAGGCGGGGATAGTGCTGGGCAGACTTAAACGGTCTATGCCAGAGCCGGTGGTTGGGAGGCGGGGCTAGTGCTGGGCAGACTTATACGGTCTGTGCCCTGAAGAGCACATGTACAAATCAAAGTAGGGTATACACAAAAGTAGCACACATGAGTTGTCTTGTTGGGCAGACTGGATGGACCGTGCAGGTCTTTTTCTGCCGTCATCTACTATGTTACTATGTATTGGAGATTCTACATGGAATATTGCTATTATTGGAGATTCTACATGGAATGTTGCTATTCCACTAGCAACATTCCATGTAGAAGGCTGCGCAGGCTTCTGTGAGTCGACGTCAGACTCACAGAAGCAGAAGCCTGCGCGGCCACATTGGTGATCTGCAAGGGCCGACTTCTACATGGAATGTTGCTAGTGGAATAACAACATTCCATGTAGAATCTCAAATAGTAGCAACAGTGGAGGAGTGGCCTAGTGGTTAGGGTGGTGGACTCTGGTCCTGAGGAACTGAGTTCAATTCCCACTTCAGGCACAGGCAGCTCCTTGTGACTCTGGGCAAGTCACTTAACCTTCCATTACCCCGTGTAAGCCGCATTGAGCCTGCCGTGAGTGGGAAAGCGCGGGGTACAAATGTAACAAAAATAAAAATAAAATAAAAACAATAATATTAGAAATTAGCATGATATAACTATCATTCAATCAGAAAATATTTTAAACCATTCCAGAAATAATACAAAGAGTTTGTTCATAGCTTAGCTGCAACCACTCCAAAAGCGTTTTCTGCCATTTCATTAAACAAATCTCTTTAAAAGTTGGGACCAACAATAAAACATTTTGTGAAGAGAATAAATGTCTGGCAGGCACATGCATTTGTAGACATTGATATAACTGTAATATTTTTGGTTCTCTTTGATTAAACTTATAGGTTAAATCCATCATTTTAAATGTACCAATTTAAGCGAGAGCTATAGGCCTTACTATTTTGAGAATGAAGATTTTCTTTGGTTGTATAATCTGATTTGATTTTGGAGAAGTGTGGTGACGAATAATTTCATTAAAAGTCAGGACGGTTAATGTTTATTTGGACATATTTGTTTTGTGATTGCTTTTTATTATGTATGTTTATTTGTAAACCACCTTAGAACATTGTGGGTTGTGAGGGTTATAAATGTGTTAAATATTGGGCTAAACATAAAGGAATCCTGTGCAGAAGGAATGGATCCTCAGAAGCTTAGCCGAGATTGGGAGGCGGGGCTGGTGTTTGGGTGGTGGGGCTTGTTCTGGGCAAGACTTCTACGGTCTGTGTCCTGAAAATGGGGCTAGTTCTGGGCAAGACTTCTACGGTCTGTGTCCTGAAAATGGCAGATACAAATCAAGGTAAGGTATACACAAGAAGTAGCACATATGAGTTTATCTTGTTGGGCAGACTGGATGGACCGTGCAGGTCTTTTTCTGCCGTCATCTACTATGTTACTATGTACCCCTTTCCATAATGGGAAGCCAATGAAGCTGTTTCAACAAAGGTCTAGCATTATTCTTTTTTTTTTTTCTCCATAAACACTCTTGCTGACACATTTTGAACTACAGGTAGTTGCAATTTATGTATCATTCAGATTTACATAGAAAGCATTACAATAATCTGAAGAGCACAAAACGAATGCCTCTTTTAATCTAGATACTAACCTAAACTTTCTAATAAGCAGACTCAAGTGTTCGGTTCCCGCTCCTCGTCCAAAGTGATCCCCGACAATTTCACTGACTCTGCTTACTCTGTGCACTTGAAGTTATAATTGCAAATTGTTCTGACCAAGATTCCCCAACAAAAGTACTTCTGCTTTCATAATGTTCCATTGCAAGCCCCGTGTTAATAACCAGTTTTTCATACTATCTGGACATTGAGTTATCACTAACTGCTGCTTTTTCCATTATTTTTCCATTGGCAATAGTAACTGTACATAATTGACACAAGCATAAAAACAAGAGACCAAAAGATCTTACAATTTGCCCAAAGGATTCAAATAAATATTAAACAAAGGCGAGGGAGGGGAACCTTGATGTACACGTCAAGTCCTTTTTATTCTTGGTGATCATCGAATATTAAATCTTACCTTAAACTCTCTATCCAACATAAAGGGTGATAGGCTAGCCACTGTAACACCTTTCCAGTTAGCCATGAGCTTTTGCATCTCTCTAATAAAACTTATCTGACCACTGTATCAAATGTTGCACTTCCAAAAGTAGCATCTAGTATCCCTTATCCCTCCAACAATAAACTTCATCCATCATTGCCACTAGCATAGTTTCCGTACTACTACCTTTTGTAGAGCCAGCCAATCCACTGTCTAAGAACTCATTACCCTTCATAAGTAATGCCACACTGGGAAAAGACCAAGGGTCCATCGAGCCCAGCAT
This sequence comes from Microcaecilia unicolor, assembly GCF_901765095.1. Classification (NCBI taxonomy): domain Eukaryota; kingdom Metazoa; phylum Chordata; class Amphibia; order Gymnophiona; family Siphonopidae; genus Microcaecilia; species Microcaecilia unicolor. The sequence goes on along the minus strand of NC_044032.1, from coordinate 645,287,315 downwards.
CCTGTCCACGACAGCGGCCAATCCAGGCCAAGGGCACCTGGCAAGCTTCCCAAACATACAAACATTCTATACAATCAAGCCATTGTGACATCACTAATGAGGTTGGCTCTTATTGGTGGAATGAGCCACTATGACATCACAATAGGTTAAATCACTGCTCTATGTAATAAAGGTGAGCCAAGTAGAGGACATAAGTACATAAGTAATGCCACACTGGGAAAAGACCAAGGGTCCATCGAGCCCAGCATCCTGTCCACGACAGCGGCCAATCCAGGCCAAGGGCTAGTGGGGAAAGCATGCAGAGTATGGCTCATATAATTATTTCCAACTTCCATGTGTGTGTGCATGTGCCTGTGGTCTAGGGCAGAAGGGTTGAATGTTTTGAACGGAGTGGTATTCAAACATGCCATTAGTTTGGAAAGAATAATGGAAAGCAATTGTGTGTAATAGTGAACTCTAATGGTTGGATTATAATGCAAAGAATGGATTTTACCGTTTAGCCACAAGGTGCCATTGTGTTAATTAAAGAACAAATATTATGTGTCACCATCAGTAGGAGGCTGTGCAAATAACTATGGTTCAGTCACTAGAAATCACCAAAATTATTTATAATCTGCTCTATCCACAGTTATATATACAGTATTTACCAAAACTACAGATAAAACAATACAATTCTAATATAAACATTACTTTTCTATTATAAGACAGTACATAGACTTCATCAGTATGTAAGCTCATTTAACAAATGCTTGATTGAATGAAGCTTCTTTCAAAAGTTTTCTAAAAGTACAAAAAGTATTTGCAAGCCTAATCTCCAATGGCAGACTATTCCATTCAAATGCTGCAGCCAATGTAAATGATTTTTTACGAGTTTCAATGTAATGATATTCCTGAGAACCTTTAGAGGATTCAGATCGCACAGCTCAAGCAGGAACGTAAAATTTTAACAGAAAGAAGATACATTGGAGCGTCTCCAGAGAAGATTTTTTTATATGAGGCAAAGAAACTTAAATGACAGTCTCCAAAAAAAAAAATTGGGTCAGACTGATGGTCTATCTAGCCCAGTATCGTATTTCTAACAGTGGCCAAGCCAGGTCACAAGTACCTGGCAGAAACCCAAATAGTGGCAACATTCCATGCTACCAATGCCAGGGCAAGCAGTGGCTTCCCCATATCTGTGTCAATAGCAGACTATGGACTTTTCCTCCAAACCTTTTTTAAACCCAGATACACCAACCGCTGTTACCGCATCCTCCGTCCAAGGGTTCCAGAGCTTAACTATTCAATGAGTGAAAAAAATATTTCCTCCTATTTATTTTACAAATATTTCCATATAACTTCCTCGAGTGTCCCCTAGTCTTTGTACTTTTGGAACAAGTAAAAAAAATTGATTTACTTCTACATCAGTCAGGATTTTGTAGACCTCAGTCTTTCATCAGACTCTTTTCCAAGCTGAAGAACCCTAACCTCTTTAGCCTTAGGAATGTCACTGTGAGGCCTAAGGTTACTTTTAAAGAATTACAGAGGTGGCTGAAACTGGGAAACACGTAGACTTTACAAAAATTCCAAGATGACAGTATGCCACAAACATTGCCTGTATGGGAGGGTGGCGAAAAGGAAGCCTCTGCTGGAGAAAAAATAGGTACTGCATAGTGTTTGCAGAGAACCAGTTGGGGGACACTGCATGCATGTGCGAGAAGGTTTTGTGATCTGATGAGACCAACGTGAAAGTTTTTAGTCTCGGTACCAAACGATGTGTGTCATAAAACTAGCAGCACATCATACTGCTAATATCATTCCTACAAGGATAAAATAGTGCAGCTGCCATGTTAGTCCACTTTAAAGGTAGTAAATACTACTACTACTACTACTATTTAGCATTTCTATAGCGCTACAAGGCATACGCAGCGCTGCACAAACATAGAAGAAAGACAGTCCCTGCTCAAAGAGCTTAAAATCTAATAGACAAAAAATAAATAAATTAGGCAAATCAAATCAATTAATGTGAACGGGAAGGAAGAAAGGAGGGTAGGTGGAGGCGAGTGGTTACAACTGGTTACGAGTCAAAAGCAATGTTAAAGAGGTGGGCTTTCAGTCTAGATTTAAAGGTGGCCAAGGATGGGGCAAGACGTAGGGGCTCAGGAAGTTTATTCCAGGCGTAGGGTGCAGCGAGACAGAAGGAGCGAAGTCTGGAGTTGGCAGTAGTGGAGAAGGGAACAGATAAGAAGGATTTATCCATGGAGCGGAGTGCACGGGAAGGGGTGTAGGGAAGGACGAGTGTGGAGAGATACTGGGGAGCAGCAGAGTGAGTACATTTATAGGTTAGTAGAAGAAGGTTGAACAGGATACGAAAACGGATAGGGAGCCAGTGAAGGGTCTTGAGGAGAGGGGTAGTATGAGTAAAGCGACCCTGGCGGAAGATGAGACGGGCAGCAGAGTTTTGAACTGACTGGAGAGGGGAGAGGTGACTAAGTGGGAGGCCAGCAAAAAGCAGATTGCAGTAGTCTAAACGAGAGGTGACAAGGGTGTGGATGAGGGTTTTGGTAGAGTGCTCGGAAAGAAAGGGGCGGATTTTACGGATGTTGTAAAGAAAGAAACGACAGGTCATGGCAATCTGCTGGATATGAGCAGAGAAGGAGAGAGAAGAGTCAAAGATGACCCCAAGGTTTCGAGCTGAGGAGAAAGGGAGAATGAGAGAGCCATCAACAGAAATAGAAAACGGGGGGAGCGGGGAGAAGACAAGACAAGAGTGGAAGAAGTAGTTCCATGGAAGACAAAACAAAAGAGAACAAGGTGATATTGCTGCCTCTACCACCATGCTTTATTGTAGGAGAGTATCATGCGGAGGTGCTTTGGAGCAGTGGAGACGGAGAGGCTTGTAAATACAGCATGAATGATGGATGGTGCAAAATACAGACACCTGGGAGGAGCAAGTATACCATTCTGCCATAGGTCAGGGACTAGAGAGAAGATTCACCTTTTAGCAGAACATAAGCCAGAGCAACAATGGTGGGAAACTGTCCAGAAGAGGTTACTGCATGGCGTGGTGGAGGTGAGGGCAGTGGTATGCTGAGGAGAAGCGGTGTCCACCGATCAGTTTAGTTAGTATTCTTATGCAATACCTGCCCATCATTGTCAAAATGCCATAAAAGCTTTTAGAAAGCTACTTAATAAACTTAGCTTCTACAGAAAGTACTAAGGTTTTGGGGTTTTTTTTTGCCATGATTTAAGCTATGAGAATTGAGAAGTAAATCCTGTAAAAGTTTGGAATCTAATTGGAATCAAACTGCTCTGATTTCTCCCTATGTTATGTTTAGTACGCTTGCCAAGAGGCATATTTTCAAAGCACTTAGCCTTCCAAAGTTCCATAGGTTTCTATGGAACTTTGGAAGGCTAAGTGCTTTGAAAATATGCCTCTTGATGCGCTATTTTTTCTTCATTTCTAGGAAATTGAGTCTTAATAGTCGCTTAAAAGTATTGATATAATTATTTATTCATTCGTATTTTATTCGTTGATTGTCCAGTCGCTTATTGTGCGCTGTTAGCAGTTTGGTCGTGCCATCTCAGGTGAACATTCCAGCTTAATAAATTAGTGAAGCTGAACAAATAGATAAAGTCACAAATCTTCAGCCTGGGCAGTATGTTGCTTGCATTTATGGTGGATTGGAAATATTTGTGAAACGTCAGTTAAGAACAGAAAGATGCTTTCATAAGCTTTATGCATCCTCATGGTCCCACTACTTCATTTTATTGGCCGGTAAGACGCGATACTTGCTGGATCCCAGAACACAACTTATCATTGCTGTTATTCCAGCTCCATCTGTGACATCATCTGGTCGGCAATATAGTTTCCCTGAAACCGTTCTCTTGCAGATCAATGATGCTTTCAGAATAATGAAGTAACTGAAGAAGGCAGGCTTGGGAACCTGCAGTAAAGAAACACACAATCAGGCTTGTGATCCTACAGTAAAGAAACACACAATCAGGCTTGGGATCCTGCAGTAAAGATACCCACCCGTGGCTGTTACTGCGTGGCTATCGGGCGTGGCCCCTATGGCGATGGAGATGCTGGTTTCAATGTGATAACCAGTAATGGCTCAGCCATCATGGACCAACGTAATACATCGCGCACACAAAATATAACATACTTTGACTTGAGTAAATGGCTACTTAATGGTGGCATTGCAAAACAAAAACAAACTAGTGTTGTAGAACACAATTTTCTTTTTCAGATGATACTGTTCACAAGCTGATTCAGGCAGACTCTTTTTTTTATTATTATTATAATTTTTATTTGAATTTTTTAAAACTTAAACAGACCTGTTAAGTGAAATACAGCCAGCAAATTTGTAAATTATTATTACAGGAAATTCAACTCTTTCCATCACATAATAATACAAATTGGCTTCATTAGACCCCAAAGCTATGGTGGGAGGGGAGAGGGGTAGGAATTAGTGAAGATTACTTTTAAGTTACAAATAATAATATAGGAAAATATAATGCCATTTTTCTCGTATATTTAAACCTCTCGTGTTGTTTCGAGTCCAGAAAAGTTTTTAGCTGTTCAGGAATATAAAACACGTATTTTATCTGGTTTAACCTTACAACACATTTACATGGGTTTGCAAGGAGGAAGGATCCTCCTAATTCTAATATTTTAGACCTCATAGAAGGAAACAATTTTCTCTTTTCCTGAGTAACCTTAGTCACATCAGGATAAAGCCAAATTTTTTGGCTTCCAAACATATGGTTAGCTGATTTAAAGTAAAGTCTCATTATAGAATTTAAATCTTGCTGGAAAACAAATGAAACAATCAGCGTCCCTCTTTCTGAAACATCTTCCAGTGACTGTTCCAAAATAGCTGTAATATTTTGCAATTCTGTAGATTTTTCACCTTCTGCTTTTTTCATTGTACTTGGTATATAATAAATTTTATTCAGTGGAGGAATTCCTTCTTACGGAAAATTTAAATTTTCTTTCAAAAATCTAGTAAACATATCTGATGGGGAAATCCCCAAAAGTTTAGGAAAATTAAGCAGACGGAGATTCAATCTCCTATTAAAGTTCTCCATTTGTTCAATCTTTCTTCTTATTTCAGCATTATCTTTTATTACAGCCAACTTAAATTCATTAGTTTCTGTAGCCTCCTTCTGCAATGTCTCTATTTTCGAGGAAAAATCTTGTTTAATCAAAACTAAAGAGTCCTTCACTTCCTGTACATTTAAAGACAAAACTTTTACCTCAGCTGAGGATTGTTGCAAGGTTTTGTCCATATCTAACAACTTCAGCCAAATCTTATCCAGGCTAGCCTCCGTTTGTAGTCCCGCAACCGATGGTATCACAGCTAAGTCAGATTCCCCGCTGGGCTCCCCAGAATCACCCTTTCCGGGTTCTGGTATCAATAGAAATCAAACAAAATAAAACATGGAAAAGAAAATAAGATGATACCTTTTTTATTGGACATAACTTAATACATTTCTTGATTAGCTTTCGAAGGTTGCCCTTCTTCGTCAGATCGGAAATAAGCAAATGTGCTAGCTGACAGTGTATATAAGTGAAAACATTCAAGCATTACTATGACAGTCTGACAGGGTGGGAGGATGGGGGGTGGGTACGAGGTATGCATGGGGACATCAAAGCATATCATTGATATTCTAACAGGATAGGTGTGGATAGGTGAGGGGAGGGTGATCAACAGAGAAATACAGCTTTATGGTTTATAATGGGCTAGGAACCCCAGATCCTTGTTAAGTCCTTTCTGTTGGGTGTTAAAATATTCAATCATTCTGACTTCAAAGGTCTTACGTTCTTGTATGGATTTAAAGTTAACTTTCAGGATTCTCACTGTGAAGTCACTGGTACAGTGTCCTGGTCCTGTAAAATGCTGACCAACAGGGGTGGGAGCCCTACTGGCACCAGTATTGTTCATGTGATGTCTATGTAAATTGAATCTTGTCTTAAGCATCTGGCCTGTTTCTCCAATATAGCATCCTTCATTACATTTTTTACACTGAATGATATATACCACATTGGAAGATGAGCAAGTGAAAGATTCCTTTATGTTGAATATCTTTCCTTTGTGGATGACTGTGGGGTCCTGTGAAATGTTTTGGCATAGTTTGCAACTGGTTCCGGTAGAAACCCTGTTCGACTCGCTGATGTTGCTGGGCACGGAGGGGTCATAGAGTTCGGCGGAGGAGAGAGAGATGTTTCCAGTTCCAGCGGGGAAGCCGCTTCACCGGCTCCTCCCGCTATGGAGTCCGTCCCGCTAAGCCGAGATAGAGCGGGGAAGAAGCGTTCCAAGCCTGGTCTCGAGGGCGTGGATGTCCTGGTAGGTGGGGGAACCACCCGAACAGTCCCTTTGTTTCGTATGGGGCATATTGTGTGAAGAAAATTGCGTTTGTCGAGAACAAGGTTGGCGCTCGCTCACAATTAGACCGCTAACGGCGCCATCTTCAGGCAGACTCTTTTTAAATAATTGGCTTTGAACTTTGGTACATTTTTACCATTTGCTCTGATAGTGCCAACTTTGAAGAGATCCTGCAGGGCGATTATAGATGCTGGTTAGTTGCAAATCTGGCAGTATTATGTCCAGCACAAGCATAATGCTTGTTCAAAATTTCAAGAACGTACCTTTGTTTGCATGGAAGTTGTTGCGGTCTGAATATTGGTTCAAATATGTTCCGATGAGTCGCAACCAATTTTGATGCACACTTTGAGTCAACTTGTTTGACTGGATTTTGCATCCATAATGTTAAAATGTATTTCATCGGAATTAGCATCAAAAACTGTACAGGATTTGAATTTTTTAGCCATTCTTATAAATGTGTTTGGATTTTATTAGACCCCAAAAATGGCGCGCTCATGGACTGACAACCTTTCAGAAAAGGGGGTCTAGATCTGCAACTATTGCAGTTAGAGACCTCAAATTTTGGGAAACTTCGTTTAACACCTGACTCGCGCAACAGATAAAATTTGAACAAAATTGGAGAACATGATGGTGGGAACTTTTTTTAAATTTTAGACCACTTGGCATGGAATGACCCAGTAATATGTAATGTATCTTTAAAATTCAGCATGGTACCAGAAGATTGGAAGGTGACCAACGTAACACCAGTTTTTAAAAGGGTTCCAGAGGTGATGAAGGAAATTATAGACCAGTGAGCCTGACGTTGGTGTCAGGCAAAATGGTAGAGACTATTAAAAAGAACAAAGTTACTGGATTAATGAGACAAAGCCAACATGGATTTAGTCAAGGGAAACCTTGCCTCATCAATCTACTTTGAAGGGGTGAATAAACGTGGATAAAGGTGAGCCAGTCGATTATTGTATATCTGAATTTTCAAAAAGTATTTGACACAGTACCTCATGAATGATTCCTGAGGAATTAGAAAGTCATGGGATAGGAGGGTAGTGTCTTACTATGGATTAACAACTGGTTAAAAAATAGAAAACAGAAAGTAGGGTTAAATAGACTGTTCTCAGTGGAGAAGGGTAGACACGGGGGTTCATCAGAGGTCTGTACTGGGACTGCTGCTTTTTAACATATTTATAAATGATCTAGAGATGGGAATAACTAGTGAGATAATTACATTTGCTGATGACACAAAGTTGATAAAAGTTGTTAAATCACAAGAAGATTGTGAAAAATTGCAAGAGAACCTTACGAGACTGGGCATCCAGATAAGATTTACTGTGAGCCAGTGCAATGTGATGCATGTAGGAAAGAGGAACCCAAACTATAGATATGTGATGCTGGGTTCCACATTAGGAGTCACTGCCTAGGAAAAGGATTTAGGTGCCCATCATTGATGGTATATTGGAACCCACGGCTCAGTGTGCAGCGGTGACTAAGAAAGCAAATACAATGTTGGGAATTATTAGGAAAAGAATGGAAAACAAAAATGAAAATATTATAATGCCTTTGTATTGCTCCATGATGCAACTGCACCTCAAAAAAGATATAGCAGAAGTAGAGAAGGTACAGAAAATGATAAAGGGATGACTTCTCTATGAAAAAAGGCTAAAGAGGCTAGGGCTGTTTAGTCTGGAGAAGAGATGGCTGAGGGGAGATATGATAGAGGTCTGAGTGAAGTGGAACAGATAGACGTGAATCACTTGTTTACTCTTTCCAAAATTACAAGAACTAGGGGGCACACAGTGCAGTTACTAAGTAGTAAATTTTGAACACATAAAAAAAAATATTTCTTCACTCAATGTGTAACTAAACTCTGGAATTTGTTGCCAGAGATTGTGGTAAAAGCATTTAGCCTAGCAGAGTTTAAAAAAGGTTTAGATCATTTCCTAAAAGAGAAGTCCATAAGTAATTATTAAGATGGATTTATTTCTAGGATAAGCAGCATAAAATCTGTTTATTGTTTTGGGATCTTGCCAGGTACTTGTGACCTGGATTGGCCACTGTTGAAAACAGGATACTGGGCTTCACGTGCGGCCAAGGCAAGATGCCACCTGAGGCAGAGCTAAGATGCTGCTCCCCCCTTTTCCGGTCCAAAAGGCCAACCCCCTTCCTTTCTCTACCCCGTTCACTATGTTTACCTTGTTTCGTCACGTTCCAAAAGCTGCGGTGGCAGTGATACCCATAAACTGCCCTGCCACTGGCACCCACCTCTTCCTTTTACTGCGGTCACCTCTGATGAAACAGGAAGTTGCATCAGAGAAGCAGCCACAGTAAAGGGAAGAGGTGGGTACCGGTGGCAGGACAGAGTATGGGAATCGTTGCTGCCACCGGCTTTTGGAACAGAAACAATAGGTAAACGCTGAGGAAGGGGGGAGATGCTGCTCTCCCAGCCTCTCTGTTGGCCTTAATGGTCGGGCCACCCCTGCTGGACTTAATGGACCTTTAGTCTGTCCCAGTATGGCAACGCTTATGTGCTTCAGTGTAGTAGCCCCCACTTTATATTTGTGCTGAAACCTTTTACACTAAATCTAAGAAAACATTGAAAATGTTATTTTACCTTGAACATTTTACTAATTGCTAGTTTCTTACTTCCCCTCCCTGTATCTTGCTGCATTTGCTGCTTCTCTGGCCACAGCACATAAACAATTTTTTATTTATTGAATTTTTATAGTGTCTTCTCACATTCCCCTACCCTCCTACTCTGTTTTATGGTAATTACATCTTGATTGTTTTAATTTGTTGTAACCGTGACCTCCTTTTTTTTAAATCCTGCCCTTGTAATACCCCCTCCATAAATATATATAATCCCTTTTCTTGTACAGTGCTTAGGTAATCTTATTTTATAGGTAGTATGTCAAATAAACTAAACCATAAAGTTAAGAGCACTTTCATTGTCTGACCTCTTTAATGCTTCTTTAGATTCAGGAGTGGTCCTGGAATACTGGAAACAGCAGGATGCGGTTCCTTTTCACAAAAGTAGAAGGAGGAGGGCGAGATCTACAGTTTGGTTGTGTCTGATTCTTTGATGTGAAGCTATGTTAAGGGCAACTAATCTTTTTGTAAGGAAAGTAAATAAAAGTAAGAGGAAAGGAAGGTCACCTTGGTTCTCAAAACTAGTAGCTGAAAAGGTAAGGAAAAAGAGGTTAGCCTTCATAAACTACAAAAGATTGCTGAAAGAGGAAGACAGGTGACAGTATCTGGAAAAGCTAAGAGAAGCTGCTAAAGTAATCAGAAAAGCAAAGATGCAAATCGAAGAAAATATAGCCAGTGTGGTAAAATGGAGAGATGAGACTTTTTTTTTTTTGTTTTAGATATGTTAGTGATGGGAGGAAGTGCAAAAGTGGCATTGTGAGACTCAAGGTGAAGGGGAGGAATTGTGTAGAAGCTGACAAAGATAGGGTGGAGTTGCGTCACAATATTTTTGTTCTGTGTTCACAACTGAAGGGCTAGGAGCAGGCCTGTAGAAGATAAGCCATATAGGAATGGAGGTGTGGTAGATCCTGATTGATTTCCAGACAACTCATAAGAATGTAAGCGTTGCCATACCGGGACAGACCAAAGGTCCATCAAGCCCAGTAACCTGTTTCCAACAGTGGCCAATCCAGCTCACGAGTACCTGGCAAGGTTCCAATACATAGTAGATGATGACGGCAGAAAAAGACCTGCACGGTCCATCCAGTCTGCCCAACAAGATAAACTAATATGTGCTACTTCTTGTGTATACCTTACCTTGATTTATATCTGCCATTTTCAGGACACAGACCGTTGAAGTCTTGCCAAGCACTAGCCCCGCCTCCCAAACCCCAGCCCCGCCTCCCAATCTCGGCTAAGCTTCTGAGGATCCATTCCTTCTGAACAGGATTCCATTATGTTTATCCCAAACAGATTTTATGCTACTTATCCTAAAAAATAAACAGTGGATTTTCCGAAGTTCATCTTACTAGTGGCTTATCGAATTTTCTTTTAGGAAATTTATCCAAACCTTTTTTAAACCCTTCTAAGCTAACTGCTTTTCCTTAGCATCCCTCCGGACCGGACCAGGATTGGACTGATGGGTTGTGCTCGCCTACCAGCAGGTGGAGACTGAGAAAAAACTCTGACTCTAGAGAGCCAATAGGAGCCCTGGCCATGTGACCTTAGCCTCAGTATTTTCTCAGTCTCCCAGCAGGTAGGAAGTGAGCCCATTAGTCTCTCTCCTTTTCTCTTTAGATATTACAGATATTTGTGATAATTCTTCTGTGCCTGGAATCTTATTTAGAGGCTTGACAGGGTTTCCTTTCTCTTCTTTCTTTGACAGCCTCGGGGGTGTTAAACTCGGGTGTCTCGAGTCCACCCCCCTTCCTCCCCATCTCCCTGGCTTAGCAGGGAAGGGCCGTCCCTTTCTCTGGAAAGGTGTACCGTCTTTGGGAGAGGCAGCCACTTTTAACAGGTAGCTGCTTTAAAAGAATTAAATCAAATAAAAGTAAATTCAAAGAAGCAGCCTTTCTTTCCCCAGACTTCTAACGAGCAGGCAGCTCCAGTGTTTTATTATGATTGAGGGGTTATAAAAAAAAAAAAAAAAAAAAACAGAAGAAAATAATTCAGTATCTGTGACTTTAAACAGCGATTTTTCTCGTCAGATTTAATTTCCTCCATTTTCTTGCGTTTTGGCGGCGGCAGTTTAAACAAATGAAAAAAAAAAAAAAAAAGAAAGGTGCGAACCGTGTAAGCGCGGCCACCTGTTTTTTCCGATATGGCTTAAAAGTTCAAACAGCTGCTGTCGGTCAGCGTCGCGCAGTTCACGCAGCCGGAACATGTAAATTTTGCTCTCCCTTCAAGGTTTCTTCGGGTCCGGTGCTGCCTCCAGTTTTTTCGGGGCCTTTTTCGCCGGCTGTTGTTTCTTCGCCGTTCCACTGGGCTCCGCTTGTTCGGAGGTGTCGGGCGCGCTGTCGACGATCGCCACAGGGCCAGTGGAGCGAACGGCGGCCATTTTGTTTCTCCCTCCATCTTATCAGTCGGGGATCTCTCTGCTGAAGGTAAGGCTGCAGTTCATAGAGCAGTTCGGCTCCAAGATGTGTACACTTTTGTATGTGCTGAACGGCGTATTCTAAAATGCTCTTCACATCAGCAGGCAATATTTGGTTGAAAGGGGGCTCCTTTCATATATGGATATATAACAAGCTTTCTTCTTTTAAATTTCTATGTATCACGGGGCTGTTAACACTAGTTTTTTCTGGTGCTCAGTCATTTTTCATTGCCTGATGGAAAATCTACATCTTATCATAATATCATAATTCATTTCAAGTATTTTCCTCAATAGCTGTAGTATTATACAGTGTTTTAAGAACTTTAGAAACTTTCTCTATAGGCATAGAGTAAATTTCTGTCTTTCTCATTCCCTGGTGAATAGGACTACATTGTCTAAGAGTCAATTGATTGGTACTTTGCAATTCTGACCATAATATCTTAGTTCCTTTCAAGCATTTTACTCCATGCGTATGATGTTATATAGTGTTTTAAGAACTTAACAGACACTCTCAATGGCTGTAGTGTTATACAGTGTTTTCTTTTTCCGACTTTAAGAAGCCTTCTCTAGAGGCATACAGTATATTGTTCAGATGCCATGGGGATATATCAGCTCTTTCATATTCTCTGAGGGACAGTCCTGTCTACCAAGCTCCCAGTCACTCAGCTGCCTTAGCAGGCATGCTTTATTCATGTCTTCCCTTCTTTTCCAACTGCCTTGAAGCCTCTCATTTTTCATTTTAGCTTTCTTCTGGTTTTTACAGGACATATGGTCACTTAGAGAATAAAGTCATCCTTTCACTTAAAGATAGTGGACGGTCCTCAAACCATCTACTCGTGTTTGTCTCTACTCTATCAGTTCAGCATTGGCAGATTATAAACATCCTGGTTTGGTCCAGTATGCCTATACATACCATCTGCTATCTCTTCCTCTTCCTTAGAGACCTGATGTTATATCAAGCTTTCTTGAATTCAGATACAGTCTTGTCTACACTGCCTTCACCAAGTGGCTGTGGCACAACTTCACTTTTTTTCGTTACAGGTAATTTCCAAGTTTGTCCTTTTTCATTTTCATTCTATGCGCCTTCACTCCAGAGTGTTCTTTCAATTGGAAGGGGATTCACTCACTTCCTGTGTATTTATACCATAGGTACATAAGTATGGTTATGCTGGGTAAGGCCTAAAGTCCATCAAGTCCAGCATTCATATCTAATGGGCATAGGTACATAAGTTTTGCCATTCTGGGGAAGCTCAAATGTCCACCTTTCTACAGCCAGAACAGCATTAAAGAAAAGAAAAAAAAAAATAAAACCTCTCACGAGAGTATCGAACAGAAATCTCTGCTCCAAAAGCAAGGCTTTGCAGTAATTCTGCAAACTAACGCATACAATATTTGCCATGGCTGTTCACCACTAGGAACACCGGGGACCCTGGGCCTAGGTTCGGTGTTTTAACCTGAAACAAGCTCAACATTCATATCTATTGGGTGTGAGTCTGGTACTACTACTACTACTTAACATTTCTAGAGCGCTACTAGGGTTACGCAGCGCTGTACAAATTAACAAAGAAGGACGTTCCCTGCTCAAAGGAGCTTACAATCTACATCTCAGTGAGGGAGGACGCATGACCGTGGTACGTGGATTAGTGGTATGTGGATTAGGGAGATCCAAGAAATTACAGGCCGGTGAATCAGACGTTCATACTGGGACAATTTTTTTCTGTCCGGAGCGTACTACCATAGCTGGTGGACTCCTATATTCAGAACTTTTTATATTCAGAACTTACCCAACTATGGAACGCCATAGAGATAGGGTTGGAGTTTGTAGCCCTATTTAACTGGTGTCCTTGGTCACCCTTCCTCTTCTCCTCAGGATCCAGAGAATGGCTAGTTTTTTGCTTATGCATTAACCGGTCATTTTCAGCAGTACTCTCTCTTCCGTTCTTTTATAGATCTAAGAGGATGTTCATTGCGCTCTTAGGGTCATTTCATTCTTACCTAGACGACTGCCTAATTGGAGAAAGTCTTATCAGCAGAGTTCTCAGGTCACGCACCGGGTGTTGCATTTCTTACAGTCTTTAGGTTGGGTGGTGATTGTAGCCAGGCCTCTCATTTGATCTCTCATTTGATCTCTCATCAGATATCTCTGATTTTCTCTTTGTTTAGTCAGGTTGGCGCACAGTCTTTTGTCTCCTCTGCAAACATCCCAGTTTATATTTTTCTTGGTGACCTTGGGCCTTCGGCCATTTCCTCGCTCTATTCTGCAGAATGCAATTTTACTTTCTAATGCCCAAGAAGGAATTTTCCTTCATCCTATTGCGAATCTCAGGGTCATCAATCGCACTATTTAAGTGTCATCTAGTTATCTCAAGAACCTTAGTTCTGTCATTGGGATGCTTCGTGCAGTACACTTTTTGGCAGAAGCTTGTTTGTATATATTTTTTTTTCTGGGGGACCTCAGCAATTCGTTTTACCTTCGGGTGAATTTTGTTTTCCCTACTGACAAACAAGGCGGAGAGAGCTATGTTGGTCCTTGCCATGGCAATGGGTTATGTCATCCGCCAAGGAGGAGTTAAGAGTATACTCTTGAGTTTGTACTCATTTTTTCTTAGTTATGTCACCCTGCATTTAGGTGAATGGACTCTCATTTTTTCAGCCTTACTTCCTCACTGCGACACTTCAGGGCTATCTCTTTTTGCCTTCAGGCTCACGAACATTTCTTGCTTCTTCCGTTCAGCAACAGTCTTGACGGAGACAGGGACAGATGCCAACGTCCAGCAGGGGTTTTTCAGCCTTCTTTATGCGTTTCTTCCATCATCTCACTAGGTGTTTACGCAGAACCAAGGCACCCTTCTACATCCGGACCCCCAGTCACTCAAACTTATGGCGTGGTTACTGGGTCTGCAACATCTTTGATATTTTCGCAGGAAGTACTTCAAGTTTTAATTGCTTCCAGACAGAAATCTACATTAAAGTCCTATGAATCAAAGTGGCGACGGTTCACTCTGTGGTACTCCTCTCGCCACTTCATTCCACAAACAGTATCCATTTTGCATGTTTTGGAATATCTTCTGCATCTTGCGAAATCTTGTCTGTCTTACTCATCCATTAGAGTTCATTTGGCAGCTCTATCAGTGATGCATGATACTGTTGACAACCGCACGCTTATGCAGCATCCACTGTCAAAGCGGTTTCTTAAAGGAGTCCTGCACCTGTACCTCCCGCTTCGTCCACCAGCTAGGTGAACTAGGTGAACAGACTCTTAAAGTTCTGTTTTCTAGTAGCCATAACTTTTTCTATAAAGTTTTCCTCTTCAAGCAGTGTTTCCCAGTAGCCATTGCAGCAAGTAGATCTATGTGTGGAATACTTCTACGGTTGGTAACTTCTTTTCGGTCTGCTGTAGTTTAAAGTTTTCACCTTTCCCAATCGGTTTTTTCTTATTGGTTTTGTCCTTCTAGCCAGTAGGCGTAAAAGTTTTTCATTGTTTCTAACCCGCTATATTGCGAAGGATCAAGGAAATGAGAATGTCTATTTCTCTTCTCGCTGAGAGGGCAGTTCCACAGCGTATTACAACATATTCCACAACTTCAGAAGCGGGCTCTATTCTTACTATGGCGATTTTTGGTGCTCTCGGTGCACATTGGTAAGTTGGCAACTTAGTCCTAGTTTCATTTTATTTTGCTCATTGGGACACACTACATGTTAGTTGTCGCCAGGTGGCCTATGCAGCATGAACATTTCTCTGCAGTTTTCATAGGGTCCCTCCCTTCAGATTACTGCTTTGGTACTTCCCATCAGTCCAATCCTGGTCCGGTCCGGAGGGATGCTAAGGAAGGAGAAATTAGATCTTACCTGCTAATTTGCTTTCCTTTAGTCCCTCCGGACCGGACCAGGCCCCTCCCATGTTCTCTCTACTCTTTAGCTTCTTTTATTAAGTAGGAAGTGTATTCAGTAGGAAGTGTATTCATTCCTTTACGATTCGTGGAACAATACTATATATATACAGAACTTTACGTGGTCTATACCACTTCTCTGGTGGTTGCTGGTGAGCTCAATTGCTGGAATCTATCTATAAAACCTTAAATACGCCATACCACTTCTCTGGTGAGAGTTGTGGCTGAGCTCAGTTGCTGGAATATCTATAAAACCTTAAATATGATTTACCACTTTTCTGGTGAGAGTTGCTGGTAAGCTCAGTTGATGGAATATATATAAAATCTTAAGTGGGCCATACCACTTCTCTGGTGAGAGTTGCTGGTGAGCTATAAGACAAGTGAGCCATACCACTTCTCTGGTGAGAGTTGCGGGTGAGCTATATTATACGTGAGCCATACCACTTCTCTGGGGAGAGTTGCTGGTGAGCTATATTACATGTGAGCCATATCGCTTCTCTGGTGAGAGTTGCTGGTGAGCTATAGTACAAGTGAGCCATACCACTTCTCTAGTGAGAGTTGCTGGTGAGCTGTAATACATATTGGGCCATACCACTTCTCTGGTGAGAGTTGCTGGTGAGCTCTGATACTTGGCATTGCCGAGTGCTTTGTGGCTGCTAGGATTCCATACGGCACAGAAGGTCTTTCTTTCTTTCCTGCTTTGTTATTCAAATACTGAGGCTAAGGTCACATGGCCAGGGCTCCTATTGGCTCTCTAGAGTCAGAGTTTTTTCTCAGTCTCCACCTGCTGGTAGGCGAGCACAACCCATCAGTCCAATCCTGGTCCGGTCCGGAGGGACTAAAGGAAAGCAAATTAGCAGGTAAGATCTAATTTCTCCTTACCACATTATCTGGCAACAAGTTCCAGAGTTTAATTACATGTTGGGTGAAGAAATAGTTTCTCTGGTTTGTTACTTAGTAGCTTCATTGCGTGCCCCCTAATCCTAGCATTTCTGGAAAGAGTAAACAAGCAATTCACATCTGCCTGTTCCAATCCACTCAGTATTTTACAGACCTCTATCATATCTCCCCTCAGCCATCTCTTCTCCAAACTGAAGAGCCCTAGCCCCTTTAGCCTTTTCTCATAGAGATGTCATCCCAGTCCCTTTATCATTTTTATCGCCCTTCTCATACCTTTAATCTGTAATATCTTTTTTGAGATGTGATGACCAGAATTGCACGCAGTGTTCGAGGTGTGGTCGCACCATGGAGTGTTACAAAGGCATTATAACATTCTCATTTTAGTTTTCCATACCTTTCCTAATAATTCCTAACATTCTATTTGCTTTCTTAGCCACCACTGCACACTGAGCAGAGTGTTTCAATGTATCATCAACGATGACGCCTAGATCCCTTTCCTGGTCTGTGACTCCTAATGGGTAGCCTTGCATCATGTAGCTATACTTTGGGTTCCTCTTTGTGAGGAGTTACCTAAATTAACGGCTTGGCAGAGTTTAAAAAGGGGTTAGACGGTTTCCTAAAGGACAAGTCCATAAACCGCTACTAAATGGACTTGGGAAAAATCCACAATTCCGGGAATAACATGTATAGAATGTTTGTACGTTTGGGAAGCTTACCAGGTGTCCTTGGCCTGGATTGGCCAAGGGCACCTATCGCGTGGATCTTGTGGTAATTTCATTTTTGACACGCATCCGATACGCATATTTGAATAATATTTTTTATTTTTGGGCGCATGTAGGTCATTACTGCCCGGATTCTTTACTGCTAGGTCAATGGCTGGTGGTAAGGTCTCAGACCCAAAATGGACTCACGGCAGTTTTGATTTTACTGCACATCCATTTGTGGCAAAAAAAGGCCTTTTTTACAGACATGCTAAAAAATGGATCGGCGCATGCCCAAAACCCACGCCTACACCACCGCAAGCCATTTTTCAGCGTTCCTTTGTAAAAGGACCCCTGATTTACTAAGACTCTTTTCCCATTCTCTGACTGAAAGTTTAGTAAATCAATCCCTTAAGGTACCACTGCACATCACAGCCAAAAACCAGAAGTTTCCCTTCTGGAAACATGTCAGCAGTGTGGCATTACCCATTTGATAGGTGAAGCACAGAGGTAATGACCTCTGTTTCACATTTCATCATGGCATGGGTCCTCGCCTCTCTCCCTCATATCCCCCCTCCCCAGCCTTCACCCAGTCTCAGTCTCTCCCTCTCTAATAACATCTCCCCCAGCCTTCATGCAGTCTTTCTGCCATAACTCATCCCCCTACAGCTTTCATACAGTTTCTCTCGTAACTTACCCCCTTCCAACCTTCATGCAGTCTCTCTCATAATTTACTCCCCAGCTTACATGCAGTCTCTCATAACTCACCCCCTCCAGCTTTGATGTAATCTCTGTCTGTGGCATCTTGCTTCTTTTCTACTTACCTGCAGCAGTTCAGCTCACTGTTGTAGGCTTGAGCCCTGCAGTACAGGAAGTTCGGGTGCTCTCGTGGTTTCAAGTTCCAGCACCTTGTGGCTCAAGCTTACAACAGTGAGCTGAACCCCTGCAGGCAGGTAGGAAATGTTTTCTTTGGCAGCACAAAAATAAGTAACAAAAATTTGGGGGCAAGAGATCTCAAGCGCCAGGGTGTAATTTCTAGACGCCTTGGCGTAATTTCTAGACGCCTTGGCAACCTGTCATCTGGAATTTGTCGAACCTTGTCTTAATCCCTCCAGTGGTCATCTTGTTGTTTTTGTGACTTAGGCGTAATTGAAACAGATCTAGACCAAAATGTCTAACTTTTAGCTCTGGACGTTTTTTACTTAAGGTAGAAAATTATCCAAGTTTTGGGAACACCCAAATCCCACCCCTCAACATGCCCTCTTGTGATTTGGACGCACTGCAGAAAAAAAAAGCCTCAAATCTGAGTTTTGAAAATCACGATTTGGATATTTTTAAAGAAAAACATCCAAATGCCACTTTATGCCGTTTTTTAAAGATGTTTTTTTCTCTTTTGAGATTGACCTCCCATATTATATTCAATTTCCAGATTAAAAATAGGTCTGTTCCAGTTTTGTAAGATGAATTACTTCTTTCCTGCTTAGGAATTTTGCACTGTTTTGCAGCTTGTCACCTAGCTTTGCCTTTAGGAAGCTTTGAAAATGCCGTTCATTAAGGAGGAGAAACAACCCAGGAGAGTTGCATGTGCTTCCTTAATAGTTCTCAATGCTAATTATACTGAATTGTATACACTGCTGGATACTGCATTCCTAAGTAACACTGCTCTGCCTGCTAGATATTGTCTCTGTTTCTATGCTGTTCATAAACACAAATGCAAGATGATAGATCTGCCAAATAATGAGGAGGCGGGTGAGAGGTGCCATTCTTACTGCACAGTTATGAGAACCTTCAAACCCCTGACTCTTGTGGATACGGTTCCTTTTGCAGCTACCGATTTGAAAGCCCATGGTTCAATGAAACTGGCTTCTGTGAATGGTTGAATACAAGCACTTAGACAAGGCCTCCAGACTCTGGAGGTGGGGGGGGTGGTCTTTTTATTTACTGTTCTCATGGTAAAATAGCATGAGAATAATGCTGCTTTTCTGTGTAAAACAGGCCTTTGATGCTTTGGAATTTGGAGAGACAGTGGTGGTCCAAAGTGCACAAGTGGAAGCATAATATTTGTAGAAGTAAAAAAAAATCCACTAAAATAAAAAAAATGGGCATGGGATTACCAACGCAACTAGCAACAATATAAAAGTAATCCACAAAATGTAACAGTTTGGAACTCTAATGTACTTATAACGAAAACGGGGAAGGAAAAGCCTCAAAGTAGCTCAAAACCAAAACGAAGGTGTAAAAAGCTATATCTGTGTTTGGATATTGGATATTTGCCTTCTGGGACCCTGAAGCAGTTTACAAAACGCTGGCCATTGTTGGCCCGGGGGTAAGTTTGCATCTCCAAATATCCACCAGATGCTCTTCTTTTGCTTCATTTAAGCCATGAATGAAGCAAAAGTGGGTTTTGCTGTTTTCTCGAGCACTATATTATGCACGGATTGTGTTTTGTTTTTGATTCCAAATGAAGTCACTTTGGTTTCGGGAAGGCTTTTGCCTGTTTTGTTTTTGTTACATTTGTACCCCGCGCTTTCCCACTCATGGCAGGCTCAATGCAGCTTACATGGGGCAATGGAGGGTTAAGTGACTTGCCCAGAGTCACAAGGAGCTGCCTGTGCCTGAAGTGGGAATCAAACTCAGTTCCTCAGGACCAAAGTCCACCACCCTAACCACTAGGCCACTCCTCCACTGTTGCTACTATTTGAGATTCTACATGGAATGTTGCTATTCCACTAGAAGTCGGCCCTTGCAGATCACCAATGTGGCCACGCAGGCTTCTGCTTCTGTGAGTCTGTACGTGCAGGACGTCAGACTCACAGAAACAGAAGCCTGCGCAGCCTTCTACATGGAATGTTGCTAGTGGAATAGCAACATTCCATGTAGAATCTCCAACAGTAGCAACATTCCATGTAGAATCTCCAATAGTATCTATTTTATTTTTGTTACATTTGTACCCTGCGCTTTCCCACTCATGGCAGGCTCAATGCAGCTTATATGGGGCAATGGAGGGTTAAGTGACTTGCCCAGAGTCACAAGGAGCTGCCTGTGCCTGAAGTGGGAATCGAACTCAGTTCCTCAGGACCAAAGTCCACTACCCTAACCACTAGGCCAGTGATGAAGTAGAGATCCATACAGATCTACATAGAGACCTACACAGATCAATATAGCTCTTTAAACCTTTGTTATGGTTTTTAGCTACTTTGAGGCTTTTCCTTCCCTGTTTTCATTATAACTACTACTACTACTACTTATCACTTCTATAGTGCTACAAGGCATATGCAGCGCTGTACACCATACATGAAAAGACAGTCCCTGCTCAAGGAGCTCACAATCTAAATAGGACAGGCAAACAGACAGAACAATTAAGAAGTAAGGGAATTAAAGAGGTGGGGATAAAAGGGTACAGGGCAAGTGAGTAGTGGTTAGGAGTCAAAAGCAGCGTTAAAGAGGTGGGCTTTTAGCCTGGATTTGGAAACGGCCAAAGATAGGGCTAGACGTACAGGCTCGGGAAGTCTAAGTACATTATAAGTACATTAGAGTTCCATACTGTTACATTTTGTGAAGTAAAAAATCCTACATTAAAATGTAGAGATATTTTCATGTTTTGTAGGACACATTAGTAACATTTCTGAAAGAAATTGCTTTGCCCTGTTTGACGGGAAAGTTTTCCATAATGAAGTCAGGTGAAATGCAGAGCCGTTGATCCGTGCACTGTGGCACTCAGCTTGTTTTTCTTTCCCTTTTCTGTTGCAGTGATCTGGAGCCTGAGTGGTTGGACAGCGTGCAGAAAAACGGGGAGCTGTTTTACCTGGAGCTGAGTGAAGGCGAGGAAGAGGCTCTGTTGCCTGCTAACTCTCCCGAGGTACCCTCAGTCAATCACGTCCGATTCCGGGAAAATGAAGCAGAAGTAATACCAACAGGTCAATGGAAGGAGGGCAAAAAAGTAGAACCCACGTTGAAAAAACTCTCCAGAATTTTGAAAAAGCCACAGAAGCATGTTAGTAGAAAAGGCCCCACTTCCATTCTGAAACAGCCGCCCACTCTAAAAACTGGCGGAGCTGTCCAGCAGAGGTATAAGGACGTTTGCATTTATGTGAATCCAAACAGGCTGTCAAGCAGTGAGGTGGGTGAACCAGCCAGCCTGCTGCACACTTTGGTAGGAATTATCCACCAGTCCTCATGGAGTAGTGGACGACCAGGGAGGAGACAAGGAGGCCAAAATGGAAATCTGAAGTATACCAATGAAGAAAAACTTGTTGTACACGGTTTAGTTCCAGGCAGCTCGGCAATCAAAAGCAGCCAAATTATGATTGGTAAGTGATGAGGTTTAATCAGACTGTCTCCAGCATAAAGGAATCCTTTGCCGAAGGAATGGATCCTCAGGAGCTTAGTCAAGATCGGGAGGCGGGGCTGGTGGTTGGGAGGCGGGGATAGGGCTGGGCAGACTTATACGGTCTGTGCCAGAGCCGGTGGTGGGAAGCGGGACTGGTGGTTGGGAGGCGGGGATAGTGCTGGACAGACTTGTACGGTCTGTGCCAGAGCCGGGGTTGGGAGGCAGGGCTGCGGAGGTGAGGATAGTGCTGGGCAGACTTATACGGTCTGTGCCTGTGCCAGAGCCGGTGGTTGGGAGGTGGGGATAGTGCAGGGCAGACTTATATGGTCTGTGCCCTGAAGAGCACAGGTACAAATCAAAGTAGGGTATACACAAAAAGCAGCAAATATGAGTTATCTTGTTGGGCAGACTGGATGGACCCTGCAGGTCTTTTTCTGCCGTCATCTACTATGTTACTATATGTAATGTACTTCTCTTAAAAGTTTAATATTGCCATTCTATAAAATGTGCTAAGGAGAGCTATATATGCAGGCAGAGAATGCTCTGTTTTATTAAAGGTGTACCGCTTTTATTGATGGAGAGAAGGCAAAGGTATATGTGGTATCCAATGTTCCCTCTAAGGAACGAATTGTCGTGAGCAAAAAATTTTCTTTATGAGCAAAGGACTGAGTTGACATAAGTTTTTCAATTACCTTGTGAGCGTGTCTTACAGATATATACACATACATAAAAACTGTCAGGGGCCCTTTTACTAAGCTGCGTACGTGCGTCCTACCCGTTTCAATTTTGAACTACCACCCGGCTACCGTGTGGCCCGGGTGGTGATTTCATTTTTTACGCGCACCCGCGCGGTGCTAACCAGGCGGTAATCGTCATTGTGTAGGCGTAGGCCATTACCACCAGGTTAACGTGTGAGACTTTACCGCTAGGTCAGTGGGTAGCGGTAAGGTCTCAGGCCCAAAATTGCCGCACGTCCATTTTCGCAACCCCCCCCCCCCAAAAGGCCTTTTTTGCAGGCGCACTAAAAAATGGACCTGCGCGCGTCCAATACTTGCATCTACACCAGTGCAGGCTATTTTTCGGAGCATCTTAGTAAAAGGACCCCTCAGGGAGGCTGGAAATGAGACATACTTTGCATGCATGCTTTCCCTACATGTTCGCCTGTACTTTATTGCTACTCTGACTTTTTACTTGGATACTGGATGTTTAGCACAGCTTAAAAGGGAACACTGCTCCCTCTGTATGAGCATCACTCTTAATAATAATAATAATAATGATAATAATAGTAAAATGGACAGTAGGGGCACTTTTTAACACAGCAGGGAATTAACAGACCTCCATGTTAATCTCCTTGATCTACAGGCCATCCGGAATACTCTAAAGGTTTTCAGGGATCAGCCACAAAACCAAGTTATTCTCATTCAAATGGACAGCCAGTTTGCAATGTTAAGTGTGAACAAGTAGGGGGGTATGAGATCCTACCCCTTGTGGAAGTAGTGGGAATGTGGCAGTGGACCCTCCTTCATGGACCTGCAAGTCATATACCTCCCAGGAAAAGACAGCTGCCTGATGGACAGACTGAGCAGGGTTTTGCAACCACACAAGTGATCTCCCAACAGGGGTGTAGCCCATAAGATCTTCTCAGAGTGGAGCACCCCCTGTGTGGATGTTTTTGCCATTCATCTCAACAACAAAGTTCCCCAATTCTTTTCCAGGCTCAGATCACATGGCAGACTAGCATCAGATGCACTTATCCTGCATTGGAGGAAGGAACTTCTGTATGCATATCCTCCTTCCCTTTTCTTTTTTTATCTTTTCCCTTCTCTTGTCATCTCCTTGTTGTCTCCTTTTCTCTTTCTCTTCTTTTTTCTGTTCTTTTTCTCTCCTTTGTTTCCTGTTCTTCCCTTTCCTCCTGGTTCTTTTTTTCTCTGTGCCTATTACTTATTCCATCTAATTCCTTTTCCTGTTACAATGAAGGAGCATTGACCCTGCACTTCACCTAGCTGCGGTTGTAACAGAATGAAACCTCCCCCCCCCCCCCCCACACACACACCCACATCATGGGTTCGCCTCTGGTCTTGATTGTTTCTACGGCTTTCCGCTCTGGAATCCAGTGCCGATGTGGGTGGGAAGACAAGGACGTCAACACAACCCCTATTGGCAGGACGTTCCTGCTACCAGCGCGTTTTTCCAATACCACTGCGATGCATGTTTGGACCCTCCTGTCTCCCGGTGCACATTACATCCAAAGGAACCCCGGGGAAAGCGGTATGCAGTGCGCTAAGCACTGCTGGCCATGTGGAAGCTCTCACTTGTTCAGGGCTCTGGTCCTGTACCAAGTTTGCGTTTTATACTTACAGATATTCTGTTACAGCACAACTAATGATTTCCTGAGAAGTTGGTTACATTATAGTAACAAATATATTAGGTTTACTGACCACAATGGTGAATGCGCCTCCCAAATCTGGTCCTGGAGGCACTCCAGCCAGTCAGGTTTTCAGGATATCCACAATGAATTTGCATGAGAGATATTTTGCTTGCACTACCTCCACTACATGCATGTCTCTCTCATGCATATTCGTTGTGGATACCCTGGTTGGGGTGCCTTCAGGACCAAGTTTGGGAACCACTGCCTTAAATACTTAGAATAGCAGGAGAGCCTTAGGCTTCTATTTGAAATGGACTTAAATATTTAGAAAGTCCAACCAACTTGTTTTTCTCGACTCCTATAAGCTTGAGAGTGCCGTAGCCAAGGAAACACTGTTGGATAGGGAGCTATACCTCCTTTGCTTATGTCCAAACTGGCCTGACCTAGAGGGTTTTGTCAAGGTTTGCAATGTTTGAACCATGGTTTCATCAGTAGCCCAGGTAAGGATGGCCACTATGGAGGAGGTTTGCAGGGCTGCTGCTATACATTCACATCCGTGGATTCCCTTTAAAATATAGAATCCAACTTCATTCTTCCTAGGGCCAGTGTGTATGCTTTTCAGGCCACCTTTGTTTAAAAAAGGGAAGTACAAAACTGAAAAAGGCATTTTGCAAACAACAACAGTTTTGTTGCCTGCCTGTTAGCAGGCTTTCTGTTAAGTGTTAAAGGCAACCTATACGTAGGAAGTCCCATCCTGCTTGTTTTCAGGAAACCAGATTGCTTACCTGTAGTGGGTATTCTGTGGGAACGGAAGGAGGAAAGTCCTCAAATGGGTCTCCCATTTTTCCTTTGCAAGTTGTATCCCAATTTGACTGCCCCTATCGGACCGACCGTTCACTTGTCTATTAGATTGTAAGCTCTTTGAGCAGGGACTGTCTCTCTTTGTTAAATTGTACAGCGCTGCGTAACCCTAGTAGCGCTCTAGAAATGTTAAGTAGTAGTAGTAGTAGTAGTATTCTGGTAAGGAATAGATGTTGCCCTGTATGACAATATAGGACAGAAGCTATTGCACATGCACATTAGGGGCTGAGATTTTGCAGTTAAAATACCTAAGCGTGAGCTTTACCACATGGGTTCTGTCAGATGATGGCACCCATCTGTGAGGACTTTAATCCTGCCGTCCATGGGCAACACTCACTAAAGGTAAATAATCATCATTTTTATGTATCTTGTAAAGCACTCTACACATTGACAAATGTATATTGTGCATCTTGGAAAGGAAGCGTGGTTTGGGTTTAAGGAGCTACAACTTGCTGAAAGAGTTTTCACATGAGATCAATATTCAAATCATTTCTTCAACTAACTTTGGGAGTTGTTTTTCTTTTTTTAACTTCTAGGAGATGCACTCATTGCTGTGAATGATGTTGATGTGTCCTCTGAGAATATAGAACGAGTTTTGTCTTGTATTCCTGGCCCTATGCAGGTACAGATACTTTGTTCATTTGAAGTTCTTGTGTTATTTATGTTTGTGCTCACATTACCCAGTGGAATGACACAGATTGTAAATTCCTTGAGATTTCCGAATGGCTAGGTTAGGCTAGGCATTAATGATTTGGTGCTGCCAGGAATGTAAACAGTCTTTTTGGCATCTTGTGCTAGTCTGGTCTATACAGTTTCTTTTGAAATGCAGGCAACACCTTCCCTATCACATGACTTTTCAGCTCAGCTGCTCTTCTTTGTTGCTTATCTGTTCCATAATGTAGTTTACATGCCTGGGATAAACATAAAGGAATCCTGTGCAGAAGGAATGGATCCTCAGAAGCTTAGCCGAGATTGGGAGGCGGGGCTGGTGTTTGGGTGGTGGGGCTAGTTCTGGGCAAGACTTCTACGGTCTGTGTCCTGAAAATGGCAGAAACAAATCAAGGTAAGGTATACACAAGAAGTAGCACATATGAGTTTATCTTGTTGGGCAGACTAGATGGACCGTGCAGGTCTTTTTCTGCCGTCATCTACTATGTTACTATGTATGTTAGTTGAGCTTTGCGGGACAAGAATGCTTTTTTTTTTGTACTCTGCACCTGTTATTACACTTAAAAAAAAAAAGTTTCAGTACGATAGCATGTCAGGTTAAAATTCAATGTTTAAATAAACCTTTCTTGTTTTCTGTCTCAGTGCTGTGAAACTTCTGAAGATACGTTACATAACTACATAAGTATTGCCATACTGGGAAAAACCAAAGGTCCATCAAGCCCAGCATCCTGTTTCCAACAGTGGCCAATCCAGGTCACAAATACCTGGCAAGATCCCAAAAAAGTATAAAACATTTTATACTGCTTATCCTAGAAATAAGCAGTGGATTTTCCCCAAGTCCATTTAATAATGGTCTAAGGACTTTTCCTTTAGGAAGCCGTCCAAACCTTTTTTTAAACTTCACTAAGCTAACCGCTTTTACCACATTCTCTGGCAACGAATTCCAGAGTTTAATTACACGTTGAGTGAAGAAACTTTTTCTCCGATTCGTTTTAAATTTACTACATTGTAGCTTCATCGCATTCCCCCTAGTCCTAGTATTTTTGGAAAACGTGAACAGACGCTTCACATCTACCCGTTCAACTCCACTCATTATTTTATAGACCTCTATCATATCTCTCCTCAGCCGCCTTTTCTCCAAGCTGAAGAGCCCTCGCCGCTTTAGCCTTTCCTCATATGGAAGTCATCCCATCCCCTTTATCATTTTCGTCGCCCTTCTCTGCACCTTTTCTAATTCCACTATATATTTTTTGAGATGCGGTGACCAGAATTGAACACAATATTCGAGGTGCGGTCGCACCATGGAGCGATTCAAAGGCATTATAACATCCTCATTTTTGTTTTCCATTCCTTTCCTAATAATACCTAACATTCTATTTGCTTTCTTAGCCACAGCAGCACACTGAGCAGAAGGTTTCAATGTATCATCAACGACGACACCTAGATCCCTTTCTTGGTCCGTGACTCCTAATGTGGAACCTTGCATGACGTAGCTATAATTCGGGTTCTTTTTTCCCCACATGCATCACCTTGCACTTGCTCACATTAAACATCATCTGCCATTTAGCCACCCAGTCTCGTAAGGTCCTTCTGTAATTTTTCACAATCCTGTCGCGAGTTAACGACTTTGAATAACTTTGTGTCATCAGCAAATTTAATTACCTCGCTAGTTACTCCCATCTCTAAATCATTTATAAATATATTAAAAAGCAGCGGTCCTAGCACAGACCCCTGAGGAACCCCACTAACTACCCTTCTCCATTGTGAATACTGCCCATTTAACCCCACTCTCTGTTTCCTATCCTTCAACCAGTTTTTAATCCACAATAGGACATTTCCTCCTATCCCATGACCCTCCAATTTCCTCTGTAGCCTTTCATGAGGTACCTTGTCAAACGCCTTTTGAAAATCCAGATATACAATATCAACCGGTTCCCCTTTGTCCACATGTTTGTTTACTCCTTCAAAGAATTGAAGTAAATTGGTCAGGCAAGATTTCCCCACACAAAAGCCGTGCTGACTTGGTCTCAGTAATCCATGTCCTCGGATGTGGTCTGTAATTTTGTTTTTGATAATAGCCTCTACCATTTTCCCCGGCACCGACGTCAGACTCACCGGTCTATAATTTCCCGGATCTCCCCTGGAACCTCATTGGTGAGCTTTGTTTTTGAACAAGAGTTGAATGCTTTACTGAGACTCTACTTCTGTAATCTGAATTTGGAGTATCTGAGACAAAGAATATGGATATATCCCATGCGGCAAGAAACTATTTTTGGGGTTCTTCCTTCTTTTTGCGTTATCCTTGCAAGTCTTTGGTTAAATATTTGAATGTCCAATATATATTCTTTTTACCAGAGCAATTGTGTTCTTTTTTTTTATTTTTTTTATTTAAAGAAGATGTCTGGATTGCTCGTTCCACCAGTTGTTGGAAGTTAGTGTGATATGTATAGTTCAGGGAAGTAGTGTGCCGTTAAGCTTTGTTTCTTTATCTTTCTTTTTGCCTAATTACGATCTCCATTTGATACCGGCTTTGCCCCCTATCCATGTTTATGGACTACATTGGAATATCAGGGATTTTGATTATATTTCCTTTTCTGTCCTGTATTATCAAAGTCGCTATTAAAAAGTTGTACTTGTGATTATGTTTAAATTTCATAAATAAAAATTTTTTTTTTTTAAACGAACCTATGCCACCGTCACCTTGAAAAGACTGTAAATAATGAACCAAATGCAAGGACCAGCAAAGCTAAAACAGAGGGATAAAAAGAAATGTACTGTATATGGAAATCCACAGAATGAAATAGTACAGATGCCTATTAATCCGCCAAAAGACAGCACATTAAACTTTACTCTGAACTTACACAGACTAACTCCCAGCCAACTAAAGCAGAAAAGACAGAAAAAATAAATAACTTGTATCACAGATCATGGCAAAAGAATTAAAATTTTTTTTTTACACGATAGTTTTTTTTATTTACTGCTCTGCTGCAAACCAAATTTTTTAACAACCCAAACCAGACACCTACACAGAATTTAAAAACTTGATATATATATAGCTAAAATGTTTTTCTCACCATTATATACAGAGAACCAAAATGCGCAAAGAAACCCCAACAGGCAAAATTACCTGTCCTCGAGAGAACCACAAAATTCAACATACTCCAAAAAAAAACCCAAATGCTAAGCAGCACCACAGCCCCAGTGCATTACTGTCCCATGCTGCCAACTGTAAGTGACAGGTGACCTGATCTGGAAGTAGATCAGTTGCACAGAACAAAAACTTAATTAAAACATTAAAAAACAAACAAAAAAAACCAGCCCAGTTAAAAAAAAATTTAAAAAAGGCCCTTTGGAAGTTAGTCTGTTTAAGTCTAAAGTAAAGTTTTAGGTTTTAATTAAATTTATGTTCAGTGCAACCCAATCTGCTTCTGGATTGGGTCACCTGTCACTGTGTTGACAAGCAGGATTGAGCACACAAGTGGGTGATGTCATCTAAAGTTGCTGAGACAGAACTGTTTATCCAGAGCAGGGCTGGTCATAGTAATTGTGGGGCTCTGTTCAGACCAGTTTGATGGGGCCCCCACCTAGCCCTGCCCCTTGTTGACAAGATGTGTTTTTAATTTTTTTAATTTAAATAAAGACAAATAAAACAAAACATACAGAAAAACTAATTCAAGTAAGCACAATGCTATCATAGGAAACCTTTGATTTTAAAACCCTTTAGTGTCCAATTTTCCCATCAATCTGTTCCCATGGGAACAGTGGGAAAGCGCGGGGTACAAATGTAACAAAAATAAAAATAAATAAAATAATATGGCTTATTACGGGAACATTGGACACTAAAGGGTTAAAAAGCAAAACCATGTGCATGTAATGACTGGATAAATTAATTAAAACAAATGCCCGTAATATGTAATACTTGGTAGCAGTAACGAAACAGTGATTGAATATTCACATAGCAAGCAGCCTGAGCCAACAGATTTATTTTCCACTGAACATAATTAACGTTGTATGAATTTGGCAGCTAATAGTGTGCTGAACTGGACAATGTTAGCACATTTAGACTGACTCAGAACAGTTCTGCACAAAGGAAACCCTTCCCTCATTATTCAATACCTTCTCTGTGAAATAGTAGTAATAAAAAGGCAGGTGACTTGGAGGGGCGAAATCGATCGCCGGCGATCTATTTTGGCGGCGCCGCAACAGCTGGCCGGAACCGTATTATCAAAAAAGATGGCCGGCCAACTTTTGTTTCGATAATACGGTTGGGGCCAGCCAAATGCCACAGATCGCCGGGTTTGAGATGGCCGACTTTGTTTTTCAGCGATAATGGAAACTGGAACCGGCCATCTCAAACCCGGCCAAATCCAAGGCATTTGGCCGTGGGAGGGGCCAGCATTCGTAGTGCACTGGTACTTCTGGATGTTTAGATCTTGCTGATCAGTTATGTTATGACTTACTTGTTCAGGAGTGCTGTATTTTGTGATACTGTTTTGAGAAATGTTCAAGAAAGACTTCATACAAATGAAAAAAGTCCCTGCCGTGCATTTTTCCTTGATGGCCATCCCTGACGTGCACTTCCCTTAATAGCCGTCTTTCTCTTGATGGCCGTCTTTCTCTCCGAAAGTGCACTTCTCTTAATGGCTGTCTTTCTCCCTGAACAGGGAAATCAAAAGATTTTGCACACTGCTTTTTTTGTAGTAACAGTGGGATTTGAACCAGCCACCTCTGCATTACAAGACCAGTGATGTAACCACGTGGCCACAGCTCCACTTACTTGGGTGTCCCTCCCTTTTGATTATACCCCTCCAGGTCTCTCTCAGCCACTCACAGATAGCTTAACGCACTGTGATTGGCTGAGAGAGACCTGAAGGGGTATAATCAAAAGGGAGGGACAGCCAAGTAAGTGAGCTGTGGCCAAGTGGTTACATCATGGCTCTTGTAATGCAGAGGTGGCTGGTTCAAATCCCACTGTTACTACTAAAAAAACTGTGAGCAAAAACTGTTTTGATTTCCCTGTTTGGGGAGAAAGACGGCCATTAAGAGAAGTGCACTTTCGGAGAGAAAGACGGCTATTAAGGGAAGTGCACGTCAGGGACGGCCATCAAGGGAAAATGAACGGCAGGGACTTTTTTAATTTGTATGAAGTCTTTCTTGAACATTTCTCAAAACAGTATCACAAAACACAGCACTCCAGAACAAGTAAGTCATAACATAACTGATCAGCAAGATCCTTTTTTTTTTTTACGAGCTGGCCGACTGGCTTCCCCTCCTAGGAAGGAAATGTTTTAAAGTTTTTTTGGGGGGTGGGAGGGGGTTGGTGACCATTGGAGGAGTATGGGGAGGTCATCCCCGATTCCCTCCGGTGGTCATCTGGTCAGTTTGGGCATCTTTTTGAGACTTGGTTGTGAAAATAAATAGACCAAGTAAAACCGGCCAAATGCTCGTCATCACCAGTTTTCTTTTTTCCATTATCAGCTGAAGCCGGCCATCTCGTAAGCACGCCCACATCCCGCCTTCACTACCCTGCCGACATGCCCCCTTGAAGTTTAGCCGCCTCTGCGACAGAATGCCGGCGATTGTGTCCAAAAATCGACTTTTGATTATACTGATTTGGCCGGTTTTAGGAGATGGCCGGCCATCTCCCGATTTGTGTCGGAAGATCGCCGGCGATCTCTTTCGAAAATAAGCAGGATAGTAACATAGTGACATAGTAGATGACGGCAGAAAAAGACCTGCACGGTCCATCCAGTCTGCCCAACAAGATAACTCATATGTGCTACTTTTTGTGTATACCCTACTTTGATTTGTACCTGTGCTCTTCAGGGTACAGACCGTATAAGTCTGCCCAGCACTATCACCGCCTCCCAACCACCAGCCCCGTCTCCCAACCACCGGCTCTGGCACAGACCGTATAAGTCTGCCCAGCACTATCCCTGCCTCCCAACCACCAGTCCCGCTTCCCACCACCGGCTCTGGCACAGACCGTATAAGTCTGCCCAGCACTATCCGTGCCTCCCACCACTAGCTCTGGCACAGACGGTATAAGTCTGCCCAGCACTATCCCCGTCTCCCAACCACCAGCCCTGCATTTTTATAATATACCACTGCAATCCACAAAGCAAAAGGAGCATGTTCCCACATGCCATCTTTTTCTTTTGATGTAGGCATAGAACAAAAAGATGTTAAATGCTCCCAGGTTATAAAGCTTCAGTCCCAGAAGAAACCCCTGTGGGGCCCCACTATCTATCTTTCTCCATTGAGAATACTGACCATTTAACCCTACTCTCAGTTTTCTTTCATTTAACCAGTTTTTAATCGACAATAGAAGACTACCTCCTCTCCCATGACTCTCCGGTTTCCTCTGGAATCTTTCATGCCTTTTGAAAATCCAGATACACAATATCAACTGGCTCATCTTTATCTACATGTTTCTTCACCCCTTCAAAGAAATGTAGTATATAAGAACATAAGCGTAGCCGTACTGGGTCCAACCACTGGTCCATCTAGCCCAGTATCCTGCTTCCAACAGTGGCATAGCCAGGTCACAAGTACCTGGCAGAAACCCAAATCATGGCAGCACTGCATGCTACAAATCCCAGGGCAAACAGTTGCTTCCCCCTGTCTGTCTCAGTAGCAGATTATGGACTTTCCTCCAGGAACTTGTCCAAACATTTTTAAAACTCAGATACGCTAACCGCTGTTATCACATCCTCCGGCAAAGAGTTCCAGAGCTTAACTATTCATTGAGTGAAAAAATATTTCCTCCTATTTGTTTTTAAAGTATTTTCATATAACTTCTTTGAGTGTCCCCTAGTCTTTGTACTTTTGGAACAAGTAAAAAAATCGATTTACTTCTACTTGTTCTACAACACCACTCAGGATTTTCTAGACCTCAATCATATCCTCCCTCAGCCGTCTCTTTTCCAAGCTAAAGAGCCCTAACCTCTTTAGCCTTTTCTCATATGAGAGGAGTTCTATCACCTTTATGATTTTGGTTGCTCTTTGAACCTTTTCTAATTCCACTATATCTTTTTTGAGATACAGGGCCAGAACTATATACAATACTCAAGGTGAGGTCACACCATGGAGCGATACAGAAGCATTATAATGTTCTTTATCTTATTTTCTATTCCTTTCTTAATAATTTCTGACATTCTGTTTGCTGTTTTGGCTGCCGCTGCCAGGGCTGTGCCTAGGGTCTCTGGTGCCCCCCTGCAGACTATCAGTTGGCGCCCCACCCCCACCCCGTCTAGTATAAAATGCCATAAATAAGTAAATAAATATAAAATTTTAACGTTGAGCACCTGATTTTCAAAGTGGACATATTCCAAACACTATAATGAAAATAAAATGATTTTTTTCTACCTTTGTTGTCTGGTGACTTTGTTTTTCTGATCATGCTGGCCCAGTACCTGATTCTGCTGCTATCTGTCCTCTTAACTCCATTTCCAGGTCTTCCTTTCCATTTATTTCTTTACTTTCCTCCTTTCTTCTTCATTTCTTGCCTTACATCCGTAAGTAAAAGCTGGGTCTTCTGCAGACTTGGCTGTCCAGTGGATCCAGCTTCTGCCTATTTTCTCCATCCATGTGCAGGTTTTCTCCCTTTTCCCTCATCTCATCTTCTTCCTCTCTCTTCCCTCCCCTCCATCCATGTCGATCATTTCTTCTCTCTCCCTTCCCCTCCATCCATCTGCATCGCCTTCCTCTGTCTTCCCTCCCCTCCATCCATGTCCAGAATTTCTCCCCTTCATCCATGTGCATCTCCTTCCTGTCTTCCCTTCCCTCCCCTCCATCCATGTCCAGCAACCCTCCTCTCTCCCCTGCCCCTTCCATGCACATCTGCCCTCTATCTCTGCTCCTTCCATCCACCATCTGCCCGTCTGCCCTCTCTCTCTCCCCCTTCCATTCACTGTCTGCCCTTTCTATCCCTTCCATCCACTGTCTGCCGTTTCTCTCTGCCCCTTCCATCCACCATTTGCTATCCCTTTCCCCCCATCCATCTATCCATCCATCCATCCAAGATCTGTCCCCTCGCTCTCTGCACCTTTTTTCAGCCCCCAGTTTCAGCTCCACTCCCATCTGAGAAGCTTCCACCCCCCCTTCTCCCATCTGAAACCCCCCTTTCCCATCTGAGCCCCCGACCTGACCACCAGCTTCGTCCAGAGAGGACAGCCCTCGTCTCCTGCCACCAGCCTTTAAAGAAAAAGGTGTGAAGCGGCGTGGGAGGCAGCGCCTCGCGTCTGCCCTGCTTGTAAACTAAGTAAATCTCCATTCTCCTTCTCCTGCTCGTCGTCGGGCCTTCACTCACTGGGTCCCGCCCTCGCGGAAATAGGAAGTTACCTCAGAGGAGGGTGGGACCCAGTGAAGGCCCGACGAGGAGAAGGAGAATAGAGATTTACTTCATTTACAAGCAGGGCAGATGCAAGACGCTGCCTGCCACACCGCTTCACACCTTTTTCTTTAAAGGCAGGTGGCAGGAGAGGAGGGCTGACTGCAGCGCCAGCGGAGCACCCCCCCACCCACTGACACCCGGGGCGGACCGCCCCACCCTTGGTACGCCACTGAATTTACCTCGGTCACAGCGTTCACATTTCAAAACCCTGCCCGTCTCTAGCTTTCCCTCTCTTCGTGAGTTCGTTCGGCCTCAGAGTCCCGCCTTCTGACGTCATTTTCTCGAGGGCGGGACTCTGAGGGAACGAACTCACGAAGGTAGGGAAAGCTAGAGACGGGCAGGGTTTTGAAATGATGCGAATGCTGCGACCGAGGTAAATTAAACATTTAAACCCCCAAGCGGTATGAAGGCAGAGCACCGCAGCGGCGCCCTTGAAGGCAGGCGCCCCCTGCGGTGCTTATCCCGCTTACCATGTTGGCACGGCCCTGGCCGCTGCAAACTGAGGAGAAGATTTCACATATTGGCCACAATGACACCTGGAGCTTTATCCTGGGTGGTGACTTTGAATGTGGAACCTAGCATGAAGTAGCTATGATATGGGATATTTTTCCCAATGTGCATCACTTTACGTTTGTCAGCATTAATTATAATATTCCTATATTCCTTACGTTCCCGCCCGTAACCTCCGTTCACAGGATAAATCCCTCCTCTCAGTACCCTTCTCCACCACCGCCAACTCCAGGCTCCGCTCATTCTGCCTCGCCTCACCCTATGCTTGGAACAACCTTCCTGAGCCCTTACGCCAAGCCCCCTCCCTGCCCGTCTTCAAGTCTTTGCTTAAAGCCCACCTCTTCAATGCTGCGTTCGGCACCTAACCCTTACCGTTCAGTGAATCCAGACTGCCCCCAATTTGACTGCCCCTATCGGACCGACCGTTCACTTGTCTATTAGATTGTAAGCTCTTTGAGCAGGGACTGTCTCTCTTTGTTAAATTGTACAGCACTGCGTAACCCTAGTAGCGCTCTAGAAATGTTAAGTAGTAGTAGTATAAGAAGTAACATAGATGTATATTATATAAAACATAATTAATATCATACATTAAAATTCACCACAATATCAGACAATGGGGCTCATTTTCAAAAGAGAAAAACATCCAAAAGGAGGTATAAAAGGCAGTTGCACGTTTTTCTCACAGAAAAACATCCAAAGTGTATATTCAAAAAAAGGGGGGGTTAAAACGATGGTACGTCCAGAACTAAACGTTTCCAGCCCATAACAGATAGCAAAATGATTTCTTAATGGATGGCTGGAACAAAAATGTCCACAGTTAGTTCTTACCCTTTTAAAGGAGGTCTAACTTGTCTTTTGACCCATTTGCGATTTTGAGGAGTTGGAGAGCTAGGAGGGTTGGTTATTGAGAGAGTTGCTGAGTGCTGTGTTACCATTTTTCTGTTCACCCTAGTACTCTTACATTCCCTGACTTCCCTCATCTGTGTCTCATACACCACCCCTTCCTCTGAATCCTGCCCCTTCCCCCCCCCCAACAACACTCACCATCTCCCAGCCCACACACATCCCATTATATACCCTTACCCTGTTTGACTTCTGTCTGTCCTTGTTGCTCCGTTTGTCCTGTGTGCTGCTGCTGGGGGAGTGAGTGCTTAGTAGGTGGTCGCTGTTGCTGAGAGAGTGATTGCTGAGTGTTGCTGGTGCTGTGTGTGACTTCATTGTGTGTTGGTGGTGGGTGGGACAGTGAGCGATTGCTGCTGCTGTTTATGTAAGGACTGTGTGTCGGAGGTGGTGCTGCGCCTGCCCCCCCCCCCCCCCCACCCGGCACAGTGCATCAGCCCCCTGGTGCAGGAAACTCCAGCTTTGTCACTGGTACTCCACCATTCCCTGGTTCTGCATCAACAGTTGCTTTGCCAGCTGGACCCCGGTGGGGCCCCCTCTGGGTAGGCTGGGGCTTCTCACCAATATCCTCTGTGTCTCTGGCCCCATCTGCAAATGCTTGTGAGGGGTAGGGGTTCTTCCAACAATGTGGCAGACATTCTGATTTCAGCAATTCCTCCCCCCCCCCCCCCCCCCCCCCGCCCCCAATTCTTTATTTCTCTATTGGCACATTTAGAAACATGATTACTGCTGAAAGAGGCAATACTGCAACTCATTACATTGATGGGACAACAGTATCACGTATTGCAACCAGTATTCAGTACATGAATGGTGCTGTGATCCTGGGGGGGGGGGGGGGGGGGCAATGGTGGACACTTACCTTACCAGGGTGTTTTTAATCTGTCTCCAGGCTCTGAAGGAGACAGTTCTAGGGGGCAGATAGTGGTGGTATTTAATTAGAAGCCGGTCAGGAGTTGTGTCCCCCTCTTCTGAGTAAGTGGGCTCTCTATGGAGGGACATCTTCACATAGTGTGGGATTTTCCTCCATGTGCAAAGCTATATATACACGTTCTCGCTGACATTCTCAGTGGTATGGTTTTTTGCCGCTGTTTGAGGACATGGTAATTCAAGATGTATATTTTGCCTATTTTCGAACCTCTGAAAACGTTTATAATTTGGTTCGATTATAACCCTCCTTTTTTGGATGTTTTGCGATAAATGTCTCTGGCATCATTTAGACGTCATATTGAAAATGCCGCTCAATGCTTCTTAACAAATCTGCGTACCAAAAAAAAATAATTAGAACCTTTACACAAAAATCTTTACTGGTAAGGACTTCTGAGCTAATAATATCATAGAAGGCTTTAGAAATAAAGAGATTACTATGGTACAGATGAACAGTTTTATTACTTTGGCATGAGATTCTTATTTCTGGTTTAAAAGGCAGCACGGTGTTCTTTCTGTTCTGTCCATTAGTTGGGTGATACTGTGCCAAGGTAATTATTATTTTTAAAGAGTTCTGTAATATTTAGTCTGTTAGCTCAGATGTCCTTAGCAGTAAAGATTTTTATATAAAGATGTCATTGTCTTTTCGATTCACAGATTTGTTGAGAATTATTGTTTCTGGTATTCTGGTGATTTTTAATGCATGACAGTAATTCTATTCTGTATTATAGACATCTGTTTGAAAGTTTCCTGTTAATAATTTGGTGTATAGTTTTACTTTTTTATTGTTTTTGCTCCTAAGATGAAGACAATTCTGATCTGAGTAGCTCTAAGTATGGGAATCATCCACTTGTGTCCTTGTAGATGAAAAAGCAGTGTTTTATAGCTAGCAGGATTGATAAGACACACAATCCCTCCCAGAGTTGTTTGCATTGAGATTTGAAACCAGCTGAGAAGACCCACTGTACTCAGGAAGGGCCACACACGCTCAGAACTTTTCACTAAAAGTAGTTCTGTCTTGGCATCATCAGATGATGTTATTCATTTGTCAGCCTCATCAATCTTGCTCTCCTTTTTAGTTAGATTTTATATATATATATTTTTAATGTGTCTCTGCACATACTTTTAAGCGCGGTTTTTTTTTTCAGATCTTTTAAGTACAGAAGTATTGCCACACTGAGACAGACCAAAAGACCATCAAGCCCAGCATCCTGTTTCCAACAGTGGCCAATCCAGGTCACAAATACTTGGCAAGATCCCAAAAATGCTCAATACATTTTATGCTGCTTATCCCAGAAATAATAATGATAATGAAAATCGAAGACGTCCATCTGAGAAACAACCAAATCCAAGCTCTTTGGTCGTGGGAGGAGCCAGCATTCGTAGTGTACTAGTCCCCCTAACATGCCAAGACACCAACCAGGCACCCTAGGGGGCACTGCAGTGGACTTCATAAATTGCTCCCAGGTGCATAGCTCCTTTACCTTGTGTGCTGAGCCCCCCAAAACGCCCCCAAAACCCACTCCCCACAACTGTACACCACTACCATAGCCCTTACGAGTGAAGGGGGGCACCTACATGTGGGTACAGTGGGGTTTGTGGTGGGTTTTGAAGGGCTCACATTTACCACCACAAGTGTAACAGGTAGGGGGGGGCCTGGGTCCGCCTGCCTGAAGTGCACTGCACCCACTAAAACTGCTCCAGGGACTTGCATACTGCTGTCATGGAGCTAGGTATGATATTTGAGGCTGGAAAAAATATTTTTACAAATTTTTTGATGGTGGGAGGGGGTTAGTGACCACTGGGGGAGTAAGGGGAGGTCATCCCCGATTCCCTCTGGTGGTCATCTGGTCATTTAGGGCACATTTTTGTGGCTTGGTTTTATGAAAAAAAGGACCAGGTAAAGTCGTCCAAGTGTTCGTCAGGGATGCCCTTCTTTTTTCAATTATCAGTTGAAGACGCCCATGTGTTAAGCACGCCCCGTCCCACCTTCACTACGCCTCCAACACGCCCCCCGTGAACTTTGGTCATCCCCGCGACGGAAAGCAGTTGAGGATGCCCAAAATCAGCTTTCGATTATGCCGATTTGGGCAACCCTGTGAGAAGGACGCCCATCTTGCGATTTGTGTTGAAAGATGGGCGTCCTTCTCTTTCAAAAATAAGCCTGCTTATCAGCTCTTTGCATTTGACTTAACATTCCTTGTGCCGTTTCTTATTATTTTCAGTCAGTTCCTTCCATTTTCTGAAGGATTTTCTATTAGCTCTAATAGCTTCCTTCACATCACTTTTTAACCATGCCAGCTGTCGTTTGGTCTTCCTCCCTCCTTTTTTAATGCATGGGATATATTTGGCCTGGGCTTCCAGGATGATATTTTTGAACAGCATCCACGTCTGATGTAAATTTTTGACCCTTACAGCTGCTCCTCTAAGTTTTTTTTTTTCACCGTTCTTCTCATTTTTTCATAGTCTCCTATTTGAAAGTTATATGCTAACATAATTGGATTTCCTGATTATAGTTACTCCAAAGCTAATATAAAATCTGATCATATTATGATCACTATTATCAAGCGGCTCTATCACCATTACCTCTTGCACTAGATCATGCGATCCACTAAGGACTAGGTCTAAAGTTTTTCCTTCTCTCATCGGTTCCTGTACCACAGGGGTGTAGCCACGGGTGGGCCTGGATGGGCCCAGGCCCACCCACTTTCCCTCCAGGCCCGCCCACCACATCCCTCGCAGGTCACTGGCTGCCTTTTCTCCGTCCGCAATGAAATTCTTGTCCTACCCGCGGCGCTGCCTCGGTCCCTGCATGCTACCCAGTAGTACCTTCGGTCCCTGCATTCTTTTCTTTGATCGTCGCCGGCAGCGCTGCCATTCACACAGGCAGCTCCGCTCCCCTCTGCCGCGTCCATCCGGTCCTCTCTGATGCACTTCCTGTTTACGGAGGACCAGATGGATGCGGCAGAGGGGAGCGGAGCTGCCTGCGTGAATGGCAGCGCTGCCGGCGACGATCAAAGAAAAGAATGCAGGGACCGAAGGTACTACTGGGTAGCATGCAGGGTCAGGGACCGAGGCAGCTCCGGCAGGGAGGACAAGAATTTCCGTTGCAGCCGTGGTGGGAGAGAGTGATCAAGGATGTTGCCATCAACCCACCTTGATGGAAGGCATCTAACCAAGGAACTGATTGGGCAGGAACAACCAAGGAGCTCTCCTCCCCCACTAGCTATCATGTAGATTTCCAGTAGTTGCCAGGGGCTCAGGAACACTGCAGTCAGCCACCCAAGATATAAGTTTCTTCAGCGGGGAGAAGGTCTTTGGCTGATGGGGCTTAGGGATCCCCCCCGCCCCCCCCCTCCCCCCCGCACAGGTCTTTTGTTTACCTTGAGGGAGGTGCCAGGAGGGAGTGGAGGAGGGGTGGAGATGAAATTTTTGGCCCATCCACTTTGCCCTCGGGCTCACCCTAAATTGGCTGTCTGGCTACGCCACTGCTGTACCAGCTGCTCCATAAAGCTGTCCTTGATTTCATCAAGGAATTTTACCTCCGTAACATGCCCTGATGTTACATTTTCTCAGTCAATATCGGGTAATTGAAATCACCCATTATTATTGTCTTGCCCAGTTTGTTTGTGTCCCTAATTTCCTTAAACATTTCTGCATCCATCTGTTCATCCTGGCCAGGTGGACGGTAGTACACTCCTATCACTATCCTTTTCCCCTTTACACATGGAATTTCAATCCGTAGGGATTCCAAGATGTGTTTTGTTTCCTGCAGAATTTTCAATCTATTTGATTCAAGGCCCTCCTTAACATACACTGCTACCCCTCCACCAATTCGATCCACCCTGTCACTACGATAAAATTTGTACCCTGGTATGACAGTGTCCCACTGGTTATCCTCTTTCCACCAGGTCTCAGAGATGCCTATTATATCTAATTTTTCATTTTGACGTCATAGGTTGTACGTTATAAAAATAGAGTGTTAGGACATAGTTCTCGTCTACTTACGAATACAGCGTCAAGCCAGTGGTTTGCTGTCCAAGTTTTTTTTAAGATTGTGAGTGGTAAGTTTAGAACCCTTTATTCCTTTCTTCCTCGTGAGTGATTCTTATTTCCTTGCACTAATTGGAAATAAGGCAGTTTCCCTTGTTGTTTTTTATCTCTTGGCTTTGGCAGTTCAAAAACTCGATTTTCATGTTACATCCTATGGTGCACCTTTCAGTTGGTGTCACCAGGGTTTATACACATTGTTTCTAACTATTTGGTACATAAGGTGTTTGTTTATTTCTTGGGAGGTTTTTCGATTTTTCTGTGACCATAAGAAAGAATATTATCAGATATTTATAATATTCACCAATTTCTGTGGTGATTCTGAAGTGAGTACCGTTGTCATTTTCTTAGCTGCTCGCTTTTCTGTTATTTTTAGTAGTTCTTATATTTTTTTCCAACCAAGCCTATTTCATTTTTGAGCCAGCTTGTTTTGTTTTTTTATCTCCATTTCATAATTGTATACAATGAAGAGTTACGTTATGTTTCATCCTCCTTTCTATGAGAACTTTTTTTGAAGCAACTACAGATATGTTCATCGACATGTTGAAAATGTTTCTTCATTTAGAAGAAGTGGTCATACAATTTTTGATAACCCCTTTTTTTTTAACCAGTGATTTTTTTTGATTCAGGAGATAAGGTCACACAGTTTTTGCTATCTTTATGTTCATTTTCTATAGCATTTTTATAGTGTGTTTAAGAGAAATCTAATCCGTTGGGTATTACACACACAGCGGTTCAGTTCCGAAATCTTTGATTTTATTTTGAAAATTGATACCCTGCTCCACCTTATATTTATGCATATACAGTATACTTCACGTATTTGATGTTTTCTCTGAGTCTACAACAGCCATTTATAAAAATGTATATAAATATAAGTGTATTTTATTTAAAAATTTTCATCTTATACCTGGTTTTGTATATTGTTCAATAGGAGACTTTATCTGATGATATTTCTGGGAATATGTAGGATTTTACTTAATTCCTAGGTAGGAACCCCTTTTTTTATATATTTTGTATATTATATATGTTTTTGTAATGTCTTAGATTTTCACTTATATGTTTTAGATTTTTATTTTGAGTTTTCTGTACTCTTTAGACCCCTGATACTGGCCGGTAGGGCCGAAACACTAGTTGTGTCGGGGCTCCTTTACTGCTATTAAAATTTTGAAGTTTGTTAGACACCATCTGCAAGAGGATTCATTTTTTTCGCCACTGTTTTTGCCTGGTGGTTTCTTCCAAAGTATACATATTCAGGTCTTTGTCTGTTCTGATATATATATATATATTTTTTTTAAATTTGGATTTTGCTCACACCTTTTTCAGTAGTAGCTCAAAGTGAGTTGCATTCAGGTACACTAGGTGTAGTTCCCTGTCCCAGGAGGGCTCACAAACTAAGTTTATACCTGAAGCAGTGGAGGGTTAAGTGACTCGCCCAAGATGACAAGGATCACAAGTCATAAGGACAGGGGTGTAGCCAGACTTCGGTGGGAGGGGGTTCCAGAGCCTGAGGTGAGGGGGCACATTTTACCCCCCCCCCCCCCCCCCCATTGCCAAACCGCCGCCACTTTTCACAACCTCCTGCCCCCGCGAACCCTCCCCCCCCCAACCTTCGGTTTTGCTGGTGGGGGACCCCAATCCCCGCCAGTCAACGTCCTCTTCATCCTGCAGTCAAAGTATTCGTTCTGTTGCATGCTGACGTCCTGCACGTACAACGTGCAGGACGTCAGCATGCAACAGAACAAAGACTTTTTTGACTGCAGGACGAAGAGGACGTCGGCTGGCGGGGATTGGGGTCCCCCACCAGCAAAACCGAAGGTAGGCCGGGGGGTGGTGGTCGAGAGGGTAGTTGGGAGGGGGTCCAGGAGGAAATCTACGGGGGCCCAGGCCCCCTCAGGCCCCACGTCGCTACGCCACTGCATAAGGAGCAGTGGGATTTGAACCAGCCACCTCTGGATATCAAGACCCGGTGCTCTAACCACTAGGCCACTCCGCCACTCTATGATGAGCCACTGACCAAGTTCTTTAGCTTGTTTGTGTGTGTTTTCTTTTTCTCTTTCCTTTTCCTTCTCTCCTCTGTCCTGTTATTTTTGTAGTTCCTTTCCCTCTTATTTTTTTTTTTTATTGTGACCTGCTGAGATGATTATGTACTTATGATGTGGTATATCAAGAATAAACTAACTTGAGCCATTTTAGTAGCCGCCCTCTGAACTGACTCCATCCTATTTATACCTTTTGAAGGAATGGTCTCCAGAACTGTACACAGTACTCTAAATTAGGTTTCACCAGAGACTTATACTGATGCACTATCACCTCCTTTTTCCTGCTGGCCATTCCTCTACTTATACACTCAAGCTTCCTTCTGGCATTTGCTTTACCTTTTCTACCTGTTTGACCACCTTAAGATCATCAGATGC
Source organism: Microcaecilia unicolor (assembly GCF_901765095.1). Lineage (NCBI taxonomy): Eukaryota > Metazoa > Chordata > Amphibia > Gymnophiona > Siphonopidae > Microcaecilia > Microcaecilia unicolor. The sequence continues at coordinate 645,244,979 of NC_044032.1, read as the reverse complement.
TATTGCTTCCAAGTTCCATTCTTTCGTACACAGAAGTACTTCACTCCCTGTACTATACTGCTCCCTCAGGGTTTTGTAGCCCAAAAGCATGACCCCTACAATTTTTAGCATTAAATCTTAGCTGGCAGTTCTAGACTGTTCTTCAAACTTTGCTAGATCCCGCCTCATATTATCCACACCATCAGCGGTGTCTACTGTTTTACAGAGTTTAGTACCATCCAGAAAGACAAGCCTTTCTAGACAGCTTTTCTGCAATATCGCTTACAAAAAATGTTATAAAGAATTAGTGCATAGACCAACCCCTGTGGCACACCACTAATAACATCACATCTATATCCTATCTAAAATAAAACTTTGATAAAATAAATGTCAAACATTGAATAAGAGCTGCCTAATCATTCTTGATTTAAACATTTTTTTTCCTGATTTGAAAGACTGGAGATCCCAAGCAGTACATATATATATCATCTTTTCTTTCAATCTGTCATACTAATTGGTGGACAGACATTCCACCTCAGAAATAGATGAGTTTCTGAAGTGTCTTAAAGAAAAAGGTATTTGATCCTTCTTGGTGCCCAACTGAATCCGACTAGAACGCACCCAACAAATTATTTGACAGATGAAAGAAGGATGATAATTGTGATAGTGTAATCAAAATAATAATCATCAAACAAGTTGTAGGTAACAGAATAGATGAAAGCAGATTAAGACTGAAATGGCCCATCCAGTTTACCCAGTAAGATGCAGAGTACCCCTCACCCCCCCATGCCTTGGTTGAAGATTTCTAACCATCTCTCTGTCTTCTTAGGACAGCAAAAAATATATATTTCACTGCAGTTTGAGCTGAAGTACTCAACCTGGTTTCTATACTACTTGAATTTACACTACCCAGATTGTAATGGTCTCAAGTACAAATCTGTTCATAACATACAGAGAGGGGCATAATTGAACGAAAACGCCTATCTCCATGGGCGTTTATCTCCGAGAACGGGTCCGTGAAGGGGCGGACCGAACCATATTTTCGAAAAAAATAGATGCCCATGTTTTATTCAACAATGTGTGAGCTGGGCGTTTTTGTTTTTCAGCGATAATGGAAAATGAAAGCGCCCAGCTCAAAAACGAATAAATCCAAGACATTTATTCGTGGGAGGGGCCAGGATTCGTAGTGTACTGGTCCCCCTCACATGCCAGGACATCAACCGGGCACCCTAGGGGGCACTTTTACAAAACCAAAAAAACAGGTAAAAGAGCTCCCAGGTGCATAGCACCCTTCCCTTGTGTGTTGAGCCCCCCAAATCCCCCTCAAAACCCACTGCCCACAAGTCTACACCATTACTATAGCCCTAAGGGGTGAAGGGGGGCACCTACATGTGGGTACAGTGGGTTTGGGGGGGTTGGACGACTAATAAGCATTAAGCAGCACAATTGTAACAGGTAGGGGGGATGGGCCTGGGTCCACCTGCCTGAAGTCCACTGCACCCCCTAACAACTCCTCCAGTGACCTGCATACTGCTGCCAGGGAGCTGGGTATGACATTTGAGGGTGAAAATAAATATTTGTGAAACATCATTTTTTTGTGGTGGGAGGGGGTTAGTGACCACTGGGGGAGTCAGGGGAGGTCATCCCCGATTCCCTCCAGTGGTCATCTGGTCATTTAGGGCACTTTTTGGGGCCTTATTCGTGAAAAAACAGGGTCCAGGAAAAGTGTCCTAAATTCTAGCTAAAAACGCATACTTTTTTCCCATTATCAGTGAAATGCGCCCATCTTTGTTTGGCAGATAACCACGCCCCAGTTCCGCCTTCGCCACACCTCTGACACGCCCCCATAAACTTTGTCCGCATCCGCGACGGAGTGCAGTTGAAAACGTCCAAATTCGTCTTTCGATTATACCGCTTTATTCGTTTTTGTGAGATAAACGTCCATCTCCCGATTTAGGTCGGAACTTGGGCGTTTTTCTCGTTCGATTATAAGCAGGATAGTAACATAGTAGATGACGGAAGAAAAAGACCTGCACGGTCCATCCAGTCTGCCCAACAAGATAACTCATATTTGCTGCTTTTTGTTTATACCCTACTTTGATTTGTACCTGTGCTCTTCAGGGCACAGACCGTATAAGTCTGCCAGGCACTATCCCCGCCTCCCAACCACCTCCAACTTTACATTTATAGGCACTCAACTGTGAAATGCTTTACCCTAATCAGTAAAATCTATCCAGATCTACCTAAATGTCAGAAAATTATTGAAGTCCGTACTGTTTAAAAAAGCTTACTGTTCAGGTTTAACATAATTCTGATCAACTCCTAATCTTAACAAGGTTCATGAACACTAATTATTCTTTATTATCTTTGTACATATTGTTTGTTTTATATGATACTTACTATCTTTACTTTTTTAAGCCGCCTTGAGCCTGCTCTGTGTGGGAAAGCGCGGGGTACAAATGTAATAAATAAATAAATACTCTTGCCACTTAGAAGTCCTGTGTGTATGTTCCATGCCTTTTTACAAATTTCATGACTGATTTTATCACTGCAGTCTCCTCTGGGATAGCATTCCACCCTTTTCTTGAAAAGAATATTGTGCTGTACTGTACGGCGATATAGCAAACACTTGCAATAAACATAAACCTACATAGCTAGGTCTCATTTTTTACACCCCCTGGTGCCAACTCTGCACCATTGTGGTTGTTTTCCTCTGGGTTGCCTCTATCCTCTTTATACCCTTACTCAGATAAGGCCTCCCCAAACAATATGTACAAGAGCATTATCAGCTCCTTTTTGTTTTGCTTATTCCTTTCTCTATATAACCTCACATCCTCCTGGTCTTGGCTACTACCATATCACATTGTTGAATTACAAAGAACAATACAACAAAGGGTTATCTGATACGCAAAGGTGAAGTATGGAACACACAATCCAAAGGCAAACCATCAAGTAAATCAATGTGCTATTCACCTTAATCGTATAAATGTCTAAACATGTAAAAGTGTGTGTGTGTGTGTGCACGTATTTATGTATGAGTATGTTCACACACACACATGTATAAGATGCATTACCAAGAGTCCAAATTAATGCTGCCACACTGATAATTGAACTATTTCCCAATTACCCAATGTGCTGGTGTATTTGGGTGGTTCTTCTATTTCTGGCACAGTTTGGTGAAATTTCTTGTTTTTTTTTTTCTTTTATATAGCTCTCTGGAAGAACTGTTTGTATTAATGCAGATTCCTTCTTCAACTAATAGGTGAAACTCACATTTGAAACACCAGTGGTGGAAGCAGAAATTTCTATGGAGGCAAAGGAGAAGCAAGTACAGTCAAATATGAACAACCTGACCAAGCTTCTATGGGGAGAAAATAATTCAAATGTTCAGTTGGCTTTTCAAGAAATACCTCATATCGCTATGTACCTCAGCCTGAAACTGGACTCCGATACTTCCAAGGAAGAGGTATATGACTAACAGTAGCAAAAATGCTAGTGGTGGAATTTAGTGGAGTTTTGATTTCTAATGCAAAGTGTAAGACTGACAAATAAATAAAAGGAACAAAGCCCCTACAAGCAGCAATGTCAAAATAGGGGTGAACCAAAGAAACTCTCTAGCCGGGAGATGAAATAACGTAACTTTCCTTAGCGTCCCTCCGGACCGGACCAGGATTGGACTGTTGGGTTGTGCCCGCCTACCAGCAGGTGGAGACTGAGAAAAACTCTGACTCTAGAGAGCCAATAGGAGCCCTGGCCATGTGACCTTAGCCTCAGTATTTTCTCAGTCTCTCAGCAGGTAGGAAGTGAGCCCATTAGTCTCTCTCTCTCTCTCTCTCTTTTTCTCTATAAGATATTACAGATATATTTATAATACTTCTTCTGTGCCTGGAATCGTAATTAGAGGCTTGACAGGGTTTCTTTTCTTTCTTTGACAGCCTCTGGGGTGTTAAACTCGGGTGTCTCGAGTCCACCCCCCTTCCTCCCCATCTCCCTGGCTTAGCAGGGAAGGGCCGTCCCTTTCTCTGGAAAGGTGTACCGTCTTTGGGAGAGGCAGCCACTTTTAATAGTCAGCTGTTTTTAAAGAATTAAATCAAGTAAAAGAAAATTAAAAGAATTAATTCAATTGAAAGGAATTTAAAGGAAGTAGTTTTTGCTTTCCCCAGGCTTTTAACGAGCAGGTAGCTCTTCTGTCTTATTCTGTTTGAAGAGTCTTTATTTTCTTTTCTGGCGGAGCTATTAAAAAAAAAAAAAAAAAAAAAAAGTGATAAGTCAGCGTCTGTGACTTTAATCGGCGGTTTTTTGTTATCTTAATTATTTTTCCTCTGCTATCCGGCGGCGTTAGCGGCGGTAGTTGTAAAAAAAAAAACAAAAAAGAGGCGCGAACTGTTAAGCGCGTGCTCGCTCTTGGACGGGTCTGTATAGCTTGGGAGCTGTATTGATGGTTCCTGTTCGGGCCAGAGGCTAAACCATGTTTTGTGCGGCATCGGAGGCTGTTTTTCGGCGGCACGGATTTCCTGCTTCTTCGTCGGTCCGGTCACTGGTTTTCTCCCCCGAACTTTATTCTTCTCATTTTGGCGCGCTTGGCCGCCATTGTTTTGCTTGCAGCTGCAATTTCCCTTGACGCGGCAGCGTTTTTCTGCTTTTACTGTGTTTGGCTGTTTGTGCAATGGAAAGGAGATATTGTTTCTCCGGTAGTTGGGGCAATTGGTAGTATATTTGCCCCGAAATTAATTTTTACATGTATTTTTCAAGCTATTAAAAAAAAAAAAAAGAAATGCTACGATGCGAATGGCGCTCATTTTGTTTTTCCCTCTGTTTTTTCTCCGTCGGGGACTTTTTGGTTGCTAGCAATGTTGTGAAGTAAAGTGCAGCTCAGTTGGCGATTTCTTTGTTCTTGGCAAGACTCCGATTCAAAGTGCAGCTCAGTCGGGAATTCTCTGTTTTTGACAATGGGGCGAATTAAATTGTATCTCAGCTCCAAAATAACCATTTTCCTATTCCTTTCCCTTGTGTGTGATGTTTGGAGGAAAGGTCTTCGCTATTGTCTAGCGCAGTTTTTATGGGGGTCCAGTGTACGTCACTCTGTGTCTTTCTCATTTCCTGGTGAATAGGACTACATTTTCTAATAGTCAATTGATTAGTACTTTACAAATCTGGCCATAATATCTTAGTTCCTTTCAAGCATTTCCCTTCATGGCTATGATGTTATACAGTGTTTTTAAGAACTTAACAAACATTTTCTATGGCATAGGCTATCTGGTTCAGGTGCCATGTGGATAGAACTACATTGCCGGATAGTCTATTGTTTGGTACTTTACAATGCTGGATATAAAATCTTAATTCCTTTCAGGAAATTTTCCTCCGTGGCTATGTTCTTATACAGTATTTTAAGATCTTAACAAACGTTCTCTAGAGCGTAGGCTGTATGGTTCAGATGCCATGTGCAATGAAATACATTGTCTGATACTCAATTGTTGCGTACTTTGCAATTCTGGACATAAGGTCTTACTTCCTTTCAGCAATTTTCTTTCATGGCTATGCGTTCTCTTTGGCATAGCAGATGACAGCTGCATAGGCTACATGGTTCAGATGGTTCTCATATTCTAGGAGACTCAGTCCTGTCTACCGAGCACCCAGTTTTCTCAGCTGCTTTAGAAGGCATGTTTTATTCACGTCTTCTCTACTTTCCAACTGTCTTGGAGTTTCTCATGTGTTATCTTAGTTTTCTTCTAGGACTTACAAGATATATGTCCACTTAGGGAGTAAAGTTATCCGGTCAATTTGCATTTTCTCCCACTTAAGGATATTGGGAGGTCCTCACGCCATCTACTTGTATTTTTGTTTCCTCTATCTATTCAGCCTGGGCACATGGTAAACATTCTGGTTTTGTCCAGTATGACCATCCATAATATCTGCTATCCCTTTCTCTTCCTTACAGATTTTAGGGTCTTGTTTCAAGCTTTCTTGACGTCAGGTACAGTCTTGTCTCCTGTGGCACAAATTCACCACCTTTTCCGTAATAGGTATTTTCCAAGTCTATTCCTTTTCATTTTCATTTTATTCTTCCTCTCTCCGGAGTTTTTTTTTCTCTTGGAAGGAGATTCACTCATTTTCTGTGCATTTTTTGCCATAAGGGCATAAGTGTTGCCATAATGGGAAAGGCCAAGAGTCCCCATCCTGTTTTCAGATGGGGTCAATCCAGATTGCAAATACCACATTCATATCTCGTGAGTGTGCGTCTGTTCATCTCTGTACATCTCAGTGAGGAAGGAGGCATGACATGATACAAGGTTTGGGGAGATCCGGTAAAATTAAAGGCCAGTGTGTCTCAGTCCACGCTCAACATATGGTGATCCTTTCATTTTCATTCTATACGTCCTCACTCCAGACCTTCCTTTCAATTGGAAGGGGATTCTTTCACTTCCTGTGCATTTTTGCTATTAGTATATGAGTATTGTCATACGGGGAAAGTCTAAGAGTCCATTAAGCCCAGCATCCTGTCCTCAGTTGTGGTCAATCCAGGTTGCAAGTACCACATTCATTTCTTATGGGTGTGGGTCGGTACATCTTAGTACATCTCAGTATAGGAGGAGTAATGTCCACGATACGAGGATGATGAGAAGGTCCTCATTACCAGTTTTCTTGCCCTGCTCTTCGGTCTCACGTCGGCTCCGCGCACTTTTTTCTTAAGTTATGGTCGTAGTAGCAGCGGCGCTCATGAAACAACGTCTCCTCGTTTCATCCTTTCCTAGATGTCTGGTTCATTACAGACAGTCTTATTGGCAGAGTTGTCAGGTCAAGCAACGGGTGGTGCATTTCGGGCACACTCTAGGTTACGGGGTGCATGTAGCCAGGTCTCTCATTTGATCTCTCTTTTGAGCTCTTGTGTGATCTCATTAGATTTCGTAGCATGTCTCTATTTTTTCTCTCTTTGTTTAGTCAAGTTGGCGCAGACTGTTTTTGTCTTCTCTACAAGCGTCCCACTTTCTGTTTTCTCTGGATGTTCTTGGGCCTTCGGCCATTACCTTGCTCTATTTTGCAGAGTAAAATTTTACTTTCTAGCTCCCAAGAAGGAATTTTTTCTTCATTCTCTTTGGAGTCTCGGTAGTCTTTTTGGCAGCTTTTCACTCCGTCAATTTCGTGACCATTGATAAAAAAAAAAAAAAAAAAAAAACTTCTGGGAGTTCTCAATGGATAGTACCTTAAGGGGAGGTCCCAGTTCTAGAACTACTTCTTTTCGCTCTGACCTTCCATGTGCCTCGCTTACTCTCTTGCTAAAAAGACTTGTCAGCGGCAGAGATAGATGCCCTCTCGTATCGAGATATTTATCTCGGATGGAATTCCCTCCGCTCAGTTGGCCTCTGTATTCTCACTAGTGCAGCACTTGGGTCTGGTGGTTGAGATTGAGCATTCTTCCTGCAAGTATGCTGGGAGCATATACACAGTGAGCAGTTTTTTGTGGCTGCATCTGTGAAAATATATATGTATATGTATAGTTCTACTACATAAGTACATATTTAATTCCACACTGGGAAAAGCTCAAAGGTCCTATCGAGCCCACCTTTCGGTCCACAGCCAATCCAGACCATGTGCACCTGGCTAGATTCCTAAACGTACAAACATTCTATACATGTTATTCCTGGAACTGTGTAGTGTTTTATGGACTTCTATGTGTATCTAACAGATGAAAGGTACTAACAAGTGTCTACTGTTGATTTATTCCCGTTTTCACTAATTGGGGTCTACGACAAGAGTCTCAGGTGATCTGCTTACAGAGGCAAAGGCTACAGATGATTCTTTCTCTCTCATTTGAATTGCGCTCTGAGATATGTTTTCTTCATGTTGGGTAACTGCAGCGGCTGTCAGTTTATTTGGACCTTCAGTCTAGTTTGCAGCAGGGATTTAGGTACCTTCTTCTTCTGCATAGTATTTAACTGCATTCTTGTTTTTACCTATTTAGCTTCTAGTGATCAGGTACTTTCTCACTGACAGGCTTTACATACTTCCAATCTGTTGCTAGGTCAGCAATAGTCTACGATATCTGGAGTATTGTACTTCAGGATCTCGGTTTCCACTTTCTCAGCTGAGGTAGATTCATTGCAGTTTTTTGTTTCCAGGCGGCTCTGCTTCTACCTTTGCCATCTTTCTTTCAGTCGTTTTTTTTTTCTCGAGTCTCTCTGTCCTTTGCGCTGCACTGATAGTGCGGTAGGGGACATTATATAGCGGCCACTTGGTACGGGACAATGTTCAGCGTCACTTGAACTTTTCAGCTTTTTTGCTTTGTAGTCATTCTATTTAGTTTATTGGCGGTTCTTGGATCGTCAAGCTTTTGGCTTCGTATTCATCCTAGTTTGGGTGTTTTTAGGGACTCTACCGCATTCTCAATGTCTGTCCCTCCCGTAAGATTACTGCTTTGGTACTTCCCAACAGTCCAATCCTGGTCCGGTCCGGAGGGACGCTAAGGAAGGAGAAATTAGATCTTACCTGCTAATTTGCTTTCCTTTAGTCCCTCCGGACCGGACCAGGCCCCTCCCATGTTCTATCAACTCTTTAGATTCTTTTATTAAGTTTGGAAGTGGAATGTTTAAAAAAAAAAAAAAACAACAGATACTGTATATATATATATATATATATATATATATATATATATATATTTTAAAAAAATGACTTTGCGTGGTCCATACCACTTCTCTGGTGGTTGCTGGTGAGCTCAGTTGCTGGAATATATACAAAACCTTAATGGGTCATACCACTTCTCTGGTGAGAGTTGCTGGTGAGCTCAGTTGCTGGAATATATATAAAACCTTAATGGGTCATACCACTTCTCTGGTGAGAGTTGCTGGTGAGCTCAGTTGCTAGAATATATATATATATATATATATAAAACCTTAATACCACTTCTTTGGTGAGAGTTGCTGGTGAGCTCAGTTGCTGGAATATATATAAAGCCTTGAATATGTTATACCACTTCTCTGTTGAGAGTTGCTGGTGAGCTCAGTTGATGGAATATATATAAAACCTTGAATATGTTATACCACTTCTCTGGTGAGAGTTGCTGGTGAGCTCTAATATGAATGGGCCATGCCACTTCTCTGGTGAGAGTTGCTGGCGAGCTCTAATACAAATGGGCCATACCACTTCTCTGGTGAGAGTTGCTGGTGAGCTCTAGTACTCGGTTTTGCCGAGGAATTTGTGGCTGCTAGGATTCCATACGGCACAGAAGTTCTTTCTTTCCTTCCTGCTTTGTTATTCAAATACTGAGGCTAAGGTCACATGGCCAGGGCTCCTATTGGCTCTCTAGAGTCAGAGTTTTTCTCAGTCTCCACCTGCTGGTAGGCGGGCACAACCCAACAGTCCAATCCTGGTCCGGTCCGGAGGGACTAAAGGAAAGCAAATTAGCAGGTAAGATCTAATTTCTCCTTATTGAGCACCACAACAGTTAAAAGACCCGACACGGGGCCATGTTTCGGCAGAAAAACAACCGCCTGCTTCAGGGGTCACAAAGAGGGGCGTTTTCGAAAGGGACGGCCAAGTTGCGATTCGGACCACCTTGCAAAACAGCAAAATCCAGGGGCTGGGAAATCCGTATTTTCGAAACAAGGTGGACGCCCATCTTTCGTTTCGAAAATACCGTCAGGGACGTCCAAATCCTTAAATTTCGCCGTCCCTAGATTTGGACGTCCCTAGACATGGACGTTTCTGATTGTCGTCTATTTTCGAAACCAAAGACGTCCATGTCAGAAACGACCAAATGCAAGCCATTTGGTCGTGGGAGGAGCCAGCATTTGTAGTGCACTGGTCCCCCTGACATGCCAGGATACCAGCCGGGCACCCTAGGGGGCGCTGCAGTGGACTTCATATATTGCTCCCAGGTACATAGCTCCCTTACCTTGTGTGCTGAGCCCCCCAAACCCACTACCCCCAATTGTACACCTCTACCATAGCCCTTATGGGTGAAGGGGGCACCTAGATGTGGGTACAGTGGGTTTGTGGTGGGTTTTGGAGGGCTTGCTCTTTCCTCCACAAACGTAACAGGTGGGGGGGGGGGGATGGGGCTGGGTCCGCTTGTCTGAAGTGCACTGCACCCACTAAAACTGCTCCAGGGAGCTGCATACTGCTGTTCTGGACCTGAGTATGACATCTGAGGCTGCCACGACATATTTTTAAAGATGGTTTTTGAGGGTGGGAGGCTCAAGTTAGTGACCACTGTGGGGAGTAATGGGCGGTCATCCCCGATTCTCTCTGGTGGTCATCTGGTCATTTCGGGCACCTTTTTGTGCCTTAGTCATAAGAAAACACGTCCGGGTGAAAACGTCCAAGTGTTCATCAGGGACATCCTTGGTTTTTTTTGATTATGGGTCAAGGACGTCCAAGTGTTAGGCACGCTCAAGGCCCGCCTTCGCTATGCTACCGACACACCCCCTTGAACTTTGGCCATCCTTGCGACGGAGTGCAGTTGGGGACGTCCTAAATCGAGTTTCGATTATACCGATTTGGACATCCCTGGGAGAAGGATGTCCATCTTCCGATTTATGTCGATAGATGGACGTCCTTCTCTTTTGAAAATGAGCCCATATGTATACTAGAAGCATCCTTGGCCTTAGGACCTACCCTTCCAGAGGCCTCTTAACTCGAGGTCTCTCCCTGGGAAGTCTCTTGCTTTGGGATCTCCTAGAACTGTTCTGGCTCAGGGAATTTAACCATCTCCTTTCCCGAGCCCCACCACTCTGGCTCAGCCTCTGACATGGCAGGTTTAATGCCACCTTCTGTAAGGTGGCTAAACTATAACCTCAGTGAGGACTCCCTGCCACTATACTATTCGCTCCCTCATGATGCGCGAAGCGTGTGGGAGCAGACAAATGCAGGAGAGAGGAGATTTGATGGAGACATTTAAATATGTCCTTGGCATAAATGCACAGGAGTTAAGTCTCTTTCCACTGAAAGGAAACTCTGGAATGAGGGGTTATAGGATGAAGGTGAAAGAGGATAGGATCATGAATAATCTAAAGAAATACTTTTTTTTATGGAAAAGGTGGTGGATGCATGAAATGGCCTCCCAGTGGAAGTGGTGGAGATCCAGTATCTGAATTCAAGAACGCAAGGGACAGTCACACAGGATCTCTAAGGGAGAGGAAGAGATAGTAGATGGTATGGATGGGCAGACTGGATGGCTAAATGACCTTTATTTTTTCTATTTCTATTGGGGTAAACTTGGTGCCTTTGATATAGGTGTCACAATGTGGTGCATTTAGTACCAATTCTGTAACGGCATTTAAGAGCTACCTACCCTGTTACAGAAGCCTAGGGTAAAGGCTCCTAGGCACACCAAAACTTTGGCATGCCCAGTTATGGCAGGTCACTGGCTGGTGTTTTGGCATCATATGATGCATGCAGCTAGTAGTATTTGATAAGTTGTGTGCATCGTGTGGTGATCTGCCCATAGTCTGCCCTGCTCTTCCCATATTATGCCCCTCTTGCAGGTATGCTAAGTGAATTTAGTGCATACTTTATACACTAGCACCTATGCACATAAATGCCAATGAAACGCATAAGAACTAATATTCTACAGCCTACATGCGCACTTGGCACAAGCTTAAAGAATTGCCTTTTATGTTTGTACATAAAATACATTTAACAAGGTTTAGGAAAAAAATCTGATGCACATTGAAAAATACTATAGCGTGCAGGTAAAGGTAAAAAAAAAAACAACAACAACAAAATGTTTGCTTTCAGAGCAGCAGAGAACAGAGAGCAAAAGTAAACTGACAGGAGATGGCTTAAGACTTCCTAGTGGCGCTGCCACCACCAGTAATGCTCGAGTGTGCTCCCTGTTTTGTTTTTCATTTTTTATTTTGTAGCTTACATTTCTCACCAATACGGTCCATCCAGTCTGGCCAAGAAGATAAACTCATAGCATAAGGTATGATGCGATACTACATATGTATACTTGATCTTGATTTGTCCTTGCCGTTTTCAGGACACAGACCGTAGAAGTCTGCCCAGCACTAGCCTTGTTCTCCAGCTACTGAATCTGTCATCAAAGCCCCAGTTCAGCCCATCCATATTGTGAGCTGGTCACCCTTCCAGACTCCAGCCAGGGCTGACCCTGCTTAGCTTCCTCCACACACACACACACACACACACACACGGTCACTGCTGGGCTGTAGCCTTCTTGGTAACTCACAGGATTCTGTCTCAAACACTGGAGAGCTTTCTGCCTCCTCTTCGCCCTTCACAAAACGCTCATCAACACCAGGCTTCTTATGATTAAGGGTTTTATGAATGGCCATTTAACATACTCCTCATGGCTTATTTCTTCTTTAACATCAACATTTCTTCTTCTTTAACATAAACATTTCTTCAAGTCAAACATAACAGAAAGACACTTTACTCAGAGCCTGCTACTTAAACCCTTCTCAAACTTAAGACAGTTCCTCAAACTCAGTCAAACACAAGCATCTACTTTCCTTCTCCAGCTGTCACCTGTTCCAGAGAGAGCTTCCCCAGTGTTTCCATCTCCCCCCTACAGCTTTCCACCACTCTCTTAATAAAGCTGCCTGCAACCCTCTCACACCTGGTTCAATTTCCCAATCAACTGCCGGCTTCTCACTCTCCTGCCTAGAGTCCTCCCCCTGACTCTGATTCCCTTGCTGCTGCAGTGCATTCTGGACCTTGTAGTTCCCTGCCTCCTCACAATATCTGGCCAGCCACGATCAGGGCACAGACCTTAGAAGTCTGCTCAGTACTGGCTTTGCTTCTCAATTATTGGAGTTGCTATCTAAGCACTGCTAAGTTTGTTTGGCTCAATTCTCTTTCCATACAGGATTCCTTTATTTATTTCTACTTTTGTACCCCACATTTTCCCACCTATTTGCAGGCTCAATGTGACTTACATAGTACCGTAGAGGCGTTTGCCAATTTGGTTGATAGCAGATACAAAGTTATATTGTGGTCAGATGAGGTAGGTGTGGATCAGGCATCAAGGGGTCGAAGGAAGTGAAGATTATAAATTGTCCAATACGATCATTAGTTATGCTGTGTTGGTGGGTGCTGGGATTTATGTTGGATTGGTGGAATACGCCTTTTTGAAGAGGTGAGTTTTGAGTGATTTCCTGAAGTTTAAGTGGTCACGGATTGTTCTCACAGCATTTGGGAGTCCGTTCCATAGTTGTGCGCTTATGTAGGAGAAGCTGGATGCGTAAGTTGTTTTGTATTTTAGTCCTTTACAATTTGGATAATTTAGGTTTAGGTATGATCGTGATGATCTGATTCTGTTTCTGGTTGGTAAGGTACTACGCCGTAGATGATTTTGTGTACCAAGGTGCAGATTTTGAAGATGGTCCGTTCTTTATATTTATTCCATGCATTTTTGAATTCCACTGCCCTCGGAAGGGCATTCCAGGTGTCTGCCACCCTCTGTAAAAAAAAAAAAGTATTTCCTGGCATAATTCATGCAACTTAATTCATAGACAATACCACTAATGTCTATTTAGTATCATATAAAGCAAGTTCATAATGCAGCTGAGATATGAGAAGCTTTTGTAGTTTGTCATTGTGTACTTCAAGGAGTAGTACCAATTTTGCAAGAATTGAGAGCTAAAAATCTTCTCATGTAAATGAGTAAGAGACTGGTGGCCTTTTCACTCTTATGAGTGAGTGGAGGAGTAGCCTAGTGGTTAGTGCAGTGGACTTTGATCCTGGGGAACTGAGTTCAATTGCCACTGCAGCTCCTTGTGACTCTGGGCAACTCACTTAACTCTCCATTGCCCCAGGTACAAAATAAGTACCTGAATATATGTAAACCGCTTTCAATGTAGTTGTAAAAACCTCAGAAAGGCGGTATGTCAAGTCCCATTTCCCTTTCCCTATTTGAGATTCTAGATGGAATGTTGCTACTATTGGAGATTCTAGATGGAATGTTGCTACTATTTGAGATTCTACATGGAATGTTGCTATTCCACTAGCAACATTCCATGTAGAAGCCTGCTCTTGCAGATCAGCAATGCGGCTGCGCAGGCTTCTGTTTCTCTGAGTCTGACATCCTGCACATACGTGCAGGATGTTAGACTCACAGAAACAGAAGCCTGTGCGTCCGCAATTGGTGATCTGCAAGGGCAGGCTTCTACATGGAATGTTGCTAGTGGAGGAGTAGCCTAGTGGTTAGTGCAGCGGACTCTGATTCTGGGGAACTGGGTTTGATTCCCACTGCAGTTCCTTGTGACTCTGGGCAAGTCACTTAACCCTCCATTGCCCCTGGTACAAAATAAGTACCTGAATATATGTAAACTGCTTTCAATGTAGTTGTAAAAACCTCAGAAAGGCGGTATATCAAGTCCCATTTCCCTTCCCCTTCCCTTATGCAAATACCCTAGTATTGTCCTGGTGATTTGTTTAAAGGAGTCTGGATGGTCTTTCAGAAGGCCTTTCAGCAGGCTTTACATATGGCAGTTAATCTTATCTGCACTGCAGTTCATATATGAAATGGAATGGAACTATTGACTACCGCAAAGAAGTATTATTTAAAACTACTACTTTTTTTTTTTTGTAGAGGAGGAGTATTTTACAAGAAAAATGCTCATTTTGCATTCTTGTTAATACATTCCATCAGCTTGGCCTTTTGAAGCTGGGTGTTGAGGTGGCAAGATTAAACTTGCCTTGAAGAGAACTGCTGACCAGCTTGCATTGTACAGTCTGTTTAAAAACTGCTGATTGGAAAGTGTGGACCTTTTGACATGTTCTCGTTTTCTTTTCCTGGGAAAATATTGCTGGTACTCTGGTGATCAGATTAATGAAAGATGCAGGTTTTCTGTTCCCATTATAACTGTGATTAGAAGGAGCTTTATTCTTGAAGAAGCTGGTGCAGAAAATCCTTGTTGCTAACACTCATTTAAAAATAGGGCTAATTAAATCTGGAGAGTGAGGAAAGCCATCCAGGCTCTACACTAACTGGACGTTAAATTCCTTTAAACTGATTGAATTTTCCTGCAAGCTCTTGACGCTTCTTGGACCTTGGCCACATGGATTTTTCGGTTTGTGAAAAAGTAGATATGTTCTTGGGCTAATAATAATTATTATGCACACGTCCCTGCAGGCTTGCTGTCCTGTTAATGCATGTGAACATAAGAGTAGCCATACTGGGTCAGACCAATGGTCCATCTAGCCCAGTATCCTGTTTTCCAAACAGTGGCCAAGCCAGGTCACAAGTACCTGGCAGAAATCCAAATCGTGGCAACACTCCATACTACAAATCCCAAGGCAAGCAGTTGCATCCCACGTCTGTCTCAATAGCAGACTGTAGACTTTTCCTCCAGGAATTTGTCCAATCCTTTTTTAAATCCAGATACGCTAACCGCTGTTACCACCTCCTCCGGCAAAGAGTTCCAGAGCTTAACTATTCGTTGAGTGAAAAAATATTTCCTCCTATTTGTTTTAAAAGTATTTCCATGTAGCTTCCTTGAGTGTCCCCTAGTCTTTGTACATGTAAAAAATCAATTTACTTCTACTCATTCTACACCACTCAGGATTTTGTAAACCTCAATCATATCTCCCCTCATCCGCCTCTTTTCCAAGCTCAGCACAAACTTTCAACCAGCCAGAACATTTACAGATTTTAAACAATCATTACTATTTATATTTATTACTCCACAAACTCACTTGCATACCTCCTCCAAACATCTTCTCTCTTTTTTTTTAATTTGTAAGAAGTCTCTATTATGTATTGAAGAATCCCTGTACAAAGGTTACTACTTGCGAAAAACACAGAATACAATCTTATATGTAAAGATATGCAAGGTATTTCCATATTAACCCTCATGGATGTACTTTGCTATAAAACAATAACAACACTGATTCCAATTCTGCCAACAGCACAAACGACCCCATATTTTAAAAGTTTTAGTAAAGTTGCCTAACCCCTCCCTCTCAACACCCGGCTTCCCCACCACACTAGACCTAAATCCCTCCCCTCTCAACCCAACCCCCCCACCCCTACCCCTTCCCCCTTAACATTCACAGTGTTTCAAAAAGGGCCCCCAAATTACCTCCCACTTTGCCTCCGTATGACCTTGTACTGCCCTGAGTCTCGCCATTTCGCATATGAACCATAATTTGTTTAACCATTTCGTCAAAGGAGGGAGATTAGTGGATTTCCAATATCCGGCGATCACAACTCTCGCCGCCACCATTGCTTGCCTGGGTTAGCAACGCCTGAGACTTAGTGTAAGACCTGGTGTTTTTTTTTTTTTTTGCAAATATAAAAAGCTCGGGGGACCACTTAACAGGCCTTTGAATCCAGTGGTGCAATCTATATTGTATTGCTTTCCAATAGGCCCAAACATCTTCTCTTTAATTTGAACACTGTACAAGCTCACTCTGACTTTAAAAAGTTCTACCTGCACCAGGGACATAGATAGCAATGGCTCTGTTCTCTAACTTTTGCTCACCGCTTCAATAGCCTTCACGCTTGCAGGTTTCTTGTACAATCAGGTATTTTTCTGTCTCTAAAGGGCGCTCAATTTAAAACTATTTTTCACAAAAAGTTGAAGTGGGATTTGAACCTGGGTCTCTCTGTCTGTCCTAATTAGATTGTAAGCTCTGTCGAGCAGGGACTGTCTCTTCATGTTCAAGTGTACAGCGCTGCGTACGTCTAGTAGCGCTTTAGAAATGATAAGTAGTAAGTAGTAGTCTCTTGGTTCTCATCTCACTGCACTAACCATTAGGTTACTCCTCAGATCTGCATGGAAGTTTATTAAATGGTTAATTTAGGGCCTGTTTATTAAGGTGCTCTATCGTTTTTAGCACGTGGGCAAAATTAATGTGCGCTATATGTGTAAGCGCCCATGGGAATATTGTGGGCGCCTACACAGTGCACGCTAAAATGCTAATGTGCTTCTAATATGGCTTAGTAAACAGGGCCCTTAAGAGATTTTAGTACCATGAACGTCCATAGTTCCTGAAGCTGTGATAGATCCCCATATCTCTTGCTAGTTTTACATTCAGGGAAGGGAGGAAGTCAGCAGCCACTGGAGAATTAAGGGGGGGGACGGGACTTTCCTTAATCCCTCCAGTGAACAGCGTCTCAATCAGAGCAACTTTCTATAAAACGCACCAGGTCTAAATAACAATATCCATCCTTTTGGACATAGATAACCCTTCCCCTTCTGAAACTGGAGTTGGATGTCCATAATTTGGCCCCACCCAAAACATGCCCAGACCACACCCCCATGCCATGTGGACATACAATTTTAGATGTCTATATTCCGGCATTATAAAATTGGAATTTGGATGTCCATGAAATATGCATGTCTAAATGCTGGTTTTCAGACATCCAAAACACAAATGTAGCTTCTAAATAAGATTTTTTTTTAATTTTATTTAATTGGATATAGATGTTTACCATATATTATATATGTAAAAACTTTTGTAGATTGATGTTAATTTTGGGTTCCTAATTTATTATTCATTTACTATTAGGTTTTATACTTTTTTTTTTTAATCGAGTTGTATAATTGCTTTGTATAAATATTATCTATGGTGAAGTCTCTTTTTTAAGCTGTATACTTGCTTTTTATATTATCCATGGTGATGCTCTTATTATTTAATTTTACATCTAGATTTATTTTTATTTCTGTTTTTATTATTGATTAAGTTGTTATGTTTTATATGTGTTTTGTTACTAGACCCCTGAGGCAGGCGTCGTTTACGCCGAAACACGGCCTGTGTCGGGTCTTAATCAAGGACTCCTGTTGTCTCAGTCTTGAAGGCCCAGTTGTGCTCTTTTTTCCTACTGTGTGCTTTTCGTGTATACTGTATACCCTCTCTTTTGGCTTTTTGCTTCTAAAATAAGGGTCATAGCTTACTAGTGTGGCTAATTATCTTGCTGTCTGCTTTTTAATGGCTCTATTTAATGACTTTTTTTTTTTTGCATCACTAATTTAATAATATTGAATTTTAACAGCAAGAGATTCTTTATCAGTACTCCATGTCTGAAGCATCCAAAAAACTGAAAAGCGTAAGAGGAATATTTCTGACCCTCTGTGACATGCTGCATAATGTGACTGGAGGACATGTCATCAGGTATTGCTGTCCTAGTATCTTCTTTGTCTTTGGGATTAAACCATTGCTGCATTTTAGCATTTGGGCATTAAAAAGCTCATTAAGAGAGAGTCTGTCACATTACTTTATTTACAAAATATCTTTACAAAAACGTGTTCAAGGTGGAATGCAGCAACAGAAAATAATAAATTCTAGAGCGGAACACTTAGAACAAAAATAACATAAAATGTCTAATATGGGGGTAAACTTATAAGCTTTGCCTGTGTGTAAAGGCTGTTTTACATGCAGAAAAGGCCTTTAATAAAATTGCCCCTCAATATAGGAGGAAGTTATCAAAGTGCGGTAAAGATTGCCTTTTACCACACCTTGATATACCTTGGATTCATTAACCTCTACAGCATGTGAAGAGTTATGCTAGCCCTTGCGCTCAGTAAAATACAGGCCAATAGCTCATAATAAGAGCTAGGCTTCTTAAAATCAAAATCATCTCTGATACAAAAGAGAGCTAGGCTTTGTAAAAATCAGAGATCACCTTTGACACAGTTACATTTCACTGTAGCAAGTGCTGAGCTGGCAAGGGAGGGGGGCATTTGCTCTGGAACTGGCACCTGCAAGACGTCATGAGCAAGAGTTGCTATGGTTATGTAGAGATAGTACTGGGTCAGCTGCACCCCGGGTGAGAACATCCAAAGGAGGGGGCTAGGGAAAGTTTGGGGAAAATGCAAAGTCATCTAATAAGATGCGCTCTGAGCATATCTTGTTTATACTTACAGCTTGATAGTATGTGAAGTCATTTTGATCAACTGATAAGGTCCAAGAACCCTGGTGACAAAGCTGGGGTCCATTGAAATGAATAGGGTGAAAATAGTATAAAAATGGGAGTCAGAAGGGTATTAGAACAGAAGGAAGTCTACAAGAGAAGGAGGGTGACAGACGTGTCGTGAACTGCTGTTCAAACCATACGAATACCTGATTTGCCTGTATTGCTATTGATAAGATTGTAATAAACTATCTTCTTATATCCCAGCGAGTCCTTCTGATTATGGAGTCCGTTAATTCTTGGACTGTGTAAGAGCAGTCTGGGGGAGTATGAGGTCAGAATAGGTGGGGGAACACGCAGAATTATATACACATGTCAGTCCGCAGGTTGCCAAAGCCCATGGTAAAAGAATAAGTGCTTGTGAGCCTCCTTGAGAGAAGCATTATTCCAGTGGCCTGGGAATATCAGGCAGCAGAGCAACACCCCCCCCCCCCCCCAGCTTACCGCCCATTCCCCCAAAAGCCTTACTCAGACCCTCCAGGACTCAAGTCCCACCTAACCACCATCCCCTTCACTCCCCCAACCGGCCCTAGATCCCCCTATAGGCTTACCATTTAAATATTGGTGAACCAGAGGGTCTTCGGCAGGAGTGATGCCTAGTCACTTCTGCCCAGTACAGCACTGTCCATAAACTGCGACCCTAGCAGTAGTCTCATGGAACTACGACGGGGGGGGGGGGGGACGGGGGGGGGTCATCTTTCTTTATACAGAAACATGATCCCTAGTGATAGTTGAAACATTTTGCAGACATTGCTGGGCTGGTCAGGAGTGACTGGGCATCGTTGCTGCCCAAAGACCCCCCTGCACCACCAGTGTAAGATGGTAGCCCTTTAGGGGGGGATCTGGGGCCATTTGGGGAGTAGGGGGGGCTTGGACTTTTTGGTGGTGGGGCATGAGCCGGGGGGGGGGGGGGGGGGGTCTGGAGCAAGGGGGTGACAAAAGAGGCCTTTGGGGGGGTAGGCAATAAGCTGGGCAGTTATTTTTACCATTATTGTTTTGGCCCTACCATGACTTGCGGTGTATTATCACAGGTTGCGTTATAGTATTTACATAGTAATGATATGCAAAACATGCATATGTAACCCTGAGAATAGCGAGTTAAATAAATACATGTGTTCTCAGCAACAGAAAATTCACAAGACTTTCATTTACTGTAGGTAACTGGAGGATTCATAGTAATGTAAGAAAAATCCATATTTGTAGATAGGAGAACCACTGACATCTTCGGTAACCCAGAAACCTTGCTTCATAAGTCCTACATATTTGGCCGCTCCCACAACATACTCTTGTCCTTGCAGCTTTTTCAGCAAAAACCTAAAGCCTCTTTTTGGCCTATACCTCTCATCTTAATGGAACTTTTTGTCCCGCAATATTTTATCTGTTTAACTTTTTATCAAAGTTTCTATAATCCAGTTGGGAAACATAGGGTTAAGTATGCATGTTTTGCATATCATTACTATGTAAATACCATAACATGAGTTGCGGTAATACTTATGCATTCTACCCATATTCCATCCATGTGCACGCCAGCAAAGTATGCGCTATCAAGTCATGGTGCATATTTTCCCACTAGTTGGTATTGTATAAGAGGTCGTTTCCATGTTTAAGTGTTATCTTACACACAGAAATGACTGGAATCAGTGGCGTACCAAGGGCGGGGCAGTGGGGGCGGTCCGCCCCGGGTGCACGCTCCTGGAGGGTGCAGAGAACAGCTGCGCGCCTGTCGGCTCCGCTGTTTCCCTGCTCCCTCTGCCCCGGAACAAGTTACTTCCTGTTCCAGGGCAGAGGGAGCAGGGAGCCACTGGAGCCGACAGGCGCACGGCTGCTCTCTGCACCCTCCAGCAGCCAAGAATGCACCCGGGGGGAGGGGGGTGGCTTGATGTGCCTGGGGGGGTCGTGCTGCACCCCGGGGGGGGGGGGGGTGCGCAGCGGCGATCCGCCCTGGGTGGCAGCCGACCTAGAATCGCCACTGACTAGAATACTACCATTTACATACCTTTCTACCCCTAAAACTAGGTGGCTTCTTATGAAATTACCCCTTATAGACTAGATTCTATATATGACGCCTGAAAAAAATCATCATTGAAATGAAATACGCCTAATATGCCAAAATTTCTGCGTGGTTTATAAAATACGCCGAGTGCCTGTCCACACGACTATATTTAGTCGCGGGCAGTTATGTCAAGTAATACTTGGTGTAAATGCTGACACCTAAATTACGCACAGACCAGGTGTATTCTGTTAGCTCGCGCATAGATTTTAGAAATGCCCACGACCTGCCCATTCCATGCCCATGACCACTCCCCCTTTTTGACTATGGGGTCCTTTTACTAAGGTGCGCTGAAAAATGGCTTGCAGTAGTGTAGGCGTGGGTTTTGGGCACACACCGATCCAGTTTTGAGCCTGTAATAAAGGCCTTTTTAAAAATTTTACCTAAAACAGACATGCGGCAAAATCAAAATTGACACACATCCATTTTGGGTCTGAGATCTTACTGCCTACCATTGACCTAGCGGTAAAGACTCACAGGGTAACTGGGCGGTAATGATCTACACGCGTCCAAAAATAATTATTTTTCAGATTTGTGTATCGGACGCGCGCCAAAAATGAAATTACCACAAGAGCCACACGGTAGCCGTGCGGTAACTCCATTTTGGCGCACGTTGGGCGTGCGTAGACACTTAATTGGCTTAGTAAAAGGGCCCCTAAGTGACTTAGAATTTACGTGTATCATGTTATAGAATACGCTTACATGTAAGTTCTGCGCCTAAATTCTAATTAATGCCAGTTAATGTCAATTGCTTGTTAATTGTCGATTATCAGCGCTGATTGGCTTGCTAACTAATTAAGTTGCATGCGCAAATACAGAATACAACTGGATTTGCACGCGCAACCTAAGTCTCGCTATTTAGAATCTGGAGGTATATGTAGAGGATGTCCAGGACTAGCTTAGGGATCAGGTGATGACATAGGATTTGCTTTTGCTTCCAAAGGCAATTGAATTTAATAAAACATGTACTCAGCCTTTGATTTGAAGGACTATAAGGCAGTAGGGTAGCCAGAGTTTAATTTTTAGATGGGCCTGGAGGTGGACTGGGTGGGCACAGGCCTCGCATTTCGTCTCCACCCACTACCGCCCCCCCCCCCCCCCACCGCCACATTTCCTCTCCATCCACTACCCCCCCCCCCCCCCCCCCCCCGCGACAGCCCCCTGCACATGGTCAGTTCTGGTCATTTTTACTGACCTGAAGTGCCGTTCTCCCTCCAGCACCGGCGATTCCAATAGCCAGCCTTCTACCAGCGCACGTCGTCGGAGCCTCTTCTCAGGCGCATCCCGCCTACTCTGCAACTTCCTGTTTTCCCGTAAAGGTAGGACGCAGGAAGTTGCAGAGTAGGTGGGACGTGCCTGAGAAGAAGCCCCGACGACGCGCGCTGGCAGAAGGCTGACTATGGGAATCGCCGGTGCTGGAGGGAGAACGGCGCTTCAGGGCAGTAAAAGTGAGCAGACCACGCGGACGGGGAGAGCGGGCAGAAGAGGCTGGGCAGGCCTGGAGCAAAAGTGGCTGGTCCTGGGCCCGTCCAGGCCCACCCGTGGCTACGCCCCTGCTATAAGAATTACTAGGGGGGATAGTGCTGGGCAGACTTATACGGTCTGTGCCAGAGCCAGTGGTGGGAGGCGGGGATAGTGCTGGGCAGACTTATACGGTCTGTGCTCTGAAGAGGACAGGTACAAATCAAAGTAGGGTATGCACAAAAGGTAGCACATATGAGTTTGTCTTGTTGGGCAGACTGGATGGACCATGCAGGTCTTTTTCTGCCGTCATTTACTATGTATGTTACTTTACATGTCTTTTCTGGCTTTGTTTTTTCAGCTCATCACTGATTGTGAGTGGGAAACTGGTTCATGTGGCTTACTGGAAGGAGTCCGACAAGCTGCTTCTAATAGGCCTCCCTGCAGAACAGTGAGATTTGGAGTTTTCTTTTTAATTTGTATGGCTGCAGGAATGTTATCTCCCTATTCACGTCTCCCTAAAGGAAATGAAGACACGGGAGCGTTGTCAAAATAAAAGTGGAAATCATTCTGTTTACAAACTATTAATCAGACACAATTTCTAAAAATCATTTATTAGAAATGCAAATCTATCTTAAATCCATGTATCAAAATGTCAAAAACTCATGGGTACATGCACGTTTTACATACACAAAGCATTGCATCCTAATATTGACACTTACATTCAACAATATCAGTTGCAATAGCTTGCAGAAAGCTGGGGTAGGTTGTTTGCAATGTGGAATTTCTGTATCATTAGCATTCATTTCATTTCCATTCAAATTTGTGCTTATTTAATGTTGATCTTTGTGGCTTCCTGCACAATGATTCTGTAATGCTTTTTTTCAGTCATAAATGCATGTTTCAACATAAAACACAGGTATTGATCTATATATTGAAATTTTATTAGGGCCCAGCTGCTATTATGTTCAAGGTATATCATTAAAATAGATACCTAATTTTATTTTTTAAATATGGCAAGAAAATGACCATTTTGGTGTGTATTAGTGATGGCTAGTATTTGGTAGGTCAGCCTGCTATTGAGTGGGATAGTGCGGGGTACAAATGTTACAAATAAATAAATAGATGGCATTGAATGGACCAGCTTTAGAAGATGGTGACTGGTGACCACTTGATTTCAGGCTGCAGTGAGTGCCCCTGTCAGCTGTCTTTGATGCAGGATGTTGCTTGGATATTTCCAGTGGTATTTCATGCTACAAGTTTTCGACTGATTCAAGTTTGATGACTGGTTTGGCCAAGTGAGGGTAGAGATCCTCTTGGATTTCTTCTAGTCAACAAATACTTTTACTTAACGGCACGGGCATTGTTGTCCTGGAATATGTAGTCACCTGGAAGAAGTTTCTCTGCTGATGGAATTGTGCAGTTCTGCAGAATCTTCATATATTCCTTGGACATTCCACCCTAACATTTACAGTTATGTGAAATATTGCATACTGAAGCTTCAAAACAGCATGAAGACCTGTTTATTCCAGAATTTTGCAGATCAAAAGAGAGGTGTGGCCAACATGCTATGTTTTGCTTCTTTATAAGTTTCCTCAGGGAATATTAATGATTAATCAGAAGTTCATCAAGCTTAATGATGCTTCAATACATATATATCCCATTCCTAACCCAAAACTTTCAGAGCCGCCAAAACAGTGCAGAACTTAAGGTCACAAGAATTAGTGGGCGGCTGGAATTTTGGACACAGCATAGGTATTTGTCGTAAACAGGGCTGTGCCTGCTCTCTGCAGCTGGGGGTCCTTGGGCAGAAGAGGAGATGTGAGCTGCCGCAGGTGGTGCCTGTGAGGAAGGCCAGTTCTTCAGGAAGCCTGTTCTTTCCCCCCTCACCAGCATAACCTGCAGCAGCCCACATCTTCCTTCTGCCCAAGGACCCCCAGCTGCAGCGAATCAAAAGTGGTGTTCCTAAATCCAAAACAATTCATCTCTCATTAAAAAGACTATATTAACTTCCATTTTTAAAATGCCATAGATCTTTTTGCTCTCCTAAGCCTTTAATAATTCACAATTCAGTCAAGCTACCAAAAGTTCTAGGCTTGAGACTTATCAGTTTTGAACACAGGTTGGCAAAACCCAGCAGATATAAAATACTAGTAAAAAAGCCCCGTTTCTGATGCAAATGAAACGGGGGCTAGCAATGTTTTCTTCTGTGTGCATGTGGGAGTGTGTGTGTCCCTGCCCTCTGGCCTCTCTCCCCTCCCCCCTCTGAGTCCTTCACTGTTACAGAGCCAGAGATTTGATTTCGTGCTCTGCTGTTTTCCTTCACTGACTGTGTTACAGAGAGGGCGGGGCAGACACTCATAGGGAAACCGGATATCTCGCCCCCTTCACACTTCCGGCTGGAGGCTTCATAGAACGTTGGTGTTGCTTTTTATATAGAGAGATAGTGAAAGGAAATCTACCTTCTTTGAGCAGAAGGGAGATATGGGCTACCCCAGGCATGCCTGTGAGGGAGGTCAGAACAGACTTCTTGAAGAACCATTCTTACAGGTACCACGTGGAGCAGCTCACAACTCCCTTCTGCCCAAGACCCCTGGCTGCAGCAATCAGGTACAGCCCTGTTCCCGATGAATACTGGATGTCAGAGGGGGGAGGGGGGAAAGGACTTTTGCTTGTGCTGCATCCAAAATTCTGGCCGTCCAAAATTCTTGTGGCCTTAAGTTTTTCGCCGTTTTGGTGGCACTGAAATGGCAACGCCAAAAGCTCATGTGCCCTTCTTAACCACAGGAGGATGGATTTTGCAACCTACCAAACAAACACAGAAAAAGTGTATAAATGTTACTGCTGTTTCTTATATAAATCACTGTGAGCGCACGTGTGTGTGCATCTCAAAAAGACTTCATACCCTTGTATGATTTTTTTTTCACATTCTGCTATCTAAACAAGTCAATTAAGAATGCGTTAAAGCAGGAATTTATTTCACCGATCTATGCAGCATTCTCAACACTTTCAGTGTGAAAGAACAATTGTTACTAATTACTTTTTAAATATTTCTGTACAAAACCAAATGATCTTGATTATGTTAAGCCTTCATATCGAATCCAGATTAGCTCCATTTCCACAAATTGCCTCAACAAGGCCCATAATAACTTAAATAGAGCCCCCTTGTGTCCAGTCACAATAGCTGAGCAGGTTCAAATAGTTTTGGGTAAAGAATAAAGCTGTTTTTGTTCTATGAATAAAAGCAAAGAAATAAACATATCCAACAAAGAGCTGGCAAAAGAAATCTGAAATACTTATTCAAAGATACAGATTAGGAGAAGGCTATAAAAAATTTCTTTATGTTTAAATATCCCTTGGAGCACTGTCAGGTGGTTCATTCTAAAATGGAAATAGTTTGGCATTGCTTTGATTAAACTGTCCCTCCAAAGTAAGTAGTTCTGGCTAAGGAAACTGCAGCGGAAGCTCATTGGGAGCCCTAAGATTGCTTTTAGAAACTAACTGAGGCAGAGGAAAATGTTCATAAGAACATAAGAGTAGCCATATTGGGTCAGACCAATAGTCCATCTAGCCCAGTACCCTGTTTTCAAACAGTGGCCAAGCCAAGTCACAAGTACCTGGCAGAAACCCAAATCGTGGCAGCATTCCATGCTACAAATCCCAGGGCATGCAGTTGCTTCCCCATGTCTGTCTCAATAGCAGACTATGGACTTTTCCTTCAGGAACTTGTCCAATTTGTTTTGAAACCCAGATACGCTAACTGTTATCACATTCTCCAGCAGTGGTAGTTTACTCCATATAGAGGCAGCAGAATATGTTGGTGGTCCATCAATATTTTGCCCAACACAACATCAGTAACTGGAGAGCTTGGGAGCGGGGTTTGAAATTGATTGGTTTGGCTCTTCCAGCCAAAAGGATGTTCCATTGTCCCTGACTCTATAAACTTAGCCTTATTAGGAGGATGTTATGATTACAGTTCTGATGTTAGATTTTAGCTGATAAACAACAATAAAACACCCCTGGTGCAAAAAGTGTGAAATAGGTGTTTATTGGATAAATGCCAGAACCCCCCCCCCTCCCCCCGCCCCACTTCTCCTAGTACTGATTTTTGCTCTTGCCCTTGCCTGCCTTGAATTTTCCAATCTTTTTTTCTGCTTTTTCTGCCCTGACAAATCTTCAGCTGTACAAACGGATATATTTGATTCCACTGGGAAAAGGAACCCAGTAATGGTGCCTGTGCTGAGGAAAACACTGATAAATACTGTTTTTATTGTACATTCAGTCTCTAATTAGCTGAAAAATAAATATGTAAATTTACAGAATAGAAACCCTACATATGATATGCCATGTAGCATTTGCAAAGAAACTCTGAAGGAACATTGCATACGTGTAGAAGAAAATTGTGTGCTTCGATGAGACCAAAGTGGAACTTTTTAGTCCCAAAGTGAACCAATATGTGTAGTGTAAAATAAACATAGCACATCACCTTGCTAACACCATCTTTATAGTAAAATATGGTGGGGAATAAGCTTCACCTTTTAGCAATAAATAACCCTAAACACGAAGCAAAAGCAACAATGTAGTGGCTTAGGAAAAAGATAGTGAAATCCTCAAATGTCCCAGTCAAAGTCTGGACCTGAATCCAATAGAAAAACTATTTCAAGACTTGAGGAACGCAGTCCACAGAAGGTCCTAGAAAAATGGGTAAAATGTCAACTTCTAGCTGTACAAAGTTGTAGACACTTTTCCCAAATAACTTATGGCTATTGCAGATATTGATTGAAGACTTATACAAACAAGTCTTTTACGTTGAAAGTGTGGACTATGTGCCATATCCTCAATCTTTCACTTTCCACTGCAACTGTTCCTGATGCCTTCAAACACATCATAGTTATACCACTCCTCAAAAAACCTTCATTGGACCCTACCCGCCCTTCCAACTATTGCCCCATCTCCCTCCTTCTTTTCTTATCCAAGCTATTTGAACATGCTTTTCACCACCATTGTCTTGACTTTCTTTCATCTCAAGCTATTCTTGATCCACGTCAATCTGGCTTTCGCCCTCTACATTCAACTGAAACAGTCCTTGCTAAAGTCTCCAATGACCTATTCCTGGCCAGATTCAAAGGTCTATCCTCACCCTTCTCAATCTATCTGCTACTTTTAACATTGTTGATCACCACTTACTCCTTGATATGCTCTCCTCTCTTGGATTTTGGGGCTCTGTTCTTTCTTGGTTTTCTTGTTATCTCTCCCATCACACTTTTAGTGTATGCTCTGGTGGATCCTCCTCCACTTCTATCCCATAATCAGTTGGTGTACCTCAGGACTCTGTCTTGCAACCTCTTCTTTTCTTCATCTATACTTATTCCCTTGGTGCTCTGATCATCTCCCATGGTTTTCAGTATCACCTTTATGCTGGTGACTCCCAGATCTATCTCTCCACACCAGACATTTCAGCTGAAATACAGGCCCAAGTCTCAGCCTGCCAGTCTGACATTGCTGCAGGCCAAGACTGAACTTCTTATCTTTCACCCTAAACCCACCTCTCCTCTTCCTCCATTCTCTGTCTCTGTGGATGACACTCTCATCCTCCCTGTCTCATCAGCTCAAAACCTTGGGGTCATCATTGACTCCTCTCTCTCTGCACCAAAATTTGTCCCTTCCTTTCTGAACACACTACCAAAACCCTTATCCACACTTTTGTCACCTCACACTTAGACTACTGCAACTTTCTTCTCACAGGTCTCCCACTAAGCCATCGTTCTCCCCTTCATTCAAAATTCTACTACACGACTTGTATTCCGCCATTGTCCCTACGCTCCTCAAGTCACTTCATTGGCTCCCAGTCCATTTCTGCATACAGTTCAAACTCTTATTGACTTACAAGTGGCTGAGCGTCTTTTTGACAGAATATCGCAGCTGCGCTTTTACCCAGCGACTTGGTTTGTTACCACCCCAGAAGCAGGTTCTACAGAACCGAAACACCCTGCTCCTCACACAGTGGGTCGGGAGCTTTTACTATTTTCAGCGCTGCGCTGGTTCGATGCCAGATTGATGTCAGCTAAGTATAAGGGTTGCTATTTGTTGTTTTTCCTTTATTGTGGAACATAGTTTAAAGCTGGTGCAAATTAAAAAGTAAACATTTATAAAAAGGTTTTCACAGCTTAAGAGGCAGATGACGATTAATCTATACTCAGTGCTGCAGATCTGAAATAGCTGGAGTTCTATAGGAGATCACATAGCCAATTCACTTGGTTTATGATACCTCACCGCTGAATTTACCTTGTGGATTTGACACATTATATATATAAAAGGCAAGACCAACGTTCTGAAGCCCTCCAGCCGGAAGTGTGAAGTGCCAGAGATATCCGGTTTCCCCATGAGTGAAGGAAAACAGCACAGCACGAAATCCCTCTCTCTGTAACAGTGAAGGACTCAGAGGGGGAGGGGAGAGAGATGCCCTCACTCTCTTGGTAATACAAACACAGCACAGCAGGAAACGTAACACTGAAGGACTGGACTCCGAGGGGGGAGGGAGAGAGGGCAGAGGGCAAGGACACACACTCCCACATGCACACTCTGAAGAAAACCTTGCTAGCCCCCGTTTCATTTGCATCAGAAACGGGGCTTTTTTACTAGTTATATATAATTCTTGTCTACCGTTTGAGTAGCCCCTATATGATTTTTTTCACCATTAATGCTCATTAAAAACAGTCCCTTTTATTGTTTCCATCTTCCCCTCACTACCTCTCTACCCTCATCTCCCCTTACGTTCCCACCCGAAACCTCCGCTGTCAGGACAAATCCCTCCTCTCAGTACCCTTCTCCACCACCGCCAATTCCAGACTCCACCCATTCTGCCTCACCTCACCCTATGCCTGAAATAGACTTCCTGAGCCCTTGCGCCAAGCCCCCTCCCTACCCATCTTCAAAGCCTTACTCAAAGCCCACCTCTTCAATGTTGCTTTCGACACCTAACCTCTATACCTTTCAAGAAACCTAGACTGCCCCAATTTATTGACCCCTACTTAACTAACTGTACATTTGTCCTTTAGATTGTAAGCTCATTGAGCAGGGACTGTCTTTCTATGTTAAATTGTACAGCGCTGCGTAACCCTAGTAGCACTTTAGAAATGTTAAATAGTAGTAGTAGTAGTGTTTCCATCTTTTGTTTTGGAGTGTCAAATTTTTTCCCTTACTGTTTGGTGGATAAACCTAAATAGTAGCAACATTCCATGCTACCAATACCAGGGCAAGCCGTGGCTTTTCCCCATGTCTATCTCAATAGCAGACTATGGACTTTTCCTCCAGGAACTTGTCCAAACCTTTTGTAAACCCAGGAACGCTAACACAAAGTGCCAGCTCCTATACTTCAACTATGCTTTGATGTCACATTAAATTAATCTTTAAGTATAATTGGTCTGATTCATTAAAGAATTTTTCTACAGTCAGAAAATGGGAGCAAAGCTTTCAAGCATCAGCAGTGGATTTTCCCAAGCCCATCTTAATAATGGCTTATGGACTTTTCTTTTAGGAAAAAGGTTTGGATATTTTCCTAAAAGAAATGTCCACAAGCCATTATTAAGATGGACTTGGGAAAATCGACAGCTTATTTTTAGGATAAGCATCATAAAGTCTGTTTTACTCTTTTGGGATCTTGCCATGTACTTGTGCCCTGGATTGGCCACTGCTGGAAACAGTTTGGCAATGCTTGTGTTCTTATGTATTTCTCAGGACTGGTAGCTGAATTTAGCAGTAATGGAACGTGATTGCTTGAAATGCTGTGCAGTGTTTCACGGTTCTTGTTTATCTTTGTTTGTTAAGGATTCCCCTCTTTCAGCTGAAGAACATGATTTCTGATGTAGCTCGAACATTGAAAGTGATGTACGGTTCCCTGGACAGGTACAGAAAGTTCTTTGTCAAGCAGAAACATTTCTGATCAGTAGCCAGCTAGAAATCAGCAATATGGCAGAGGCTAACATGCACAGACCTGCTGGAATTGTTCCTGTTTTTCAGTCCAAACCGTGATGAGGTCAAATGGCGCAAGTATAAAAATCAATGCATTTCAGCTTATGCAAAATCTAGGACTTTATTCAAAAAAAGAATGCTAAAAAAGAGCCACTATGCATTGAGGTGGAGAGGTGTATATTCTGGTGAAGCTCCATTATATTTAGTTGATTGGGTATCCCTTCTCCCTACCAGAAACAGCAGTAAAACTCGCAGTCAACAGTTATTCTGCTTCCCATCATTTAAGCAAGTAAAGAGTCTTAAAATCTTTAATTCCTCCGTATACTATCAAGTTGCATATGTCTGGAACTCATTGCCTTTATCAGTTCGCTGTATATTAAATTATTTGATATTTTGCAAGACTTTTTTTTATTTGTGAAACACTTTCAATCATAATTCTAACCATGTAATTACACATTGTTGTTAATTCTGGGAAAATGATCCTGTTGTCTTGCCATGGGATCCGCAAAGAACTAGCAATCGTAATTGCGGAATACAACAATCGTTTAACATAACATAACAATGAGGTAAGGGAGAGGGGGTAGGATTTGCCTTCCTGTGGTTACAATCAAAGTACTGTATATTTTATATACAGGTATTTCTTTTGTACCTGTGGCAGTGGAGGGTTAAGGGCCCTGTTTACTAAGGTGCACTAGCGTTTTTAGCTCAAATCACTACACTGGCTGCCAATCAAAGCAAGACTAATCTTCAAAGTCTGCACCCTCATTTTCAAAATACTATTTTGAATGGCACCTGGATACATGCAAGACATGATAAAACTATCACCAAGAAACGCAAGCCCAGAAACCAGAAGCTGCCTACTTCTTCACCTATCCAACTGCAGAAACATAACGTACAGAACCGTCTGCACAGCAGGATTCAGCTACCTGGGATCAAAATGGTGAAACTCGATACCAAAAGCCATAAGAAGCATCTATAACTATCTTCAAAACACACCTTTTCAAAACATTCTACAGCTAACCATGCAAGCCACATATGTCCTCTTAAGTTAAAACTGCAAAACGTTAGTGTAATTTTACTGTAAATTGTAAGCCACTTTGAACCGAAACTCGCTTTTGGATAATAGTAGAATACAAGAATGCATGCATAAATAAATCCAGTAACCTAAGGTTTAAATATGATATCTATCCCTCAACAGTCTATGTAGTTGAAAGCCCAAATCCCCATAACACCCTTTCCCCATTATAAGAATGCTATAGCAACACATATTAAAAGCAACCACAAAAGAAATAACAAACCTTACAAATACAGCATATTATACCAACCATCCACTAGACAATTCATCAGATTCCTCCCACCATCCTCCTGAAGTCCGCACGATGAAGTGCACAAAGGAGCGCTCCTTTATCATGCTTTGTCGGCGCGACAGAGTTGGCACACCTCCAGCGCATGGCCTTTCGCTTTGTTCTCTCTATGCTCCCCACTGATGTCACAGGTGGGCAGAGTCTAATGGTTCACCGGGGACAGCGTCCTTAAGATAGTCCCGCACTGACCAGGGAGCAAGGGAAAGATATTCTGGCAGTTTAAATGAAATTAGCACACTGCACAAATCCAGAGACAAGTTAGCTTGCACAACACTGGCAGGTGCAGGGCCTCTCCTTTTGTTCTCTCTACACCCCCCCCCCCCCAACTGATGTCATGAGTGGGCGGAGTCAAATGGTGTACCAGGGAGAGTGTCCTCAAAGATAGTCCCACACTGACTAGGGAGCAAGGGAATGATCCAGCGGCTTAGATGAAATTGCATGCTGCACAAATCCAGAGGCAGGTCAGAGCCAATTGTGTGCTTAAGACTGTGGTTATTGCATAGAAAGAGTTTATTGTAAAATTGCCCTGACTTTGTTTATAAAAATATGTGTGTAGCATCATTCCACACATGGAGTAGGGGCATTCCCAGGGATAGAGTTGGGACGGTGCTTGGATTTGCATGTGTATTCATGTCTGTTTTTTGAGGAGGATTGCAGCAAAAAACAGGAAGTCCAAAACTACACAGAACAATCCAAAGAAACCAGAACAGTGGAGAAAAAACAAAACACACACACAGTGTGGCGTGCAGTCAAAGGATTAAAAGAATTTTTTATTAAAACAAAGGACCTGACATGGGCCATGCTTTTGCCTGTTGGCCTGCCTCAGGAGTCCCAAGATATCTAAAAGAAGGCCAAAAATTTCAAAATCAATGTAATTAATAAGGAATAACACAGTGATGAAATCTTAAAAAATGAGTAGTGATCACAACATACCACAGGAAATGGCCCACTCAGGAACGTACAAATAAATATAAATATAAGCAATATAAGTTCTCAAATATAAATATAACAAAAAAACAATAATAATGCAATGGGCAACAGATTACAACAGCAACTACTAATACAAAGATTAATTTATCTTTTTCTTTTTTATCCCAATCCCTAATCCCAAACCTCCCCTTTCCCCTCCTTTAACCACCACAACAGTAAAGGTACTATCCAAATTCCATTTATTTATTTATTTATTTATTTAGTTGGATTTTGCTCGCACCTTTTTCAGTAGTAGCTTAAGGTAAGTTACATTTAGGTACACTGTGTATTTACATGTAATTAATTGTGTTCTTTGTGTTTGTCCATTTGTTCATGTTTATTAACTGTCTTTATGAAGAGATTCACCCATTATTCTTTGTCATGTATCCTATACCATTTATTGTAAGCCACATTGAACTCAAACTTGTTTGGGATAATGTGGGATATAAACAGGGCTTTTTTTTTGAGGAGGTACTTGGGGGTACTGAGTACCGGCACCTTTTCCATTGTCTGCTAAAATTGACCTATGGACCCCAAGTTTTATTGAAAGAGCTGAGGCTCTACACACCAATTCTGCCTGGTCATAGATTCTGTGACTGGTTGCAGGGGGCCTGGCCATTGTGGGGTGGGTCTGTCAGTGAGCACCCCACCCCTGAAGGGTGGCCTAGCATTTGAGTACCGGCTCCTTTTTTGCTAGAGAAAAAATGTCACAAATAAATAAATAAGTCTATGTACGTGTTTGAACAGTGCTTAATTTGTTAGTTGTTTTTGCTGTTCTTCACTCTAGGTGTTAGAACAAAGAAGGATTACATATTCGAAACTGCAGCTTCTCCATGTTATTTTAACTTGCGGTTCGTGTTTGTTCAGTGCTTTCTGCCAGGTGGAGAATGTTCCTCGTCAGGATTATTTTTTCAACCTGTTCTTCCAGAGAGCTCTGCAGCCTGCCAGACTGAATCCCACTGCCAGCCCCAGCACTCAGCACTATGACGCCTGCAGCTCTCTGCTTTTGGACAATCTCCCAGGGGTGCGCTGGCTGACTGTGCCAGAAGACATCAAGGTGATCACAGTTAATGATTTAAAAGTGTGCGTAAAATAATTCACTTGCAGTGGTCCAAATAGTTTAAGAGAAAAGAGAATTCTGTATTTCAGCTGGTTTTCTGTCTCTCTCGTGGCTTGGGCCTTTGAAGAGGTAAGATTGCTCTTCTGAGAGAGGGTAGTGGCTTGTTTCAGTCAGTGCCGTAGCGAGGGCTAATGGCACCCGGGGTGGGTCGCTGCTGCGCACCCCCCCCCCCCCCCGGGTGCAGCACGGCGTGACCCCCCCCCCCCCCACCCTCTGCGGTGCAACCCCCACCCCCGGACCGCATTCTTACCTGTGGGAGGGCCGATCCGCCCCGAGTGCACGTCACTCAGAGCTGCGTCGGCCCCGCTGGTTCCCTGCTCTCTCTGCCCCGGAAGTTCCGGGGCACAGAGGGAGCAGGGAATCAGCGGGGCCGGCACCCCACGAGCGCGTGCACCCGGGGCGGACTGCCCCTCCCGCCCCCCCCCCCCCCTTCCTACGCCACTGGTTTCAGTACTCTGTTTTTTTGTTGTGGTTGTAAGTTAGTTCTTTTCACTTATGTCTAGACAGTTGACGGTATATATACCAATAAAGTATATATACTGTCATCTGATAAAGTGAAGCAGTGCTACAAATGCTGCAACACACCTGAACAGAAGCTTTTAAAAATTATTCTTTCACTCCCAAACCTGTATTGTCCTTTCCATGTCTTTACAATGTATTGTCAGTGTCAGTGTGGTTCTTCTTAACCGCTATTTCCCCTAGGTAGAGATCAGCGCGGTGTACAAAATTAGATAGGCTAAACTTAAATTTGAGAATAAAAAAGAAATTCTCCGAGGACAAGCAGGCTGCTTGTTCTCACTGATGGGTGACGTTCACGGCAGCCCCTCCAATCGGAATCTTCACTAGCAAAGACCTTTGCTAGTCCTCGCGTGCCCGCGCGCACCGCGCATGCGCGGCCGTCTTCCCGCCCGAAACCGGCTCGAGCCGGCCAGTCTTCTTTCGTCCGCACTCGGTACCGGCTGTGTTTTTTGCCGTGTCGAGCCCCGGAGAGTCGACCTCGCGCGTCCGTTATCTTAATCGACGTGTTTTTTCTTCGGAAAAGTTCTCTTTTCGTTCGGAAAGTGCTTCAAAAACCCCCTTGGGTTTCGTTTGCCCTTCCCGTATTTCCAGTTTTTGCCCCGGTAAGTTTTCTTTCGTCGTCGGGGTAGGCCTTTTTTCGGCCTCGGTCGAGATTTTTTCTCCCTTAAAGTTTTGGTGCTCAAATTCGTCATTTCGGATTTTGATTTCGCCGGCGTGATTTTTCCGCCCATGACATCGAAGCCTTCCAGCGGCTTCAAGAAGTGCACCCAGTGCGCCCGGGTAATCTCGCTCACTGATAGGCACTCTTCGTGTCTTCAGTGTCTGGGGGCCGAGCACCGTCCTCAGAACTGTAGTCTGTGTTCCCTGTTACAAAGGCGAACTCAGATAGCGAGATTGGCCCAGTGGAACGTTTTGTTCTCGGGTCTTTCGTCGGCATCGGCACCGGGGTCATCGAGTGCATCGGCGTCATCAGCGTCCAGACCTTCATCCTCGGCCACCAGTGCATCGAGTGCATCGAGGCATCGGCCCTCTGCATCGGCGCCGAGACATTGGATAGCTGCATCGACGTCGGTGGTACCGGGACCTCGTCTCCTGATGTCGTCGGACGGTGGTGCATCGTCAGGAGTGCAGGTGAGGGCTGTCCATTCCCCTGCTGGTGGCGGTGAGCCTTTGGGTGGGTCTCCCCCTACCCTGAGGGCTCCTGCGGTACAGCCCCCCCGGGATCGACCTGCTTCGACCTCGGCCCCGAGGAAGCGACGGATGGATTCTACGTCCTCCTCATCGGTGCCGGGGAGCTCCGGTGACATGCTTCGGAAGAAATCGAAGAAGCATCGACACCGGTCTCCTCCCCGCGTCGGCACCGAGAGCTCTGGGTCGCTGAGGGAGTCGGCACCCAGCAGGCATCGGCACCGAGAGGACCGCTCACCCTCTGTTCAGGAGGTGTCGATGCGCTCCACTCTGGACAGCCCGGAACAGCCTCCACGCCCGGAACAGGTTCTGACGTCGACGCCTGCATCGGCCTCCATGCCTTTCTCTGCAGCCGCTCTGAACGAGAGCCTCCGGGCCGTTCTCCCAGAGATTCTGGGAGAGCTGTTGCGCCCTACCCCTCCGGTACCGGCGGTGCTTGCGCCTCCGGTACCGTCGAGCGTGGCGCCGGCTGGCCCATCGCCCGGGGTGAGGTCCCCGACGTCGGTACCACGTGCGGTGCCGACTGCGGCCACCTCCGCAGGAGGGCTCCCCGACTATGTCGGCGGAGGGAGCTTCGCCGATGCGGGCGAGGGAGTCTACCTCTCGACGCCCCCATCGTGGACGTGGCTCCACGGAGTCGAGCCGGGCGAGGTTGCAGACACAGGTCCGTGAACTTGTGTCTGACACCGAGGGTGAGGCCTCGTGGGAAGAGGAAGAAGACCCCAGATATTTCTCTGACGAGGAGTCTGAGGGTCTTCCTTCCGATCCCACTCCCTCTCCTGAGAGACAGCTTTCTCCTCCCGAGAGTCTGTCTTTTGCTTCCTTTGTCCGGGAGATGTCTACGGCCATCCCCTTCCCGGTGGTTGTGGAGGACGAGCCCAGGGCTGAAATGTTTGAGCTCCTGGACTATCCTTCTCCACCTAAGGAAGCGTCCACTGTTCCCTTGCACCATGTCCTGAAAAAGACATTGCTTGCGAACTGGACCAAGCCACTAAGTAATCCCCACATCCCCAAGAAGATCGAGTCCCAGTACCGGATCCATGGGGACCCAGAGCTGATGCGCACTCAGTTGCCTCACGACTCTGGAGTTGTGGATCTGGCCCTAAAGAAGGCTAAGAGTTCTAGGGAGCATGCTTCGGCGCCCCCGGGCAAAGACTCTAGAACCTTAGACTCCTTTGGGAGGAAGGCCTACCATTCCTCTATGCTCGTGGCCAAAATCCAGTCTTACCAGCTCTACACGAGCATACACATGCGGAACAATGTGCGGCAGTTGGCGGGCTTGGTTGATGCTCTTCCCCCTGAGCAAGCCAAGCCTTTTCAGGAGGTGGTCAGGCAGCTGAAGGCGTGCAGAAAATTCCTGGCCAGAGGGGTGTATGACACCTTTGATGTTGCGTCCAGGGCCGCTGCTCAAGGTGTGGTGATGCGCAGGCTCTCATGGCTGCGTGCCTCCGACCTAGAGAATAGACTCCAGCAGCGGATTGCGGACTCGCCTTGCCGTGCGGACAATATTTTTGGAGAGAAGGTCGAGCAGGTGGTAGAGCATCTCCACCAGCGGGATACCGCATTCGACAAGTTCTCCCGCCGGCAGCCTTCAGCATCTACCTCTACAGGTAGAAGATTTTTTGGGGGAAGGAGGACTGTTCCCTACTCTTCTGGTAAGCGTAGGTACAATCCTCCTTCTCGACAGCCTGCGGCCCAGGCTAAGCCCCAGCGCGCTCGCTCTCGTCAGCAGCGTGCGCCTCAGCAAGGCCCCGCGGCTCCCCAGCAAAAGCAAGGGGCGAGCTTTTGACTGGCTCCAGCAGAGCATAGCCGACATAAAAGTGTCAGTGCCGGGCGACCTGCCGGTCGGGGGGAGGTTGAAAGCTTTTCACCAAAGGTGGCCTCTCATAACCTCCGATCAGTGGGTTCTCCAAATAGTCCGGCAAGGATACACCCTCAATTTGGCCTCAAAACCTCCAAATTGTCCACCGGGAGCTCAGTCTTACAGCTTCCAGCACAAGCAGGTACTTGCAGAGGAACTCTCCGCCCTTCTCACCGCCAATGCGGTCGAGCCCGTGCCATCCGGGCAAGAAGGGCTGGGATTCTATTCCAGATACTTCCTTGTGGAAAAGAAAACAGGGGGGATGCGTCCCATCCTAGACCTAAGGGCCCTGAACAAATTTCTCGTAAAAGAAAAGTTCAGGATGCTTTCCCTGGGCACCCTACTTCCCATGATTCAGGAAAACGATTGGCTATGCTCTCTGGACTTGAAGGATGCCTACACACACATCCCGATACTGCCAGCTCACAGACAGTATCTGCGATTTCAGCTGGGCACACGTCACTTCCAGTACTGTGTGCTACCCTTTGGGCTCGCCTCTGCGCCCAGGGTGTTCACAAAGTGCTTGGCTGTAGTAGCAGCAGCACTTCGCAGGCTGGGGGTGCACGTGTTCCCATATCTCGACGATTGGCTGGTGAAGAACACGTCCGAGGCAGGAGCCCTGCAGTCCATGCAGATGACTATTCGCCTCCTGGAGCTGCTGGGGTTTGTGATAAACTACCCAAAGTCCCACCTTCTCCCGGCGCAGAGACTCGAATTCATAGGAGCTCTGCTGGATTCTCGGACGGCTCACGCCTATCTCCCAGAGGCGACAGCCAACAACTTGTTGTCCCTCGTCTCGCGGGTGCGAGCGTCTCAGCAGATCACAGCTCGGCAGATGTTGAGATTGCTGGGCCACATGGCCTCCACAGTTCATGTGACTCCCATGGCCCGCCTTCACATGAGATCTGCTCAATGGACCCTAGCTTCCCAGTGGTTTCAGGCTGCTGGGGATCTAGAAGACGTGATCCACCTGTCCACGAGTTTTCTCGAATCCCTGTATTGGTGGACGATTCGGTCCAATTTGACTCTGGGACGTCCTTTCCAAATTCCTCAGCCACAAAAAGTGCTGACCACGGATGCGTCTCTCCTGGGATGGGGAGCTCATGTCGATGGGCTTCACACCCAAGGAAGCTGGTCCCTCCAGGAACGCGATCTACAGATCAATCTTCTGGAGTTGCGAGCGATCTGGAACGCTCTGAAGGCTTTCAGAGATCGGCTGTCCCACCAAATTATCCAAATTCAGACAGACAACCAGGTTGCCATGTACTATGTCAACAAGCAGGGGGGCACCGGATCTCGCCCCCTGTGTCAGGAAGCCGTCAGCATGTGGCTCTGGGCTCGCCGTCAAGGCATGGTGCTCCAAGCCACATATCTGGCAGGCGTAAACAACAG
Source organism: Microcaecilia unicolor (assembly GCF_901765095.1). NCBI lineage: Eukaryota > Metazoa > Chordata > Amphibia > Gymnophiona > Siphonopidae > Microcaecilia > Microcaecilia unicolor. Next base: position 645,206,231 of record NC_044032.1, on the reverse strand, counting down.
TCTGGCCGACAGGTTGAGCAGGATTATGCAACCTCACGAGTGGTCGCTCAACTCCCGGGTGGTGCGTCAGATCTTCCAAGCGTGGGGCACCCCCTTGGTGGATCTCTTCGCATCTCGAGCCAACCACAAAGTCCCTCAGTTCTGTTCCAGGCTTCAGGCCCCCGGCAGACTGGCATCGGATGCCTTCCTCCTGGATTGGGGGGAGGGCCTGCTGTATGCTTATCCTCCCATTCCTCTGGTGGGGAAGACTTTGTTGAAACTCAAGCAAGACCGAGGCACCATGATTCTGATTGCTCCTTTTTGGCCGCGTCAGATCTGGTTCCCTCTTCTTCTGGAGTTATCCTCCGAAGAACCGTGGAGATTGGAGTGTTTTCCGACCCTCATCACGCAGGACGTAGGGGCTCTTCTGCATCCCAGCCTCCGGTCCCTGGCTCTCACGGCCTGGATGTTGAGAGCGTAGACTTTGCCTCTTTGGGTCTGTCAGAGGGTGTCTCCCGCATCTTGCTTGCTTCCAGGAAAGATTCCACTAAGAGGAGTTACTTCTTTCTGTGGAGGAGGTTTGCCGTCTGGTGTGACAGCAAGGCCCTAGATCCTCGCTCTTGTCCTACACAGACCCTGCTTGAATACCTTCTGCACTTGTCTGAGTCTGGTCTCAAGACCAACTCTGTAAGAGTTCATCTTAGCGCAATCAGTGCATACCATTACCTTGTGGAAGGTAAGCCGATCTCAGGACAGCCTTTAGTTGTTCGCTTCATGAGAGGTTTGCTTTTGTCAAAGCCCCCTGTCAAACCTCCTACAGTGTCATGGGATCTCAATGTCGTTCTCACCCAGCTGATGAAACCTCCTTTTGAGCCACTGAATTCCTGCCATCTGAAGTACTTGACCTGGAAGGTCATTTTCTTGGTGGCAGTTACTTCAGCTCGTAGAGTCAGTGAGCTTCAGGCCCTGGTAGCCCAGGCCCCTTACACCAAATTTCATCATAACAGAGTAGTCCTCCGCACTCACCCGAAGTTCTTGCCAAAGGTCGTGTCGGAGTTCCATCTGAACCAGTCAATTGTCTTGCCAACATTCTTTCCCCGTCCTCATTCCTGCCCTGCTGAACGTCAGCTGCACACATTGGACTGCAAGAGAGCATTGGCCTTCTACCTGGAGCGGACACAGCCCCACAGACAGTCCGCCCAATTGTTTGTTTCTTTTGATCCCAATAGGAGGGGAGTGGCTGTAGGGAAACGCACCGTATCCAATTGGCTAGCAGATTGCATTTCCTTCACTTACGCCCAGGCGGGGCTGGCTCTTGAGGGTCATGTCACGGCTCATAATGTTAGAGCCATGGCTGCGTCGGTAGCCCACTTGAAGTCAGCCTCCATTGAAGAAATTTGCAAAGCTGCGACGTGGTCATCTATCCACACATTCACATCTCATTACTGCCTGCAGCAGGATACCCGACGCAACAGTCGGTTCGGGCAGTCAGTTCTTCAGAACCTGTTTGGGCTTTAGGATCCAACTCCACCCCCCGAGGGCCCTGTTTGTTCTGTTCCAGGCTGCACTCTCAGTTAGTTGGTAAATTTTTTAGGTCAATCTCAGTTATGTCCTCGCCGTTGCGAGGCCCAATTGACCATGGTTGTTGTTTTGAGTGAGCCTGGGGGCTAGGGATACTCCATCAGTGAGAACAAGCAGCCTGCTTGTCCTCGGAGAAAGCGAATGCTACATACCTGTAGAAGGTATTCTCCGAGGACAGCAGGCTGATTGTTCTCACAAACCCGCCCGCCTCCCCTTTGGAGTTGTGTCTTCCCTTGTATTGTTTTGCTACATACTGGACTGGCCGGCTCGAGCCGGTTTCGGGCGGGAAGACGGCCGCGCATGCGCGGTGCGCGCGGGCGCGCGAGGACTAGCAAAGGTCTTTGCTAGTGAAGATTCCGATTGGAGGGGCTGCCGTGGACGTCACCCATCAGTGAGAACAATCAGCCTGCTGTCCTCGGAGAATACCTTCTACAGGTATGTAGCATTCGCTGTAGTTGGAGCACAAAGCTGGAGCTAAGACATAGGATTATAATCAATCGAAGAAGTAAGTCTTTAATTTACATAAGTACATAAGCACTGCCACTCTGGGAAAAGACCAAAGGTCCATCAAGCCCAGCACTCCGCCTCCGACAGCGGCCAATCCAGGCCCCAAGAACCTGGCAAAACCTCAAAATTTAATAACGATCAATGGACTTTTCCTTCAGGAATCTGTCCAGACCCCTTTAAACTCAGCTGCCGTCACTACCTTCTCCGGCAATGAGTTTCAGAGTCTAACCACGCGCTGAGGAAAGAAAAACTTTCTCCAATTTGTTTTAAACCTACCACATTCTAATTTCATCTTGTGTCCCCTAGTTCTATTATTGTTAGAAAGCGTAAACAAACGCTTCACATCTGTTCGCTCTACCTCACTCATTATTTTGTAGACCTCTATCATATCACCCCTCAGCCGCTTTTTCTCCAGGCTAAAGAGTCCTAGCTGTCTTAACCTCTCCTCATAAGGTAGTCGTCCCATCCCTTTTATCATTTTCGTCGCCCTTCTCTGCACCTTCTCCAATTCCTTTATATCTTTTTTGAGATGAGACGACCAGAACTGAACACAATACTCCAGGTGCGGTCGCACCGTGGAGCGATATAACGGCATTATAACATCCTCATGCTTGTTTTCCATCCCTTTTCTAATAATACTCAACATTCTGTTCACCTTCTTGGCCGCCACAGCACATTTCTGAAATTTCAGATAGTGTTGTTTAGTCCTAATGTTGAGAGGAAGAGCATATCCAAGAAGACAGGAGGAGCCTCCACGGAAAGTCAAAGCAAAACAGCAAACGTAGAGGCTGACAAATGCGCAAACCAATAGGGAGATAATATCAAAAACCAGTTTATTCAGAATATTCATATCAATATCAAGGACCCGACACAGTCCGTGTTTCGGCGCCAAAGCGCCTGCCTCAGGGGTCACAATCAACTTTCTCTGAGAAGAAGCTGATAGGCTTGAATTCCTTTATGTATGCAAGTTAATCCACAGAGAGAACAAAAGAACAGCCAACCGATCAGCAAACACCATTTTATTCGAGTTATCACTGCCCAATGTTACATTCCTGGGTGGTTTACAAACAGACTATTTACAAAAAACAATAGGATATAGTTATGAAAACAATCAAAATAAAGTACAATGACAATACATCTTCATACACTAAGAAAATACGGACAGAAAGAGTTTTGCCTTAAGCTTTTCTGAAACTGCATTTTTTGCCATAGAAGATGCCTAATGAGGAAAACTGATCTATTCATGATAATCTCCGCCACTCCGGACCTTGTCGCTGGCTCCATGAAAGATGTGGGGCCCAGTTGGGTGGTCAGTACAAGATGGATTGTGGAAATAAGAAAGCTGCAGGGAGAATGGAGGAAGCTGCTGAAAGGCAATTATTTAAAAGATACCCATTAGCTGAAAGACGATTGGCTCTGAAATGGTGTTTTATGAATAGACAGCCTTCCTTTCATGGTCTTTGAGAAGAAGTGGGGCTGGTAAGATCTACATTTACTTATATTTTGTTTCTTGTGTTTCAGATGGAAGTTGATACGGCGCTAAGTGATTTGGAAGCAGTTGATTTTGCAGCGCTGGTAAGAACAGTTCGTCTCTGCTGATCATAGTCCCTCATTTTTAATTGAATTTTAATTAGTACAGTTCAGAGAATCTAAGTACAGAGATGGTATAAAAAGGAAATAGAAAGTAAGGAAAGAATAAAAAAAGACAGAAAAATAAGTAGCCCACATCAAGACTACTATCCAAGAAAAAAGAAAGGGGCAAAAAATAGGATTTAACAAATAGATCTAATTAGCTAATTATGACATAGCAAACAGGGAAGTTACTTCTTATGAACCTTAAGAAATTGCTCTAACTGCAGCGGATCCTAAATTATATAATCCTTGCTCTGAAAGGTGGTCAAACATTTGCAAGAATACTTAAAGAGAAAATGTAGCTCCTACAGCCAAAACTTTAGATTTCATAGCCAAAAAGACTTTCCATCTGAGTTGTGTAGCTCTAGTGACATCAGGTAAAAAAAGAAAATTCCAGCTCCACAATAGTTCATTTATTTCTTCTGAAAATAATGTTTCAAAATCAAGGATTTGTTTTTTTTATTACCTAAAATTACTAAAAAAAAAAAAAAAAAAAGTGGGTATTGTATCTATTACATCTTGAGTATCCTCAAGAAAAGCAGTTAAATCAACCTCCTGTGAAACCAATTGGTCCACTTTGTTGGTTTACTTGGAGCTCTTTCTTATCTGATAAAGTTCACTAGTAGATAAACCTAAACCTTCCTTAAAATATTTCCTTAGGAAAATCTCAGGTGTGACAACAAATAAATAACAAGGAAAATGAAGGAACCTCTGGATTCTACCTCTACTAGCATTTTCTATCATTTCCAATTTTAAATGAATCTTATAAGAGTCTTTAATTCTTGTGATGAAAGCAGCCTGCAGACAAGATGCTTGCATATCAGCAACAAACAAATACTTTTCCAGAATAGAAATATTAGAATCAACATTATTAAATTTGTCAGCAACTTCCTGAGAAAATGATGTATTCTGAGAAATAACAACCTTGAGCATCTTTTCTATACATTGATACAATCCCCACAAATCTTTCAATGTCACTTCTTGTGAGCCTCCTAAAGTAAATTGTAGAACTGTATGTAATTTAATAAAAGATATACCTCATAGGCGCCCCAAAGGACTGAAATACAAAACAACTTACGCAGCCGGCTTCTCCTACATAAGCGCACAACTATGGAATGGGCTCCCAAAAGCTGTGAAAACAATCCATGACCACTTGAACTTCAGGAAATCACTAAAAACCAAACTTTTCAAAAAGGCCTACCCCAACGACCCCATGTAACCTTCTTCACCTACCAACACAGCATGACTATGATCGAACAGGACAACACGCAATCTTCATCCATTCAGACCCTCCACTTATACCTCATACGATCACTGTACAACTTTGTATTTGTTATCCACCAACTGGGCAAACGCCTCTGATGGTACTATGTAAGCCACATTGAGCCTGCAAATAGGTGGGAAAATGTGGGGTACAAATGCAACAAATAAATAAAATAAGTAGATTACATCTAGTGCACGTCCTTCATCCAGTTCTTTGGTCACCCAGTCAATAAGATTCGTTTGGCAGGATTTTCCTTTGGTAAAGCCATGTTGCCTCGGGTCCTGTAACCCATCGGCTTCAGAAAGTTAACTATCCTTTCTTTCAGCAGCGACTCCGTTATTTTTCCTACCACCGACGTGAGACTTACCGGTCTGTAGTTTCCCACTTCTTCTCTGTCTCCACTTTTGTGAAGAGGGACCACATTCGCTCATCTCCAATCCCGCGGAACCTCTCCCGTCTGTAAAGATCTATTAAATAAATCTTTAAGAGGTCTCGCCAGGACCTCTCTGAGCGCCCTCAGTATCCTGGGATGTATCCCATCCGGCCCCATAGCTTTGTCCACCTTCAGATTCTCAAGCTGTTTATAAACTTTTTCTTCCGTAAACAGCGCAGTATCCACTCCATTCCCAGACGATCCCTCAGCAGCCGACCGCGGTCCTTCAAGAGGATTTTCCTCCATGAACACCGAAGAGAAATAATTGTTTAGCACATTCGCTTTATCTTCATCACTCTCCACATAGCCATTCTCATTATCTTTCAGTCTCGCAATTCCATTCCTATCTCTTCTCCTTTCTCCAATATATCTGAAAAAGGTCTTGTCACCTCTTTACATCTTTAGCCGTATTTCCCTCTTCGCTTCTTTGAATTTAATCCGATAATCTTTTCCATGATCCTCTCGTTGTGTTCTTTTGTATTTCTTGAACAAAGCCTCTTTTGCTCTTAGTTTTTCAGCTACTTGTTTGGAGAACCATATAGGCTTCTTGCTTCTCTTGTTTTTGTTTATTTTCCTCACAAAAAGATCAGTCGCCATATTTAGAGCAGTCTTTAGCTTGGACCACTGTTTATCCACATCTCCTGCGCCTTCCCACGCCAACAGCTCCTTCTTCAGGTATTCTCCCATTTTATCACAATTAGTACGTCTGAAATCCAGTACTTTGAGTTTTGTGCGTCAGCACTCTGCCTTCGCCCTTATATCAAACCATACCGTGTGATGATCACTATTACATAGGTGGGCACCCACCTGGATATTGGAAACACTACCCCCATTCGTGATTACTAGATCCAGCATCGACCCTTCCCTCGTGGGTTCCATCACCATTTGTCTGAGCAAGGCACTTTGACAGGCATCCACAATCTCCCTACTTCTTTCCGATTCCGCAGACGGGACATTCCAATCCACGTCAGACAAATTGAAATCTGCCAACAGTAGCACCTCCCCTTTCACACCAATCTTTTGAATATCTTCTATCAGATCCTTGTCTAACTTCTCCATTTGCACAGGAGGTCTGTAGATAACCCCCATGTGGATATAGGTTCCGTCTTTCTAGGACGACCCATAAAGCTTCTTCCTTTCCCTTGGTTCCCCGCATTTCAGCCGCTCTGATATTGTCTCTCACATACAGAGCCACTCCTCCACCTCTTCGACCCTCTCTATCCTTCCTAAAAAGATTATAGCCCGGTACGGTCACATCCCATTCATGATAATCATTGAACCACGTCTCCGTAATAGCAACAATATCCAAGTTTTCTTCAAACATCAGGGCTTGCAAATCTTGAACCTTTTTACTTAGACTACGAGCATTTGTGCACATAGCTTTCCATGTGCTTAGTGAGTTTAGGTGGTTTACTATATTTACATGACCTTTCCCTCTGCCATCATGTTTATTCTGGGGGTGACTTTCTGAAATCCCTTGTTTCCTTTTGACACAGGTAACCTTAGTTACCAATCAAACCAAGTCTGAAAATGCCTAGCATAGCTCACAGCTTACAAGGTAAACTAAAGTTCTGGGGGGTTTTTTTCTTTCACCAAACAGATCTTTACAAACTGCCCCTCCTCCAGAGCTATCAGTCACCAGATGCTATGTAACCAAATTGATTGAATTATGGCTCTGGCAATGTAGATTCAACATACAATTCTAAAGAATGCACCTTTAAAACAGACACAAGAGTCACCAGATTCTGTGTAATAAGATTGATTGGATAAGTCACAGGTTTAAAACATTTGGCACAGGTTAAAACACAGTTACAATGAAACACCTTTAAGACAATTCCAGCGTAAAAAGATGAAATCACTAGCACAGATGTTCAAAACACAGTTCTATAAAATCCCTTGAAGACAATACCTTTGTCCTCTAGTTCTCGGTCCCAGGATCATTACTCCTTTTCTCCATTTACACTAAAGAGATAATTTTATAAAATATTTCCCAAGTGCAAACCCTGCTTTCCATGCAGGAAAAGATTTATGAAATTGTATATGTGTGTCTATATGCATCCAATTGCACATGCCTTTAAGGTTAAAGGTATTTTGATATACCACTTATAGCAACAACTAAGTGGTTAACAATAATAAAATTAGTTTAAAAGAAGAAAAGAACTTACATTCTTTCAGAAAGAAAGAGAGACAGACAGAGCCAATTACCCCTGAATAACTGAAAAGCACTTCTAAAATTAAAGTATTCAATAACCTCAAGTATCAGTTGTAGGACTTGTGCTGGAAACAAGTAGAATTAAAAGCTTTTTTTGTCCTTCTGTTTACAGTCGGAAGATTACTATGACATGAGACGGCTGTACATGATCCTGGGCTCTTGTTTTTTCTACAAGGTGAGACAGTGATTTGTTTGGATGGAGGTTTTGGTGATTGCACCCTGCAACAGAAACATAAGCCAGCAATCAGCTACTGAGTCTTCCATTCTTTTAAACCATACGTTCACTTTTTGGGAGGCATAACTAAGCTACATTGATAGAACAGTGTAAATGAAATATGTAGTTCCCAGTCCATCCTTAATCTCTCTTAATTCTTTCTTGTATACATGTTCACAGTACTGAAGCAGCTATATAGGTGAGACATTGAAAGCATTTGGCATTACAGTGGATATATATTACCTAAATGACTAATCATTTGCATGAGTAAAACTTTGAAAATGACTGTCTTAATTTCACCATGGTACTGTAAAATGTCTTTTCTGAATAGAGCTCAGCCTTATACTACTAATAGTTATTTTTGTAGCATTACTAGACGTACACAATGCTATACATATTATATGCAGGTACTAGAGAGTTCACAATCTAAGGGGTTTTTTTGTAGCTGGGGCAATGGAGGGTTAAGTGACTTGCCAAGGTGAGCTGCAGTGGGAATTGAACCCAGGTCACCAGGATCAAAATCTGCTGTGTAGCTGTCTTTGATTCTGGTGACCTGAGTTCAATTCCCTTCGGTAAGTCACTTAACCCTCCATTGCACAAGGTTCAAAAAAAATTTAGATTGTGAACTATAAAATGTCTAACAGTGACTCTAGTTGGGTTTCAAAGCATGACTACCTAGATTCATGAAAATATAATGTTGTCTTGTTTTGGCATTATTGTTTCTTCTTTCTTTGACCACACATTTTCTTTGCAATGATCTCACTTTTTTTTTTTTAATTATCTTCATCCACTGATCCCTTTCAAGATATATTCATACCCCCAATATTCAAAACTATTTAACTGGCCAGGAATGGTATTCATTTATTCATTAGGATTTATTTACCGACTTTTTGAAGGAATTGACTCAAGGCGGTGTACAGCACAAATAAGTCAAACATAAGCAATAGACAATTACAGCAGTAAAAATATTCAAACAATAATGCAAAGTATGTCATAGTATGCTACACTGAAAATCCTCCAAAGCAGAGGAACACTGAAATCCCACGGTAACAGACAGACAGCGATGAGGAGTGGGAAGTAGACCAGGCTGACCAGAAACAAACGCGGAGACTTCTAGGTGTGGTAAAACATTTCACAGAACCTGTATTTCGGCGGTTAGCCTGCTTCAGGAGTCTTCATATAATCTACATAAAACACCAACACTTGAATAATGGTTGATAAAAGTAGTTGAAAACGACGAACCCCCTTTTTTTCTCCACTTTAGATGTTGATTGATTCTTATTTATTTCAGGGTGATACTTGTTCCTGTTTCCATTGTTCTACACAGTGAATGTGAAGCTGTGGTTTGGAGTTTCAAATTAAATTTTAACTGCCAGACCCTTGACCATTCTTCTAACCTTCGGAGATCCCTTCTCATCATTTCTACTTCCTCCAGGGTATCCACTCTATTGGCTATTTTTGTGTCTTCCGCAAAAAGGCACACCTTTCCTTCCAACCGTTCAGCAATATCTCCCACAAATATATTAAACAGAATAGGCCCCAGCACCAACCCCTGAGGAACTCCACTGCTCACCTTCCTTTCCTCCAAGCAGATTCCATTTACCACCACCCTCTGCCACCTGTCGGTCAACCAGTTCCTTATCCAGTTCATCACTTTCGGTCCTAAGTTCAACCCTTTCAGCTTATTCACGAGTCTTCTGTGATGGACTGTATCAAAGGCTTTGCTGAAGTCCAAGTAGATTACATCTAGCGCACGTCCCTCATCCAGTTCTTTGGTCACCCAGTCAAAAAAGTCAATAAGATTCGTTTGGCAGGATTTTCCTTTGGTAAAGCCATGTTGCCTCGGGTCCTGTAACCCGTCGGTTTCTAGAAAGTTAACTATTCTTTCTTTCAGCAGCGACTCCATTAGTTTTCCTACCACCAACGTGAGACTTACTGGTCTGTAGTTTCCCACTTCTTCCCAGTCTCCACTTTTGAGAAGAGGGACCACTTCCGCTCATTTCCAATCTCGCGGAACTGCTCCCGTCTCTAAAGATCTATTAAATAAATCTTTAAGAGTTCCCACCAGGACCTCTCTGAGCTCCTTCAGTATCCTGGGATGTATCCCATCCGGCCCCATAGCTTTGTTCACCTTCAGATTCTCCAGCTGTTTATAAACTCTTATGTTTAGAAAACATAAGAGTAGCCATACTGGATCAGATCAATAGTCCATCTAGCCCAGTATCCTTTTTCCAAGTCAGGTCACAAGTACCTGGCAGAAGCCCAAATAGTGGCAACATTCCATGTTACCAATCCCTCCAGGAACTTGTCCAAACCTTTTTTTTTAAACCTCTTCCTTCCCCAGATGGCTCTCTTTTGAGAGGCAATAGACAAGAAGTGGGAAAGGCAGGAAGGCTAAACCAACCTCAGGATCAATAAAATAAAGGTTTATTGCTAGAGTGTATATAAAACACTACAAAGTTAACATAAAATTGGTGCTCAAAATACAATATGTATAAAACAATGCACAATAAAATAATGGACATAATATCAGAATATTATATATATATATATATATATATATATATATATATATATATATATATATATATATATAAAATAATCTGAATTTTTTAATTGGAATATGTCAGTTTTGGCAAATGTGTTTCTCTGATATCTTACATTTCTTCTGCTTCTCTAGTATTGCTGTACATGCAGCACCTGACTTTTTCAGACTTCCAGTTCAATCTTTTTGTCTTCCTATCTCTATTACTGACGTGTGGTTCCTTGTTTCATATTTGTTGAGAGTCTGTCTTTGTTTTGTGCATGTGACCAAGGTATGGTATTCTGGTAGTGTTTATTTTCTGTGTAGGGATCTGTAGCAGTCTGATTTGTTCTGTATGTTCAGTAGGAAGTATATTGGTATTCTAGGGTGCTGCCTCTTTATAGGTAGGGTTGTTACTGTTTTGAATCCTGGACATTCTCTCTTTCAAGTCCCTGCTGCCCACAAGGAGCAAGCTGTGAAATGGTTATACGACCACTGCAAGTGTGACGGTTGATGGCAGACCCTTAATGGCCACTCTTGGCCATTTCAAGGCAATGGAGGATTTAGTGGCTTGCCCAGGGTCAGAAGGAGCAATGGTGGGATTATGAACTTGTGTCCTCTGATTCCCAGTTTGCTGCTCTAACCATTAGGCTACTCCTCTGCCTTGGACATTAGTGTTGCTTTATTATGACAGGTTTTCCACTGGTAACTCCAGGCTTTGTTCTTTTTCCCTCGCGGCACCTTATGCCTGGAATAGACTTCCTGAGCCTGTACGTCTAGGTCCATCTCTACCTGTCTTCAAATCTATGCTGAAAACCCACCTTTTCACCACTGCTTTTGGCTCCTAGCCACTTCTCAATTGCCCGCCCCTTGTTTCTTCTCACCCAGTACTTCCCTTGCCTTTAATTGTCTTGTCTGTTTGTATTTTTTAGATTGTAAGCTCTTTTGAGCAGGGACTGTCTCTCTCTGTGTCAGGTGTTCAGCGCTGCGTGCGTCTGGTAGCGCTTTACAAATGCTAATAATAATAATAATATATAAGTCCAGAATGTGTTTTTTGTAGTGTTTATTTCTGGAACTCTGTTTCTGTTATGTAAAGTTCGTGAATAATCATAGAACGTATGCACATGTGGCAGTTTTTTCCCTTTGAGATGCCAACCCTAGTGTAGACAGTTGTAGAGGGGCAGGAGAAGGGTGCAACAGTAGGCATGGCAAGGAACTTGGGGCATGGCATGAGGGCGAGACAAGGGAGGGGCATGGGTGGAGCATGGTCCAGGGCAGGTGTCGGGTTTTCTTTGGGAAAACGTTGGCAACCCTAAACCAGAGAGTCCTGTGCAATTCAAACAGCTGATATTCAAACTGCAGGGTGCTCCAGCCCCACAGTTCAAATAGCACTTGGTCTTAGCTGTCTGGTAAGCTGCCAGACTTAGAAGCAGAGTGCAGTGGGGAGAGAGAGAGCGGCAGAAGTATAAGAGAAGGAAAATTTGGCTTTGAATGCCATGGGTTTTTCCCTGGGATCTTGAGCTGCCTCCACCCCAGCTGCCCTCCCTGCACCCAAATTCAGAGCTGCCTGCAATACCTTCCTGGTTCTATGGAGAAGCCGTATGAGAAAATGTGGGTGCTCCTGTGGCATCCTTTTCCTGTCAGTGTCTTACTGCCTCTGGCTACCTGTCCTAAGGGGGTTGTGTCATGTTCCTGCTTGGGTGCTTTCCTGTAGAATGTCAGTCTGAGCTTGGCTGTAATGATCCTACTGGAAGAGAATGATAAGGAGAAGTTATCCAACTCCTCCTCAACTGCCCAGAGGTCATTGTACAGATTACAGATTTAATCCAGGTTTGCTTCCAGGGAGAAAGTGAATGCTTTTTATCTAGTTGGAGAAAGAGTTGGGGATTTGGGAGGAGGGGTTGTTTATTTGTGTTAGTCTTGTTCGGTGCATTTTTTTCTAGCAAAAAAGGTGCCGGTACTCAAATGCTAGGCTACCCTTCAGGGGGTGGGGTGATCACTGAGGGACCCACCCCACAATAGCCAGGCCCCCTGCAACCAGTCACAGAATCTATGGCAAGACAGAATTGGTGTGTAGAGCCTGAGCTCTTTCATTAAAACTTGGGTCCATGGGTCAATTTTAGCAGACAATAGAAAATGTGCCGGTACTCGGTACCCCCAAGTACCCCCTCAAAAAAAGCCCTGGCCTTGTTCCATTGATACTTGGTGACCTCTTCTTTAGCCTATAGAAACACTTAGCAAATGTCACCAGGTGCCATCGTCAGAAGGGAGGAAGGGGGCAGCAGGATAAATAAGTAGATAGAGGTGGTAGACAGAGGAAGGAGCAACAAGGTGAGAAACCGGGAAGGGTGGGGAAGAGAGAGAAAGCAGGCCTTGGGGATGTCAGTGGCAGTAGGGCTCAGATTGGGTCAAGGAAGAGAAGGCAGGGGAAGAACGGGACTAAAGTGTTGGAGATTGGGTATTGGGGTGAAGAGATTGGGTATTGAGGTGAATGAAAAGAGAGGGACACAGAGGACACTTGGGGAAAGAGAAGAGTAAAGATGTGGAGACTAAGCAGGGATTTGGGTAAACAATAGGGACTTGCAGGGCAATTCCATAACAGTACTTTATAGCACACAAATTTTGTAGTGCATAACTGTAAGGGGGGGGGGGGGGTGGTTGTCACAGAAGGCCTAGCACCCACCTGGGGTTAACCCTGCGGCCACTTGAAGGGTCTGTCCCCAGAATTGCTCAGGCCCATCTGCACCTGGGCATGTGCCCTCCTCCCACCAACTGGGTCCCGCTTGCCACTGGGCTAGTCTCCCATTCTCATGTTATTCCCTGGTGATTTCTAGGACACTGGGGCCACACTTCCAGGGGTCCCACAGTTTCTAGAAAGCAGTCACAGATCCAAAACACAAACCTCCAGGATTTTTAGTCCAAGACATCAGAGCTAGTAAACGAATGGGTTTATTATCACAAAAATAGAACAGTGAACAATATAAAACGAGTGGAAAAACAACAAGCAATAACAGGTAACTGAATAAGGATCAATATTAAAATCATCTAAACATTTTGTCACTACCTGGGTAGCACCTGAGGAGTTTCATGAAAATAGCTGCTCATAGTTCTTGAACAGAGACTGAAGGGGAGTCAAGGCAGAGATGTTTACCCTCTGCACTCCCTAGCTGAGACTGGGGAAAATCCAGTACTTCCTGGTTGGATTTGAACTCCAGGGCCAATCAGAGCTCAGAGCACCAACTTTGAAACAGGGGCGTAGCCAGACACCTAATTTTGGGTGGGCCTGGGCCCAAGATGGGTGGGCAAAAGAACTCCGCCTTGTCTCACAAGTGGTCTCTCCCTTACTCGCCTGCATGACATATGGTCTCTCAAACATCCCCCCATCCCCTGCATACCTGTTAAATAGCAGCTTTTCACCGGCAGTGAGCAGCAACTAATACACACTGCTCAAGCTGACCCCACAGCCTTCCCTCTGATGCAACTTCCTGTTTCTGCATAGGCGGAAGTATATCAGAGGGAAGGCTGTGGGGCTGGTTTGAGCAGTATATATCAGTCGCTACTCACTGCAGGCGAAGATCTGCTATTTACAAGGTATGCAGGAGGAACAGTTGTTGGGAGTTTTCGGCTGGTGGGGCTTGGAGGTCCTTGCCATCATAGGTGTGCTGCCACTGGGTGGGCCTGAGCCCAAAATGGATGGGCCTGGGCCACCCGGGCCCACCCTTGGCTACGCCACTGCTTTGAAAGTATCTGGCCAATGGTACTGCAGGTTGCCTTTCCACAGGACTAAACTGAAAAGAAAACAGCTTTCTATGCAACAGCTTTAAAACACAGAACAAACACCACCTGCTGGCCAAACAAGAGAAATACACTGCATGAAAATATTATTACAATTCACAGGGTGTACATGGGGGTAGAGCATGGATGGGCCATGGATGTGTTGCCAAATGATACACACAACTTCTAGAATGCTATCAGTTAAGCACGCTATGTGGCGCACTTAGGTGTGCCGAATTATGCCAGCCATTTATCTGGCATAAATGGTTGCACCTCAAGTTTGACAAACCAAAGCGGCTTTACGCTAGTATTCTATAACAGCGTAGGTGTACCCAGAATTGGCGCTCAATGTACACCATTGTGATGCCTAAATATAGACTTGTCCCCTTGGCGATTTGGGGAGGTATGAGAAAGGGGTGGCCTGGGAGTATATATTACAGTACGAGACACAAAAAGAGGCTGAAAGGTGAGGAAGGGTTGAAGTTGTATGGATGACCTGGAGGACTGGAGAGGGGGTAAGAAGCAGTTGAAAGAGAGAAGTGAAAACGGATGGGGATGGGTCTCTAAAAGGGGTGGAAGGGTAGGAATGTGCTCGGTGAAGTACTGAAAGAAGAGTAGTAGACTGGGTAGAGGGTAAGAGGAGGAGAGAGAAACAATAGAAAATGGAAAGAAAACCCTGACTATGGGCCAGGACCCGCAGGTGGCCAGGGTATGTCCGGAAAGGCCCATATATTCAGTGCCAGTGCCCAGACGTGGCCTGGCACTGAATATCCGGCTTTAATTTAATCGGCAGCAGTCAGCGTTTAAAAAAACAAAACACTGGCTGAATACCGACAGGTAGTTATTTTCCAACTAATTATGGTTTTTTATTTGACAGACTGACCTCACCCGGTGCATCCTGGGATGCACCGCGCAGGGTCAGGGGCCACCATTTTCCATGCTGGCAGCCTGGAGGCAGGATCAAGTGAGCATCGCTCCTGCCTCTTGAAGGTACACCATGGGAGGGGGTGGAGGGTGCTGCTAGACACCTGGGGGAGGGGCTATGTCGGGGGGGGGGGGGTGCGCTTCTAAACACCAGCAAATTTTTTATTTTATTTATTTATTTGCAAGGAATGGGGTTGGATGGGGGGGGGGAGGAATGGGTGTCACTGAACTACCAGGGATGTTGGGCTGATGCAGAAAAGTACATCAGAGGCAAGGGGTTCAGATCTGGAGCTGTCCTTAACCTACGCTGTCTCAGAGCTGGTAGTACATTTCTTGCATTGTGCTTGCCTAGTAGACATTAGCACATAGCTTAAAAACATTTCTGTATTGCTTCAAATTAATAGCATCTTGCTATACATTGTTTTGTGCTCTAATGTCTATTGTACAAGGTAACTGAAACCCTTTCTGAATTGTGCAGCTAATAATGAGCATATAGACTGCTGCCTAACCATGAAGGGAAAGGGATTGGGATTTGATATGCCATCTTTCTGTGTTACAGTCAAAGTGGTTTACATTTATTATAGCAGGTACTGTCTCTGTCACTAATGGGCTCACAATTTAAGTTTTTTTTTTTTTTTTTTTTTTTTTGGGGGGGGGGGTACCTGGGGCAATGGAGGGTTAAGTGACTTGCCCTGGGTTACAAGGACCTATAGTGGAAAATGAACCCAGTTCCCCTGGTTCTCAAGCCATTGCACTAACCACTAGGCTACTCCTCCACTTCTGCCTGCAGTATCTTTCTGCATCAGCCCCTATGTTTGTACCCGAGTTAATAGAGGGTTAAGTGACCTGCCTAAGGCAGTATGATTTGAACCCTGGGTTCATTGGTTCTGTGCCCAGGGCTCTAACCACTAGGCTATTCCTCCCCTCTTACAAGGCTTTCTTTTTGGCAGTTCATAGCTGATGTGTGCTGGTACGAGTTTGTCTAGACTGAATCTTCCTACAATATGAATGAAAGTCTGTTGTTAATATCATTACAGTTCTTATTGTTTCTGAAATGTTTTCAAACCTCCAAACTATACACTGTCCCTCTAATTCTATAGTGCACCACAAGTTAGGTGCCCAAACAGAAGTTAGGCACCTAATGGGCATATAAGGCAGTTAGGAGCCTAACTGCACTTAGGCTCTATTCTATAAGTGAGCTCCTAAGTGCTTTAGCGCCTGACTGCAAAGGGGGCATGGGCAGGTCACACACATAGGGCTAGATTCTATATATGCTGCCTTAAAAAAACACGTAACTGGTATTCAATAAGCCATGCCTAAAGTTTGGTGCAGTTTATTTAATTAACGCTTAAGCGGACAGGTCATACGTAAATTTAGGTGCCATCATTTGCACCAACGAAAATGTGGTGTAAATGCCCGTACCTAAATTTACGCACAGAGCACCCATATTCTGTAGTTAGGCAGGTAACTCAAGACCGTGCTCCTGATCTGCACCAAAACGCCCATGACCCTCCCATTTCCCCCTTTTCTAGGCGCAGGTCCTGTGCCTAACTTTATGCACATAAGTCCCAATTAAATCTAACTAGTGCCAATAATTGCTTTTTAAAAAGCCAGTTAGCACTAATTGGCTCGTTATTCTATTACACGTGCAAATTGGGGCCGTGCCTAAATTTGCACATGCAGTTTTTGGCGACCTTTATAGAGTCAGGGGTTAAGCACCAAACTTATAGAAACAATGTAAACTGCATGCCTAGGTGAGAACATTTAGGCAGTAACATCTACTCCTGCCGTTTACACGATGCAATATTGATGCCCAAATGCAAACTTAGGCTCTATTCTATAATAGAATCTGGGTGCCCAGATGCCATTAGAGAATATCTATCTTAGCACGTAGATTTAGGGCACCTAATTTTTAACACCCTTTATAGAATTGTCCCCGATATGGCTGCTGATTTAACCAGTCGCCTATTTTGTTCATGAAAGTTTCTTCCCTTGAGTTTCTGTTCCATAGTACTATATCATTCTTATCAGACTCCATGCTAAATCTCCTTTTTATGTTTTAAATTCTTTCAAGGGTTACTTGATCAGTAGCCACTTGCCGAAGAACGACCTGGTTGACATTTCTCTGTATTGTCGGCATTATTGCCTGTTACCTCTGGCAGCAGAACAGAGGATTGGCCAGTTGGTAATATGGAGGGAAGTGTTTCTGCAATGTCATCGTCAGGCATCAGGTGCAGAAGGATATCAAGAGCCAGAGGCAAGATATTTCCTATTGATTGTTGGTTTGGTAAGTTACACAAAAGTATAAATTTTCATCTATGCCCATTAGTGCATTTTAGGATTGAAGGATTTGCTCAGTTAAGTTAGGAGGTAAATTTTCAGTGATATGGCAAAAAGCCATATAAGTATAACAAGAAACAGATGGGTGTGGATTAACAAACTGATACAGCAAAGTCACGCACTAGAAATCCACTCGGTGAAAAATAATCAATATGCATGAAAAAGGAAGGGAAAACCTCAAAGAGCTCAAAATCTAAAAAAGATTTAAAAAGCTGAACGGATCTGGATGATCTCTTACTTTTTCATCATTGACAAAAACCTTCCAAGAGAACTAATTGTG
Source organism: Microcaecilia unicolor (assembly GCF_901765095.1). NCBI lineage: Eukaryota > Metazoa > Chordata > Amphibia > Gymnophiona > Siphonopidae > Microcaecilia > Microcaecilia unicolor. The sequence continues at coordinate 645,188,567 of NC_044032.1, read as the reverse complement.
GTGCTTCTCAATATTTGCTTTATATATTATTTCTCATTACAATGATTTTAATAATTTATGTCCATTTATGAGTAAAACACCAAAAAAACCAGCACTTATCTTTAAAGAGCCAATTAATATGTAGAAACAGATCTAAGCCGTCGCTATTCAGGCAATGCACTCGCCATATAACTACAAATAAATTGCCTTTTCCCCCAAATTATATATGTATATTTATTTTTGTTGTTTTTGTTACATTTGTACCCCGCACTTTCCCACTCATGGCTGGCTCAATGCGGCTTACATGGGGCAATGGAGGGTTAAGTGACTTGCCCAGAGTCACACCACTACCACATAGATGGGTCAATATTTAAACACTGCAATCAGTTTTTTTGTTTTAAGCATTGGCTGTGAGGTTTAAATAATTGCTGAATATTCAGAAGGGAAGTTAACAGGGGTTACTGTTAAGACAGGTTACTTTACCACAACTTGGGCTATTTTAGCACAGGTTCCATTTTGTGCAATGAGATCTAGTTATTAATAACTGGGAGTAACAGTACAATAACACATTTTAACAGTAGCTCACATTGATAATTTCTCCCGTAACATCACTGTCTGGGTAGCAGCTGGCACTGAATCCATGCAGTGTGCAACTGCCAGCCTTTTTTCGGTATCTTCTTGTGCGGTCCCTTCATTATGTTTTTTTTGTTTTCTTCATTATTTTGTTTCTTTTGTTCTCCCCCCCCCCCCCCCCCCCCCCCCCCCCCCCCATAGTTCTTAGTCTTTTTAAGTTTGCTTTATTTTTCACAGCCAGCTAGGCCTGTTCATTCAGCCAGAACCCCTACCTCGATTTGGCCACTGCTCCTTTTTCGATCAAAACTGAGGAGTTTAATTTGGCCTTTATTCTTTTTTCAGTGTTTCAGAAGACCCCCAGTGGCTTCAAGAGCTGCACACAATGTAATCAAGTGATTCTGTTAACATATTTGCACTCATGGTGCATTGGGTGCCTTGGACCTGACCATAACCTTAATTCTTGCTCTCTTTGTTTGAAAATGCTGTAAAGGACACAGAGAGAGCGGCAGGCCTAGCAGGAGAAACGTTTTGGCTCCTCGAAGTCCATTGACATCTGCACTGGAAGCATTGATCCTGATGGCTGCACAAGCTTTGACATCCTCTGGGAGTGCACCGGCATCGAGAAGATCTCCGCCTTTCTCAATATCAGGCTTTGATAGCAGACCCCGGGACCAGTCAGCATTGGACCCGACAGCAAGGATGCACTCAGATTTGGCATCATCCTCATTGGCCTTGAAGGACCTCGATGCAGTGCACCAGGAGAAGCCCAAGAAGCACAAGTATATGTCCTCCAGAACGCACTGTGCTGGGGAGCACCAGGACATTGGAGCTGCTGATACCCAAGAAGCACCGGTACTGAGAGAAGCACTCCCCCTCTTTGGAAGAGGTATTAGTGCAAAAGCCTTGAAGCAGCCAGGTCCCTGTTTCCAGTTCAGCACCAACAACTTCTTAGGCTGCTTCTCATCCAGATCCCCCGCCTTTACCGATGCCATCCTTTGATGAGCAGTTCAGAGCCATGCTCAGGGAGGAGCTGGCGCAGATGCTGGAGCTGCAACCCACTCAGGCATCGAGAGGACTTGCACCAGCATCATCCTGAGGCTCCTTCCATTTATTTATTTGTTACATTTGTATCCCACATTTTCCCACCTATTTGTAGGCTCAGTGTGGCTTACATAGTACCGGAGAGGCGTTTGCTGACTCTGGTGTGAACAAATACAAAGTGATGTTGTGGTAAGATAAAGTTAGTGTGGCATAGCCACATTAGGGAATCGTACAGCAGAAGAATTGTGTTATGTCCATTACATACTTTAGTTTTGTTGTGTTGCAGAGATCAGGCATTTAAGTTGGATCGGTAGGGTATGCTTTTCTAAACAGATTAGTTTTTAGTGTTTTCCGGAAGTTTAGGTGGTCGTATGTCATTTTCAAGGCTTTTGGTAACGCGTTCCACAGTTGTGTGCTTATGTAGGAAAAACTGGATGCGTAAGTTGATTTGTATTTAAGTCCTTTGCACCTTGGGTAGTGCAGATTCAGATATGTTCGTGTTGATTCGGATGTGTTTCTAGTTGGTATGTCGATCAAGTCTCATGTATTCCGGGGCTTCACTGTAGATAATTTTGTGAACTAGGGTGCAGATTTTGAAAGCAATGCGTTCTTTGATTGGGAGCCAGTGTAGTTTTTCGCAGAGGGGTTTTGCACTTTCATATTGCGCTTTTCCAAATATAAGCCTAGCTGCCGTGTTTTGAGCTGTCTGAAGTTTCTTTAATGTTTGTTCTTTGCATCCCGCATAGATTCCATTGCAGTAGTCGACGTGGCTTAGTACCATTGATTGTATCAGGTTGCGAAATGTTTCCCTCGGGAAGAATTGTTTCACGCGTTTGAGTTTCCACATTGAGTGGAACATTTTCTTTGTTGTGGATTACACTTGGCTCTCTAGTGTTAAGTTGCGGTCCATTGTAACGCCGAGGATTTTCAGGCTGTCTGAGATGGGGAGGATGTAATCTGGGGTGTTGATACTTGTGGGGTTATCCGCGTTGTGCTGGGATGAGAGGATAAGGCAATGTGTTTTTTCTTTATTGAGTTTTAATTGAAATGCATTTGCCCATGAGTTCATGATGTTCAAGCTGAGCTTGATTTCGTTGGTGATTTCTGTCAGTTTAGTTTTGTAAGGAATATATATTGTGACATCGTCTGCATAGATGAAATGGTTAAGGCCTTGGTTGGATAAGGACTTGGCTAGTGGGGTCATCATTAGGTTGAAGAGGATCGGTGATAGCAGTGATCCTTGTGGTACTCCACATTCTGCTTTCCACGGTGATAATATGTTTGATTTTACTTAATATGTTCTTGTGGTTAGGAAACCCTTGATCCAGCTAAGTGTGGAGGAATAGCTTAGTGGTTAGTGCAGTGAACTTTGATCCTGGAGAACTGAGTTCGATTCCCACTGCAGCTCCTTGTGACTGTGGGCAAGTCACTTAACCCTCCATTACCCCTGGTACAAAATAAGTACCTGAATAAATGTAAACCGCTTTGAATGTAGTTGCAAAAACCTCAGAAAGGCAGTATATCCAGTCCCATTTCCCTTTCCCTAAGTATATTTCCACCAATCCCGAAGTTGTCTAGTAATCTTATTTGTATATTATGGTTTACCATGTCGAATGCACTAGACATGTCGAATTGGAGAAGGATGTTATTGCCTATTGCTATTTCCTGCTTGAATTCCATGTCTTTGCAGACATCTTTGACACCAGTATCTCAAAGAGTGTCGACATCAATGCATACGGTACCGCTTTAGACGTTAAGGGAGAAAGCTTCATGAGTCGGAGAGTAGGACTGTACCTCGGCACTCTTTGGGGCATGGACAGGTTTCCACTAAGCTGAGGCAGATGCAGACTCTTCAAGCCCAGTATGATTATGGGGAAGAGACTGACTGAAACCATTCATGGGATTCAGAGGAAGATCCATGTTACTTCTCAGAGGAGGAGCCATATGGTATTCCCTCTGATCCCTCCCCACCTCAAGGGAGATGAAACTCTCCACCTGAGGGTCTCTCTCTCACCAGTTTCATGATGGAAATGGAAACGGAGGAAGAGCTCAGGGCAGAAATGTTGACTGTCCTGGACTATGAGTCTCCACCTAAGGAAGAGATAATGGTACCATTACAGCCTATCCTTAGAGATGCACTGACAAGGAATTGGGAATCTTCCCTATCACTGCAGGTGGTACCAAAGAAGGCGGATGTGCAATACCATATTCAGAAGGCTCCCGGATTTGAGAGAGCCCAAATGCTGCACCATTCCCTGGTGGTAGAATCCATCCTCAAATGAGCTAGAAGCTCCAGGACTCATGCCTCAGCTCCCCTAGGTAGAGAGGGCCAGACTCTAAATTCATTTGGGAGGAAAGCTTATCAGGCCTCAATGCTTATTGCCCACATCCAGCCCTATCAGTTTTACACAAGCCTATACTTACAGTCCCCAGTCCACAGTACACTCAGTCTTGCGGATTGTTTCCCACAAGAGCAGGCTGCAGAGCTTCACCAGTTGGCCAAGAAGCAGCTGGAGTGCAGAAAGTATCTGGCCTAGGGCACATACAGTTCTTTTGACATAGTGTCAAGACTCTCTGCCATGGGTATGGGGATGCACAGACTCTCATAGCTGCATGTCTTTGACCTGGAACCAGTGGTTCAGGAGAGGCTAGTGGATGTTCCGTGCTGAGGAAACAACTTGTTTAGAGACAGAGTAGAAGAGCTCACTGACCTCATCAAGAAACACATGGATACCCTCAAGCTGCCACCTCCTCCTCATGGAGGCCTAGGTGGTAACCCTACTACTCTTAAAGGCGTAGATTCCCGCCGCCTTCCCGCTCTGCCCCACTGTCCCAAGGTCAGTGTCCCCATGCCCGCTAACCTTGTCCCCAAAAGGATGTGGCAGTGGGTCGTCCTGCACAAGATGGATCTTTGAGCCACATATCTTCCAGGCAAAGACAACAGTATGGCAGACAGACTAAGCAGATTCTGCAACCAGAAGAGTGGTCTTTCAATATAGGCATAGCTCGCAAGATCTTCTGAGAGTGGGGCACCCCCTCGGTGGATATTTTTACCACTCACCTCAACAACAAGGTTCCCCAGTTCTGTTCCAGGCTCAGATCACACTGCAGGCTAGCTTTAGATGCTTTTCTCCTGCATTGGGGGGGAAGGGCTTCTATATACTTATCCTCCCATTCCTCTCATAGAGAAGACTTTGCTGAAGCTCCAGCAGGACCGCAGAACTATGATCCTAACCGCGCCTTACTGGCTGAGGCAGACAATTTCATCATTCTAAACTATTTGTTCAAATCAGGCTTATCTGACCCAATCAAATGTAAACAATATTCTTTTTTGCTTGTTTAACAGAATATTTGTATCGAGAGAATAATTTTGTTGTTTCTCCAAGCTCACTCAACTTTACAACATTCTTGTTTCAAAGATCTTACTGTTATAGAATACTGAGGATTTCTTGAATTCATAGCTAGTTTCTTCTCACAATAAGAAGCAATCTTATCCAAGATGTAGTAATACATTCCAACCAATTATTTCAGGATGCCTCAAGATTAGAAAATTCTATGGATAAAGAAGAACTCATCATACTCTAAAAAGGTTTAGAATCAGTTTTCCCTCTACTCATAATAGTTTTCTATTCTGACAGAGATAACACATTTAAGGTCAGATTGCATAAATAATGATCTGACCAAGGTATGGACTGCCAATCACAATTAGATAGTAAAGAATTATCATTAGCAAGAACTAAATCTAATGAATGACCCTTTTCATGTGACGGAGAGAATGTGGGAATAATGAAAGATTGGTTTCTTAAAAAAATTTAAGAAAACCTTAACATCTTTGTTCAACTGATTCTCTAAAGGCAGATTAACATCCCCTACTATCATTAATGCAGAACAAGATAAAACAGCGTCAGAAATAATTTTGTACAATTTCAAACAATCTTTAGACCATAAACCTGGTGGCCTATAAATTAATAGGAGCCCTTCTGGTTGAGTTACAGTATTACAAAGTAACATAGTAAGTGACGGCAGATAAAGACCTGTACGGTCCATCCAGTCTGCCCAACAAGATAAACTCATTTTACATGGTATTTGATACTTTATATGTATACCTGAGTTTAATTTGTCCTTGTCTTTCTCAGGACACAGACCGTAGAAGTCTGCCCAGTACTGTTCTTGTACTAAGTTCTGAAGCTAACATCGAAGCCCCTTAAAATTTACACTCCAGCCCATCCCTATCTATTCAGTCACGATCAGGGCGTGTAGACCGTAGAAGTCTGCCCAGCTCCCACTAAGATTCCATGGAACCATTCCTTCAAAACAGGATTCCTTTGTGTTTATCCCACGCATGTTTGAATTCCATTACATAGTAACATAGTAGATGACTGCAGAAAAAGACCTGCACGGTCCATCCAGTCTGCCCAACAAGACAAACTCGTATGTAACCGCGGGAGGGCATTCCACATATCCACCACCCTTTCCGTGAAAAAATACTTCCTGACATTAGTCCTGAGTCTGCCCCCCTTCAACCTCAATTCATGTCCTCTAGTTCTACCGCCTTTCCGTCTCCAGAAAAGGTTCATTTGTGGATTAATACCTTTCAAATATTTGAACATCTGTATCATGTCACTCGTGTTTCTCCTTTCCTCCAAGGTAAACATGTTCAGGTAGTCTTTCGTATGGTTTGCAACACAAATCCCATACCATTTTTGTAGCTTTTCTTTGCACCACTTCCAGTCTTTTTACATCTTTATGGAAAAAGAAGCCAGCAGATCAATATAACATCAGAAAGATTTTATTGAAGATACCGTATGTGAACAAATTGCCCGACACAGGCCGTGTTTCGCCCACCAAGGGCTGCGTCAGGGGCTAATTTGAAACCTTCTGAAAGGAGGAACTCTAAAAACGGAAAACTTGTGGTGTATAATAGATTGGAAAAAACCAGCTCATACAGCAGATGCCTAAAATGATGTGACTCTTAACACAACGCAAGCAGATGCACTGCTGTCAAACCAGGTTACGCACCCAGAGAGTGCCTGGTAGGAACCTATTCTATTAAGAAACATACCTACATATTTTCAAAGCACTTAGCCTTCCAAAGTTCCATAGGTTTCTATGGAACTTTGGAAGGCTAAGTGCTTTGAAAATATGCCTCGTAGGCTTCTATTTTCTTTTATAGTGTTAACAGTAAAAATGCATTCTTAAATGATGGAGATACATGTGCATTTTAAAGTATTCTATAAATTACACATACCAGTGTGAGTCCTGCCCATAATCTGCCCTGACTCCACCTATGTGTACACAGGGCTGGTGCTTGGGTCTCTGGCACCCCCCTGCAAACAATCAGTTGGTGCCCCCTCTCCCCGGTCCAGCATCTCTTTTCTCTCTTCTCCCTCCCCACTTCTCCCACCCCACATCCTTTTTCAGCCCAGTGCCTTAAAAGGTGAACAACAAAAGGTTTTGTTTGTTTTTTTACTTGACAACTTTTTAATTTATTTGAACGCTTCCCATATGTAGATATAAATATCGTGAAATAAAATTGAATATGACTAAAACAAGTGATCATATCACAAATCTCATGTCATGTACAGCCACAAAACATCCTTTTAGGGTGGAAATTCACAATGAGCTCCTTTTATTAACAACCAGATAGTGATAACAGTTTTCACATTTCTATTTTGGCACAGTATAAGTCATCACAAACAAAATATAGGAAAACCAAAAAGCATTAGGGGCTTATAACCCATTTAGTTATGTTTAAACAAAAGAGATCTACATGAAACAAAATATTTATTTTGACTTAAACCTTCAGAATCAGCACCTACCTCTCTTGAAATCCAACGTGCTCTGCGTGCCACAATTTCCTCTTGAATTATTATGGTCTGGGAAGGAAGTGGGAACACCTCAGACAGCCACTGTTAACCTGAGCCTTCCCTTCCCTATTCAGTGACGGCCCCTCCCGCGCGGAACAGGAAGTTGCATTGCTCTAGCATAGGGAAGACTGACTGGCTGAGACCTGCACATCACGAATATCCCACCCATCGTCAGTGCAGTCAACCCTCCGAGGATCCGCCGATCCATCTCGCCCCTTCCCCGCGCTCTGTCCCCATCCGGGATCCCTGCGTCATGCAAGAAGAAGAGGAGGAGGAGGGACGCGGCGCACCGGAACGGCATGGCAGAGCAGGCTGGGTTTCAGAGATGCTGGCTGAATGGGGCCCTCTCGATGTGGTCAGGGTGCCAGGTTATCTTTGGGCCTGTTAAGGCCATTTTGGGAAGGTGATCCGAGGACCAGAGCGCGGGAGGAGCGCTCCGGGTACTGCGTGGCGCCAGGAGGAAGGAGCGCTGCAAAAGGGAACGCGGGAGGAAGCGGCATCGTTGTTTTGGGCTTTGGAGGGGTTTGGGTAGGGACATGGTTGCTGTGCTGTTGGTGGTAAGGGAGCTGCGGGGAGCAACGCTAATTTTTCCAGGGCCGGCGTTTGAAGCGTCCGTGCATTGTCAGTTCAGGCCATTTCTGTGGGGAAGTGGTGATGTCGGTGCTGCCACCGGGACGAGGTGGCGCCAGAAGGGAGGAGCGTTGAAAGAGAGCCGCTGCAGGGGGCAGCACCAAGTTTTTCGGGGCTCGGGAGTGCAGGTAATTGTTGGGCCGATTCATCCGGATGAGCCAGGAGATTTGGAGGCAGAGAGGACGGGTCTAGAAGAACAGAAAAGATAAAGAAAGACGGCGTCGGGCCGGCGCGTCGGAGAATCAGATTGCTGCGAGCGGCTGGAGAGGCTTAGCCTCCCCAAGCCTCTTATACCGGGCGCCTATGATCAGGAGTATGCATGGATAGAAAAGCATCCAATGCTCTGATGTGGTAAAGTACAGAATAATCTGTACACATAAGGTAACATTCACTCCCTTAATACTGTGAATTGGATGATGGTCTTGAAAAAGACCTTTTGTGAAAAAAAAGCTGTGACGCTGAAGGTTGGTTTTAGCGTTTGCCAAAAGATGCAGGCCTAGCAGCCGAAACACAACGTTTGTGTCGAGTCCTTTTTTAAATAAATGTTTTTTTTATATAAGCGTTTTGTTTTTAAGTCCATATTTTCCAGTCTCTGGTGTCTGTGGTCAACTTCCCACCCTTTTCTGTTTTGCACTTTTTGTGGTTTCTCGTGGGATGTTCGAGTTCTCCGCCTTGGCGGATTCTCTTGGACACAGAACGTGCCAGACACACATTTGGAGGGGATACGGGGGAGCAATATGCCCTATATATTTTTTGTAGCTTTGCCTACAAAAGTACGCAGTTGTGGAATTCACTCCCAAAGCACTTGAAAATGATTAACGAACTAACCAACTTCCGCAAATCCCTGAAAACCTACCTATTTAACAAGGCCTACCAGGAGAACCCATAACTATCTATGATAGAAGTGTATAAAATAATGAGTGGAATGGATCGGGTGGATGTGAAGCGACTGTTCACGCTATCCAAAAATACTAGGACTAGAGGGCATGAGTTGAAGCTACAGTGTGGTAAATTTAAAACGAATCGGAGAAAATTTTTCTTCACCCAACGTGTAATTAGACTCTGGAATTCATTGCCGGAGAACGTGGTACGGGCGGTTAGCTTGACGGAGTTTAAAAAGGGGTTAGATAGATTCCTAAAGGACAAGTCCATAGACCGCTATTAAATGGACTGGAAAAATTCCTCATTTTTAGGTATAACTTGTCTGGAATGTTTTTACGTTTGGGGAGCGTGCCAGGTGCCCTTGACCTGGATTGGCCACTGTCGGTGACAGGATGCTGGGCTAGATGGACCTTTGGTCTTTCCCAGTATGGCACTACTTATGTACTTATGTACTTATGTACTTATGTACGAAACAACACCTATCTACCTTACTCAGAATGTATCTTTCTATAACTGCCTGACCAAATCTTCTTGTTTTCCTTGACTTCTGTAGAACACCAACTATATTCTTTGCCCTGGTATGGTGATGCCATAACAGGTCTCTGTAAGCCACATTGAGCCTGCAAATAGGTGGGAAAATGTGGGATACAAGTGCAATAAATAAATATATAGATTTCCCTCAGTCAGTGAGTTTTTTATATTATGTAATTTTTAAATTATGGTTTACTTTTCGCACACTGTTCTTTGAACTTGTCCATTTTGTTTTTATTGTGTGTATTCATTTTTCATGTACAATACTGTCTGCTTTCTTTCTAGAAACACTTTATGCTGCCTGTGCTGCTGGAGGCAGGAGGATGCACGTCTAAAATCATTGGGAATCCGGGGCCAGACTGTATATATGTGGATCAAGTCAAAGCAACCTTACTGCAACTAGAAGGGCTAGACGTGACTATAGAGGAGCGACTTGGAGCCCTCCCCAGCCCCTGTTTGTCTTGTGCAGACTGGTTCTTGCCTTCATCACGTGACAAATTAGAGAGCTTTACAAATGTACCCTATATCAAACTGCAGACTTCTGCCAAAACTGCAACATTCCCTACTAGCAAGAGAGCACTCCTTATGGATACCAGCTCTTCCTTAAGGACACGCAGGCCGAGTCCCTCGAGAAACAGTGGTGGATTTGATAACGGCAGCGAGGGTCCTGGAGAAGGAGCAGGCGTGAGCCCACACTCAACACCAGATTTGGGGCGGAAATACGGACGAAGAGAATCTCAGGGCTCAGGCAGTTCTGAAGGCAGTGGAGGAGGTGGAACCTTGTTTAAGGTACTTTACTTAATAAAGCAATGATTCAGTTTTAAGTGCAGAATTTGTAGAGAGAAAACAAATTAGATGACTTCTAACCTATACTTTGCTTTATCCCTTCTGAATTTATCGTGAGCAGACTGGATGGACCGTGCAGGTCTTTATATGACATCATCTACTATGTTACTATGTCCTGTTGATTCTCACTTTGTATCATGTTTGATTCTTTAGATCACAAAAAAGAGGCATACTCTTCCCAACCCATTTAATTTAGGAAGCTTGAAAAAGAACCTTTCAGAGAAGGACACCGAGGAATTGTATAATGTTATCAAGTAAGTCAAGAGTTTGCACTCCTGGGAGCACAGCTTCCAAATGGGTTAGTTTTGCACACACTATGACAGTAATTAACCTCACTCCTAAGCCAGAGTACTTGGAGTATGATGTCAGTCTCTCAGATTTACTAACCTTGGCATTATGCAAGTATAATGCAAAAGAGAGCTTCCTTATAGAGTTCATAGGGTGAAATATGTATAAGCAAAATATCAAAGTGTGTTTTCAGGCCTGTGACACCCAGTACAGTAAGAAATGTTTCTGTGTCTTTGTGCTATGTTTTCTTGGCCTTTGACTTTATTTCTTGGTATTCAAGGATCTTCTCTCTTCACCCAATACACAGAACAATCATTTGGCACTGACACCTATTATCAATACCGATCTTGTGTTGCACTATCCAGAGAATATAAAAACATAAGAATTGCCATACGGGGTCAGACCAAAGGTTCATCTAGCCCAGTATCCTGCTTCCAAAAGTGACCAATCCAGGTTTCAGGGACCTGGCAGAATCCCAAGAAGTACTAATGACCCCTGGGACACGGCTTTCTCCATGTGTACCTTAATAGCAGTTTATTTACTTTTCCTCTATGTTGTCTAACCTTTTTTTTTAATCCAGCCTGCTATCTTCTTTTTACCATACCCTCTGGCAATTAATTCCAGAGCTTAACTATTCATTGAGTGAAAAATATGTTCTCCTATTTGTTTTAAAGGTATTACCATATAGGAGTGGAGGAGTGGCCTAGTGGTTAGGGTGGTGGACTTTGGTCCTGGGGAACTGAGGAACTAGTTCAATTCCCAGCACAGGCAGCTCCTTGTGACTCTGGGCAAGTCACTTAACCCTCCATTGCCTACCGCATTGAGCCTGCCACGAGTGGGAAAGCGCAGGGTACAAATGTAACAACAACAAAAAAAAAGAGAGACTGGGAGCAAATCAAATGGTAAAATAAAATGTTAGTGAAAATAAAAAAAATTTCTTTTTCCAAGATGGACCCATATTATTTCCTCTTTCCACCAAGACCCCTGTATCGTAGCTGCTTTTTAATATTTTTCACATACAAGGTGGCTTCATCTTTTCAGCCATCTCTATCCTTCCTGAATGGAGGAGTAGCCTAATGGTAAGCCTGGTTCAAATTCCACTGTAGCACCTTGTGATCTTGGGCAAGTCACTTAACTTTCCATTGCCTCAGGTATAAACTTACATTGTGAACCCTCTGGGAATAGGAAAAAATACACTCTACCATGAGCTAAATCCAAAATCCCTTCCTATAGCAACTATAGCTTGGTATGGTTGTCTCCCATTCATGAGACTCATTGAACCATGTCTATGTAATGGCAACAATATCTAAATCTGTCTCTAACATTGGGGCTTGCAGAACCAGAACTTTGTTGCTTAGACTGCAAGCATTTGCGCTTGCCAGTTTTATATTTTGTTGGGTTTCTCATCTTCTGTATAACTTTTTGATTAGTCTTCTCTTCTACTTTTTTGCTGATAAGTGTCACTAAGATGATTTATTTTATTTTCACTACCTCTGTCATGTTTCTGCTGGGGATAACATCCTGCCACCTCCATCCTCTAGTTTAAATGGTTGTATAATAACATAGTAAATTAATGAGCATAGTCCATCCAGTCTACCCAGAAAGGTGGCTAGGGTTATGTCTACTACTGCTTTCAGGTTACCTCTCTCTTTATTTTTAGATTTGTAAGTGCTACTCCATGCAGGTTACCCTGTTATCTGCCTTTTTTTTTTAAAGTGAAAGTAATTCAAGTTTTGTTTTGAGTGGAAATGAACTATTCCTTCGTTCCATCATCTTGCCATATAGGGATCCTCTGTATTTATCCATGTCTTTTTGAATTCTATCACTATTTTTCTCCCCACTAACTGCCACAGAAAAGGCAGCCACCATTCCAGGCAGCCACAATTCTTTCCATGAAAAATGATCTCTTGGCATTGCTTTTAAGTTTCCTTCCTTGCAGCATATGTCCTATAGCCTCTCCAGCATTGGAAAAATGTAGTTCGTTAATATTTTTCAAATATTTAAATGTCTGTTGTCATATCTCCCCTTTCCTTCCTCTCCTTCAAGTCTCTTCTCAAACATCTTCTGGTGCAGATTCTGTACCATTTTGGTTACCTTCCTCTGAATTAATATTGATCCTTATTCAGTTACCTGTTACTTTTCCATCTGTTTTATGTGGTTCACTGTTTATTTATTTTATTTATTTATTGCATTTGTATCCCACATTTTCCCACCTATTTGCAGGCTCAATGTGGCTTACATAGTTTTGTTAACATTGTCATTCCAGGATATCAGATACAGTTAGTATTGTGCAGAGATTAAGTAAGGGAAGAGAGAAGAGGGAAGGGAGTGATTAGGGTAATTATAGAAGGTAGGCTTTCCTAGCTGAGTGGGTTGGTGAGGCAGATTAGTGTTCATGACAATAACCCTTATTAACTTTTTGGCTCTGTTGTCTTGGACTGACTAAGAATCCTGGTGGTTTGTGGTTTAGGTCTGTGGGTGTTTTCTAGGAACTGTGGGACCCCTGAAAGTGTGGTCCCAGTAAACTAGAAATCACTGGGGAATAACTTGTGAGTGGGAGACTCGCCCATAGGTGAGACCTAGTTGGTGGGAAAACATGACTAAAGTCACCAGAAACAACGCAACTTTAGTCATATTTTGCCAGAGATGTTTACAATTTATAGCACTATATGAAATGGGATTTTAAAATTTCAAGATGTTTCTGAACTTGAATAATATGCATTATTGTTTTGGTTTATTTCTGAGGCTACCGAAGTGCAGAATTCAGTAGCCAAAATGTATCTCTGATGCTACTGAAGTGCAGAATTCAGTAGCCAAAATGTATCTCTGATGCTACTGAAGTGCAGAATTCAGTAGCCAAAGAAGTCCTGGAGAAATTGGGATTCTTCCAAGTTGTGGTATCCCTTATGAAACTGGCATAATAATTACCTAGAGTATATGAACTTTCAGGATCACTAAGTCTTTTTCCATCTTGTTGTCTGTTACCAGCAGTAACTGCAAAGCAAGTAATTCAGGCCATGTTTTCGTAGAAAATAAAATGGGTTGTCTGTTTGTTTACAGGATCACATCAGGTCCTGAAAACACCCTTTTCCACTATCTAAGTTTGGAAACTGTTCAAGGAATCTATATTTGCCCAACACATAAAGAAGTGGCACAGCTCAGTGGCTCCATTCATCCTCAGCTAATCAAGAACTTCCACCGCTGTTGTCTCTCAATCCGCTCTGTTTTCCAGCAGACTGTGTTTGACAAGGTAAGCCAAAATGAATGGCTGAGAAATACTGCAACAGAAGTAACATAGTAACATAGTAAATGACGGCAGAAAAAGACCTGCATGGTCCATCCAGTCTGCCCAACAAGATAAACTCATATGTGCTACTTTTTATGTATACCTTACCTTGATTTGCACCTGTCCTTTTCAGGGCACAGACCGTGTAAGTCTGCCCAGCACTGTCCCCGCCTCCCACCACCGGCTCTGGCACAGACCGTATAAGTCTGCCCAGCACTGTCCCCGCCTCCCGCCACCGGCTCTGCCACCCAATCTTGGCTAAGCTCCTTAGGATCCATTCCTTCTGAACAGGATTCCTTTATGTTTATCCCACGCGTGTTTGAATTGTTACCGTTTTCATTTCCACCACCTCCCGCGGGAGGGCATTCCAAGCATCCACTACTCTCTCCGTGAAAAAATACTTCCTGACATTTTTCTTGAGTCTGCCCCCCTTCAATCTCATTTCATGTCCTCTTGTTCTACCGCCTTCGCACCTCCGGAAAAGGTTCGTCTGCGGATTTATACTTTTCAAATATTTGAACGTCTGTATCATATCACCCCTGTTTCTCCTTTCTTCCAGAGTATACATGTTCAGGTCATCAAGTCTCTCCTCATACGTCTTGTAACGCAAATCCCTTACCATTCTCGTAGCTTTTCTTTGCACCGCTTCAATTCTTTTTACATCCTTCGCAAGGTACGGCCTCCAAAACTGAACACAATACTCTAGGTGGGGCCTCACCAATGACTTATACAGGGGCATCAACACCCCCTTTCTTCTGCTGGTCACACCTCTCTCTATACAACCTAACAACCTTCTAGCTACGGCCACCGCCTTGTCACACTGTTTCGTCGCCTTCAGATCCTCAGATACTATCACCCCAAGTTCCCTCTCCCCGTCCGTACCTATCAGATTCTCCCCGCCTAACACATACGTCTCCCGAGGATTTCTATTCCCTAAGTAAATTTCTACGTTTCACACTTAATTTTGTTATTTTTCACTACATCTACTTTTTATATAATTTGGTATGGGTGAAGGACTTAAGATATCCAGTTATTTTGGTATGGATCATTGATATTCTTTCCAACAAAGACAAATGCCACGGAAATTATGAGGGGCATTATCGATAAGATGTTCAAATGGTGAAATGAACGTTTACTGGAAAACATTTAAAAACACAATGGAAGAAATAAATGTGTTCCAATATTCAAAACTGCACACAAAAAAGTTTAGAAAAAAAGGACGTACTGCAAATGTCATAGACTTTGTGAGGTAAACGTCTCCGCCAATCGAAAATGCACTGTGCAATGGCAGTACTGGTCCCTGCATGAAGAAAATGTCTGTGGCAAAGGCAGCACATTCTATGTGCAAAACATGCATATATACCTCCATGTGGAGGAACGTTCCTCAGTGTGGACAGTCATGTCTCTTCAGTGGGAGCCTAATTTCAGTGAGCCAAAGACAGAGCTCCTGGTCCTCCTCTGCCTCAGGCACTGGAGAGAAATTTTTAAGCACAGTTATCACCTGCCCCCCTACAACGTTTCTGGCTTAAACGAGTCTTAGGAGAGAATGGGAGACTATTCTGGTGGAGTCTGTCCCTTCAGATGTACAGCTTCACCATTCAGCACCGGAAAAGCAGTGAACCTGGCAATGCTGATGGACTCTCCAGGAAAGAAGAGTCAGAACAGCCCTGACACTGGACTGTAGAGACCCGACCAGCAGACTAAAGAGGTCACAGTCCGGGGTCTCTCTTAAAGGGGGGGGAGGTGTGACTAAACAGGGGACTTAATTCTGTGACTTCTTATGTGAATGTATGACATATTTGTTCCCCAGTGCATTTCCCTTGTTTGGCCGGCAGATAGTGACTGTCTTTTTCTTTTTTTGTAAAGCTGTTACAGAAGTGACCATTTTTCCCCGCCTAAGCAGAGGTAATTTTTAGTCTCAGTATGGGAGCACAGAGGTAAACATCTCTGTCCTGAAACCCTGTTCAAAGCTCGTGAGCAGCTAATTTCCTGAAGCTTCCCAGGCGCTACCATTTTTAATATTGATCTTTATTCAGTTACCTGTTATTGCCTGTTACTTTTCCATCTGTTTTATATGGTTCACTGTTCTAATTTCATGACAAACCTTATTAGCTTATTGGCTCTGTTGTCTTGGACTAACTGAGAATCCTGGTGGTTTGTGGTTTAGGTCTGTAGGTGTTTTCTAGGAACTGTGGGACCCCTGAAAGTGTGGTCCCAGTAAACTAGAAATCACTGGGGAATAACTTGAGAGTAGGAGACTCACCCAGAGGCAAGTGATACCTAGTCGGTGGGAGGAGGGTGGTTCTATAGAACACAAGCGGCAGGTGCAGGCGGGCCTGAGCAGTATTGGGGACAGACCTTCCAGGTGGCTGCAGGATTAGCCCCAAGTGGGTGCTAGACATTCAGTGACAGTCTCCATGAGGGCATGGAGATCCATTAGAGACAGCCTGGCAAGATGAATGTGAAGCAGTGCCCCCCAGGATCACCGCAGTACTCATGTACAAGCACCATCCATAGACAGGGTCACATACAGTGAGGTCCCTTTGTTGTTGCAATACATGTTATTGATTTTTCATTTTAAAAAAAATAACAAAACATTGGTGAAATCAGAATATCCAATGACAAGTAATTATGGGCTCCCTCCACTAATGTGACTACTGGCGTCAGAAGCTGCAGCTTGTATCATGGGGACATTCAAGTTCATCAACAGAGGCTCCAAGCCCAGGATGACTGCCTGTAGGTGCTGTGTACCATGCAGCAAGTGAGCAGGGACACTAGGCACAATATGTAGCTGCAGCTTCAGGGGATCCGGCAAGATCTGCATGATTACACAGAGGCCTTGTCCAGCACATTGCCCACCCAGAGGATGCCTGCCCCCCCACCCCGGGGAACCAGTGAGGCCAGCATTCCAGCACCACTACCCTACACACCAGCCGCAAGTGGCATACCACCCAAGCCAACTTCACAGCAACCTCCTCAGCTCCGGCCAAGCAACCGACATCCAAGCAGGATGGAACACGTAGGACCTCAGGCCAGTGAGTCTACCTTGCAACTAGGTCTCTCTGGGTGCAGCACACACTGCCTTGCTGGGTTCTAGGCCCAGCAGCAACTCAGCCACAAGCCCAACCAGATGGCCCGGTTTTCCATGGGGCAGCAGGAGCAGCTGCATCTTGGGATCAGCTGACAGTTATAAGTAATGTAATCTTTGTCTTGCTTTATTGCTGAAAAATTGATAATTCTCCTTATACTGGATACGGGTAAGTCTTTAACATGGGTACCTATGTGTTGGCACCACATCTGCATGTAAATCACTATAATCATGACACATATGCGTGTAGATGCTGAGTATTCACTTAAGTGCCTTCTGTAAGTATGCGTGTATGTTACATATTATGTATTTGACAGGTGGACATACACTTATATAGCTGGTTATGAAAGTATTCTGTAAAAGAAAGTCAGCTCCTACTTCTGCTTTTGACCTACAAGTGCATCCACTCCGCAGCTCCTCAGTACCTTTCCGCTCTCATCTCTCCCTACACTCCTCCCCGTGAACTCCGTTCGCTGGGTAAATGTCTCCTGTCGTCCCCCTTCTCCCCCACTGCTAACTCCCGGCTCTGTTCCTTCTATCTCGCTGCTCCCTATGCCTGGAATAGACTCCCTGAGCCAGAGGGCTGTCTTCAAGTCTAAGCTTAAAGCCCACCTCTTTCTACTGCTTTCGACTCCTAACCATGACTCTCTTACTCAACACCCTCACTTATCACCCCTACCACTGCAATTTCCCCACCCCTAGCTGTCTGTTTGTCTGTCCAATTTAGATTGTAAGCTCTGTTGAGCAGGGACTGTCTTTTCATGTTAATTTGTACAGCGCTGCATAAGTCTAGTAGCGCTATAGAAATGTTTAATAGTAGTAGTAGTAGTAGTACTTTTATAGAATAGATGCATTTTAATGGAATTGACCCCAACGTGCTTAACAGAGTATTCTAAATAACAAGAAATAATACACAAAAAGTATCAATAATTCTTTATACATTCCATGGAACTACTCATTTTACATTTGTCTCACTGAATTCCTAGCCCATCTGGTGACTTCTCTGAATACCTTGGTGTTGAATACATGTGATCCTTTGCTTTGCAGAAAAAGAATAATTTAGATGCCGACACGAGCTCAGAACTCAGGGAGACTGGTTCTGGACTTGGCCCAGTTAAAGAACATGGTGTCTTGTTTGAGTGTTGCCCTGAAAACTGGACAGACCAGAAGAAGTCACCACCAAAAATGACTTACTGGGTTGTAGGGTAAGTGGAAAGAAGAATGACAGCTGTTTGGTGATGAATGTTTTTAGGAAATTCTGTTACTTCAGAGATAAGTCAGCGGATGTGAGGTACAAAAGGGGGTTAAAGTGATTCTTTGTATCCTGAATTACAATAAATCAAGTTTATGCACAACCGAGTTAGTTACCTATAGCAGATGTTCTCCATGGACAGGAGAATACATGACGTCACACCTGGTGACATCATTCAATGGAACTTATGCAGGAAAAAGCTTGTACAGCTTAGCTCAACTTCTAGAAGCCTTTCTGAGACTGACTTTGCATAGTAACATAGTAGATGACGGCAGAAAAAGACCTGCATGGTCCATCCAGTCTGCCCAACAAGATAACTCATATTTGCTTCTTTTTGTGTATACCCTACTTTGATTTGTACCTGTGCTCTTCAGGGCACAGACAGTATAAGTCTGCCCAGCCCTATCCTCACCTCCCAACCACCAGCCCTGCCTCCCAACCACCGGCTCTGGCACAGACCGTACAGTCTGTCCAGCACTATCCCCGCCTCCCAACCACCAGCCCCGCCTCCCGATCTTGACTAAGCTCCTGAGGATCCATTCCTTCGGCACAGGATTCCTTTATGCTTATCCCACGCATGTTTGAATTCCGTTACCGTTTTCATTTCCACCACCTCCCGCGGGAGGGCATTCCAAGCATCCACTACTCTCTCCGTGAAAAAATACTTCCTGACATTTTTCTTGAGTCTGCCCCCCCTTCAATCTCATTTCATGTCCTCTCGTTCTACCATCTTCCCATCTCCGGAAAAGGTTCGTTTACGGATTCATACCTTTCAAATATTTGAACGTCTGTATCATATCGCCCGTTTCTCCTTTCCTCCAGAGTATACATGTTTAGTTCAGCAAGTCTCTCCTCATACGTCTTGTAATGCAAATCCCATAGCATTCTCGTAGCTTTTCTTTGCACCGCTTCAATTCTTTTTACATCCTTAACAAGATACGGCCTCCAAAACTGAACACAATACTCCAGGTGGGGCCTCACCAACGACTTATACAGGGGCATCAACACCCCCTTTCTTCTGCTGGTCACACCTCTCTCTATACAGCCTAACAACCTTCTAGCTACGGCCACCGCCTTGTCACACTGTTTCGTCGCCTTCAAATCCTCAGATACTATCACCCCAAGATCCCTCTCTCCGCCCGTACCTATCAGACTCTCCCCGCCTAACACATACGTCTCCCGAGGATTTCTATTCCCTAAGTGCATCACTTTGCATTTCTTCGCATTGAATTTTAATTGCCAAACCTTAGACCATTCTTCTAGCTTCCTCAGATCCTTTTTTATGTTTTCCACTCCCTCCCGGGTGTCCACTCTGTTACAGATCCATCTTGTCCCATTATATGGGACCTCAGTTTGTATCAAGCTTAGAAAATTATTACCCTAGGGGGAGGTAAGTCGGTATGTGAGGAATTACATCTTGCTGTTCATGGAGAACATCTGCTAGAAGGGAACAATTTGGTTTTCTCCAAGGACAAGCAGAATGGCAATTTCTCATATCTGGGATTCACTAACTACAGTTATAAAAGGAAAACAGAAGACAATTATTTGTTTTGTTTTTTTTGGGGGGGGGGGGAGGGAGGGGGGTTGTTTTTTTGCTTTTAAGAAAGGTAACCTGGAAATGAAAAGAATGGGCCCTGGGAAGATGGAGCTGGATTAGAAACTTGAAAAATGAAGTGAGGTGAGATAATGGAGGAAGGAGAACTTAGCCGAAATTGGGTGGCGGAGCAGGTGGGAGGAAGAGGGGTTGGTGGTTGGGAGGCGAGGATAGTGGAGAGCAGACTTATACGGTCTGTGCCAAAGCCGGTGATGGGAGGTGGGACTGGTGGTTGGGAGGCGGGAAGTACTGCTGCGCAGACTTGTACGGTCTGTGCCCTGAATAAGGCAGGTACAAATCAAGGTAAGGTTTACACATATGTTGTCTTGTTGGGCAGACTGGATGGACCGTGCAGGTCTTTTTCTGCCACCATCTACTATGTTAGAATGAAATAGTGCTCAGAATATTACACAGGAGAAGTAGAAGAGTCAGAGGTAGGTTAAAGGAAAAGGTAAAGTAAGGAAATGTTGACACTAAGGAAACTGATACTTCCAACATACAGTTTTCTCCACAGACTCCTGTCATTGTATATGCAAAAGTAACTCAGTTGGATACATCACTCCAACTGATGGTTTGCCTTGAGCTATATCAAATAAAATGAGATTTGAAACCCCCAAGAAAAATTTGCTGTAGTGCTGAGCTGCTGTACAAACTACATTATATCATCTGATAGCAAAGGGTCATAAGACTGGCAGCTAGTGCAGGATACCTGGTACTAGTCTTTAAAGTAGAAATGAAATTTGTGGAATCAAACTTCAGTCTTTTGACTCAGACTTGTGTTTATACAGGAGACTTTTCCTGCAGCCGCAGCCTCAGGAGTTCTACGTTTGTTTTCATGACTCTGTCACAGAAGTTGCAGTGGAGCTGGCATTTAAATTGTCCTATGGCTTAGCCGTGTAGGCATGCCTCTGCGCAATAACAGAACCTTGCTGGGAAACATTTATGTGTGCGGAAGAATACACCAGAAAACCATCTACCTAATCTTGTACTGTCAAGAATGTGCCTTATGTTTATACAGTAACACAGTAAATGATGACAGGTCCGTTCAGTCTGCGCAACAAGGCGGCCAGAACTGCACTCACCACTCCTTCATGAATGAACACTGGCATCACAACCAGGATAGTCGGCAGTGTTGTTAACATGCTTATCACCTTTTGCCTAACTTGTCTTTATCATTTTTGGGACAGACCATAGAAGTCTACCCAGCACTCTGAAGTTGCTGTTGAAACTGACTCCAGCCCATTCCGATCTATCTTTGCCATTATTGCGAATTTTTACATTTTTGTTTTGGTGTGCTTGAGATATAAAAATCATGGAAGTAAGCAGCACAAACTGTAACTGTCAAGATATATAATTATGATCAGAGACACCATCTTTGATTCAAAGTTAAAATTTCAGGAGAGCCCTACCATCAATGGAGTACTACAAAGCCCCCAACATACGTGCTATACTTTGATTTCTCCAATGCATTACCTACCGTAATCAACTGCTAGTGGAGACAGGAAGTGGTTTTCATAGATTGTACATGTTTTGTATATAAAATCCGTTTTATCAAGATGAAAACAAAGATGGAATATTTATTTTACTTTTGTCTTTACTATATAAAATGTTAAGCTTCTGAATGTATATATTTTCAAAAGGTAAATGTACCTGACTCAAGATAAAACTTATTTTTAAATTCTTATTCTTGCCAAGGCTTTAGAAGCTGGTTGAATTCTTCTAAAGAACTTTTTGCACTGAATTGTAAAATCTGATTTAAACCTGGACAGAGCACTGACATATGAGGGGAAGTCTTCCTACTTGTGTTTTTTCATGATGAAAACTATGCATGAATACATCTATTTTTCCAAGACTTGAACAGTTTTATAATAAAGAAATATGCCTTTTTGAACATTGGAAAGCACCAATGCCTGAATTTTGATTTTAATGGTACTGGTCTGGATATTTTCAAACACTTGAGTTACACCACCATATTATTGCCATATAGGTAGGCATTCTTCATTTTAAGAGTTTCTCTCACACATCAATACATAGTCCTAACAAAGAATAAACTGGTTTAGTAGTGATGCTATAGATGTCATATATTGATTTTGCTCTGTTGATCCCTTTAAACTGTAACCCCCTAATTCTGTAAACTTGAGTTACTACTGCTACTAATCATTTCTATAGCACTACCAGACATACACAGCGCTCTAGGTACTTTTTCTGTCCCTAGAGGGCTCACAATCTAAACTGTTGTACCTGGGGCAATGGAGGGTTAAGCGACTTGCCCAAGGTAACAAGGAGCTACAGTGGGAATTGAACCCAGGTCACCAGGATCAAAGCCTGCTGAACTAACTATTAGGCTTCTCCACTCAGCACACAAAATTACTTTATAGAATAGTGTCTGTTACATATGTAACTATATTGAATAATTAGCTGCTAATTGGCAATAACCAATTGGTTTTTAATTGGTGCTAATTAGAAATTACATGTATAACTGCCCTTATGCTTCTACAAGTTGTGCACACAAACTCCTGCATGGGGACATGGCCCTGGAAAGGGCACAGGTGGTCATGGATGTGCCTAGCATTTACACTTATAGATTATAGAATACCAGCAATTATGGCTGAGCATTTACACCAGCCTTTGAACTAGCTTAAGTGCTTACACCTAAAGTTAGGCATTTAACTGCGGACTTATGTTAGTATTCTTTAAAGGCAATTACACACGTAATTGCCAATGCAGAATTTACACAATGTACATCATCCTGACATCTAATAAACAATCTTTTGAGAATTATCCTTCAAATGCACAGCAGACAGTGATCACAGTCAAAACTGCATGCTCAGTTTTTTAAAAATGTGTTCTTGTGAGACTGTAGGTCATTGGTAGCATCGCTGTTACTTGGAAAATTTGTCTTACCTGATAATTTTCTTTCCTTTAGTCCAAACAGATCAGTCCAGGACTTATGAGTTATGTCCAGCGACCAGTGGAGAGAGACAAAGAACAAAAGTAGTTCCTTGTGATTTGTGCCCTTAAGAGTATCACACCTCCCTGGAACTTCAAAGCAATGGAGGACAAACAGAGAGAACAAAGTGTATTTCTTAGTGGTAAAGCACTCAAGCTGATATATCATAATGATGCATTCCCAGGTCAATAAAGGACCATGGACATGTAGAATCCCCTCACTCTCTTCTCTGAAGTATGAGTTTTTGTAGACTCAAGACAGGACTATTGACATGTAGAGTCCTTCTAGCTCTTGTGAAGTGTGAGCTTTGTAGACTCTGGAGATAGTCGACCAATGTACAGACAAGGCAACATAATCCATAGATATGTATGTCCGCAAAAGTAAAAGGCATCATGATGAAACAATTCACCAAGGAAGCAGCAAGCAGTAGATATTGAAGTGTACTGAAGTAAAGCTCTGTTGCCAAAGCAGGAGCAGTGACCTACTAGCAATGCACTCTTCCTTAAGAGAAGACACAATTGAACGTAGAAACAAAATGAATGAAAAGAAAGGGTGTCAGTTCTCGCAGGTAGTAAGAAATTTTAAGTGTGTGTTCCTGGACTGATCTGTTTGGACTAAAAGAAAGAAAATTATCATGGAAGACATAATTTTTCCTTCCTTTCGTCCAACAGATAAGTCCAGGACTTATGGGATGTAGCAAAGCAGTTCACAGATAGGGTGGAATATGTGACTGCAGCTCAACAGGACCAATTCCAGATGTAGGGAAGTCCAACACAGAAAGAAAGAAGTAGTGCTATAGGTAAGATACTGCCAAGAATAAGCAGAATAGACTATAAACTGATACATAAAGACTTAGAAGATGTGAAAACATTGCCGAGCAGTAGGAGCTGAAATAAAATACGTAGTGAAGACTACCCATAAGCAAAACTAGAGAGGCTTAAAGTCAGCAGAACTGTCTGAGAAAAGTTCATGATAAAATCCGAAGTGAATGACCACCTAAAGTGTACTGCTAATGTAATAGAACAAACATAACCAGGAAAATGTACTAAATATAATGATTTGTCTTGATTAATATAATGAAAGACGCGCCCTCAGAGTTTTAAACACCCACATGCTAGTTACTAAAGACCACTAATGGGTGAAATATAGCACTTCATTCACTGTGTCGTTCACTCCATATAGTGATATTTTCTTTAAATGTGCTATTTTGTGCTTAGTGCAACAATATCCCTTCTTAATCAAATAAATGCACTCTCCTAAACTGACTTAGCCAGCATAAATAATACTTTAAGTGCAAAAAACTTGTCACTTATCTTATGA
The DNA here is from genome assembly GCF_901765095.1 of Microcaecilia unicolor. Taxonomy (NCBI): domain Eukaryota; kingdom Metazoa; phylum Chordata; class Amphibia; order Gymnophiona; family Siphonopidae; genus Microcaecilia; species Microcaecilia unicolor. The sequence goes on along the minus strand of NC_044032.1, from coordinate 645,164,440 downwards.
GCCCAGCGTCGATAAAATCAGATGCTAAGGGCGGCTCTACTATAACTGAAATAAAAACAATGCACGACGTGGATGCAGCAGCTGATGGTTTGTTTTGGACATACCACAATGGTGGCTTGTAGCGCTATAGAAACGTTAAGCAGTAGTAGTAGTGGCTGCTGGGGCAACCAGCTTCAGCTTTTCTTCTGTCATTAAACCTCCTTGAGGGAGGGTGGGAGCAGAGAAATGTAAATGTGAATTTTCCATGGAGGGGAAGAGCAGAGAAATGTGAATGTGCCATTGAGGAGGGTGGGACAGAGCAGACAAAGGTGAGCGTGCCAATGGGGAGGGTGGGAGAGGCTAGAACTTGAAGAGCAAAATAGGAGGAAATTCCTGGCCTTAGGACGTGGAAATTCTGTGCTAAAATTGGTACAAATAAACCCAAAATTTTCAAAAATTTTGTGCAGACTTCCCCCAGGAGTAAACTGGTTATTGCACATTAGTGCACTTTCTAGCCCTTAAATTATGTCCCTTGCTGACAGGTAACTACCTCCTTTAGTGAATGTAACTCATACTGCAATACTAATAAAAATATATTTAATTAAGAACCTGATGCACAAAGGTCCCTGTTAAAAACCACGTGTTTAGATCCTTGATAGAACTTATGATGGTGAAAGGAAATTCCATTCAATTTCAACAAGCAACTCGGCAGGGAAAGCGCCTAGCACATGCGCAGAACAGTCTCTCGGTAAGTGTCCATGTTCTGCGCATGTACTCTCCTTTTCCCTGCAGTACTGGCTCCACTGTCTGTGCTTCACGGGTTGACTGCTCCTTTACAGCTCACCTTCCTATTGGTCCTAATTGGACCAATAGGAGGCGAGATCTGACTTTAAGTTGCACTGGTGCGGTGTGCTCTGCTTTTTTCTCTTTCACGTGGCCTTTGTGCCCCAACTGTGGCGGCCACGTGGAGCGGAGGCAAGGCGACTGCAAGGCCCAAGGCAGGCCACAGGAGACACATCAGTCAGTGTTGGCTCTGGCAGCGGGTCCCCTTCTGATCTCCTGAGAGAGCAGATCAAGAGAGGGGGACCACCCATGGCCGCCACCAGAGAGGAGGATGAAGGCAGAAGACAGGTCACAGAGGCGTAGTCAGTGAGTCTGGGAGGAGGGGTAGGGAACCCAGCTATGAGCTACAGCTGCTGCACCCACGTTGTCATGCTTTATTGTTGATAGCATTTTTATTTTATCTCACATATTTTAAAACATGCCAGCTTGTGCAGCATACAGCTGTACACAGAAGAAGTATAAGGAAATAACTTTTCATAGAGGAGTAGTAATTTGTTATAAATCTTAATCAGTGTGTCTTTTGGAGGGGCTTGTAGGAACACCCTAGCCAGTGTTGTATCGTGAAGAGATTTTTTTTCTCCTGCTGAAGGGCTATGAAATCCAGGACTTTTTTTGAGGGGGTACTGAGTACCGGCACCTTTTCCATTGTCTGCTAAAATTGACCCATGGTCCCCAAGTTTTAATGAAAGAGCTCAGGCTCTACACAACAATTCTGCCTTGTCATAGATTCTGTGACTGGTTGCAGGGGGTCTGGCTATTGTGGGGTGGGTCCCTCAGTAATCACCCCACCCCTGAAGAGTGGCCCAGCATTTGAGTACTGGCATCTTTTTTGCTAGAAAATATGCACTGATGAAAACAGACATCATGTTATGAGAATCAAGTGCTCAACATTCAGCGTTTCTGTTTATTTACTTATTTATAACATTTGTATCCCACATTAAACATGATTTAGGTTGAAACCTGGGAACATGTAAAATCTTTATTTCCTGTGCCTAGATCAAAAGAGAGAGATGGTTTGTGGCGGAAAGTTGCTCCTTTTGTGGGTGGATGGAGGGATTATGAATTTGTACTAATTATTATGCTGCTTCTGATTTTGATGATTATGATTACCTTATTAATATTCATATTGACCTCATTAATATTTATATTAATATATTGTGCTATTTTGGGGCTGGAATCACTTGGAATGTTCATTTTAATACTAATGAGCTCTTTGTATACATTTGCATAGGATTATCATTAGCTGCTCGCTACCCTGAGCAGAACCTCTTTGTACATTCAGGGCCGGTGGAACACAGTAAGCCAGGTAAGCATGGCAGGGGGGTGCCAACATTCAAGGGGTGCAAGAAACTGCCATGCTTACCCTGTGCTACACTACAGCCCTCCCAAGAAGACCTGCCTTGATCCTTGAAGACTACCCTGGTAGTTTAATGGCCTCTGTTCTGCCGCTCTTCTGTGCCACAGGATCCGCAGTTATTTTCAAAATGGCTGCCGAGGATTGCGGCGGCAGTCTCGGCTGCCATTTTGAAAATCCAGCGGCGCCTAAATCCAAACAAGAAATGGATCCAGCTCGTACTAGACACCTAATACCTCTCAACGTTTAAGTACATCATACGTATGGATATGTGTAAAAATCCACTTAATATGTTAAGCCTACAAATTAATGAATGTTATTAACACTCTTTTATATATATATACTAGTAAAAAAGGCCTGTTTCTGACACAAATGAAACCGGCGCTAGCAAGGTTTTCCTCGGAGTGTGTATGTTTGAGAGAGTGTGTGTGTGTGACAGAGAGAGAGTGAGACTGGGTGCGAGTGTCTGTGAGAGAGTGTGTGTGTGTGAGAATGAGAGTGTGTGCCAGGGCCCCCCCCCCCTCCCTCTCTTCGAGTGCCAGGGTCGTCCCCTCCCTCCCTTCGTGTCAGGGTCGTCCCCTCCCTCCGAGTTTCAGGGTTCCTCCCTCCGAGTTTCAGGATTGTCGTCCCTCCCTTTCTCCCCTCGTAGTGCTCCTGTTGCGTGCTGATGGGTCGTGTGCTCTGGTTAGCGGGAAAGGCTGTCGTGCGGAATCTCAACCTGTCCCGGATGGGAATGGAAAGAAGAGAGCTCGGCAGTTGCTAAAGCCCGGAGCCTAGCTGCCTTCGGCTGTTAGCAAAGTAAAAATGGCCGTGGCGGGGCGCCGCAGCGGCAGCTGAGCTCGTGCGTGTGCTGTGTTCCAGCGCCATGGAATGCCCGCATCTCGGCTCCAGCGTCTCCATCACGCCCGACTCTGTCACGTTCCCCAGCGGCTTGCCTTCCTCGTGGTGCTGCAGTGGTGAGTGCGCCCCTTCCTCACTGGCTCCTGGCAGGCTGCGTGAGGCTCAGGAAGTCACCGGCCACAGAGGGCCTTGCTGGGTCTCCCGACAGCCGCTTCCTTCTCTCACAAAAACTTTACGCTGTGTTTTACTCGCTCTCTCCCGAGGGACGGAATACCGAGTGCTCGGCTATGCGTGTCCTGCCGGCTCTTTGCAGACCTGTAACAACTATTGTGTGGCTCACAGGACCCTATTTATAGTCACTGCCCTGGGTGAGAGCAGATACCGCCCTGCTCCTTCCCATCGACATCCCTGGCGGCGCTGTGATCCGTGTCCACGTCACGCGCCCCACCCCCTCCCATGTCAGCCCCGCCCCCAGTGCTGTGGCCACAATGGCAACGGTGATGTCAGCCTGGGCTTCGGAGCACGGTTGCCAGGTGGGCGGTTTTCCGCGACCTGCTGCGGGAAATTTTTGTCTGCTGCGGGTTGCGGTTTTTTGGGCTATTTTTTTGGGTTTTCCGCTGCTTTTTGTGCGGTTTTTCGGGCCGCAGGGGGCGGGGCTAATGACATTTTGGGCGGGGTTTGATAACATTTTGAGTGGGGTTGATGACAGCGGGGGCAGAGCTGATGACGGCGGAGGTGGAGGGGTGAACTTTTTGGGCAGGTTTGGGGATGGGTAACTGGCAACACTGCTTCGGAGCCTAGCAGACCAACTCCGAAGAAGCCACGGCCACAGGCTGCAAGACGCATAGAACGTTGGAGGTGAGAATTATTATATTGAGGCAGCTTGGGCAGAGAAATCATATTAATTTTAAGTTTGGTTCAGTCCTGTAAAGTGGAAGAATGCCATCTGGGTTTAATTGCTCAGAAGTCTAGCTTTTGCTAGACTAGAGGTTAGAAAGGTCAGTGAGAAATGAAACTTTCTTTGTCCCTTTTTGAGTGATGGATTGTTCATAATAAATATACCACATCTGGATGCCATTATGAGCAAGGCATACTGCAGTTTTAAAAGGATTAGACTGAACGCTGTTTAGAAGGAGATAGTGTAGGTTTAAATAATTCTAGATGATTTAGATTTTGTCTTATAAGGAATTCTGATTTCTGCTTATTTTAGAATATGTTTTATTCTGTTTAATTAATAAGTTCTATTTCTATGTAGAATATCTTTTCAATTCAGTGTTACATCAGTGTCTGACTTTTCAAGTGAGATTTGTCTGCAGTTTAAGAGGTCATCATCTGGTTTGAATTATCCACAGTCCTAGCTAGGTGAAAGAGGTCAGGACAAGTCAACTCTCTTCTCCTTGATGAATTATAGCTAAGTGTAGGACTGGTCTTCTGAAAGTAATAATAAACCATGTCTGTGTGCCATTAAGCAAGACTGGCCCCTTAGCCCCTCAATGAACCCAGTTTAAGCTATGATTGGGAATCTGATTATGTGAATAATAATAAAATGCAGGAGATAGGTGCCACATTGTCTAGTTTGAGAGGCCCCAGGTCATAGGTCAGTTTAGGAAATATCTCAAACCTATGTAACTGATATTTTTAAGTAATGTGTAAGTAATAATTAGTTCAAGACAGGGTAATCAATCTATTCTTTACCATCTGGTGAGAAAGGGGGGCTAGAAGGGTGTAGGACCCTATATAAGTGAGAGCAGAAGCAGCTTACATTAGAAGAAGGAGCTGAGACGAGAGAGACAACAGACAGGAGAAGACAGGAGACACAGAGAGAGCTCAGAAGAAGAGACACAGAAGGACAGGACACAGAGAGACCTAGTGCTGATGTCCTACTTTGTTTGCTGGCAAATAAGACTTCTCTCTCATTCTGGTGTGTGGTGTTTGACTCCTGAAGTACCACAGATTCTGCTAACAATAGTGGTAATTCCTGCAACAATATAGAAAAAAAAATATATATATATATATACGATCCTGCTAGGGTGCTTCGTATGATATGTGTAGCCCATATCCACCCAGCGCCGCGCGCCATCACGCCGCTCCTTCTCTCTCCAGCGCATGCAGGTCGGAGCCCACACCACTCCTCTCTCTCCCTCCAGCGCGCGCCGGCGGCCTCTAGTCACGTGCCGCGCTACCTCGACGCCGATTCGCCGGCACGTGCGACGAGTGACGGTTGGCGGGAAGGAAGCGCGCGCCGCTTCAGCAGCACGACGAGGGCGCAACGAGTTGATTAGGGGGTTGGAAGGAAGTGCACTGCACAATTCAACTGAGTGAGCGAGGAAAGAAGGAAGGCAACAAGGCGGGCAGCGAGGAAACATGGGCGATAAGAAGCTCTTTGACTTGACGTCCTTCGGGAAGGACCTGCTGGCCGGCGGGGTGGCGGCGGCCATCTCCAAGACCACGGTGGCGCCCATCGAGCGGGTGAAGCTGCTGCTGCAGGTGCAGCACTCGTCCAAGCAGATCCGTCCCGAACACCACTACAAGGGCATGGTCGACTGCTTCGTTCGCATCCCGAGGGAGCAGGGTACGGCGCCATTCCTACTCCCGCCTTTTAAGGCAAAAGACGGTCACGGCCTCTTCTCTGTAGCTCTCAGGCCTCCCTCGTCTTCTCACATTTCCCGACCCTTGCGCAACATAAATAATGCGTCTCCCACTGACCGAGCTGCTGGTCGTTGCTTTAGAAATTCTTTTAAATTGAGGCAGTTCCAACAGAAATACCCCTCCCCTGCACATAGGAGCCAACTTTTCAAAATGATGGTGGGTGCGCAAAGCCCAGTGGGAATCACCCCTCCCTGGACGCAGTCAATGAAGTTTGCCCAATATTGGGGATGCTCAAGACAGGGGGGACAAAATCCCCGGGCCTGGGCCTCCGGGGTGGCCCGGCGCTCCCTGGCATTGAACTTAAGCGCCTCACCTTCGAAAGCACAGCAAGCAGCGGCAGACCACTCCTTCCTTCCGTGTCCCGCCCTCGCCTGATGTAACTTCCGCGAGGGCGGGACACGGAAGGAAGGAGTGGTCTGCTGCTGCGCTTTCGCAGGTGAGGCACTTAAGGTCAGTGTGGAGGGGGGGGGCCCGGCGACCTCGGGTGGGGGGGGGCACCCTGGGCCTGGCCCAGTCTCTCGGCGGCACAGAGCTGGCTCCTATGCAAACGAGAGTCCTTTAAAGCCATCCCCCTCCCCTCTCCTGGGCAGCAGCTCATCCGTGAGGGAGGAGGACGAACACAAATGCGGGGGTCCTATAGCTAGAAATGTATAGATCGCTTTTCAGCATCTGCAGAATAAATATACTTGAGAGACTTTTGCATGCGCTCATCTCGACTGATTCACCGCTTGGGGGGGGGGGACTTTTACTAAAGGTTAGCTCGAGTTATCTGCAGCAGGGCCCATAGGAATAAAATGGACCCTGCTGCACATAACTCAAGCTAATCTTTAGTAATAAAGACCCATAGGGGGCTCTGTTTACTAAGGTGCGCTAGCATTTTTAGCGCGTTCACAGAATTAGCACGTGCTAACTGTGTAGGCGCCCTTAGGAATATTGTGGGTGCCTACACAGCGCACGCTAAAAGCACTAACATGCCTCTAGCGTGGCTTAATAAATAGGACCCTTAGTTATTTGAGGCGGTAAATAAACTTAGAAACATCTCTCCAGCATATTCATTGTGGCAGGCGGTGCCCAGAGGAGTTGGTTTAGAACTCCTATTCTAGGGGCCCTTTTACAAAGGCGCGTAGGCGCCCATGCACGTCAAATTGCCACTACCGCCCAGCTACCACGTGCCCCAGGCGGTAATTCCATTGTTGACGCGCATCCAAAAACACGTGGCCGAAAAATATTTTCTACCATGTGGCGCTAACCTGGTGGTAATCGGCAATTTACGCACACTGACGCTTGCTGCCTGGTTAGCGCAAGAGACCTTACCACTAAGTCATTGGGTGGCGGTAAGGGCTCAGCCCGAAGATGGATGCACACTGGTTTTAATTTTGCCGCACGTCCATTTTCAGGCACACACACAAAAAAAGCCTTTTTTCCAGGCGTGCTAGAAAATGGACCTGCACGCATCCAAAACATGCGCCTACACCAGCACAGGCCACTTTTAGATGTGCCTTACTAAAAGGTCCCCAAACGTATAAATGTTTAGATATTAGGTTTTATCAGCAGAGCTAAACAAAACTACTGCTCTCAAGCCCTTTAGTTGCCCATACTGTGTTCGAGAAAGTGTTGGGGCTATGCTTCCCATTTCTGCCATATAATACTTCTAGTTTATCAATATCATTCCAGAGGTACAACTTCCAGAACAGACTGCAGTATTCCATGAGGTCAAATCCATTTGTTTAGGGTATACGTATTTAGGTCCTTCACTCATTCATCTAGGAGTGTCCTCAAGGACCAGTGCCTGTAACATCAAGAACAGTGCTATTTGTCTGCATTTGTTTTCTAAAAATCACATTGGGTGACCTTGCATGGAATAACAGTTACATCCCTAACAGCAGTAATACCACTGCATGAAGGCATTGGGAAACCTGTGTGCAAAGGCCATGGTTAAGGGGATTGTTAGAAAGCTGGTATGTTGTGGAGGGGGGGGCTCTAATTTAGGTTAAATGTTGGTCTAGTAGTGAGAGTTAAACAGGAAGAAGACAAGGTTTGAGGTGGCCTGCCAGATAGTGGAAACTGATACATTAATTGATGTTGGGAATGCTTGGAATTGATGTGGAAGGCAGAGGCTAGAAGATTTAAAGGTTCAAGTTCACATTTGTAGGGTAAGAGGAGAATTGGTGTTGTACCCAAAGTGGAAGAATCTCAACTGTGCAGACTGGGTGGGCCAATTTGGTCTTCTGTCTTATACTGTTAATATGCACTATTGTCAATATATGCCATGATGCTTTTTAAAGTTTTTATAAATATAGCTTGTTATGATTCAACAGGCTAGAACAAAAAGTTCTACATGGTTAATTTTTGGAATTCTTAAGCATGTAATAAGTAACATATGTGAAATAAAATTGTGTAATGTTATTTGTGATATGTGACTTTTTTTCCAGGGCACAGGAACAGCTTCAATAATCATCAAACCTAAAAATAAATATAACATTGGCTGCTATCCTTCAAAATTCAAATATATGCAAAAAGTTACCAGACTGAGTTAGACCAAAGGTCCATCAAGCCCAGAATCTTTTTTCTGACTGGCTGATCACTGGTCACAAGTAGCCGGCAAGATCTGAGTCAAATTTAATAGGATGTGAAGGGGGTATATAACCAACAGATCCTAAAAAAGTAGCTGGATTCCATGCAACTTGTGCCCATTGACTTTTCCCATTTCCCATGTCTATCTTAATAACAGGACTTTTTCCCCAGGAACTTGTCCAAACTTTCTAAAGCTCGGCTATGTTAACTCCTTTTACTGTATCTGGTAGTGAATTCTAAATGTATGTATTTGAATTTTTAATATGTATGTTTTTATGGAAATTGCTTAGGGTGTAAGCAGGGTACATAAGTACATAAGTAATGCCATACTGGGAAAAGACCAAAGGTCCATCGAGCCCCGCATTCTGTCCCCGACAGCGGCCAATCCAGGTCAAGGGCACCTGGCAAGCTACCCAAATGTACAAACATTTTATACAAGTTATTCCCGAAATTGTGGATTTTTCCCAAGTCCATGTAGTAGCGGTCTATGGACTTGTCCTTTAGGAAACCGTCCAACCCCTTTTTAAACTCTGCCAAGCTAACCGCCTTCACTAAGTTGTCTGGCAATGAATTCCAGAGTTTAATTATGCATTGGGTGAAGAAAAATTTTCTCCTATTTGTTTTAAATTTACCACACTGTAGTTTCATCGCATGCCCCCTTCCTAGTCCTAATATTTTTGGAAAGCGTGAACAGACGCTTCACATCCACCAAGCTTTACTATGTGTTGAGTGAAAATGTATTTTCTCTGATTTGTTTTAAATGTACTATTTTGTAACTTCAATGCTGTCCCCTAATCTTCGTATTTTTTGAAAGAGTAAACAATTGATTTGTATTTACCTGTTCCACTCCGCTCAGGATTTTATGGACCACTCATATCTCCCCTCAGCTGTCTCCAAGCTAAACAGCCCTAAACTCTTTAGGAGTGGTTAGTGCAGTGACCTGAGAACCAGGGGAACTCCCACTGCAGCTCCTTGTTACTCTGGGCAAGTCAATTAACTATCCATTGCCCCAGGTACAAAATAAGTGCCTATATATAATATGTAAACCAATTTGTAACCACAGAAAGGTGGTATCTCAAATCCCATCCTTTTTCACTTATATGAGAGTTGTTCCTTCCCATTTATTATTTTGATTGTCCTCTGTACCTTTTTTCATTTTTATTTTACCCTTTCCTTAGCGTCCCTCCGGACCAGCCCAGAATGTAACTGATGGGTTGTGCACACCTTCCAGCAGGTGGAGACTGAGAAAAAAAAGCTGTGACTGTAGCGAGCCAATAAGAGCCCTTGCCAGCTAGAGAAAAATCCAGTAATCTCAGTCTCCAGCAAGTGAAAGGTGGTGAGCCCTTTAGTCTCATTTATTACTTCTATTTTCTTTGATTATCTAATTCTTTACTTACTTAATTCTTTATTTCTTAAATTTTCCTGTGCATTTAAAAAAAAAACCTGCTTTTCTGAGGCAGAGGTCCATGCGGATCTCTTGTAGCCACGGGGGTGTCACAGTCTGGAGCCCGAGTCCCTCCCCCCTATACCTCCCTAATGTATGTGACTGTTATATATGATTTTGATTTCTTCTATTTTTAATTTGGAATAATAAGTCACAGAATGGTATTCTCAAGCTCTTCTCTTGAAGACCTTTGAAGGTAGGGAGAGGCAGCCTTTTTAAAAAAAAAAAGGAAAACCCAATGGGACTGCCAGGTCTTCTGTTGTGGTAAAGAATCTGTAACTGAGCAGTGCAGCTCTTTTCTTACTCATGTCTTTACTTTCGCTTTTGAATCAGCTGTTTTTTGACATGTCGGAAAAACTCCGCTGCTGCTCTGTCAGCGGCGGGGTTTGGGTTCGAACGGGGTCTACACGTTTTGCAGTGCTACTGAGGAGCAGGGTGCAGCTTCAGGTAGTTTGTCGGTGCCGGCTGCGGGGGGGGGGGGGGGGGGTCCGCTTCGGGTGTCTCAGTGGTGGTTACGTCCCTCTCCCTCCCGGAGCCGGTTTTGGCGGGAAACGCCGCCATTATGAATTTCTCTCTGCAGACTGTTTCTCAGGCCCTTTTGACTTCTGGGCCTGCTCCTCTTGTTCAGCTGCCTGTTTTTTCATCTGGGGAAGGAGGTTTTCCTCCTGAGTTTGTGGTACAGATGTACCAAGCCTTTCTGCTCCTTTAGACTTGCCTGAGAAGAGGTCTCTTTTGGGGTCTTCTATGCCTAAGAAAAGGGCTAGTTACCCTAAGGAGATGGAGCAGGATTTTTCTTTTCCTGGTCAGGAACTGCCTTCCATAGAGGAGGAGGCATGGTTTCCTGAGGAGCAGATTGATCAGGAGCTGGAGCAGGCGGCAAATGGAGAGGATTCCCTTCCGGTGGGGGAGGATTCCTCGGTGGTAAGAAATTTTCATAAGAATGATCTTCAGGAACTTAGCTCTCAGGTTTCTTCTACATTAAATTTTGATGATCAGGATCTTCAGGTATCCAAGCCCAGAAAGGTGGTTCCTTGTCATCAGCAGCAGATGAATCCATTACGAATGGGTTGTGTCCCCCTACCAGCAGATGGAGTTAGAGAACAGTAAAAACCATAGTGCCTCCTGGACGGCTACCTCCATCTGCCTCAGTATTTCTCTATCTCCCAGCAGGTTAGGACGCAGCTTGTTAAACTCCTTCAAGATTCTGCCTGGGGTGGCTCCTGTGCTTTTGCCAGTTGTAGCAGGGGTGTTGTGGCTAAGTGGAGCCCACTTTAAAGGCACATAGGTTCGCCCTTTCCCTGCCTTACCCTTCCCCTTAAGTGGATGCAGGCATATAGGTTCGCCCTTTCCCTGCCTTTCCCACTCCCCCGCTGCCTCCGGAGTGCCTCTGTAGCTGTTTGCCTCCAACTTTCCTCACAGCGTTAAAAAAAAAAAAGACGTGTTTTTCAGCGCTACTATTTCTGAGGCTTTTCCTGAGTTACAGCTTGACTGGAGCTCCGGGACTCGGTCTTTTGAGGTAAGAGCAGTACTCAGCAACTCCGGGGAGGGCCCGCAGATGGCGGTTTCAGCGGGGTGATTTTGGCGCGAAGACATTTTGAATTTTCCGCCGTTTTCGGCGATGGCTGCTGAGGGAGTTAAGCGCTGTTCCCGTTGTGGCAAGTGCAAATCGGCAGCGGGGCTCTGTAAATCGTGCTATGCAGATGGTAGAACCAGCGCAAGCATGGCGAGCGATAACTCTTCCCGCTCATTGGAGCTGGCAGCAGGTGCCGTCTTGGAAGCGCCGCATGTCTCGACCCCCCGCGGTGGTGGAGGAGTCTGAGGGCAGGGGACCGCCTTGGGCTGAGCCTACCAGAGGAGCTCATTTCCCCGTTGTTCCTAATGCGGAGACAGGAGGTCAGGGTGAGCTTTTTTCCTCTGAATTTGTGCTTTTGCTACTTAAAGCCTTCATGCTGAAGAGAGCTCTGCCGCAGGTGTCTGACACTGCGTTGCCACCTGGTTTCCCTCTGCCTGAGGATGGCCCGCGGCTGAATGATGATGTGGCTTCCCCTGAGCAGTGGATGCACGCTAAACATAGATGGGTTAATTCCCTGTCAGAAAGTGGTGTGCCCCCCCCCCCTGTGGTCGGGCTGTGGGGACTGAGGGTTCAGAGGAGCCAGAGGAAGATGCAGTTTTGCTACTGGATCTAGATGATCCCTCCGTGGTTAGAATTTTCCACCGCGATGAGCTGCCAGCACTGATCTTGGACACCTTACAGGCCCTCTCTATTGATGATCCTGTTAATGGTGAGATTCCCTCGGGTAATCCGAGGATGGCGAGTACCAAGAAGCCTGCTCGTGCCTTTCCTTTGCATGACTCCATCCAAGAGCTTATTGCTGCTCAATGGGCTGACCCTGAGGGGCCATTGAAAGTGGCCAGGGCGATGGGGCATCTGTACCCTCTGAGTGAGGAGCACTTGGCCAGGCTGGGAATGCCTAAAGTGGATGCCTTAGTCACTGTGGTGACCAGAAAGACCACTCTCCCAGTAGAAAGAGGGGTCGCCCTCAAAGACATTCAGGACTGGCGCCTGGAATCTGCTCTCAAACGGTCCTTTGAAGTTTTGGGCCTAGCCTTGTCTGTTTGCAGTTCATATGCACTTCCCCAGCTGTAAAGGAATGAAATACTAAATAATGCATGCGTCAAACTTTACCTACCTGAGCACACAGTTATGGAACGCACTGCCGCGCAGCTTGAAATCGATATACGAAAGAACGAACTTCTGCATATCACTGAAGACACATTTCTTTAATAAAGCGTACCACAAAGATCAACAAATGTGAATATGCACAACGCGCACATCTATACTCAGAACTGTTTCATAATATCTGCTTGTATACTATGACTTCGTTTATTTTGTTTGTTTTATTAACATCATGTTGACCAAGATCCTGCAATACCAAATATTTATCTACTAACATTCTTCCACTACTCATGATGTATAGTAAGCCACTTTGAGCCTGCAAAGAGGTGGGATAAGGTGGTATACAAATGCAACAAAATAAATATGCGGCCCGGGCCTGCCTTTCTTGGTTACAACAGGCCGTTGAACAGCCCGTGGATGGTGCGGAGCCCCTCATTGAGGTTGCACCATGGATGGGGTCGGCCTTGTCCTTTCTGACTGACGCCCTATATGATCTGGTGAGAGCTTCGGCTCCTCACGAGTGTATTTCTACTATCAAGGGAGGTTTTTGTGATCATTACTAATTATTAAGTGCTCCTTCAGTTGATGTATTGCTGAATCCTAATTGATTGACCCCTGAGGAAGGCTGATACAGCCGAAACACGGGACCGTGTTGGGTCCTGATTAAAGTTTTTTGGAGCATCTTACCCTTGTGTGTGGTGACTGATCTCTTGACATTGGGCCCTCTCCACCCTATTTCTGTTGAGAGCTTCGGCTAAACAGATGTCTGTGGCGGTGTCTGCTCGCTGCCTTCTATGGCTACGGTATTGGTCAACTGACATGGCCTCTAAGCAAAGGTTGGTGAAGTTACCCTTTCAGGGCCACCTGCTATTTGGAGAGGAACTAGAAAAGATTGTCAAAGACCTGGGAGATTCTAAACCCCAGAGGTTACCCGAGGATAGGCCGCGGCCTTCTTCCAAGGGTCATGCTGTTCCCTCCTCTTCCAGACCTCGCTTCCGAAAAGCTCGAAGGTATCGCCCGGGGCGCTCTGCTGGGGGTTCTCAACGTCCACGTTTTCAGCAGAGGAACTCCTTTTGCTCGGACAAGAGATCCGCAGCAGCCAGGTCAAGGCCAGGAGTTCAGGGCTGCCCTCCACAATGATGGGACGCCGGTCCACTCCTCCTTGCCAGCTGTAGGAGGATGCCTTTCCCTCTTTCTCGAGGAGTGGACCAAGATTACCTCAGATCAGTGGGTCTTGGACCTGATCAGAGAAGGATACCGCTTGGAATTCAGCGCCCCGTTGAGAGACGTGTTGTTCGAGTCCCGATGTGGCACTGCCGTCAAACGGGCGGCGGTAGAAGAGACCTTACAAGTCTTGTTGCACCTTGGAGCAGTGATCCCTGTGCCTCCCGCCGAGCAAGGCTGCGGCCATTACTCCATTTATTTTGGGTGCCGCGAAAAGGAGGGTCTTTTCGGCCCATTCTCGACTTACAGAAAGTCAACGAGTCAATGAGAGTGCGGCATTTTCACATGGAAACCCTGCAATCCGTCATTGCGGCAGTTCAGCCAGGAGAGTTCCTCACGTCTCTGGACCTGAAAGAAGCTTACTTGCACATTCCAATTTGGCCCCCGCACCAACGGTTTCTCCGATTTGGGGTGTTGGGAAAACATTTCCAGTTTCGGACCTTGCCTTTTGGCCTTGCCACAGCTCCCCGAACCTTTTCCAAGGTAATGGTGGTAGTAGCTGCTTATCTCAGGCGAGAGGGTATCCGGGTTCACCCGTACCTCGACGACTGGCTCATCTGAGCAGACTCCGAGGAGGAGAGTCGTCATGTCACAGCCAGAGTGATCTCAGTACTGCAGTCTCTGGGCTGGGTGGTCAATATACCCAAAAGTCACCTGACCCCCTCTCAGTCTCTCGAGTATTTGGGGGTCCGGTTTGACACAAGCTCAGGGTTTGTTTATCTACCCGACTCAAGGCGGTGCAAGCTTCAGAATCAGGTCCGTCTGCTCCTGCGGATGCCTCGCCCGCAAGCTTGGGACTTTGTCCAGCTGTTGGGGTCAATGACAGCCACATTGGAAGTGGTGCCATGGGCGAGAGCGCACATGAGGCCTCTGCAGATTGCCCTGCTTCAACGATGGTCTCCAATATCCCAGGATTATCAACGCAGACTCGCTTGGCTCCCTGCGGCCCGACTCAGTATGGAGTGGTGGCTCTCAGACAGCATACTGCGGCAGGGAATGCTGCTAGCCCTCCCCGATTGGTGCCTGGTCATCACGGATGCCAGCCTGCAGGGCTGGGGAGCTCATTGCCGGGGAAGTTTTGCCCAGGGTCTGTGGACACCCGAAGAGTCAGGGTGGTCCATCAATCGCTTGGAACTGAGAGTGATATTTCAGGCTCTTTTGGCCTTTCACAAGACCCTGGAGGGGCTGGCTGTCAGAGTTCTGTCGGACAACACGACAGGGGTGACCTACATAAATCGCCAAGGCGGCACTCGGTGCGCAGCCCTGGCAGCAGAGGCCGCGCAGATTTGCCACTGGGCCGAGTTGCATCTACAGCTTCTGTCAGCAGCTCATATCGCAGATCAGAGCAACATGCAAACCTCAGCAGGCATCAGATCGACCCGGCGGAGTGGGCCTTGGCAGACAAAGTGTTCCTTCAAATCTGTGCCAGATGGGGCAGGCCCAAGGTGGATCTCATGGCTTCAAGCGCAAACGCCAAAGTTCCTTGCTTCTTCAGCAGACGAAGAGATCCCCGCTCGGCGGGGTTGGATTCTCTGGCTCAACCCTGTCCCGCAGGCCTCCTGTATGTGTTCCCACCGTGGCCCTTGATAGGGCGAGTCCTCCTGTGAATTCGGCTACACCAGGGCTTGGTGATCCTCATTGCCCCGGATTGGCCCTGGTGTCCGTGGTATGCGGACCTCCGGAGGATGCTGGTGGAGGCCCCTCTTCCTTTGCCTCTGGTACCGAACCTGTTGACACAGGGCCCGGTAGCCATGGAGGATCCCTGCCGCTTTGGTCTTACGGCATGGCTATTGAGAGGGCGCAATTGAGAGACAAAGGCTAATCTAGCAAGGTCATTTCCACTCTTGCAGGCCCGAAAGCATTCCACTTCCGTTGCTTATGCTCAGATCTGGCGCCAGTTTGAGTCCTGGTGTTCTTCTAAAGCCCTCACACCCTCAAGGGCCTCTGTCTCGCCGATACATGACTTTTTGCAGGATGGTGTACAAAAAGGCGTGGCCTATAATTCCCTGCGTGTTCAAGTGGCAGCCTTGGCATGTTTTCGGGGGAAGGTCTCTGGCCTCTCCCTGGCTGCGCATCTGGACATTGTACGGTTTCTTATAGGGGTGCTCCGGCCTCCCGTGCGGGCCCTTTGTCCGGCTTGGAACCTGGGGCTAGTATTAAAGGCTCTTCAGTGTTCGCCCTTCGAGCCACTGAGGCGAGCTTCGGAGAAGGATATGACTCTAAAGACAGTCTTTTTTGTGGCCATTACTTCGGCGAGACGGGTGTCTAAGCTCCAGGCGCTGTCCTGTAGAGACCCATTTCTGCAATTCTCAGAGTCTGGAGTGACGGTACATACGGTGCCCTCCTTCCTGCCTAAGGTGGTTACAGCCTTTCACCTGAACCAGCCCATTTTCTTGCCCTCCTTTTCTCGGGAGGAGTTTCCAGATTCCTTTGGGCAGTTGCACCTTCTGGATTTGCGCAGGGCTCTGTTGCAGTATCTGCGGATGTCAAATCCTTTCAGGACCTCTGATCACCTTTTTGTCATGTTGTCAGGTCCTCGAAGAGGGTCTCCAGCGTCTAAAGCCACTATAGCCCGTGGGCTTAAGGAAGCCATTTTTTCTGCATATCTGCTATCTGGCCGGCTTCCGCCTGACGCCTTTAAGGCACATTCCACAAGAGCGATTTCTTCCTCTTGGGCTGAAACTGGAGCACTCTGTCTTCAAGAGATTTGTAGTGCAGCTACTTGGGCGTCTAAGCTCTCTTTTGCCCGACATTACAGGCTGGATGTGGCTGCCAGGAGGGACGCGCTTTTTGGAGCACAAGTGCTTGCGCGTGGTGTGGCTTGTTCCCGCCCTATGTAGGGATTGCTTTGATACATCCCATTCGTAATGGATTCATCTGCTGCTGATGACAAGGAAGGGAAAATTAGGTTCTTACCTTGGTAATTTTCTTTCCTTTAGTCACAGCAGATGAATCCATGATCCCTCCCTGTCTGACTTTGTTTTGTTCAGTTATTATGCAGATATGTTCCCTCTTCAGGAGGAGTTGAAAACCAGTTCTTCAGTTTCTACATACTGTTCTACTACAGGAGGTTGAGTTCGTCCCTCCTTTGAGTTATTGCTCCTGTTCTGGGGCGTTTGTTCGCTGTGAGGAAAGTTCATGTTATTCCATTATGCGGTTGAATACTGCGTTGGAAGCTTCAAAATACTGAGAGGCAGATGGAGCTAGCCATCCAGGAGGCACTATGGTTTTAGTGTTCTCTATCTCAATCTGCTGGTAGGGAGACACAACCCATTCGTAATGGATTCATCTGCTGTGACTAAAGGAAAGAAAATTACCAAGGTAAGAACCTAATTTTCCCATTTGCTGCTCAAGGGTATTCACAGAGCAGGTAAGTCTTTTCCTATGCATCAAGATATTAGGGATATAATTCAGGCTCAGTGGGACTTTCCGGATTCTGCCTTTCATCTTGCTAGATCTATGATTAGGCTTTACCCCCTTCCTGACTCAGATAAGGACCTTTTGCGCTCCCCTGTGGTGGATGCAGTCGTTCCGCTGTTACTAAAAGAAACACTGTCCCGGTAGATGGCGGTACCGCCCTTTGAGATCCCCAGGACCGTCATATTGAGTCTTTGTTAAATAATTCTTTTGAAGTTTCTGCATTGGCAGTGCAGGCGGCAATTTGTAGGTCCTTGGTAGCGAGAGCTTGTTTCCGCTGGTCTGAGAGAGTTTTGGATCATTCTTCTGATGACCTTTCCTATATTGATAATGAAGTGGCTAAGCTGGAAATAGGTTGAGCCTTTTTAGATGCTCTTTATGATTTGCTTCGGACTTCTTCTAAGTCCATGGCTCTTTCTGTGGCGGCATGACGTACCCTTTGGCTGCGTGGTTGGTCAGCTGATGCGGCCTCTAAATCCAAGCTTAGTAAATTCCCCTTTAAATGTTCTTTTCTGTTTGGAGAAGAATTAGATAAACTAGTGCATAGTCTTGGTGAGGCTAGAGTTCCTAGATTACCGGATGATCGTCCGTGAGGTATTTTTTCTGCTCGTGGTAGAGGCCGTGATTTTTGCCGTTTCGGCCAGGCAGAGTTTTTCAAGGACAACGCTCCAAATTTTTTCAAAGGACTCAGTCCTTTTGTGGAGGTCGCAGAGGAGGTCGAGAAGCAGCAACTGCCCTTTCCTCCTCTTCCCGCTCTCTACAGTGAAGGTTTGCGGGTCCAACCTCTTGTTCCAGTGGGTGCTCGGTTGGCACAATTTCAAGAGAGGTGGGCCCAGATTACTTTGGACCGGTGGGTGTTAGAGGTTATTCGAGAAGGGTACGCTTTAGAGTTCACTTTCCCTTTGTCGGATGCTTTCCTAGAATCTCCTTGCCGTTCTCGCAGCAAGGCCAGAGCCGTCCAGGATACTCTCAACAGACTTCTGGATCTTCGTGCCATTTGTCCAGTTCCCTTGCCAGAGCAGCATCAAGGCCATTACTCCATTTACTTTCTGGTACCCAAGAAGGAGGGTTCCTTCTGGCCAATTTTGGATCTCAAAGCGGTCAATCGAGCGCTCAAGGTGCCTTCATTTTGAATGGAGACTTTGAGGTCTGTCATTGTTGTGGTGAGGCCCGGAGAGTTCCTCACTTCTTTAGATCTTACAGAAGCCTATTTCCACATTCCTATTCATCCTACTCATCAGAGATTTCTTCATTTTGCAGTGTTAGGTCGCCATTTTCAGTTTCGGGCTCTTCCCTTCGGCCTGGCTACTGCTCCTTGCAAGTTTACCAAAATTATGGTAGTGGTGGCTGCGGCTCTCAGATTGGAAGGCATTTTAGTCCATCCTTACTTAGACGATTAGTTAATCCGCGCAAAGTAATTCAACGAGAGTGTGTGGGTGACAGCTCGGGTAGTAGAGTTTTTACAATCCCTAGGTTGGGTAGTCAATGTACAGAAGAGTCATCTTTGCCCTTCTCAATCTTTGGAGTATCTGGGAGTCCTGTTCGACACAAAGCAAGGTCAGGTGTTTCTTCCTCTGGCCCAGGTTCTCAAGTTGCAGAATCAGATTCGTCAGTTTTTGTAGTTGCAGTCGCCGTCCGCAAGGGGCTATCTTCAACTTCTGGGATCCATGGTGGCATCAATCGAGGTGGTGCCGTGGGCCAGAGCTCACATGAGAACTCTCCAGCGGTCTCTGCTGTCGAGATGGTCGTCCCAGACGGATTTTCTTTATCAACTACTGCCACTTCCACTCCAGGTGAGGACCAGTTTGCGATGGTGGCTTCGGGAGGCCAATGTGACCAAAGGCATGCCTCTAGATCAGCCCGCATGGACTATTCTAACGACAGATGCCAGTCTCCAGGGTTTGGGAGCTCATTGTCAAGGACAGGTTGCTCAGGGTCTCTGGTCTCATTAGGAGACACTATTTATTTATTTGTTACATTTGTATCCCACATTTTCCCACCTATTTGCAGGCTCAACGTGGCTGACATAATACCGTAAAGGCATTCACCAAGTTCGGTAGGGGATAAATACAAAAGAAGTTAAGGTGGTGTAGGAAAGGTAAGACTATGCTCCATCAACCTGTTGGAGACGAGCCATTCGTCTGGCGCTCCAAAGGTTTCTTCATCTTCTGAGAGGCCAGGCTGTAAGAGTAATGTCAGACAATGCCACAGCAGTAGCATACATCAATCGACAAGGAGGGGCGAGGAGTCTGCGTTGGAGCGAGAGGCATCGCTGTTGCTTCAATGGGCGGAGATCCATCTGGTGGCTCTGTCAGTGGTGCATATAGCAGGGGTTCTCAATGTTCAAGCAGATTTTCTCAGTCGTCACATACTCGATCCCAGAGAGTGGTCATTAAGCGAGGTGGTGTTTCGGCTCCTAGTCGATCGTTGGGGGCTTCCCAGGATAGATAAGTTTGCCTCCACCGGCAATGCAAAACTTCCTCTGTTCTTCAGTCGCTGCAAGGATCCAAAAGTGCAGGGCGTGGATGCTCTTCTTCAATCCTGGCCAGCCAGTCTAATGTATGCCTTTCCTCCATGGCCTCTGATAGGGCGTCTTCTTCAGATGGTCGAGACGCACAGGGGATGTCTGATTTTGGTGGCACCGGATTGACCTCGAAGGCCGTGGTACGCCGACCTTCGACGTCTTCTTGTGGATCTTCCCTTCAGGCTTCCGGTCAAGCAAGGTATCTTGTCACAAGGTCCGGTTGTTCATCCGGATCCAGATCGATTCTGTCTTACGGCCTAGCTCTTGAAAGGGCTAAACTGATTAAGAAAGGTTATTCCGCTCAGGTCATTGTTACTATGCTTCCCTCTCGTCGCCGTTCTACCTCTTTGGCTTATGTGCGCACTTGGATGGTATTTGAGGATTGGTGTAAGGAGTCTCGCCTATCTCCTTTTAGTACTTCCGTTCCTCAAATTTTGGATTTTCTGCAGTGGGGTTTTGACAAAGGCTTTGCTTTGGCTTCTCTTAGTGTACAGATTGAAGCCTTGTCTTGTTTTCGTGGTCGTATCCAAGGGAAGTCTCTAGCTAGTCATCCGGATGTGGTGCGTTTTTTGAGAAGAGTCAATCTCCATCCTCCCTCACATTCTTCTTTTCCTCGGTGGGATCTGAATTTGGTACTTACGATCCTTACTAAGCCTCCTTTCAAGCCTTTATCATCCTGTACTTTGAAGGACTTGACCCTGAAGACAGTATTTTTGGTGGCCGTTGCTTCGGCAAGGCGAGTTTCAGAGTTGCAGGCATTGTCGTGTAGATCGCTGTTCTTGGAGTTCTGTTCAGATCAGGTAGTGTTGCGGCCAGTTCCTTCTTTTCTCCCCAAGATAGTAACTCGGTTTCATGTTTCTCAGCCGATGGTCTTGCCTGTGTTAGGTTCTTTTTCTGGCTCGGAGGAACAGCGGCTTTTGTAGTGTTTGGATGTCAAACAGGTGTTAAAACACTATATTAAGTCTATTGAGGACTTCCGGCATTCTAATCATTTGTTTGTTCTGATTGGAGGTGCGCGCAAGGGATTCATGGCCTCTAAGCCCACTATTTCACGTTGGCTTAAAGAAATGATTGCTTCGGCTTATCTTCTTTCTGGGAAACCTGTTCCAGAATATGTTAAAGTTCACTCTACAAGAGGTCAGGCAGCCTCTTGGGCAGAGCGTTGTTTGGTGCCTCCAGAAGACATTTGTAGGGCGGCGACCTGGTCATCTTTGCAGTCTTTTTCTAAGCACTACCGTTTAGACGTCCTCAGTCGATGTCAGGTTGCTTTTGGAGCGCGTGTTTTGTTGGCGGGGCTGCTAGGGTCCCTCCCTTAATTTCACTGCATTGTTACTTCCCATCAGTTACATTCTGGGCCGGTCCGGAGGGACGCTAAGGAATGGTAAATTAGACCTTACCTGCTAATTTGCTTTCCTTTAGTCCCTCCGGACCGGCCCAGATCCCTCCCTTTGCATATCTGTATATTTTTTCCAGGTTTATTTTTTCTTTCTTTCGAGCTGTGTTGCTAGTTTGTTTTTTTCTATTATTAAAAAATTAAATAAATAGATAAATAAATAACAGAGATGCTATTCTGGTTTACTGAAATGTCCTGTTTTGAAGGACCATGATATGTTCAGAGGCACTCACCCTTTGTTGGCATTATGCCGGTGGCTGCTCAGGTTTTTTGGATGCACAGTTTGTTTTTTCTTCTTTGGCTTTGCTTCTGCTTTGGTACTTTATTACTGGATCTTTCTCTAGCTGGCAAGGGCTATTATTGACTCGCTAGAGTCACAGCTTTTTTTCTCAGTCTCCACCTGCTGGAAGGTGTGCACAACCCATCAATTACATTCTGGGCCGGTCCGGAGGGACCAGGGGCGTATCTGCGTGGGGCCTCAGGGGCCTGGACCCCCGCAGATTTCGCCCTGGACCCCCCTACCGCTGCCAACCCTCCCCCTCCGTTGTCGCCTACCTTCGCTGGCGGGGGACCCCAACCCCCGGCAGCCGAGGTCCGCGTCCTCCTGCCGCTGCCGGCTGCCGTTAAAAGAATTCCGTCAGCTGGCGGGGGACCCCCAACCCCCGCCAGCCAAGCCGAGGTCCTTTCATTTCTTCTTCCAGTAAAGCTGGCGCCGAAAGTTTCTTCTGAGTCTGACGTCGCTGCACGTTGTACGTGCAGGACGTCAGACTCAGAAACAGAATGAAGCTCATTCTGTTTCTGAGTCTGACGTCCTGCACGTACAACGTGCAGCGACGTCAGACTCAGAAGAAACTTTCGGCGCCAGCTTTACTGGAAGAAGAAATGAAAGGACCTCGGCTTGGCTGGCGGGGGTTGGGGGTCCCCCGCCAGCTGACGGAATTCTTGTAACGGCAGCCGGCAGCGGCAGGAGGACGCTGACCTCGGCTGGCGGTGGTTGGGGTCCCCCGCCAACGAAGGTAGGCGACAACAACGGAGGGGGGAGATTGGCAATGGCAGCGGCTGGGGGGAGGGGGATCGGCAATGGCGGCGGGGGGGGGGGGGCTATAATGTGCCCCCTCACTCTGGCCCTGGCCCCCCCTACCGCCACAGTTCAGATACGCCCCTGGGAGGGACTAAAGGAAAACAAATTAGCAGGTAAGGTCTAATTTACCCATACCCAAGATGCCATGGAGCGATACAGAAGCAATAAGATATTCTTTGTTCTCTCTATTTGTTCCTAATAATTCCCCAACATTCTGTTTGAATTTTTTTTGTTTTATTTTTCATTCCTTAGGTTTTCTCAGCTTTTGGCGTGGCAACTTTGCAAATGTCATCAGATATTTTCCCACCCAGGCTCTGAACTTTGCTTTCAAAGACAAGTACAAACAAGTTTTCATGTCAGGAATTAACAAGGACAAGGAGGTAAATTTATTAAGCCATTTTTTCTCAGTTCTGTTGATTTGGTCATTCTGTTGTATACCAGGCATTTATATTCTGCTCCTTGCACAGCAGGAGTGTGAGGGGATTTCAATTAAGGTAGAGGTTTTCAACCCAGTCCTCAGGGCACACCCAGCTAGTTTGGGTTTTCAGGATATCTGTCTCGAGGACTGGGTTGAAAACCCTTGAGTTAAGGAGTCAACACATTAGTTGAGAATTAGGAGTACCACAACACTAGTGACTTGGCTCAAACCAAACCTTAAAATATTTGGAAAATAAATAAGATTTTTACATTTTACAGAAAAGAATATAAGAAAGTATCTTTCTAATCTGTAATGGAAGAGAGTTCCACACTTTTGTCCCTTGTAACTTTTAAAAGAACCATCCAAAATACTTTTAAATCGAGCACTCTATTAGTTGGGTAGTTCAAGGTTAAAACAGTTGAAAAGTGAGTTGAGTGTCTTGCAGACCAAATGAGCAGCAATCCAAATAAGATCAAACAAGGTTGTACCACTCAATATCAAACAGCCTATTTTAAAATCAACACGTGCCTTTAAAGGTAACCAGTGTAGACCTATTAACAAAGGAGTAACCCTATCAAATTTGCAAGAATCATAGATTAATTCAGCTGCAACGATTTGTAATGATTAGAGTTTATGTTGTTATTTAATGGTAATTCCTTCAGGCTGAGGAAGTATGTTAGCTTGAATCAAAATTCAAAAATATTGTGGACTATGAATTGATCTAATGGACCAGAGCTGCCTTATCCTAAAGAATACTCTTTTTCTATGAGGACAAGCAGGCTGCTTGTTCTCACGATTGGGTCGTCGTCCACGACGGCCCAGGAGACCAGCAAATCTCTAAGCAAACAAAAACTTTCTAGAACGCACCAGCGCGCGGGCAGAGCG
The DNA here is from genome assembly GCF_901765095.1 of Microcaecilia unicolor. Classification (NCBI taxonomy): domain Eukaryota; kingdom Metazoa; phylum Chordata; class Amphibia; order Gymnophiona; family Siphonopidae; genus Microcaecilia; species Microcaecilia unicolor. The sequence continues at coordinate 645,141,138 of NC_044032.1, read as the reverse complement.
AACTGCGCATGCGCGAACGGCTTCCCACCCGCGGTGCAAGCATGCCCTCAGTTCTTTTTCATCCGTGTCTGGAGTGACAAGGTGTTCTGCTGTGTTCATTTTTGGCCCAGGAGACTTCTTGTAGCGTTACCGCTTCCCTTTTTTTCTTCGTTTTTGTGTTTTCACAGAATTAAACAAACAAAAACCAAACAATTTAATTTTCCCTTTTTTTCTTTAGTTTTTTCCACTAAATTTCAAGTTGCCTTCTTTTTTCATCGTGGCCAGCATTTAGGCAGCTCGGCCAGGTTTTTATTTTCCTTTTTTGTGCCTTTTTAATTGGTACAATCGCGTGCTTTAATTTCGCAGCTGCCGTTTTTCCGTCCATGTCATCAAGGACACCCAACGGCTTCAAGCGTTGTACTCGGTGCAACCGGACCATCTCAGGTTCCGACCCCCACGCGTGGTGTCTCCAGTTCCTTAGGCCCGATCATTTGCCAGCTGCTTGTAAGCTGTGTTCTTTAATGAAAAAACAGACCCAAGTGTCTCGGGAGGCTCAACGTGAAAAACTTTTTGCGGATCGGTCTGGTCCTTTGACGTTGGCATCGGTACCGAGGTCGGCGGCGTCGACATCGAGGGAAGCATCGACTTCGAGAGCGCAGGTAATGGCTGCCGAACGACCATATCGTGCTGGGAGCAGCAAGGCATCGAGTGGGTCTCCACCTGTCTCGAGGCCTACTGCTATGCAGGCCCCCCGGGAACGACCTTCGGTACCCGGCCCCGAGGAAGCGTGAGGATTCCACGTCCTCTTCGGTACCGAGGAGTGTCGATGATGGGCGTCGAGCGAAGGCTAAGAAGCACTGTCATTCTTGCATTGGGTGGAACTTTCATATTGAAATTCTCATGTAGATCCTTAGTTTCATTGATTATGTATTCTTTGATCCAGCCAAAATTCAACAATTTATTATTGCCAAAGAAAGTGGAGGGGATTTAACCTCGAATGTACCAACATGGAGCTGAAACCGCTGGTTGTATTCTGTGCTTCCCCCTTTCAGTATAATATTTATATATTTTATTTTTCTTCTTCTCAGTAATTTCCTTGTGTCTTGATCAAAATGATGTGGACTAAGTTAAAGACATTTTCCTTATAATTTGATTTCAAAGGGAAAGGAGATATTTTTCCTTCATGTATTTTTTGTCCTTGTTTTCAAACATTTATATTATGTGAATGTAATAATTGAAACTAATAAATAAAGAATTTTTTTTAAAAAGAAGCACCGTCATTGATCTCCTTCCATGCGCGGTACCAAGAGCTCCGGGAAGCCGAGGGATTCGGCACCCAAGAATCGTCAGTGCCGAGAGGACTGCTCACCCTCTATACAGGAGATGCCTATGCGTCGGTCTTCTGGCAGCCTGGTGCCGGCTCTCGAGCCCCCTCAGATTCTGCCACCAACTCCTGCGCCGGCCCCTCAGCCTTTTCCAATGGAAGCTCTTGACGAGCGCATCAGGGCCCTTCTTCCACAGCTCCTGGAGGGATTGCTGCGCCAGTCTACTTCAGTGCCAGGGGTGCTTGCGTCTTCTGCACTGACTGTTGAAGTGACATCTGGTCCTTCACCTGTGGTGAGGTCCCCGTCCTCGGTGCTGCTTGCGGCATCGGCGTCGGCTGCTACCCGGGTCGACTCTCCGTCGGTAGAGGAAGCTTCGCTGCAGTCCAGGCAGAGGTCGACTTCTCAACATTCCCCCCGAGGTCATTCCTCGACGTCAAGACAGGCTCAGGTTCGGGCTGCTCTGTTTATAGTGGAGTATGTGTTGGTCCTCTCTGATAACCCCTTAGTCTCAGGGAAGGGCTATAATATATGGGAATGCCTTCACTGATATATTTCTACTTACCATAGGAAATATACCATTTGGACCTGTGGGGCAAATAGGGTTTCTGCCTCCTTACACCCACCCCAAGATACAGTGGACAGAGGAAACAGAGAAAGCAGAGAAGACAGAGACTATGTTCCTTCAAAGGGGAAAGTCTTTATTACTTACCAAATTAGGTAACAACAAAGCAATCAGTCAGTAACAAATAACAATTTGTTATGAGAGGGAGAGAGACCACTGTGGTAAAGAGTCACTCAGTTGATCATCTCAGCCTCTGTCTAAATACCACACAGCAGCCACTTATATACTCTTTTGCACAATGCATTGGTCATCAATTCCCTCCCAAAAATCATGCAGTTTGCAATTTCAGCTAATTTCTGTGTTACATCAGCGAATTTCTGTCTTACTTTATTGGTTACATAAAATTGAACACACTATCTGAATGTTGTGGAATACAGAACACAATATCTAAATGTTTATGAAAAACAGAAGTCCAAGATTTCTTTCACAGGAGATTATAGTCACCATTTTGCTACAGGAATCTTTCCAAGACCCAGGACTTTATCATTGTTTTGTCTAATACCCTCCACACATCTTCGCTTTCAAACTGTTTATTTATTTATTGCATTTGTATCCCACATTTTCCCACCTATTTGCAGGCTCAATGTGGTTTACAGAGTTTGGTTATGACATAATCATTCCATGATATCAGATACAATTAATAGTGTTCAAAGATTAGGTAAGGGAAGAGAGAAGTGTTACGTTCCTCACCTGATTCCAGGCCTGCGCGTCTGATTCACCGGCGAGGTGCGGTCCGGCAGTGCTAGCCGGCTTTTTGATGTTTCTCCAGGATGGGTCGGTTTCAGTTTCCCAAGTCTGGCAGCCGTCATCCGGTTTAGAGCACAGGCAGTGGCCATCTTGGCTAGCTCAGGAGGGGGCAGCCATCTTGTGTAAACGAGATCAGGAAGGAACTCCATATTTGGTCTTGGGAGGATCTCCTATGGGGGCAGCCATGTTGATTTCACCTGAGTGTGGTTTGCTCAGATTTTCTCACTATTTAAAGCACTGCCTCCAGGCCTTCATTGCTTCGTCCTCTTTTGTTCCGAGGAGATGCTGTCGGAGTGCTGTTCACCGACCGCCTTCTGTTCCTGTTTTTTCCTGTGTACCAGACCTTGGCTAGTTATTTCGGATTTTGCTTGTTTGCTGCCTGCCTTGACTCTGGACTGATTTGGACTATTTCTTGGCCTGTTGGAGTACTGGTTCTGGACAGTGTCTGTTTCCTGCTTTCCTGGTCAGCGGCTGTGCAACCCCGCCGGTTCCTGAAGTCCTGGTGGCCGCCTGCAGCTGGGGGCTTAACTCCCGGTGAACGGTGGTCGCTTCCCAGGTGAAGCTTGGGGTTGTCTGGCTGCCTGACCGAGTGTGGTGTCACTCCATCTCTGCCGTGCTCAGTCGGGGCACAGGGGCTCACCACTACCGGGTCATAACAGTAGGACGAAGCCATGAGCTCGCCAGATGGTTCCGAGCTTCCTAAGCTGGCTCAGGCGGTACAGCTGCAGCAGGCGCAAATAGCCCGATTGTCCAGTATACTGCAGAATGTCAGCAATCAACTTCTAGGGGCCCAGCAGCAGGCCGCTGCGGGTCCTTCAGGATCTAGAGCGGAGGCTTCCACCACATGTCTGCGTCTCCCGGAGCCACCGCGCTTTGATGGAACCCCAGCAGCCTGCAGGGGGTTCCTTAACCAATGTCAGATCTTGTTTGAGTTACAGCCGGATGCTTTTTCTTCCGACCAAATTAAAGTGACTTTCATTATTTCTCTGTTGTCTGGTGCCGCTCTGGCTTGGGCATCTCCGCTGTGGGAATAGCGGAGCCCGATACTGACCAACCTGGAGGAGTTCTTGCGGCATTTCAGGATGGTGTTCGACGTACCTGGCCGACCATCTTCTGCCTCGGGAGCACTGCTGCGGATTCAGCAGGGCTCCGGGTCGGTCGGGGCGTACGCCATCCGGTTCCGCACGCTGGCCGCGGAGCTCCGGTGGAACCAGGAGGCATTAACGGCCATCTTCTGGCAAGGACTGGACGGGCGAGTCAAGGATGAGCTGGCCGGCCGAGGGATTCCGGCCACTTTGGACGACCTTATTGCTCTGTGCACTAGGATTGACATCCGGTACCAGGAGCGAGCCCAGGAGAGAGGAATGTCACGGCTGCGGCAGAGATCTGGAGGTCCGTCTCCTCATCCAGAGGCACGTGGTTTCCATGAGGAAGGTTCGGAAGGAACCCAGGATGAACCCATGGTAATGGGCCGACATCGCCTGTCCAAGGAAGAAAGAAATCATCGACTCCGAAACCGTCTGTGCTTGTATTGTGGGGAGGCCGGCCATTTCTCAGGCAATTGCCCAAACAAGCCTAAGGGGTCGGGAAACGCTCCGGCCCGAGCCCCATGAAGGGAGTGGCTCTGGGCCGGTTGGCCTCCCTTCCGGACAATTTGCTCTCAGTTCCTGTTCTGCTCCAAGACGGGGAACGTCGGGTTCAGACTAGAGCCTTGTTGGACTCCGGGGCCGGAGGGAACTTCATTGACGCAGAGTTCTTGTCCCAGCTGGGAAGTCCCACGCTACCCTGTCAGCCGGTGCTCCGGGTCACCTCCATCCAGGGGGACAGCCTTCCCCGGACTATTTCTCAGGTTACCACAGCCATCCATCTTCAGGTGGGGGCATTGCATCAGGAGAAGATCCAGTTTCTGGTGCTCACCCGAGCCATCCATCCAGTGATTCTGGGACTCCCCTGGCTGCGGCTGCACGCGCCTGTAATCGACTGGACTACTGGTGAGATTAGGCAGTGGGGTTCTCGATGTTTTGAGCACTGTCTCCTGCGAGTCAAGACCCCTATACCACTCTGCTCTGTGTCACTGCCAACCCCGCAGAAGGGGTTATCTGGGTTACCCCATGACTATCAGGACTTCCAGGATGTGTTCAGCGCCCGGGCAGCGGATACTTTACCCCCACACCGGTCGTTTGACTGTGCTATAGATCTTCTGCCAGGTGCAGAGCCACCTCGGGGGCGTCTTTATACATTATCTCGGGAGGAGTCCCGTGTTATGAGAGAATACATTCGGGAGAATCTCATCAAGGGGTTTATCCGGTCCTCCACTTCTCCTGCAGGGGCCGGGTTCTTCTTTGTGTCCAAGAAGGACGGGTCCCTTCGCCCCTGCATAGATTATCGGGGCCTGAACAAGATCACCATTAAGAACCGGTATCCGCTTCCACTCATTCCGGAGTTGTTTGACCGCCTTCAAGGAGCCCGGATTTTCACCAAACTGGATTTGCGCGGGGCTTACAATCTGGTGCGGATCCGTGAAGGGGATGAGTGGAAGACGGCTTTTAACACTCACGAGGGGCACTTCGAATACCGGGTTATGCCCTTTGGACTCTGCAATGCCCCTGCGGTGTTCCAGAATTTCGTGAATTACATTTTTCAAGATCTACTGTACACTTCTGTCATAGTGTATCTGGATGACATCCTGATTTTCTCTGCCTCACTGCACCAGCATGTGTCCGATGTCCGCATTGTGCTCCAGCGGCTCCGGGAGCACCACTTATATGCCAAATTGGAGAAATGCTCGTTTCACCAGCAGAGTCTTCCATTCCTGGGGTATATTGTGTCCTCCACCGGATTACAAATGGATCCTGGGAAATTGACTGCAATCCGCGACTGGCCGGCTCCCCAGTGCCTGCGGGCCTTGCAGAGGTTCCTGGGGTTCGCCAACTACTACCGACAGTTTATCAAGGACTACTCCCTCATCACGGCTCCCTTAACGGCCCTCACTAGGAAGGGCGCCGATGTCAAGAACTGGACGCCAGAGGCGGTTGCTGCATTTACCACCTTGAAGAAAGCGTTTCTTTCTGCACCAGTCCTCCGCAGTCCGGATCCTACCCAGCCTTTCCTGGTGGAGGTAGACGCCTCAGCCTTGGGAGTAGGGGCCATGCTCTCCCAGACATCTGCTGCCGGGAAGAAGCATCCCTGCTTCTTCTTCTCCCGTAAGTTCACCCCCGCGGAACGAAACTATACAGTGGGAGATCGGGAGCTTCTGGCGCTCAAGTTGGCTTTTGAGGAATGGCGGTACCTGCTGGAGGGAGCAGCGCATCCGGTGACGGTGATCACCGACCACAAGAACCTCTTATACAGTGGGGGAAATAAGTATTTGATCCCTTGCTGATTTTGTAAGTTTGCCCACTGACAAAGACATGAGCAGCCCATAATTGAAGGGTAGGTTATTGGTAACAGTGAGAGATAGCACATCACAAATTAAATCCGTAAAATCACATTGTGGAAAGTATATGAATTTATTTGCATTCTGCAGAGGGAAATAAGTATTTGATCCCCCACCAACCAGTAAGAGATCTGGCCCCTACAGACCAGGTAGATGCTCCAAATCAACTCGTTACCTGCATGACAGACAGCTGTCGGCAATGGTCACCTGTATGAAAGACACCTGTCCACAGACTCAGTGAATCAGTCAGACTCTAACCTCTACAAAATGGCCAAGAGCAAGGAGCTGTCTAAGGATGTCAGGGACAAGATCATACACCTGCACAAGGCTGGAATGGGCTACAAAACCATCAGTAAGACGCTGGGCGAGAAGGAGACAACTGTTGGTGCCATAGTAAGAAAATGGAAGAAGTACAAAATGACTGTCAATCGACAAAGATCTGGGGCTCCACGCAAAATCTCACCTCGTGGGGTATCCTTGATCATGAGGAAGGTTAGAAATCAGCCTACAACTACAAGGGGGGAACTTGTCAATGATCTCAAGGCAGCTGGGACCACTGTCACCACGAAAACCATTGGTAACACATTACGACATAACGGATTGCAATCCTGCAGTGCCCGCAAGGTCCCCCTGCTCCGGAAGGCACATGTGACGGCCCGTCTGAAGTTTGCCAGTGAACACCTGGATGATGCCGAGAGTGATTGGGAGAAGGTGCTGTGGTCAGATGAGACAAAAATTGAGCTCTTTGGCATGAACTCAACTCGCCGTGTTTGGAGGAAGAGAAATGCTGCCTATGACCCAAAGAACACCATCCCCACTGTCAAGCATGGAGGTGGAAATGTTATGTTTTGGGGGTGTTTCTCTGCTAAGGGCACAGGACTACTTCACCGCATCAATGGGAGAATGGATGGGGCCATGTACCGTACAATTCTGAGTGACAACCTCCTTCCCTCCGCCAGGGCCTTAAAAATGGGTCGTGGCTGGGTCTTCCAGCACGACAATGACCCAAAACATACAGCCAAGGCAACAAAGGAGTGGCTCAGGAAGAAGCACATTAGGGTCATGGAGTGGCCTAGCCAGTCACCAGACCTTAATCCCATTGAAAACTTATGGAGGGAGCTGAAGCTGCGAGTTGCCAAGCGACAGCCCAGAACTCTTAATGATTTAGAGATGATCTGCAAAGAGGAGTGGACCAAAATTCCTCCTGACATGTGTGCAAACCTCATCATCAACTACAGAAGACGTCTGACCGCTGTGCTTGCCAACAAGGGTTTTGCCACCAAGTATTAGGTCTTGTTTGCCAGAGGGATCAAATACTTATTTCCCTCTGCAGAATGCAAATAAATTCATATACTTTCCACAATGTGATTTTCCGGATTTAATTTGTGATGTGCTATCTCTCACTGTTACCAATAACCTACCCTTCAATTATGGGCTGCTCATGTCTTTGTCAGTGGGCAAACTTACAAAATCAGCAAGGGATCAAATACTTATTTCCCCCACTGTACCTCCAAAATGCTACCAGACTGAATCCTCGTCAGGCCCGGTGGTCTCTGTTTTTTGCACGCTTCGACTTCCGCCTGATTTTCAGACCAGGGGAGAAGAACGTCCAGGCGGATGCCTTGTCCCGCAGTTTCGAGGCTCCCGGGGACCAGGAAGAGCCCTATCCCATGTTGAATCCGGCCTGCATTCCTTCCATATCTGGGGCGAGTGCCGCGTGCCAGAGGGCAGTACCAGTGGGTCTCCGGAGGAAGGTGCTGCGCTGGGGGCACGCTTCTGAATTCGCCGGACACTTCGGGTTCCACAAGACCCTCCATCTGATCTCTCGGTCGTACTGGTGGCCGCGGATGGCGCAGGATGTGCGGCAGTATGTGACCACCTGTCCAGTATGCGCCCGAACTAAGAGTTCCCATCAGAGGCAGTGGGGCTTGATGCAGCCCATGCCGGTACCACAGCAGCCCTGGGAGGACCTGTCCATGGATTTTATCACTGATCTGCCGGCCTCCCAGGGCAACACCGTCATCTGGGTGGTGATAGACCGGTTTTCCAAGATGGCTCACTTCGTTCCAATGAAGACCTTGCCCACTGCAGCCAGCCTTGCCGCCAGCTTCATCACCCACATCTTCAGGCTCCATGGATTACCCCAAAGGATCATCAGTGACCGGGGCTCTCAGTTCACCTCCCGCTTTTGGAGAGCGCTTTGTTCAGCTTTTGGGGTAACCACTCTCTTTTCCTCAGCGTACCATCCGCAGACTAACGGGATGGTGGAACGGGTCAACCAAACCGTGAAGGCGTTCCTCCGAGCCTACTCAAATCAGCGCCAAGATGATTGGTCCACCCTGCTACCCTGGGCGGAGTTCGCTTACAACAACAGTCTGCATTCGGCCTCCCGGACTACACCCTTCAGCACCATCTATGGGCGTCATCCTCGTCTACCTCCACCAATTTCCCCCGCTGAGGTTCCACCTCAAGTTCAGTCCACAGTCCGAACTCTTCAGGAAGCATGGAAGAAGGTTCAGGAGCAGCTGCGCCGGGCAGCGGTCAAGGCCAAGGAGACGTACGACCGCAAGAGGCAGGTGGCTCCCACGTTCCAGCCAGGAGAGAAGGTTTGGCTAAGCACCCGGTACCTGAAGCTGCGGCTCCCATCACTCAAGTTTGCCCCTCGCTTCATTGGGCCGTTTGCGGTGCGCTCCAGGATAGGCGCGGTGACTTATCGGCTGCACCTGCCCGGTCAACTCAGAGTACACAATGCCTTCCACGTGTCTCTCTTGAAACCTTTCCGCAGGTCCAAGTGGCATCCGGAACCTAAGAGGGTGGTCGTGCCAGAGAGTGATCCAGACCCCGAGTACGAGGTGGACCGGATTCTGGACTCGAAGCTACGTGGAGGGAGGTTGTTCTACCTGTTGTCCTGGAAACACTTCGGACCCGAAGACAACTCCTGGGAGCCAGCAACCAACGTCCATGCTCCAGACCTGGTCCGTGAGTACCATTCCCTCCATCCTAATCGACTCGGACCAGGGAGACGGGGGAGGCGTCAGGGGGGGATACTGTTACGTTCCTCACCTGATTCCAGGCCTGCGCGTCTGATTCACCGGCGAGGTGCGGTCCGGCAGTGCTAGCCGGCTTTTTGATGTTTCTCCAGGATGGGTCGGTTTCAGTTTCCCAAGTCTGGCAGCCGTCATCCGGTTTAGAGCACAGGCAGTGGCCATCTTGGCTAGCTCAGGAGGGGGCAGCCATCTTGTGTAAACGAGATCAGGAAGGAACTCCATATTTGGTCTTGGGAGGATCTCCTATGGGGGCAGCCATGTTGATTTCACCTGAGTGTGGTTTGCTCAGATTTTCTCACTATTTAAAGCACTGCCTCCAGGCCTTCATTGCTTCGTCCTCTTTTGTTCCGAGGAGATGCTGTCGGAGTGCTGTTCACCGACCGCCTTCTGTTCCTGTTTTTTCCTGTGTACCAGACCTTGGCTAGTTATTTCGGATTTTGCTTGTTTGCTGCCTGCCTTGACTCTGGACTGATTTGGACTATTTCTTGGCCTGTTGGAGTACTGGTTCTGGACAGTGTCTGTTTCCTGCTTTCCTGGTCAGCGGCTGTGCAACCCCGCCGGTTCCTGAAGTCCTGGTGGCCGCCTGCAGCTGGGGGCTTAACTCCCGGTGAACGGTGGTCGCTTCCCAGGTGAAGCTTGGGGTTGTCTGGCTGCCTGACCGAGTGTGGTGTCACTCCATCTCTGCCGTGCTCAGTCGGGGCACAGGGGCTCACCACTACCGGGTCATAACAAGAAGGAAGGTGTTAGGCAGGATAGAAGGTGGACTGTAATAACTGTGTGGATTGGTGAGGTAGTTTTGTAAGGCTATGGGTTCTCTTTGTAGGCCTTGTTGAAGAGATGTGTCTTCAGAGATTTGCGGAAGTTAGTTATTTCGTCAATAGCTTTCAGGGCTATAGGTAATGCATTCCACAACTGCGTACTCATGTAAGAGAAGGTGGTGGCGTGTATCAGCTTGTATTTTAGTCCTTTACAGCTGGGGAAGTGCAGATTGAGAAATTTGCCGGATTATCTTATGGCGTTTCCGGGAGGCAAGTCCATAAGGTTTAGCATGTAGATTGGGGCGTCTGCGTGAATGATTTTGTGTACAATCGTGCAAATCTTGACCGCAATGCGTTCCTTGAGTGGGAGCCAGTGAAGTTTCTCTCTTAGGGGTTTTGCACTTTCATATTTAGTTTGTCCTTGTCTGAGTCAGTCAGTTCTGTCAGGGAGGGGAAGAGTGCTCCTTGCTGAATCAGCATGACCTCGAATTCACAGCTCTAAGCAGAGAGTACAGAAAGATGAAGTTTGAAGGTTGAGCCTTTAGCTATGTAGGTGATGGGTCATAACTGGCCTGTCAGTAGTCAGAAAAGTGCAAATCAATTCAGCCCTTAGAGAACTTTTGTCCGATACCGATGATGAGCGCTTGTGGGAGGAAGAGGAAGATCCCAGATACTTTTCTGAAGAAGAGTCATATGGAGGCATATTTTCAAAGCACTTAGCCTTCTAAAGTTCCATAGGTTTCTATGGAACTTTGGAAGGCTAAGTGCTTTGAAAATATGCCTCATGGGGTCCCCTCTGATCCTACTCCACCAGATGAAAGAAGGATGTCTCCGCCTGTGAGGTTTTTTTTTTCCTCCTTTGTTCGGGAAATGTCTAAGGATATTCCCTTCCCTATGGAAGTTGTGGATGAGCCCAGGGCCGAGATGCTCGAGGTCTTGGATTATCCTCCGCCTACAGAGGTTGCAATGGCTCCCTTGCATAACACAATCAGGGAAGTTCTTATGCGAAACTGGTCGTTCCCTCTCTCTAATCCAGTGGTCCCTAAAAAAGCTGAGTCCCAGTACAGAGTCCTTGGAGAGCCGGTGATGGTGAAGTCTCAACTACCTCATAATTCCATGGTGGTGGATTCTGCTGTCAAGAGAGCCAAGAGTACTAGAGACTATGCCTCGGTGCCCCCAGGCAGAGAGTCTAGGACCTTGAATTCTTTTGGGAGAAAGACGTATCAGGCCGCTATGCTCGCAGCCAAGATTCTACACGAGCATCCAATTGCGGAACTCTGTGAGGCAACTGTCCAGTTTGGTCGAAGCGCTTCCTCTGGAGCTCGCTGAACCTTTTCACCAGGTGGTCAGGCAGCAGAAGGCATGTCGAAAATTCCTGGCCAGAGGTACTTACGACACTTTTGATGTGGCATCCCAGTAGCTGCTCAAGGTATAGTGATGCGCAGACTGTCATGGCTGCGCGTCTCTGACCTGGATCATAAGACCCAGCAGCGAATGGCGGATGTTCCTTGCCAGGGGGATAACCTTTTTGGCGAAAAAGTAGAGGATATGGTTGATCAGATCACCATGATGCTATGGATTCTCTCTCCCGCCGGGCGTCTTCTACCACCTCCTCATCTAGGAGGTTTTTTAGAGGGAAGAGGAGTGCTCCCTATTCCTATAATAGGAGTAGGTACATTCCTGCTTCTCGGTAGCCTGTCCAGGCTCAGTCCCAGCGCGCTTGTACCCGTCAACGGCGTGTGCCTAAGGCCCCTCCGGCTCCCCAGCAAAAGCAAGGGATGGGCTTTTGACTGGCTCCAGTGCAGCATAGCCTCAGAAAAAGTGTCCGTGCCGGACAGCTTGCCGGTTGGAGGGCGGTTGATATTTTTTCACCAAAGGTGGCCTCTCATAACCTCTGACCGGTGGGTTCTTCAAATAGTCCGATTAGGCTACATCCTCAATCTGATATCCAAACCTCTAAATTGCCCACCGGACGCTCATTCTTACAGCTCCCAACACAGGCAGGTACTTGCAGAGGAACTCTCCGCCCTTCTAAAGGCCAATGTGGTCGAACCCGTTCCACCAGGGGAAGAAGGGCTGGGATTCTATTCCAGGTACTTCCTTGTGCAAAAGAAAACAGGGGTGATGCATCCCATCCTAGACCTAAGGGCCCTGAACAAATTCCTAGTCCGAGAAAAGTTCAGGATGTTTTCTCTCGGCACCCTTCTTCCCATGATTCAGGAAAATGATTGTCTATGCTCTCTGGACTTAAAGGATGCCTATACCCACATCTCGATACTCCCAGCTCACAGGAAGTATCTGCGATTTCGGTTGGGAACTCGGCACTTTCAGTACTATGTACTGCCCTTTGGCCTCGCATCTGCGCCCAGGGTTTTCACAAAGTGCCTGGCAGTTGTCGCAGCATCGCTACGCAGACTGGGAGTGCATGTTTTCCCTTATTTCGACGATTTGCTGGTGAAGTGCACCTCGGAGGCGGGCGCTCTACAGTCCATGCGGATGATTATTCGGGTGCTAGAACTTCTGGGCTTCGTGATCAATTCCCATCTTGTCCCCCAGTAAAACGCTCAAAAATACTAGCCCAATTAAACACCATCGAGCTGCAATAGCGTGCCTACTAGAAACTGAGCATGCGAAATTGCGCCATTCATGGGTAGGCAAGTGTAATTACTCCACGGGCAGTGGAGTAGCAATTTTAATTAAAAAGGGCCTGCCTTGCCAGTCACACATGGTACACAGGGACAAAGAAGGGAGAATAGCTTTGATTCATGTATCTCTCTGGGGGGAAAAATTTTTTCTATGTTCTACATATGGACCAAACATATACTCCCCTCAATTTTTTTCAAACATTAATATCACTGGGTTTCCAATATGCAGATGCACCTTGGGTGTGGGCAGGAGACTTTAACCAAATAATGGATCAGCAAATAGATAGATCAGGAAGCCAACCTGGGGTGAGAACAGGCAGCGGCAAGGGATTACCCTTTATGTGCAATTCCCTGAGCCTCATAGATGTATGGCGCCTCCTTAACCCGACAAAGCGGGATTATACACATCAATCCAAAGTACACCAATCTTGGTCACGCATAGACTATTTCCTTCTGTCTCAAAATTGGTTTTTCAAAGAACAACGAGTAGAAATTGGCCCCATGGAAGTCTCAGACCAACCACTCATTAATTTGGCTGGACCTAAAATTTGAGATTCCAGGAGAAAGGAGCCGCTGTTGGCGGTTCCCAGCTTACAAATACCGGGACCCCACCTTTTTGGCTTATCTGAGAGAACAATGGGACTGAAACGTGGAGAACAACGCAGCATCCTGCGACTCATCAGTTATACTTTGGGAAGCCTCGAAAGCGGTTTTGAGGGGTGAGGTGATAGCTTACACGAGTGCCTAGGCCAAGAGGCTATCAGCAGACATTCTTAGACTTGAGCGGGAATATAAAAAGGCTATGAAATTATTCATATCCCATCTATCTCAAAAAACTCGGGACAATATGTCTGCAGCCTTGGCAGCACTTAACTCATTAATTCACGAACAAACCAAAAAACAATTAGAAGCGAGGCGCCCACACTTTCATAGATTTGGAAATAAATCTGGGAAACTGCTTGCAAACATTGCCTGCAAGAGCTCCAGGAGACAGCGAATATCGGAGATAATTAGCCCTGGAGGTTTAAAGATAAATAGACCTGAGGGACTCACCCAAGCATTTTATGATTACTTTACCAAAATGTTTGCCAAAAAAAATACTGATGAAGGACCATCTGTTATTGATTATCTGGAGGATGCAGGACTACCTAAGCTGTCTCCGGCTGCTCAGACCCAGCTCTCCCAACCACTTAGAGCTCAAGAAGTACAGAAAGTAATAAAATTGCTTCCTTTGGGATCAGCCCCGGGCCCAGATGGCCTGTCAAGTGAATATTATAAAATGTTGCCCCTGCAATTTTGTAGCTCTCTTATAGACTACTATGAGTCCGTGGTACAACAGGGCTCCTTTCCACCACATGCAAATAAGGCTTTAGTTACTTTGATACCAAGCCAGGCAAACCACGAGACCGGTTGGAACCTTACAGGCCAATATCATTATTAAATGTAGATATTAAAATCTTGGCATGGGTCTTAGCAGACCGCCTGGCGGTGCATTTACCCACTCTGGTGGGAGACCACCAAGTGGGATTTGTGCGGGGTAGGCACTCAACTTAAAATGTCCACAAGATCCTTCTATTTATCACCCACTGCCAGTCCTTTAGAATACCACTGCTGTTGACCAGCCTAGATGTGGAAAAAGTGTTCGACAAGGTTAACTGGAACTACTTATTCAGGGTATTGTCCTATGTAGATGTGGGGAGCTGGTGTTTTCAAGCAATAGAGACTCTTTACAGAAGACTGTCAGTCAACACAATGAGATCACCTCCTCTGGAAGTGCAGGTTGGGACAAGACAGGGGTGCCCCCTTTCCCCATTGCTACTTTTGTTATATTTAGAACCCCTTTTGCGAACTGTTCTAGCAGACCCTGATATAATGGGAGTTACCCTCCCAACACAATCACTAAAAATACTGGCCTTTGCGGATGATCTGTTGTTGACACTCACTGCCCCACAGAGGTCTCTGCCTCATCTGTTGTCAGCTGTTGATGAATTTGGGTATTTTTCGGGCTTCTCACTTAATTTTCAAAAGTCTATGGCTCTGCCAAACCAAATGGAGATAAAAGAATGTTGGGAGGGAGACTTTCCACTGAAATGGGCACAACACTCATTAACTATGTATTTCTCTTCTCCAGAACTGGTATTCACCATTTACAGATCTATGTAAGCCACATTGAGCCTGCAAATAGGTGGGAAAATGTGAGATACAAATGTTAAAAATAAATAAATAAACTTACTTGGGAGTGCAGATTCCAGTGGACCTAACCTGTTTATACTCTTCAAACATGGAACCATTAAAAAAAAAAGAGCTGGGGACATCTTGGGAAGCTGGCAGGCCCTTCCACTTTTTCTATTTGGGCGAGCAGCGTTATACAACATGGTCCTTTTTTCCTATTTGGATTTACACATATCAAATGCTACCTTTATATTTACAACATAGGGACAAGCGATGGTTACACAAACAATTAAATTTATTCCTATGGCAAGGAAAAGGGGCCCAAATGAATATCTTGAGAGCTCAGCTTCCCCGTAACATGGGAGGACTGGGTGTATTAAATATACATTTATTTTCCATAGCAAGCTGCTTGAGACACATATCAGACTGGCTCCGGGCTACATCCTTTTTTTCTTGCACCACTGCGGAAACCCGATTATTTGGTCAATTACACTTTGCTGACTGGCTCCATGCGCCGGGGGGACGCGTGGAGCCCCTGGGCCCGATCTCTCAAATCTTTCGCCCATTGAGACAAACCTGGCGTTGGCTGAGTAGATTCTTCTCTTTAAACAGAGAGGTCTCTCCTTTGCTGCCAATAAGGGCAGCAAATAGTTCTACATTGTCCTTTCAATGTTGGGCCTTCCGGGGGATCCAGTATCTTTACCATGTGCTGTCAGAGTGGGCAGAGATTAAGTCACTTGAAGAACTTTGTGAGGAATTCAGATTAGAAAGTAAGGATATATTTGCTTATGCACAACTATGCCATTGTATTAAGTCATTGCCTAAAAGCAGATATTTCGGACAAGTATAATGAGATATTGGGTCTAGATGCTCAGCTGAGAGTACCTCTGAAATATTTTCATGCACACCTCAAAGACTCTGTCAAAGCCTTTGATTACACCGGGGTGGCCAGCAGTGGAGTGAGGAACTGCACACTCACCTTCGGACTGAGCAGGTGGAGGCCAGCTTGATGGCAGTATATAGTCTGACAGAAAATGCAGCTTGGTGGGAGATACAGTATAAATTCATACTAAGGCTGCACATATCACCCCGCAGAGCCTTTCGGGCCACGCTCCGGGACAGTGACCTCTGCCCTAGGTGTGCAGCCGAAGACACCCACCTGGGACATATGTTTTGAACGTGTCCAAGAGTGAAGGGTTTCTGGAGAGATTTGTCTCTGCATGTATCCACCCTATGACGGACGTCATGGACTGCCACTCCTACTCAACTATTGCATAGTTTTAACATCCAAAGGCATGCCCCAGTGAGAATGAAGGCCTTTTTGCAAAGAACAGTGCTTATGGGCAAAAAAATAATCTTGCAACTGTGGTTAAATTCAGAGTGTCCAACTATCGCGCATTGGCGCTCTGCAATGATGCATATGTGCTCCCTGGAAAGACGGAGTATCCCCGACTTATCTTCTAAACGAGGAGAGACATTTTGTGCAACATGGGCCCCTTTTTGGGACTCACCCATATAGCTCGGCAGTAAAATCTTGAATTCCTAAAAGGGTCAGGGGAAGGGTTGGGAGGGTGGGATCGAAATGAGATTTGGGAAGCAGAAGGGGGGGGGAATATATAAATGCCTGTTATGACACTCTCTTGACTTCTTACAAGAGCTGTTTCTGTTTGCTCATGATGGTTTCTGGATAAGTTGTATATCAAGAATGTTGTAAAATATGTTTAGTGTCAATAAACATAATTGAGAAAAAAAAATAATTTAATTGGTTAGCTTCAATTGGTTAGTTTCTCAAGCACAACTGTTTTCCATGTCACTTGTACTCCACAAGTATTGAAGCTTGGAAAGTACTTTTAGCTCTTTATATGGGAGAGTATTTTGAGAATTAGTGGTTCAGAGACCAACAACAGGTTTCCTCAAAGGTGATTACCTTAACATTTTATTTATTTATTTATTAGGATTTATTTACTACCTTTTTGAAGGAATTCACTCATAATAGATCAAACATGAGCAATAGGCAACTACAGCAGTAGAAATATTCAAATAACAATACAAAGTATGGCATAGTATACTACTTACAATGTCAACACAATACGTAATAGAACATTTTAACTGATAGTGAAGGGTAAAGCAAATATGGAACATATAGCTAGGTAAGAGAGTAAAAAGAGTTAGAAAGTAAGGTGACTAATTTAAAGAAAGTTGCACATGAGGTCAGAGCAGTGATTAAATATTATCTCAGCTAGGGTAGGAGTGGATAAACATGTCCTGCTGCAGTATGTGCAGCCCGTGTCACTCCCTGTGTGCGTGAGTGAGACTAACAAGTTAGTTACTTCTTCCATTAAAGACCTAGTTGAAGAGCCCAGCTTTCACCTGCTTCTTGAAGTAGAGATAGTCTTGTGTTAAGCGGAGCCTTTCAGGCAGTGCATTCCAGAGTATGGGGGTTACTCCGGAAAAGGCTTGCTTGCGGGTATCACATCGTGTAATGTCTTTTGGAGAGGGTGTGGTTAGTGATAGTCCTTGAGAGGACCTTAGTGTCGTTGGCAGTGTGTAGAGGATCATCCTATTCTTCAGGTACTCAATTTCCTTTGAGGGCCTTGAAGATCAGACATAGAGTTTTAAATTTAGCCCTGTATTGTACTGGTAGCCAATGAAGTTTTTGCAAAAATGGTATGATGTGGTCACGTCACTTTCAACCTTTCTATTAGTCTTGCTGGTGCAGGCCCTTTGTAGTCAGACCATTGTATAGTGCATTGCAGGAAACCAGTTTTGATGTTATCATGGCATGCACAACTGGGATAAGATTTACCTTCTCAATGTAAGAAGAGAGGCAGCGTAGCTGTCGCAAATAGTAGAAGCAGCTCTTGAAGGTTGCTTGGATTTGGGGAATCAGAGTAAGTATTGAATCTAACTGTATTCCAAGGTACATCAAGTTTGAAGATAAATCAAAAGTGCTAAGAGTAATTTTAGACTCTAAGCTGTTCAATAGAAATCAAACAAAATAAAACATGGAAAAGAAAATAAGATGATACCTTTTTTATTGGACATAACTTAATACATTTCTTGATTAGCTTTCGAAGGTTGCCCTTCTTCGTCAGATCGGAAATAAGCAAATGTGGTAGCAGATAGCTGTATCTATGTGGTAGCGGTGGCTGTATCTAGAAGCTTGTTGGGCTATGTAGAGAGAGGTGTGACCAGCAGAAGAAAGGGAGTGTTGATGCCCCTGTATAAGTCATTGGTGAGGCCCCATCTGGAGTATTGTGTTCAGTTTTGGAGGCCGTATCTTGCTAAGGATGTAAAAAGAATCGAAGCGGTGCAAAGAAAAGCTACGAGAATGGTATGGGATTTGCGTTACAAGACGTATGAGGAGAGACTTGCTGACCTGAACATGTTCACCCTGGAGGAAAGGAGAAACAGGGGTGATATGATACAGACATTCAAATATTTGAAAGGTATTAATCCGCAAACGAACCTTTTCCGGAGATACGAAGGCGGTAGAACGAGAGGACATGAAATGAGATTGAAGGGGGGCAGACTCAAGAAAAATGTCAGGAAGTATTTCTTCACGGAGAGAGTGGTGGATGCTTGGAATGCCCTCCCCCGGGAGGTGGTGGAGATGAAAACGGTAACGGAATTCAAACATGCGTGGGATAAACATAAAGGAATCCTGTTCAGAAGGAATGGATCCTCAGGAGCTTAACCGAGATTGGATAGCAGAGCCGGTAGTGGGAGGCGGGGCTGGAGGTTGGGAGGTGGGGATAGTGCTGGGCAGACTTATACAGTCTGTGCCAGAGCCGGTGGTGGGAGGCGGGACTGGAGGTTGGGAGGCAGGGATAGTGCTGGGCAGACTTATACGGTCTGTGCCAGAGCCGGTGGTGGGAGGCGGGACTGGAGATTGGGAGGCAGGGATAGTGCTGGGCAGACTTATACGTCTGTGCCAGAGCCGGTGGTTGGGAGGCGGTGCTGGTGGTTGGGAGGCGGGGATAGTGCTGGGCAGACTTATACGGTCTGTGCCCTGAAGAACACAGGTACAAATCAAAGTAGGGTATACACAAAAAGTAGCACACATGAGTTGTCTTGTTGGGCAGACTGGATGGACCGTGCAGGTCTTTTTTCTGCCGTCATCTACTATGTTACTATGTATATATAAGAGAAACATCAAAGCATTACTTTGACAGTCTGACAGAGTGGGAGGGTGGGAGTATGCATGGGGACATCAAAGCATTTCATTGATATTCTAACGGGATGGGTGTTGGTAGGTGAGGAGGGTAATAAACAGAGAAATACAACTTTATGGTTTATAATGGGTTAGAAAACCCAGATCCTTATTAAGTCCTGTCTGCTGGGTGTTAAAATATTCAATCATTCTTATTTCAAAGGTCTGAATGTTCCTGTATTGTTTTAAAATTATCTTTCAGTGTTCTTACTGTGAAATCACTGGTGCAGTGTTCTTGTCTTGTCAAGTGTTGGCCCACAGGGGTGGGGGCTTAACTGGCACCGGCTATTTTCATGTAATGTCTGTGCAGCTTGAATCTTGTCTTAAGCATCTGGCCTGTTTCTCCAATGTAGCATCCTACGTTACATTTTTTACACTGAATGATATATACCACATTGGAAGATGAGCATGTAAAATAGTCCTTTATGTTGAATATTTTTCCTTTGTGAATGACTGTGGGGTCTTGTGAAATGTTTTGGCATAGCTTGCAGCTGGATGTGTTACAGGGAAACTCTAAGCTGACATTTGAGTTTCAGATAAATGAATTGGTAACGAGAGGGTTTTTTTTTCAATGTTTTCATTGTTTGAGGGCAGTTAGATCATCATTGAGTCCTTTAAGCTTCTTTTATGATAGCTCAGGCTGTCCTGATACCACACCTAGATTATTGTAATTTATTGTATTGTTCAATTGCTAAAACGAAGAGGTTACATTTATTACAGAATACATCTGCTAGATTAATTTTCAATTTAGGTAAATTCCATGAAGCCACTCCTCTTTTAAATAGATTACACTGGCTTAAACTAGAATCTCATTTACTTTAAAATTGCCTGGATGGTATACAAAAACTTCTAAAATCAGAATCTGTGATTGGGATTCTTTCATTTACAGTCAATAGAAACCTTTTAAGAAGTATGAAATGATTAATGTGTGTGTGTGTTTTTCACCTCACTATCTCTCTCTCTAGTTGTTGGATTGATTTTCTGCTGTCCTATCCAGTTTTGTAGTTCTTTTCTGTTTCCGCTTGACATTGTAAACCGTTTTGACTTCCTTTTGAAAGGCGGCATATAAATATCTGAATAAACGGAAACATTTGCTTTTCAGTGTGCCAAGATGTGGAATAATATTACTATAGAACTTCATCTAATAACACTATATTTGTTTTTTTTGTTTTGCAAGGCTCTTAAAATGTGTTTATTTTTGAATCAGCAATTTAGGTTTATTAAACAATTGAAGATATTTTGAACATAGGACTGTGACCGGTATTTATGTTGTTAATTTCCTTCCTTCTGGAAGTTTTCTTCAGATTGTAATCTGCTTTACACCATTTGGTTAAAAGCGGAATAAAAATAACACAATAAACAATAACGTCGCTATAGATGGTTTCCTCTTCCCTACATGCATCACTTTGCAGTTGCTCACATTGTCATCTGCCATTTGGACGCCCAGTCTCCCAGTCTCGTAAGTTCCTGTTGTGGTTTAACAGCTTTGTGTTGTCAGCAAATTTGATCACCTCACTCATTTTTCCTGTTTCCAGGTGATTTATAAATATGTTAAAAAGCAGTGGTCCTAGCACAGAGTCCTGGGGAACTCTACTATTTACCTTTCTCCATTGAGAATAGTGACCATTTAACCCTATTCTCTGTTTTGTATCTTGAAAGAGAAGGGGGATGGGATTTGATATACCTCTTTTCTGTGGTTACATAGTAATGTATGTAAAACATAGGAGAAAATGTTTTTTTTCTCTCAACACATAGTTAAGCTCTGGAAATCATTTATAGGGGATGTAGGAAAAGCAATTTAATGTAGCTGTGCTTAAAAAAGGTTTTACTACTACTACTTAACATTTCTAGAGCGCTACTAGGGTTATGCAGCGCTGTACAGTTTAACAAAGAAGGACAGTCCCTGCTCAAAGGAGCTTACAATCTAAAGGACGAAATGTCAAGTTGACAAAAGACACATTCCTGTAGGAAAAGTCCACAAACTATTATTAAAGTAGACCTAAGGAAAGCTACAACTAGTCTCTGGAGGTAAGGAGCATGGAATCTTACAACTTTTTTTGGATAAGATGTAAAAATAATAGAGATTTTACCATTGTTTGAAACATAATTTGAAAGAAGACACGGAAATAAGTTGAAATTTGCACACAAAATTGATTTTATTTTTTACCAAGGTGTAAACTGTAAGGGGTGAAGGAACACTTTTTAAGCACTAAATTTAAAAAGGTGCTGGATATGATTTTCTGAGGCTTTTTCCTTGCTGAAAAAGAATTGCTATAAAAATGTATAAAAAATATATTTAAAGAACGTGATTAAAGAATTTGATCAATAATTGAAAGGTAGTTTTTAAATGTGATATTGTATTCTTTGGATAATGTGAAACCACAGAATTTTATAAAGACAACATAGACACCTATGTGCCATAATAAAATGCTGTAGGTTCTTTGATCCTGGCCTACTAGGTCACAGATGCAAATGCCCACATTACTCCTGATCTGAGCCAGGTGTAAATGTGTGTATGTGTGTGTGTGTGTGTGTATGTACTTGCATATTTTATAAAATATGTTCATACATTCCAACTCCACCGCTGTTCGACCCAAATTATGACCCTGGGAAGGCCTGCATGGTATGTGTATATAACATCATGTGTACTTATACGCATGTATACTTCCACACAATTTTTTTGGCCTTTTCTATGTGTAAAACAAGTTTACATGTGGAAAAACCTCTATAAAATTACCCCCTTAGTACTTCCTTGTGCACTAATAGTTACCTTGCCAACCACTATAAAACACAGCATCATACAACCTTGTAAATGTAATTGAATCAATGTAATCTCTAACAACTGTTAAATGTAAGCCACATTGAACCGAAACTCGTTTTTGGATAATTGTGGGATACAAGCATGAATAAATAAAAATAAATAAAATAACTTACCAAAGTGTGTTAACAGTAAAACAAACGATAATGTGTTAATCGGGCAGTTCTATAACCGGGCGCTTTGGTTTGGGTGCCCTGATGCAGCATAGGGAGTGACTGTTCTATAATGGCATCAGGGCACTCAGATTCTGTTATACAATTGTAGTGAAAAGTGCTCAGGAAAGAACGGGCAATCGCAGAACCTAGTAATACTCTGCCAGAGACAGAAATTCACCCAGCATAGTAATTCTCTGGACTCTTGTGTCTAAGGAATGGTACTACAGAACATTGTACCCAATGAAGAAATATGCCAAAGTGAAAATATATATTTATTATAGAACTAGTGCAACCAAGCCCGTTTTGTCAAAAATGAAATGGGCCCTAGGAAGGCTCTCGTCTAAGCGATTTCTCCTCTCTCCCCTGCCCTCCCCTCCATGTTCTGCAATTCTTCCTTCCCATCCTCCCCCCCCCATGTCCCGCAATTCTTCCCTCCCTGCGATTCTGACCTCCCCTCCATGTGCATTGATTCTCCTGTGCCCTGCTGTCCCCTCCGTATGCAGCGATTCTTCCTTCGCCTCCCACCCCCTCCATGTCCAGCGATTTTCCCCTGCCCTGCCCTCCCCTCCGTATCCCCGGATTCTGGCCTCCCCTCCATGTCCAGCGATTGTCCTCTGCCCTGGCCTCCCCTCTGTTGAGCTCACGTCCCCTCCAGCGTTCCGTTGCCTTCACTTGCATTCGTAGCATCCTGACGTCAGCTCGCCTCCAGTGTTCCCTTCCCTCTTACTGTTCCACCCTCCTCTGATGTCATTTCGTCTTTATGCAAGGGCGGGACAGTGAGAGGGAAGGGAATGCTGGAGGCTTGCTGGCGTCAGGATGTTACGAAGCCAGCCAGCCAGCCATAAATCGTTGAGGTACAAATTATTATATTAGATAATAATAATTAGCGAAATGGCAAACAAGCACACAAAATAATTACTGCTCGAATTACACCAAAGATCTGAATAGGAATGACACAAAAATAGATATCTGTATGTATATATTTATTTATAGTACATTTATACCCCACATTCTGTTACAGTACTAAGAATTATACCTGAGAAAATATTTATAAGCCAAATAAATTCGGCTAAGAAACCATACTCATGAAAGGTAACACAGCCTTTGGCAGACTAGAAATAGTAACTAATTGTCCCCAAATTACAGGAGTGAACCCCGATTTCTCACCATCACAAGCCACATGCTGCACAGTAGGGTCTCTGGATGAAAAAGAGGATTTTACCGTTCAGCTCAAGCTGTGTCCACAGCAAGCCAACCAGTAAATATCTGGTTAGTGTAGAGATACTACTACTACTTAACATTTCTAAAGCGCTACTGGAGTTTCACAGTGCTGTACAATTTAACATAAAAGGACAGGCCCTGCTCAAAGAGCTTACAATCTAAAGGACAAGTGAGTAGTCAATTCGATAGGGGCAGTCAAATTGGGGCAGTCTGGATATCCTGAAGGTAAGAGTTAGGTGCCGAAGGCAGCACTGAAGAGGTAGGCTTTAAGCAGAGACTTGAAGATGGGCAGGGAGGGGGCTTGACGTAAGGGCTCAAGAAGGTTGTTCCAGGCATAGGGTGAGGCGAGGCAGAATGGGCGGAGCCTGGAGTTGGCAGTGGTGTAGATAGGTTACAGATCTCACCAGCACTGGTAGCTGCTCTCTCATGCAAGGTTAGAAGCCATAATTCTCAGCTTACACTTCTCTGTATTGTTGTTATGCAGAGAGGCTCAATACTTAGAAGGCAGAAAGAGACAGTGTCACTCCGATCCACTGGTTATGAGCCCTTAAGCCTAGGCCGAAGTCAAAAGGGGTCTAGAAAAGGCCTGGGGTGGACCAAACCGCAACAGGACAATAATAGAACTCAGGGTACTCACCCAGAACTCCAGACACCCAAGGAATGGGGCCGAACACCTCCAAGGAAAGGGAACTACAGGCGATGTTTGGATTGCACCAACAGATAGGCAGGACCCAGATACCGAAGGAGGAGACACAGGAACCAGCTGCGTTCCCCAGGGGTTGAGCACCTGGGTGCAGGCAGCCGACAGGACTTGATGGACAAACAGCGGAAGCAGAAGTTGAAGCAGGCAAAGCTGAACCAGACTGACAGAAACAAGGCAGACCAGGCAGAGCCCAGCACAACAGGGAAAATTAGGAAACTAAACAAGAAGGGAAAATAGGCAGCACACAAAACTCCAAGGCACAAACAACACACATCTAGAAGGACACAGAAGACAAACACTACAGCCAGTCAAACAGAGAGCACAGCCCAGCTGCAGAGAGTAGCTAATTAAGCACAAAGATGGAACACTGAGAAAACTCTGACAAGCCAGCAACCAGACAAACACAAAGAGGGAGGAAACAGACTCCCCCCAGAGCACAGAGCAACCAGCTCACAAGAAATTAAGGTCAGAGGCTTATAGCAGGAAAACCCTAACGCCAAAGCAGCGTTTACCTGAAACTGCAGGTTAAAGTAGATCCTGGCTACTGATGTCTGTAGGTGCAGATGTCAGCCCCCACCCAGCTGACCAATCAGATGCAAGTCCCACCCAGCTTCCGGAGCAGAGAGGTTTCCAGCTCCTCTCTAGTCTGTTAGCAGAGTGGGTTCCAGCCTTTCCTAGCCTGTTTAGCAGAAGCATAACAGACAGTCTCTCTCCAGAGCTATCAGCTGTTTTGGCCCAATCAGATCACACATTCCTCCTGTCCAGCAAATGAAATGCAGGCCTGGAGAACAATGGTGTCCATAGTTGATTCAGACATACTCCCTGCAAATACCTGTGCTGACCAAGGAGGCCCACAAGCCTGATCTCACACTTGTGTCCGTGTAAGTCTGTCTTGTTATCAACTTCACACCCAAAGATGAACTGCAGATGCTCTCTGGAATGCCAGTGTATCCTTAATCTAGCAGACAGTCTAGAAATATAGGAAGCATTCAGGCAACCATGACAATATTGTCCTCAAAAGATGGCTCCTGTCCTAGTCAGAGTTTGATTCATAGGCTTCAGTACTCAAAGGTGATACACTGGGGACACCTCTATTGAATGCTGGCGTAAACCTGTGTTGATGCTCCTAAATGCAAGTGTGGCCCCTTACACCAGGTCAATGGCAGGCATAAGTGAGAGCACCTAAGCGCAGCAAGCAGTGTGCACAATTTAAAAGTATTCTATAAGTTGCGCTTGCATTGTAAGACATGTGGCTATGTTCCACTCACGCTCAACCCAAATGTATGACCCCTTGCAATTGTAAGCTAAGCTGCTTATGTGCACCCTTACAGAACAGCACTGAGGGTGCCTGCGCATATAAGTGGTGCTTTCTCTTGTAGTTATAGAAGTTACCGTCACATGTCTGTGTTATCTGTTGAAGACTTTTAACACGCATCAACAGGACTGTTAAACTAGCTTTTTTTTTTAATTTTTTTATTTATTTATAATTTCAATATAATACAAGATAAATTCTTGCTAAAGAAAAACAGAACATATAATTTCAAAAAATATACAATATCCTCTCCTTTAAAATAAAAGAGAGAAAAAAAGAAAACAGTACTCTTTCTTAGACCACCAATATGAAAGTTATGGGGGCGTTAGAAATAATCTGGTGGACATCACTCTAAGTAACTTAAGAAAAAAAAAAGAAACGAAAGGCAGGATTTACTCCTCATTATATACACATTAAACCAAGATCTCTTAACATCAGAATCTATCCGGTTATTTTCTTCATTTCTAGGAACACTTTCAGCTGCTCAGGTTCGAAAAACACATATTTTTTTTCCATATAAGTTATCATGCATTTACATGGGTAAGACAAAGTAAATCGTGCACCCAGGTTTTTAATATCATCTCTAAATGAAAGAAAAAGTTTTCTTCTATCCTGTGTGGTCTTCACCACATCAGGATATATCCATATTTTATCACCCATAAAGACTTTTGTTAGATTTTTGAAGTAAAGTTTCATTATTAAGTTTAGGTCCTGTTCAAAAACCATCGATGCCAATAATGTTCTTCTTTCAAGTATCTCAATTTCAGATTGTTCTAGTAAAGCAGTTAAGTTCTGTATTGCCTTTATTTCCTTCAATCTCCCAGTATTTTTATTAAGAGGCAAATAATAAATTTTGTTAACTGGGGGAAAAGACTCTGGAGAGTATTGAAGAATTTCACGCAAGTATTTCTTAAACAATGTCATAGCATCCATTTCTATAGATCTTGGAAAGTTCAGTATACGAAGATTTAAACGTCTGTTGTAGTTTTCGAACTGTTCAATCTTACGATGTATCATTAATTTATCTTTTACCAAAGCTTCTGTCTTCCGCTTTAGGGTGGAAAGATCTTGTACAACAGCATTGTTATTTTCAACCGATTCTTTTTTAAAGACTTCGAATGCATTTTTCAAAACGTCCAGTTTACTCACCACTTGAGCAACTGAAGTAGTCAATGACTGCAAAACGTCCGAAATAGATTCTAACATTGCTGCCATGGGAGCCTCGAGCTCAACTTTGCTAGTCTCTCCGGGGGTTTCAGACCGGGCTCCGACGATAGAGAATCCCGTTGCGCCACTTTCGGACGTCTCAAAGGATTCTAGCCCGCTTCTGAGTCCTGCAGGGCATGGCGGCGGGTTAACATCCGGCGAGGACAAAGTTGTTAGTTCCTGTGAGGGAGAAACTCCACCATTTTCTCCCCCCGCGGAATTCAAACTCAAGCCGGTTTGACGAGGAGTGCTAGTGGCGAATCTGTCCATTGTCATCTGGGTAAGGGCAGTTCTAGGGTTAGTCGTCGGCAAACCCTTAAGTGCCCCCTTCCTCTTGGTGTGAGGCATATTTAAAACTTAGAAGAAAATACTTCTGAATAGAAAAAATCTTATCCACCAGGGAAGATCTCAGCGACGTGGCAGAGCGTCCATCTAGTAATCCGCCATCTTGACACGCCCCCCTGTTAAACTAGCTTTAACACCAGTGCAAAATCTATGCTAATTCCATAATAAGAAGCAATTCATGCAAAATAGTACATTACAGATTAATATATAATCTGTTGTTTGTTATCTATTACCGTGTTTCCCCGAAAATAGGACATCCCCCGAAAATAAGACCTAGTAGAGGTTTTGCTGCAATTGGTACATATAAGGCCTCCCCCGAAAGTAAGACTTAGCAAAGTTTTTCTTTTGAAGCAGGGCCGCCAAGAGCCGGACAACGCCACCCCCGGGCCCCACCCCACATCCAAGATCGCTGGGCCCCCCCTCCACCCGCCCTCCGTCGCTCCCGGAACTAACCTGAAGCGCCTCCTTTCACCTTCGCAGCAGCAGGGCAGACCTCTCCTTCCTTCTGTGCCCCGCCCTCGCGGATGTTACGTCAGGCGAGGGCGGGACACGGAAGGAAGGAGTGGCCTGCCCTGCTGCTGCTTGCTGCGAAGGTGAAAGGAGGCGTTTAAGGTTAGTTCCGGGAGCGACGGAGGGCGGGTGGAGGGGGGGCCCGGTGACCTCAGGTGGGGGGGGCGACCTCGGGTGGGGGGGCGACCCCGATGTTCCCCCGAAAAATAAGACATCCCCTGAAAATAAGACCTAGCACGTCTTGGGGAGCAAAAATTAATATAAGACAGTGACTTATTTTCGGGGAAACACGGTAGTATATATAATGTTAGTACATATCTGTCAGTACATGTAACATTGTGCCTCATTTCAGCCACTAAAATGGGGTGCACTTAGTTCCAATTCTGTGACTGGACTTAAGTGTGCCTTATACAGTACTGGCGCAAACCCACATTGAATGTCAGGTGTAAAGGTCGCACATTTTATTGTAAACTACTTTGATTTAAGCGGTCTATAAATGTGTAAATAAATAAGTGTGCCAAGTGACGCATGTAAGTGATTGTATTCTGTAAGTTAATGTGCATCACTTGGTGCTACTCCCACGGTCAACCCATGCTCCTTCCACATTTACACCCACCTTGGAGTTGTGTGCTATAACACTTAGGCAGTACTTTATAGAATAGCACCTAGTTCACTTGTAAGCAAAACTGCCATTTAAAGGCACCTTGAATGCATGTCAGTGGCACATAGCTCTAGGCGCGAGCTTATAGAATTGCCCTAATTGCCTTTTACCCATTTGCATTAAAGTGTACAAACGTTAACACAGACCTCGTCATGTAAAAATTTAACTACATCTCCCTGATGTGTAGTTAATGCAAATATTATTGTAAAACTTTAACATACTAAATTTAACATGTTTAAATTAATACAAAACTCATTTGCATGTCAGTGCATATTAATGACCCATGTTACTTAAAACGTGTTATGGCAACTGTTAACACACTTCAGTATAAATTGACCTCGTACTATATGATGATCAGAACTGATGTTTCAGAAGATGTAGTATTACCTGGCTTCTTGATTGTGGTTTTGTACTTTTGAACATCCCCATTAAACCATTACATCTGTAATATTTTTTTAAACTGGATTGTCACACATGTAAAAGATTAAGGAAGATGAAATGTAATGTGAGTTTCTGAGCTATTAACTATACACAATCAAGTTTCTGTATTTCAGTTCTGGAAATGGTTTTTAGCAAATCTAG
The DNA here is from genome assembly GCF_901765095.1 of Microcaecilia unicolor. NCBI lineage: Eukaryota > Metazoa > Chordata > Amphibia > Gymnophiona > Siphonopidae > Microcaecilia > Microcaecilia unicolor. Next base: position 645,112,681 of record NC_044032.1, on the reverse strand, counting down.
CATCTGGTGGAGCAGCAGGAGCGACATCTTTATGTTTTGTATATCCTCTAGACTTTGCAAGAACTAGATTAGCTGCTGACATCGGGAAAGGTGTGTAAATCTCATAACTTTGTCATCTCATGCAGTCTTTATTAAATGCTATGTTTATGAGACCATGGCCTGCTTCTCTAAGTACTGGTTTTCTCCCTGAGCTTCTACCTATGGGGTGCCCTGGAGAAAAGCTTAGTGAATCAGACTCACAGCGGTATATTAGTGAAAACAAAAGCTTGCAGGAGGTATTTGTATAGATAGAACTTAAATGCTTTTCAACAGATTAATATACGTGCCTCTCAAAGGAAGTGAAGATTGCAGATCCTTATTAACATGGTTATTGAAAGATATGAAGATCACAGCTTTTTCTGACAGATCAAGATAAGAACAGCAGATCTAAATAGTCATAAATGGATGGACAGGTACTTTTTATCCCATATATATAGTCCAAGTAATTATGAAATGAAAACATATATTGGAGACATCTTTAAATAAACTTCCTGGATACATTATTTTTCCCAGAAAAATTATTCAATAGTGTGGGACAGAGTCAGACACTCAGTGCTTATAACATAGTAATATAGTAGATGACAGCAGATAAAGACCTATACGGTTCATCCAGTCTGCCCAACAAAATAAACTCATTACATGTATACCTGTTCTTGATTTGTCCTTGCCATTTTCAGGGCATAGACCATAGAAGTCTACCTGTCACTGTCCTTGTTCTAAAACTTCTGAAGTTGTGATCGAAGCCCCTGAAAATCTCTGCTCCAGCCCATCCAAATTTATTCAGCCACGATCAGGGCACAGACTGTAGAAGTCTGCCCAGCACTATCTTTGCTTCCCAGTTACTGGTGTTCCCACCTAATCCCCGCTAAGCTTCTGTGGATCCATTCTTTCTAAACAAAATTCCTTTGTGTTTATCCCACGCATTTTTGAATTCTGTTACTGTTTTCATCTCCACCATCTCCCATGGGAGGACATTCCAGGTATCTACCATCCTCTCAGTGAAAAAATAGTTCCTGACATTATTCCTGAGTTGGCCTCCCTTCAACCTCAATTCATGTCCTCTACTACTACTACTACTTATCATTTCTAAAGTGCTACTAGACATATGCAGCACTGTACACTTGAACATGAAGAGACAGTCCCTGCTCGACAGAGCTTACAATCAAATTAGGACTGACAAACAGGACAAACAAGAGATAAGGGAATATTAAAGTGAGGATGATAAAATAAGGGTTCTGAACAAGTGAATAAGGGTTAGGAGTTAAAAGCAGCATCAAAAAGGTGGGCTTTTAGCTTAGATATGAAGACGGCCAGAGACGGAGCTTGACGTACCGGCTCAGGAAGTCTATTCCAGGCATATGGTGCAGCAAGATAAAAGGAACGGAGTCTGGAGTTAGCAGTGAAGGAGAAGGGTGCAGATAAGACAGACTTACCCAGTGAATGGAGTTCCTGGAGAGGAATGTAGGGAGAGATGAGAGTGGAGAGTCCTCTAGTTGCCACCTTTCTATCTCTGGAAAAGGTTTGTTTGCAGATTAATACATTTCAAATATTTGGACATCTGTATCGTATCACCCCTTTCCTTAGCGCCAGCAGCAGATGAATCCAGAGACTAGTGGGTTGTGACCATCTACCAGCAGGTGGAGATAGGGAGCGCTGAACTGAAGTGCCTCATTGGACGGAATGCTCCCTGGCCAGTCCAGTATTCTCTTTCTCCTGCAGGCGAGTACATAAGTAATGCCATACTGGGAAAAGACCTAAGGCCCATCAAGCCCAGCATCCTGTCTCCGACAGCGGCCAATCCAGGTTAAGGGCACCTGGCAGCTTGCCAAACGTACAAGCATTCAATACATATTATTCCTGAAATTGTGGATTTTTCCAAGTCCTTTTAGTAGCGGTCTATGGACTTGTCCTTTTGGAAACCGTCCAAACCCTTTTTAAACTCTGCCAAGCTAACCGCCTTCACCACGTTCTCCGGCAACGAATTCTAGAGTTTAATTACACGTTGGGTAAAGAAAAATTTTCTCCTATTTGTTTTAAATGTACTACATTGTAGTTTCATCGCATGCCCCCTAGTCCTACTGTTTTTGGAAAGCGTGAACAGATGCTTCACATCCACCTGTTCCACTCCACTCATTATTTTATATACCTCTATCATGTCTCCCCTCAGCCATCTCTTCTCCGAGCTGAAAAGCCCTAGCCTCCTTAGTCTTTCTTCATAGGGAATTCATCCCATCCCCGCTATCATTTTTGTTGCCCTTTGCTGCACCTTTTCCAATTCCACTATATCTTTCTTGAGAAGTGGCGACCAGAATTGGACACAATACTCAAGGTGCAGTCGCACCATGGAACGATACAACGGCATTATAACATCCTCACACCTGTTTTCTATACCTTTCCTAATAATACCCAACATTCTATTCGCTTTCCTAGCCGCAGCAGCACACTGAAGGTTTCAGTGTATTATCAACGGCGACACCCAGATCCCTTTCTTGGTCCGTAACTCCTAACGTGGAACCTTGCATGACGTAGCTATAATTCGGGTTCTTTTTTCCCACATGCATCACCTTACACTTGCTCACATTAAACGTCATCTGCCATTTAGTCTCCCAGTCTCGTAAGGTCCTTCTGTAATTTTTCACAATCCTCTCGCGAATTAACGACTTTGAATAACTTTGTGTCATCAGCAAATTTAATTACCTCACTAGTTACTCCCATCTCTAACTCATTTATAAATATATTAAAGAGCAGCGGTCCTAGCACTGACCCCTGAGGAACCCCACTAACTACCCTTCTCCATTGTGAATACTGCCCATTTAACCCCACTCTCTGTTTTCTATCCTTCAACCAGTTTTTAATCCACAATAGGATATTACCTCCTATCCCATGACCCTCCAATTTCCTCTGTAGCCTTTCATGAGGCACCTTGTCAAACGCCTTTTGAAAATTCAGATACACAATATCAACCGGCTCCCCTTTGTCCACATGTTTGTTTACTCCTTCAAAGAATTGAAGTAAATTGGTCAGCAAGATTTCCCTACACTAAAGCCGTGCTGACTTGGTCTCAGTAATCCATGTCCTCAGATGTGCTCTGTAATTTTGTTTTTAATAATAGCCTCTACCATTTTCCCCGGCACCGACATCAGATGGTTTCTCTCCATGCTTTTGGCTTTTTCTGCTGTTAGCTCCTGGCCCCCTTGGGTTTCAGTGTAGCTTTGAGGTGTGTGGCTAAGTGGCGCCAACCCTGTGCACTCTTCTATCCAGCCTCCTTTCTCCTTTCTCAGGAAAAAAAAACCCCACACCATTCTGATTGCCTGCAGAGTTAAATTTTTCTCACTGTACAACATTGGGCGGTGGAGGCATTATTTGGCTATAATTGGGCGCTGGAGAGTTTGGGTCACCGTTGTGGCAGCTCCAAGGGCATCAGATAGGGCTACCAACAGCACTATCTGTGTGGTGAATGTATCTTTCAAATCTCTTCACTGACATCGGGGCTCCATTTCTGTCTTTGTTCTGTGGATGGCCGCGGAGCTTGTTAAGTGCTGCTCCCACTGTGGGAAGCGGAGACAGCGTTGGGACACTGTCCAGGAGGCTGTGCTGCTTCCTTGATGTGCGAGGGTTCAGGTCCTCGGCCATGGAGGTTTCCCACGTGACTGAAGTGCACCATTTTTCCTATGCTAGGCAACACGGCAGCGGCCATTTTGCAGCATGAGTCTGGGTGTGTGCTGCTAACTTTGGGTTCTGTAGGTCTGGCTAACTTCACATTCAGAGACTCTGGGGATTTCTTACAGGGGAGAGGTGGAGGATATGCCAGTGTAGGTGCACAGGTGCAGGTGGACCTGAGCAGTGCTGGCTTAGACCCTCCAGGTGACCCCAGGGTTATCCCCAGGTGGATGATAGAGGTAGCACTAAAGTGTTACTTGATAAGATGACCCCCTCATAACCTTTGACCATTGGGCACTTCAGATCATTCAGCACGGTTATGCTCTGCGTTGGGAATAAGTCCTCCCGAGTGTCCACCAAAAGAGTGTCATTTCAGCTCCCTCCAAATGATGTGTTCCTCAGGAAGAGCTCTCAGCCCTCCTCTAGTAAAATACCATAGAACTTTGAGAGGGGTCGAGGGTTTTACTCCCGATACTTTCTCATACCAAAAAAAACAGGGAGGAGTTCAACTGATTCTCGACCTCTGGGTTTTGAACAGCTCAAAAGCTGTCCTAAATAAGGCCTCTTAGCTAATCGGGTGCCAGCACTGAATATTGGGCCCCCGACAATGGCCCCTCCTTCCCTTCCCCCAAGCCCAAAGAAAAAGCCCCCCCCCCCCCCAAACCCCTCCAACCATCCAGTTAGGCACCCCTGGGCCTACAGGGGGGGATCCATGTTCTGTGGGCATGGGGGGGGGGGCATTATTGTGGGACTAGGAGAATGTATTTTAAAAAAATAAACAGTGTTATGCGGGTCCCAGCCCAATATTCAGCCAGGGCCACATAACTGTTATGCCGCCCCGGCTAAATATTGGCCAGACCCACATAAGCTCCTGGTGGCCAGGCCATCCAAAATTATCTCTGATATTCAGTGCCGGTACCCAGACATGACCTGGCACTAGAGAGTTGCACGGGGACAGAAATCTTACCCATCCCCACCCGTCCCTGCTAGAATCTCACCCGTCCCCACTGGAATCTTACCCATCCCCACCCGTCCCCGCAAGAATTTAATGGTACATAAAAGAAAATTCTGGTCAGCTCCCTCAGTCTCTCTCTGGATTTGAGCCACATCACTGTAGGCAAGGAAGGAATGGAAACTGAAACTTAGAACACTCTGGTGTGCACATGTAAGATTTGTCTCTGATTTCTGGCACTGTGTGCAGAGAGGTCACCACATGCACGCGCCAGTAGGTCAGGTAACATCCGATCAGTGGTGTGCTGGAGCCGGCTTGCACCGGCTCCTATGAGCCGGTTGTTAAATTTTATTGATTTTTGCGAGCTGGTTGTTGGAGTCAGGCATCGAGCACACAAACATCTGGGAGGGGGGGGGTTCCTCCTCCTCTCTCCCTCGTCCCCCAGCCCCCACCCGCCCGTGAGTCCCCAGCATACCTCAGCTTCCTACCTCATCATGTCGTCCCTTAGGTTCATCATCCTCCCCTCACCACTGCCTGACCAACCCGGAGCCTTTTCTCTGCCAAATCCCACCCACGCGTAAGCAGGAAGTTGCATCAGCGGGCAGCAGTACTCGGCAGAGACAAGGCTCCGGGTCGACCACCACTAGAGCTGCTGGAAGATTAAGGTTTGAACAGTGCTGAATACGCAGGAAATAATTTCTTGTTAAAAATGCTGCTGCTGCTGCCTTCTGCAGCTTGTTGATGCTGGAACAGTAGCGCTTGAAAGAAGCACTTTTCTTCCTGTTTTTCCATATGAGCTTTGAGGCGGTACGGTTTGTGGGGGGGGGGGGGAGAGAGAAGATCATTAAAGGAGAGGAGGTGGCAAGAAAGGTCTAGCAACAGTGAAGGATAAAATGATCCAAACAGGAGAGGGAGAGAGCATGATACTTGGAAGAAAACTAGTGATGAAAGGAATGAGAGGAGACAGTAGGGCAGAAATGGTGGAAGGAAGGGAGAGTAAAAAAGACAAACAAACTGAGGAAGAAAACCTTGGGTGAGAATGCAAAACATTATTGGGACAGAGTACTAGGCATCCCTGCTTTTTGCATGTAAGTGCTTATCAGTAAGATCGGTGTCTTGACTTTTTCTTTCCCCAAACCTTGCTGATGTTTGCTTTAACAAAAGGCACATTGATTCCTGCATAACGTTTGTGACATTATTATGTACCAGAAAAGCTGAGTGAATGTTTCCTTCCCCTCCCCCACTACCTCCCCACAAGTTTTCTAAACTTAATGCAAAACTAATCTAACAAGTATATAAACATTTTTATCTTGTGTGGTTGGGCTTGAACATTTATCCTACTACATAAATGAAGTGACCGACGTGCATGTCACACTCACAAGTCTCTCTGTACGTAGGGTTACCATATGGCTCCAGAAAAAGGAGCACGGATTGAATCAGCCGGGTTTTACTTCCATTGCTTTCAATGGAAGTAATTGAGCCAGCCGGGTTTTACTTCCATTGCTTTCAATGGAAGTAATTGAGCCAGCCGGGTTTTACTTCCATTGCTTTCAATGGAAAGCAATGGAAGTAAAACCCGGCTGGCTCAATCCGTCCTCCTTTTTCTGGAGCCATATGGGAACCCTATCTGTACGTGCCGTTAAATCAGCATGGAGCCGTCACTCACAAAACACAGCCCGACACGCCTGCTTCCAGAGGCGGCGGAGGAGCCCGTAGTAACAGGGGAAGCACAGACCCTACGGCTGCCCCTCCCCCTCCGTTCGTCGTCGCTGCTCCAGTCAACCACCGAACAGGTTTTAAATAGAGGAGGTGCGGGGCCGACTGTGAAATGTGGCAGCCGCAGGAAAATGCCGCCGGGGTGGAGAAGGCGCTCCTTCAGCTGTCTGCGTTTGCTCCTGTCAGCCCTCCGATTTCAGCCTTTAGCTCTGCAGCTATGAAGGCATGCTGTTCCTTTCAGCTGCGCGAAGCCTCTAGCGTCCTGCCTCTTCTGACAGAATTTCCTGTTTTCGGGCAGGACGCTACAGCGTTTTGGGCGATTAAAAGGAGAAGCATGCCTGCAGCACTAAAGACAAAGTCGGAGGGCTGAGAGGAGCAGGTATAAGAAGAGAGAGAGCGTGGGGGGGAGAGTGAGGGTTCAGGAGTGAACAGAGAGAGAGAGAAAGGGGACCGTGGGGAGGGGTAGGGATTCAGGAGAGCAGGAAAAATTACTGGTAGAAGGAGGGCAGAGAGAGATGTTTGAGAGGGACAGATGTTGGAAATAGGGGATGAAAAAAACAAGGGAGACTGTGTCATGGAGTGGAAGGGAGAAATGGTTATCATGGAGGGCAGGGGAGAGAGACGGGGGACCACGGGGAGGTGTAGGGATTCAGGAGAGCAGGAAAAATTGCTGGTAGAAGGAGGGCAGAGAGAGAGATGTTTGAGAGGGACAGATGCTGGAAATAGGGGATGAAAAGAACAAGGGAGACTGTGGTCATGGAGTGGAAGGGAGAAATGGTGATCATGGAGGGCAGGGGAGAGCTGATGTCTATGGAGGGGAAGTAAAGGGAAAAGAGGAGAAAACAGGAGGAGACTGATCGGGAAGGGGAAAAATGGTGCCCATGGAGGGGAAGGGACCTGGAGAGAACAGAGCCAGGAGGAGATGGTCATACACACTCACACTCTCTCTCTCTCTCTGTCTCTCTCTGAACTCGCTCTCACACTCTTTCAGACAGACGCGCGCACACACACTTTCTCTGTCTCTCACACACACTTTCACTGTCTCACTCTCACACTCTCTCAGACAGGCGCGCACACACACTCTTTCTCTCGCTATCCCTCTCACACGCGCACTCTATCTCTCTCTCAAACACACACAAAATATTACCTCCTGTACTTTTACAAGACAAACAGAAACAGGGAGAAATTTGTCTTCTCCTTCCTTGACTCTCTCTCTTTCAGACAGACAGACAGACACACACACACTTTCAACGTCTCAATCTCTCCCTCACACACACACACACACACACACACTCTCTCTCTGAACTCACTCTCTCACACACTTTCAGACAGGCGCGCACACACACACTTTCTCTCTCTCTCTCTCTTTCTCTCACACACTCTCTGTCTCACACACACACACACACACACAAAATATTACAACAATAAGGGAATTACATTTCACAAATAAAAAATGAGATTGAAGGGGGGCAGACTCAGGAAAAATGTCAGGAAATATTTTTTCACGGAGAGAGTAGTGGATGCTTGGAATGCCCTCCCGCGGGAGGTGGTGGAAATGAAAACGGTAACACAATTCAAGCACGCGTGGGATAAACATAAAGGAATCCTGTTCAGAAGGAATAGATCCTAAGGAGCTTAGCCGAGATTGGGTGGCACAGCCGGTGGCGGGAGGTGGGGATAGTGCTGGGCAGACTTATACGGTCTGTGCCAGAGGCGGGGCTGGTGGTTGGGAGGCGGGGATAGTGCTGGGCAGACTTACACGGTCTGTGCCCTGAAAAGGACAGGTACAAATCAAGGTAAGATATACACAAAAAGTAGCACATATGAGTTTATCTTGTTGGGCAGACTGGATGGACCATGCAGGTCTTTTTCTGCCGTCATCTACTATGTAAATAAAAAATGTTGCCCGTTTTAATGGGCTTAACGGCTTGCATTAACATATAAGAATCAATGGTAACTCATCTTGAAGACTAGCAAAAAAATCTTGCCCGTTTTAATGGGCTTAACGGCTTGTATTCTATACTAGTAAAAAAAGGCCCGTTTCTGGAGCCAATGAAACGGGCGCTAGCAAGGCTTTCCTGTGCCCCCCCTCCCCCCACCACCCGTCGTCGATGTGGGTGAATTGCTCCGCCTCCGCCCTCAACGTCATAACGTTTGACGCGAGGGCGGTGAATTGCTCCGCCTCCGCCCTCAACGTCATAACGTTTGACGCGAGGGCGGGGCCCAGAAACTGATTTTCGAGGCTTCAGAGCTTCGAACATACGAACCTTGGCTTCAGTGACGTCAGCAGCCAATAGAACATTGAGGGTGAGTTTTATATATATAGATATTATATGTGTGTAAATATACTAGGCATAAAGGAGAAATTAGATCTTACCTGCTAATTTGCTTTCCTTTAGTCCCTCCGGACCGGACCAGGATTGGACTGATGGGTTGTGCTCGCCTACCAGCAGGTGGAGACTGAGAAAAAACTCTGACTCTAGAGAGCCAATAGGAGCCCTGGCCATGTGACCTTAGCCTCAGTATTTGAATAACAAAGCAGGAAAGAAAGAAAGAAAGACCTTCTGTGCCGTATGGAATCCTAGCAGCCACAAAGCACTCGGCAATGCCAAGTATCAGAGCTCACCAGCAACTCTCACCAGAGAAGTGGTATGGCCCGATATGTATTACAGCTCACCAGCAACTCTCACTAGAGAAGTGGTATGGCTCACTTGTACTATAGCTCACCAGCAACTCTCACCAGAGAAGCGATATGGCTCACATGTAATATAGCTCACCAGCAACTCTCCCCAGAGAAGTGGTATGGCTCACGTATAATATAGCTCACCCGCAACTCTCACCAGAGAAGTGGTATGGCTCACTTGTCTTATAGCTCACCAGCAACTCTCACCAGAGAAGTGGTATGGCCCACTTAAGATTTTATATATATTCCATCAACTGAGCTTACCAGCAACTCTCACCAGAAAAGTGGTAAATCATATTTAAGGTTTTATAGATATTCCAGCAACTGAGCTCAGCCACAACTCTCACCAGAGAAGTGGTATGGCGTATTTAAGGTTTTATAGATAGATTCCAGCAATTGAGCTCACCAGCAACCACCAGAGAAGTGGTATAGACCACGTAAAGTTCTGTATATATATAGTATTGTTCCACGAATCGTAAAGGAATGAATACACTTCCTACTGAATACACTTCCTACTTAATAAAAGAAGCTAAAGAGTAGAGAGAACATGGGAGGGGCCTGGTCCGGTCCGGAGGGACTAAAGGAAAGCAAATTAGCAGGTAAGATCTAATTTCTCCTTCCTTAGCGTCCCTCCGGACCGGACCAGGATTGGACTGATGGGAAGTACCAAAGCAGTAATCTGAAGGGAGGGACACTATGAAAACTGCAGAGAAATGTTCATGCTGCATAGGCCACCTGGCGACAACTAACATGTAGTGTGTCCCAATGAGCAAAATAAAATGAAACTAGGACTAAGTTGCCAACTTACCAATGTGCACCGAGAGCACCAAAAATCGCCATAGTAAGAATAGAGCCCGCTTCTGAAGTTGTGGAATATGTTGTAATACGCTGTGGAACTGCCCTCTCAGCGAGAAGAGAAATAGACATTCTCATTTCCTTGATCCTTCGCGATATAGCGGGTTAGAAACAATGAAAAACTTTTACGCCTACTGGCTAGAAGGACAAAACCAATAAGAAAAAACCGATTGGGAAAGGTGAAAACTTTAAACTACAGCAGACCGAAAAGAAGTTACCAACCGTAGAAGTATTCCACACATAGATCTACTTGCTGCAATGGCTACTGGGAAACACTGCTTGAAGAGGAAAACTTTATAGAAAAAGTTATGGCTACTAGAAAACAGAACTTTAAGAGTCTGTTCACCTAGTTCACCTAGCTGGTGGACGAAGCGGGAGGTACAGGTTCAGGACTCCTTTAAGAAACCGCTTTGACAGTGGATGCTGCATAAGCGTGCGGTTGTCAACAGTATCATGCATCACTGATAGAGCTGCCAAATGAACTCTAATGGATGAGTAAGACAGACAAGATTTCACAAGATGCAGAAGATATTCCAAAACATGCAAAATGGATACTGTTTGTGGAATGAAGTGGTGAGAGGAGTACCACAGAGTGAACCGTCGCCACTTTGATTCATAGGACTTTAATGTAGGTTTCTGTCTGGAAGCAATTAAAACTTGAAGTACTTCCTGCGAAAATATCAAAGATGTTGCAGACCCAGTAACCACGCCATAAGTTTGAGTGACTGGGGGTCCGGATGTAGAAGGGTGCCTTGGTTCTGCGTAAACACCTAGTGAGATGATGGAAGAAACGCATAAAGAAGGCTGAAAAACCCCTGCTGGACATTGGCATCTGTCCCTGTCTCCGTCAAGACTGTTGCTGAACGGAAGAAGCAAGAAATGTTCGTGAGCCTGAAGGCAAAAAGAGATAGCCCTGAAGTGTCGCAGTGAGGAAGTAAGACTGAAAAAATGAGAGTCCATTCACCTAAATGCAGGGTGACACAACTAAGAAAAAATGAGTACAAACTCAAGAGTATACTCTTAACTCCTCCTTGGGAGATGACATAACCCATTGCCATGGCAAGGACCAACATAGCTCTCTCCGCCTTGTTTGTCAGTAGGGAAAACAAAATTCACCCGAAGGTAAAACGAATTGCTGAGGTCCCCCAGAAAAAAAAAATATATACAAACAAACTTCTGCCAAAAAGTGTACTGCACGAAGCATCCCAATGACAGAACTAAGGTTCTTGAGATAACTAGATGACACTTAAATAGTGCGATTGATGACCCTGAGATTCGCAATAGGATGAAGGAAAATTCCTTCTTGGGCATTAGAAAGTAAAATTGCATTCTGCAGAATAGAGCGAGGAAATGGCCGAAGGCCCAAGGTCACCAAGAAAAATATAAACTGGGATGTTTGCAGAGGAGACAAAAGACTGTGCGCCAACCTGACTAAACAAAGAGAAAATCAGAGATATCTGATGAGAGATCAAATGAGAGGCCTGGCTACAATCACCACCCAACCTAGAGACTGTAAGAAATGCAACACCCCGGTGCGTGACCTGAGAACTCTGCTGATAAGACTTTCTCCAATTAGGCAGTCGTCTAGGTAAGAATGAAATGACCCTAAGAGCGCAATGAACATCCTCTTAGATCTATAAAAGAACGGAAGAGAGAGTACTGCTGAAAATGACCGGTTAATGCATAAGCAAAAAACTAGCCATTCTCTGGATCCTGAGGAGAAGAGGAAGGGTGACCAAGGACACCAGTTAAATAGGGCTACAAACTCCAACCCTATCTCTATGGCGTTCCATAGTTGGGTAAGTTCTGAATATAGAAAGTTCTGAATATAGGAGTCCACCAGCTATGGTAGTACGCTCCAGACAGAAAAAAATTGTCCCAGTATGAACGTCTGATTCACCGGCCTGTAATTTCTTGGATCTCCCTAATCCACATACCACTAATCCACGTACCACGGTCATGCGTCCTCCCTCACTGAGATGTAGATTGTAAGCTCCTTTGAGCAGGGAACGTCCTTCTTTGTTAATTTGTACAGCGCTGCGTAACCCTAGTAGCGCTCTAGAAATGTTAAGTAGTAGTAGTAGTACCAGACTCACACCCAATAGATATGAATGTTGAGCTTGTTTCAGGTTAAACAACCGAACCTAGGCCCAGGGTCCCCGGTGTTTCTAGTGGTGAACAGCCATGGCAAATATTGTATGCGTTAGTTTGCAGAATTACTGCAAAGCCTTGCTTTTGGAGCAGAGATTTCTGTTCGATACTCTCGTGAGAGGGTTTTTTTTTTTTTTTTTTTTTTTTTTTTTCTTTTCTTTAATGCTGTTCTGGCTGTAGAAAGGTGGACATTTGAGCTTCCCCAGAATGGCAAAACTATGTACCTATGCCCATTAGATATGAATGCTGGACTTGATGGACTTTAGGCCTTACCCAGCATAACCCTACTTATGTACCTATGGTATAATACACAGGAAGTGAGTGAATCCTCTTCCAATGAAAGAACACTCTGGAGTGAAGGCGCATAGAATGAAAATGAAAAAGGACAAACTTGGAAATTACCTGTAACGAAAAAAGTGAAGTTGTGCCACAGCCACTTGGTGAAGGCAGTGTAGACAAGACTGTATCTGAATTCAAGAAAGCTTGATATAACATCAGGTCTCTAAGGAAGAGGAAGAGATAGCAGATGGTATGTATAGGCATACTGGACCAAACCAGGATGTTTATAATCTGCCAATGCTGAACTGATAGAGTAGAGACAAACACGAGTAGATGGTTTGAGGGACCGTCCACTATCTTTAAGTGAAAGGATGACTTTATTCTCTAAGTGACCATCAGGCTCATTTTCAAAGCACTTAGCCTCCCAAAGTTCCATAGAAACCTATGGAACTTAGCCTCCCAAAGTGCTTTGAAAATATGCCTCCATATGTCCTGTAAAAACCAGAAGAAAGCTAAAATGAAAAATGAGAGGCTTCAAGGCAGTTGGAAAAGAAGGGAAGACATGAATAAGCATGCCTGCTAAGGCAGCTGAGTGACTGGAGCTTGGTAGACAGGACTGTCCCTCAGAGAATATGAAAGAGCTGATATATCCCCATGGCATCTGAACAATATACTGTATGCCTCTAGAGAAGGCTTCTTAAAGTCGGAAAAAGAAAACACTGTATAACACTACAGCCATTGAGAGTGTCTGTTAAGTTCTTAAAACACTATATAACATCATACGCATGGAGTAAAATGCTTGAAAGGAACTAAGATATTATGGTCAGAATTGCAAAGTACCAATCAATTGACTCTTAGACAATGTAGTTCTATTCACCAGGGAATGAGAAAGACAGAAATTTACTCTATGCCTATAGAGAAAGTTTCTAAAGTTCTTAAAACACTGTATAATACTACAGCTATTGAGGAAATGCTTGAAATGAATTATGATATTATGATAAGATGTAGATTTTCCACCAGGCAATGAAAAATGACTGAGCACCAGAAAAACTAGTGTTAACAGCCCCGTGATACATAGAAATTTAAAAGAAGAAAAGCTTGTTATATATCCATATATGAAAGGAGCCCCCTTTCAACCAAATATTGCCTGCTGATGTGAAGAGCCTTTTAGAACACGCCGTTCAGCACACACAAAAGTGTACACATCTTGGAGCCGAACTGCTCTATGAACTGCAGCCTTACCTTCAGCAGAGAGATCCCCGGACTGATAAGATGGAGGGAGAAAACAAAATGGCCGCCGTTCGCTCCACTGGCCCTGTGGCGATCGTCGACAGCGCGCCCGACACCTCCGAACAAGCGGAGCCCAGTGGAACGGCGAAGAAACAACAGCCGGCGAAAAAGGCCCCGAAAAAACTGGAGGCAGCACCGGACCCGAAGAAACCTTGAAGGGAGAGCAAAATTTACACGTTCCGGCTGCGTGAACTGCGCGACGCTGACCGACAGCAGCTGTTTGAACTTTTAAGCCATATCGGAAAAAACAGGTGGCCGCGCTTACGCGGTTCGCACCTTTCTTTTTTTTTTTTTTTTTTTGTTCATTTGTTTAAACTGCCGCCGCCAAAACGCAAGAAAATGGAGGAAATTAAATCTGACGAGAAAAATCGCTGTTTAAAGTCACAGATACTGAATTATTTTCTTCTGTTTGTTTTTTTTTTTTTTTTTTTTTATAACCCCTCAATCATAATAAAAACACTGGAGCTGCCTGCTCGTTAGAAGTCTGGGGAAAGAAAGGCTGCTTCTTTGAATTTACTTTTATGATATTCACACTAAATACATATATTTTCATAACGTAAACAAATATGGTACGGAAGGTATTTCAGAATCTGTAATTCAGGAATGTTTGTAGTTTGGAAGAAACGTAGGGGGCTGCAAGTTAATCACACTTAACTCTGTGATTAATGTATTAATTACTATTCTCGCCTTTACAGTGTCTCCTGTAAACATATCCTGCTCTCTTCCACCCTCAACCCCTGTTCTCTGTGCAGTCTAGCTCCCCCCCTTCTCCTGGTAAAGGGCCATTAAAATAGGTGTCATAAGGATCAGATGCTCAACATTCAGAGATTCTATCTATTTATTTATTTAGTTATTTATGACATTTAACCCTGTTATTGGTGCAGAGATTTTTTTTTCTCCTGGTAATGGGTTTCTAAAACAGACATCATGTTTATTTATTTTATTTGCTGCATTTGTATCCCACATTTTCCCACCTCTTTGCAGACTCAATGTGGCTTACATTATGCTGCAACGGTAATCACCATTAACGGTTTGAGAAGAACAGAGTGTTATTACAATTAAGGTGCATAAGATATCACGAAAATTAGAAGTAAAGAAATAATTCATATCAGATATGTGAGATATAGGATAAAGTTTAGCATTAAATAATAACAGTGTGACTAAAGTAAACAAATTAAGGAGTTCAGTGTTAATTAGTTATGGGAATCAGGTTCTCAATGTTCAGCGTTTCTATCTATTTATTTACTTATTTGTGGCATTTTATTCCATATTAAACATGAATTAGATTGGAACCTGGGAGCATTAAAAAAAAAATTCACGGAGAGAGTAATGCATGACCCCCCGGCTCTCTCCCTGGGTATAGCCAGCTCTACAATTTTGGGGGGGGGGGGGGGGCAGAGGTGGACCGGGGAGAGAGCCTGTTGTTAAAAATTTACCAGCACACCACTGCATCCGATGCTCTTGCCTGTGTCAGAGCTGAGTTCTGCGCATCAGCCCAGGAGCAAAGAGGATTCATTGTAACATAGTAAGTGACAGCAAATAAAGACCTGAACGGTCCATCCAGTTCCCAATAGTCACACTCATTATCAATTCATGATTAAATCAACAAGTGTGATATTATATGCTTTCTTTCGTGTTTCTGGAAAATAGACCATAGAAGTCTATCTGGCCCTATACTTATACGTATGAAGAGAGACTTGCTGACCTGAACATGTATACCCTGGAGGAAAGGAGGAACAGGGGTGATATGATACAGACGTTCAAATATTTGAAAGGTATTAATCCGCAAACAAATCTTTTCCGGAGATGGGAAGGCGGTAGAACGAGAGGACATGAAATGAGATTGAAGGGGGGCAGACTCAGAAAAGATGTCAGGAAGTATTTTTTCACGGAGAGGGTGGTGGATGCTTGGAATGCCCTCCCGCGGGAGGTGGTGGCGATGAAAACAGTAACGGAATTCAAACATGCATGGGATGTGCATAAAGGAATCCTATGCAGAAGGAATGGATCCTCAGAAGCTTAGCTACAATTGGGTGGCAGAGCAGGTGGGGGGAAGAGGGGTTGGTGGTTGGGAGGCGAGGATAGGGGAGGGCAGACTTTTATACGGTCTGTGCCAGAGCCGGTGATGGAAGGCGGGACAGGTGGTTGGGAGGCAGGAAAAACTGCTGGGCAGACTTATACGGTCTGTGCCCTGAGAAAGACAGGTACAAATCAAGGTAAGGTATACACATGAGTTTATCTTGGGCAGACTGGATGGACCGTGCAGGTCTTTTTCTGCCGTCATCTACTATGTATGTTACTATGTTCCAGCTGCTGGAGTTCTCACTGAAGCCCACTCCAGTCTATTCGTCTTCTCATTTGTGGGATACAGACCGTAAAAATCTATCCAGCACTGTCCTTATGTTCCAGCCACTGAAGTTGCTGTCTAAGCCCTTTCTAGCCCATCCTAAACCAGACTGCCATATATTAAACACAGGCCATACAAGTCTGCCCGGTATCGGCCCTAGTTAATCACAACCAGAGTTGCCATCTAAGCGTCCCTTGACACATCCACACACATGCAACCATTTAAGGTTAGGATTTTTATAACTTCCATTTTCTAATTAGAAATCCTCTGTGTTCATCCCAAGCCTTTTTGAATTCCATCATCATTTGTGTCTCTACCACCTCCTTAACAGAAGACTTTCCACATTTGTGCTGTTAAAGCAAGGAGGAAGAGGAGGAGACAGCACTCAAGGTACTCGGTAGATGAGAGGCTGATGCAGTGCAGCTTACACTTCCATGGGAACCCTGCAAAACTGCTTCCATCTCCGCGGGAACCCCTCAGGACCTGCTTCCATCCGCGCGGGAACCCTGCAGAACTGCTTCCATCCCCATGGGAACCCCGCAGAACTGCTTCTGTCCCTGCGGGAATCCCGTGAACCCCATTCCCGTGCAGCTCTCTACCTGGCACTTAATATCGGGGAATAATTTAGCTGGTGACAATCAGCATTTAAAGAAACACTGACAGCCGCTTGCTGAATATCAGGGGGAATGTCTTTTTAACATTTTTATCCACTTGTCAAGTTTCATCCCATCCCGTTAAATTTTCCATGCTACAGCAGCTGGAACTCCTGATCCCATAGAAATGTAGTGGGCCTTTTTTTTTTTTTTTTTTCAGAAGGGGCTAGTATCTTTCGAACTCCCAGGTCCAATTTTGCCCAGTTTTGAACTTGATCTGTCTTTGTACTGGTTTTTTTTTCAGTTTGGCAAGTTTAATCCTATTCTGTTGGAATGGTATTGAAGTTATTTTGCTTCTAGACAGACAGACAGACAGACATTCTTGGCCTCTTTCCTATAATTCTTTCCAATTTTTCATGGGTTGGAAAGAATAATATAAGGGCTGGTTAAGTTTTCGGAATTTTTTCCTAAGTTTTTTATTTTCCCTTTGTTCTTTTGTTCACATATTGTGTGTGCAGTGGATTAGCCTCTCTTGTTTTTGTTTTTTACACCAAAATTAATATATTTGGATTTATTATTTGCCTTTTCTAAATCCAGGCTCAAGGTCAGTTACATCTTCAGATACGTGAGTTATTTCCCTATGCAAGTTGGCTTAATATCATGTTATACTTGGAGGCAGTTGAGGGTTAAATGAGTCACCCAAGGTGGCAAAGAATGTCAGTGGGAGAAGCAGGATTTAAACTCGATTCTCTGGTTCTTAACCGACTCTTGAACCACCAAGGAACACCTCCACTCCAAAATAATAATCTAGTAAGAATGTAAGTGAATTTTTGAATGAAATAATATAAAGATACATCAGATAAATTAGAGAGGTGAACCTAAAATCAGAATAAAAAGAAAAGGCAGGCTTGCTAACTGATTTTTTTATGTATAACAGATCCTAAAATAGTTTTGTATTTGTATATTCCACTGAAAACAATGCAATATTCTACAATAAATACTTGTTTCATTTTAGGTCCAGAAGAACGACAGTTTAAAGGCTTGGGTGACTGTATTGTTAGAATTGCCAGGTCGGATGGGCCCCGTGGTTTATATCAGGGATTTGGTGTTTCGGTGCAAGGAATCATTGTGTATCGAGCGTCTTACTTTGGATGTTATGACACCATAAAGGTAACGTTACTAAAATATTTGAAGTTTTTTTTATGGCTGCTCCCTTACAGGAAGGTCACATGCTAAAAAAATAAACTTGCCTAACAAAACTACAGTGAAGCCTCGGTTTTCGTCGATAATCCGTCTGAAAACAATCGGCGAAATCCAAAACCAATGAAAACCAAGGCAATTAATGAGGACGCCCAAAATCAGGAGAAGGACGTCCATCTTCCGATACAAATTGGGAGATGGACTTCCTTCTTTTTCGACAAAATCCGAGGCAACCAACGAAAACCGAGACAAATTTCTCGTCGAAAAAATCAACAAAATCCAAAACCGACGAAAACCGAGGTACTACTGTACTGTGTTATGTAAAAATTTTAAATGATCATAAGTTATAGTACTCTTGGGGCAGTGTCTGCAAATGGGTTAGTTTTCCACATACTGTTGCATTTGTTATTCGTTTACAATAGAAGTCCAAAAATCTGGACTGCTCAGGAATCGGGTCAAGCCAGATTTTTGAACTTTCCAGATTCTCAGGCAGTACTTGTTACCCAGCAGCCAACCCCTCTATCAGGCCCCCAAGATCCCCCACCCCCATGGCTACGCCCCCTTCCTTCTCTCCTCTCCCTTCCTCCCTACATGGTCCAGTGTCTCCCCTGCCCCCAGCCCTTGCCCGCTTGTTCTTTGATACAAGTACCTTTCCTGAAGACTTCAGGAAAGGTACCTGTAACCATAGGCGTAGTTTGACTATTTCATTTGGGGGGCAAAGGAAGGGGCGGGGCATATTAGCATATTCATTTGCATATATGTATATGCAAATTATGCTAATATGGAGAAAGGAAGGAAGGGAGCAAAAGCTGGCATTTTTTTGGGGAATAACCATAACGAATATTTCTCCGAGGACAAGCAGGCTGCTTGTTCTCACTGATGGGTGACGTCCACGGCAGCCCCTCCAATCAGAAACTTCACTAGCAAAGGCCTTTGCTAGCTCTCGCGCGCCCATGCACACCGCGCATGCGCGGCCGTCTTCCCGCCCGAGCTGGCTCATGTTCGTCAGTCTTCTTTTGTCCGCGCTCGGGACGGTCGTGTTTTGCCGCCGTTTCGCACCCCTCAAGTTGACCCTCGCGCGTCTTCGCGATTTCGGTAAAAAAAAAAAAAAAAGACCTTGGTCTTTGTCCCTTCCCGTGTGTCCAGTTTGTTTTCCCGGCGTAAGTTTCCTTTCGCTTTCGGGGTAGGCCTTTTTTGTGGCCTCGGTACGGGTTTTTCTCTCTCCCTTATTTTTGGTGCCCTTCGTCACCATTGCGAATTTTGATTTCGCCTACGTGATTTTTCTGCCCATGTCATCGAAGTGTCCCAGCGGCTTCAAGAAGTGCACCCAGTGCACCCGGGTAATCTCACTCACTGATAGGCACGCGTCGTGTCTTCAGTGTCTGGGGGCTGGGCACCGCCTGCAGGCCTGCAGTCTTTGTGCTCTTTTACAGAAGAGGACTCAGGTAGCGAGATTGGCCCAGTGGAACGTGTTGTTCTCGGGCTCTTCGTCAACAGCAGCACCGGAGGCATCGAGTGCATCAACGTCGACAGCATCAAAGTCTTCGACCTCGGCATCGACGGCATCGAGGTTTCGACCCTCTGCATCGTCGGTACCGAGACATCGGAAGGCTGCGTCGGCGTCGGTGGTACCGGGACCTCCGCTGTTGCTGATGTCGTCGGACGGTGGTGCTTCGACTGGAGTGCAGGTGAGGGCTGTCCATTCCCCTGCTGGTGGCGATGAGCCTTCGGGTGGGTCTCCTCCTACCCTGAGGGCTCCTGCGGTACAGCCCCCTCGAGACCGACCTTCTTCGGCCTCGGCCCCGAGGAAGAGACGGTTGGATTCTACGTCCTCCTCGTCGGTACCGGGAAGCTCCGGTGACATGCTTCGTTTGAAGAAATCAAAGAAGCATCGACACCGGTCACCTTCCCGCATCGGTACCGAGAGCTCTGGGTCGCCGAGGGAGTCGGCACCCAGTAGGCATCGGCACCAGGAGGACCGCTTACCCTCTGTTCAGGAGGTGTCAATGCACTCCACCTTGGACAGCCCGGAACCGCCTCCACGCCCGGAACAGATTCTGACCTCGACGCCTGCATCGGCTTCCATGTCTTTCTCCACAGCCGCTCTGCATGAGAGTCTCCGGGCCGTTCTCCCAGAGATCCTGGGAGAGCTGTTGCGCCCTTCCCCTCCGGTACCGGGGGTGCTTGCGCCACCGGTACCGTCAAGTGAGGCACCGGCTGGCCCCTTGCCCGGGGTGAGGTCTCCGACATCGGTACCACTTGTGGTACCGACTGCGGTCGGCGGAGGGAGCTTCGCCAGTGCTGGCGAGGGAGTCTACCTCTCGACGCTCCCACCGTGGCCGTGTTTCCACGGAGTCGAGTCGGGCACGGCTTCAGACACAGATTCATGAAATTGTGTCTGATACCGATGGTGAGGCCTCGTGGGAGGAGGAGGACATCAGATATTTCTCTGACGAGGAGTCTGATGGCCTTCCTTCTGATCCCACTCCCTCCCCTGAAAGGCAGCTTTCTCCTCCCGAGAGTCTGTCTTTTGCGGCCTTTGTCCGGGAGATGTCTACAGCCATCCCCTTCCCGGTGGTCGTGGAGGATGAGCCCAGGGCTGAAATGTTTGAGCTCTTGGACTATCCTTCTCCACCTAAGGAAGCGTCCACAGTACCCATGCATCATGTCCTAAAAAAGACATTGCTACTGGACCAAGCCTCTAACTAATCCCCACATTCCCAAGAAGATCGAGTCCCAGTACCGGATCCGTGGGGACCCAGAGCTGATGCGCACTCAGTTTCCTCACGACTCTGGTGTGGTGGTTCTGGCCCTAAAGAAGGCTAAGAGTTCTAGGGAGCATGCTTCGGCGCCCCCGGGCAAGGACTCTAGAACCTTAGACTCCTTTGGGAGGAAGGCCTACCATTCTTCTATGCTCGTGGCCAAGATTCAGTCCTACCAGCTCTATACGAGCATCCATATGCGGAACAATGTGCGGCAGTTGGCGGGCTTGGTGGACAAGCTCCCTCCTGAGCAAGCCAAGCCGTTTCAGGAGGTGGTCAGGCAGCTGAAGGCGTGCAGAAAATTCCTGGCCAGAGGGGTATATGATACCTTTGATGTTGCGTCTAGGGCCGCTGTTCAAGGTGTGGTGATGCGCAGACTCTCATGGCTGCGTGCCTCCGACCTGGAGAATAGGATCCAGCAGTGGATTGCGGACTCGCCTTGCCGAGCGGACAAAAGTTTTGGAGAGAAAGTCGAACAGGGATACCGCTTTCGACAAGTTCTTCCGCCGGCAGCCTTCAGCATCTACCTCCTCAGGTAGACGTTTTTATGGGGGAAGGAAGGCTGTTCTCTACTCTTCTGGTAAGCGTAGGTACAATCCTCCTTCTCAACAGCCTGCGGCCCAGGCTATGCCCCAGCGCGCTCACTCTCGTCAGCAGCGTGCGCCTCAGCAAGGCCCCACGGCTCCCCAGCAAAAGCAGTGGGCGAGCTTTTGACTGGCTCCAGCAGAGCATAGCCGACATCAACGTATCCGTGCCGGGCGATCTGCCGGTCGGGGGGAGGTTGAAAGTTTTTCACCAAAGGTGGCCTCTTGTAACCTCCGACCGTTGGGTTCTTCAAATAGTCCGGCAAGGATACACCTTCAATTTGGCCTCGAAGCCTCCAAATTGCCCACCCGGAGCTCAGTCCTACAGCTTCCAGCACAAGCAGGTACTTGCAGAGGAACTCTCCGCCCTTCTCAGCGCCAATGCGGTCGAGCCCGTGCCATCCGGGCAAGAAGGGCTGGGATTCTATTCCAGGTACTTCCTTGTGGAAAAGAAAACAGGGGGGATGCGTCCCATCCTAGACCTAAGGGCCCTGAACAAATATCTGGTAAAGGAAAAGTTCAGGATGCTTTCCCTGGGCATCCTTCTTCCCATGATTCAGGAAAACGACTGGCTATGCTCTCTGGACTTGAAGGACGCCTACACGCACATCCCGATACTGCCAGCTCACAGACAGTATCTGCGATTTCAGCTGGGCACCCGTCACTTCCAGTACTGTGTGCTACCCTTTGGGCTCGCCTGTGCGCCCAGAGTGTTCACGAAGTGCCTGGCTGTAGTAGCAGCGGCGCTTCGCAGACTGGGAGTGCATGTGTTCCCTTATCTCGACGATTGGCTGGTGAAGAACACATCCGAGGCAGGAGCTCTACAGTCCATGCAGATGACTATTCGCCTCCTGGAGCTACTGGGGTTTGTGATAAATTATCCAAAGTTCCACCTTCTCCCAGTGCAGAGACTAGAATTCATAGGAGCTCTGCTGGATTCTCGGACGGCTCGTGCCTATCTCCCAGAGACGTGAGCCAACAACTTGTTGTCCCTCGTCTCGCGGGTGCGAGCGTCCCAGCAGATCACAGCTCGGCAGATGTTGAGATTGCTGGGCCACATGGCCTCCACAGTTCATGTGACTCCCATGGCCCGCCTTCACAAGCGATCTGCTCAATGGACCCTAGCTTCCCAGTGGTTTCAGGCTGCGGGGGTTCTAGAAGACGTGATCCATCTGTCCACGAGTTATCTCAAATCCCTGTATTGGTGGACGATTTGGTCCAATTGACTCTGGGATGTCCTTTCCAAATTCCTCAGCCACAAAAAGTGCTGACTACGGATGCGTCTCTCCTGGGGTGAGGAGCTCATGTCGATGGGCTTCACACCCAGGGAAGCTGGTCCCTCCAGGAACGCGATCTGCAGATCAATCTCCTGGAGTTACGAGTGGTCTGGAACGCTCTGAAGGCTTTCAGAGATCGGCTGTCCCACCAAATTATCCAAATTCAGACAGACAACCAGGTTGCCATGTATTACATCAACAAGCAGGGGGGCACCGGATCTCGCCCCCTGTGTCAGGAAGCCGTCAGCATGTGGCTCTGGGCTCGCCGTCATGGCATGGTGCTCCAAGCCACTTATCTGGCAGGCGTAAACAACAGTCTGGCCGACAGGTTGAGCAGGATTATGCAACCTCACGAGTGGTCGCTCAGTTTCCGTGTAGTGCGACAGATCTTCCAAGTGTGGGGCACCCCGTTGGTAGATCTGTTTGCATCTCGAGCCAACCACAAAGTCCCTCAGTTCTGTTCCAGGCTTCAGGCCCACGGCAGACTGGCATCGGATGCCTTCCTCCTGGATTGGGGGGAAGGTCTGCTGTATGCTTATCCTCCCATACCTCTGGTCGGGAAGACTTTATTGAAACTCAAGCAAGATTGAGGCACCATGATTCTGATCGCTCCCTTTTGGCCGCGTCAGATCTGGTTCCCTCTTCTTCTGGAGTTATCCTCCGAAGAACCGTGGAGATTGGAGTGTTTTCCGACCCTCATCACACAGGACGAAGGGGCGCTTCTGCATCCCAACCTCCAGTCTCTGGCTCTCACGGCCTGGATGTTGAGAGCATAGACTTTGCCTCTTTGGGTCTGTCAGAGGGTGTCTCCCGCATCTTGCTTGCTTCCAGGAAAGATTCCACTAAGAGGAGTTACTTCTTTCTATGGAGGAGGTTTGCCGTCTGGTGTGACAGCAAGGCCCTAGATCCTCGTTCTTGTCCTACACAGACCCTGCTTGAATACCTTCTGCACTTGTCTGAGTCTGGTCTCAAGACCAACTCTGTAAGGGTTCACCTTAGCGCTATCAGTGCATACCATTACCGTGTGGAAGGTAAGCCGATCTCAGGACAGCCTTTAGTTGTTCGCTTCATGAGAGGTTTGCTTTTGTCAAAGCCCCCTGTCAAACCTTCTACAGTGTCATGGGATCTCAATGTCGTTCTCACCCAGCTGATGAAACCTCCTTTTGAGCCACTGAACTCCTGCCATCTGAAGTACTTGACCTGGAAGGTCATTTTCTTGGTGGCAGTTACTTCAGCTCGTAGAGTCAGTGAGCTTCAGGCCCTGGTAGCCCAGGCCCCTTACACCAAATTTCATCATAACAGAGTAGTCCTCTGCACTCACCCTAAGTTCTTGCCAAAGGTTGTGTCGGAGTTCCATCTGAACCAGTCAATTGTCTTGCCAACATTCTTTCCCCGTCCTCATTCCTGCCCTGCTGAACGTCAGCTGCACACATTGGACTGCAAGAGAGCATTGGCCTTCTATCTGGAGCGGACACAGCCCAACAGACAGTCCGCCCAATTGTTTGTTTCTTTTGATCCCAACAGGAGGGGAGTGGCTGTGCGGAAACGCACCATATCCAATTGGCTAGCAGATTGCATTTCCTTCACTTATGCCCAGGCTGGGCTGGCTCTTGAGGGTCATGTCACGGCTCATAATGTTAGAGCCATGGCAGCGTCGGTAGCCCACTTGAAGTCAGCCACTATTGAAGAGATTTGCAAAGCTGCGACGTGGTCATCTGTCCACACATTCACATCTCATTACTGCCTGCAGCAGGATACCCGACGCGACAGTCAGTTCGGGCAGTCAGTACTTCAGAATCTGTTCGGGGTTTAGAATCCAACTCCACCCCCCTAGGCCCATGTTTATTCTGTTCCAGGCTACACTCTCAGTTAGTTGGATAAGTTGTTAGGTCAATCTCAGTTATGTCCTCGCCGTTGAGAGGCCCAATTGACCATGTTTGTTGTTTTGAGTGAGCCTGGGGGCTAGGGATACCCCATCAGTGAGAACAAGCAGCCTGCTTGTCCTCGGAGAAAGCGAATGCTACATACCTGTAGAAGGTATTCTCCGAGAACAGCAGGCTGATTGTTCTCACAAACCCGCCCGCCTCCCCTTTGGAGTTGTGTCTTCCCTTGTCTTTGTCTTGCTACATATGGGACTGACGAACACGAGCCGGTTCGGGCGGGAAGACGGCCGCGCATGCGCGGTGCGCATGGGCGCGCGAGGACTAACAAAGGCCTTTGCTAGTGAAGTTTCCGATTGGAGGGGCTGCCATGGACGTCACCCATCAGTGAGAACAATCAGCCTGCTGTCCTCGGAGAATACCTTCTACAGGTATGTAGCATTCGCTTTATGGCACTTCCTCTTGCCACTTACATATCTGAAAAAGGTCTTATCCCCCAATTTTAACGTATTAGCTATCTTTTCCTCCATTTTCCGCTTTGCTTTCCTGATAGCCTTTCCAGCTTCGCTTCACTTATTCAGGTATTCTCTCCTGTCTTCATCTTTCTGAGTCGTCTTATACCCTTACCTTTTCAGCTACTACATTCGAGTACCAGAGAGGCCTTCTTTTCCTCTTACTTTTATGTAATTTTCTAACATAAAGGTTAGTTGCCTTTAATATAGCTCCTTTCGGTCTTGTCCATTGCTGTTCTACATCCTTCAGCTGTTCCCATCGCGCTAACTGTTCCTTGAGAAATTCCCTCATCTTGGCAAAGTTAGTTCCTTTGAAATCCAGGACCTTCAATCTCGAATGAGCCTTCTCTTCTGTTTTAATATTGAACCATACCATACCATGATCACTAGATTTTTATTTATTTATTGCATTTGTATCCCACATTTTCCCACCTCTTTGCGGGCTCAGTGTGGCTTACAATAAGATATGAATAATGGAAATACATTTGTTACAACTTGGTTATGGGTTACATTGTACAAGTTATGCGAGACCATCGAAGTGTCGGTAGGAGTATAACAATGGGACATCAACATTGAAACATTGGAAAGAGACAGTGGGGAGCTTAAAGGGCAGTGTTAAGACACTAAGACATATGGTGCACATATTTATGTGAGTAAATGTATGATTGATGTGGTATTGTGGGGGATGAGGGTCAGAAGTTGATGTATGATGCATTGATGATCAGTGAGTGTAGACTCTATGTGTTTTGGCTCTTTCCATAAATTGTTTCAAACAGATGGGTCTTCAATAATTTGCGGAAGGAAACTTGTTCGTAAATCGTTCTTATGTTGCGCGGCAGTGTATTCCAAAGCTGCATGCTCATGTGAGAAAAGGTTGACGCGTGTAACGTCTTGTATTTCACGCCCTTGCAATTAGGGGAGTGGAGGTTGAGGTATGTTCGGGATGATCTACCTCAACCTCCACTTCCCTAATTGCAAGGGCGTGAAATACAAGACGTTACACGCGTCAACCTTTTCTCACATGCCCGTGGTCCGCTACCTTGACGTCAGAAACATACTCTCCATTCGTAAGCACCAGGTCCAGAATAGCTCCATCACGCGTCGGTTCCGTTACCCACTGCTAGAACAGTTCTTCCTGTAGGGAATCTAAGATCTCTTTGCTTCTAGAGGACCCCACAACCAGGACACCCCAATCAACATCCGGCATATTGAAGTCACCTATCAGTAGTACTTCCCCTTTCCTAGCTATCTTGTGGATGTCTTCAATTAAGTCCCTGTCCATTTCCTCCGACTGTGAGGGTGGTCTGTATTTCACTCCGATATAGATACCTTTTCCTTTCCCTTTTTCCAGTTTAACCCACAGCGCTTCTTCCATACCCCACATGTCCTGCAGTTCTGTCACTTGGATATCATTCTTAGCATATAATGCCACATCTCCACCCTTTTATCCTACTCTGTCCTTCCTGAATAGATTATTGCCAGGTATAGCAACATCCCAGTCATGGTTCTCCGGAAACCACGTCTCTGTGACCGCCACTAAATCCAAGTCCGCTTCCATCATTGTAGCCTCAAGATCTAGAAATTTGTTTCCCATACTACAAGCATTGGTATACAAGGCGGTCCAGATTTTACTCTTTTTTTCTCTTCTATAGAGGCATTAGATGTCCTACCTACCTTGGGGTTAATTATGGCTTTGTGGCCTTTTATACCCATCCCCATCAATTTTAGTTTAAAGCCCTCTTTAGTACTTTAGCCAGCCTGTTTCTGAAGACACTCCTTCCCTTCCTTGACAAATGGACACCATCACAGCTCAGTAGCTCTTGGAAAATCATCCCATGGTCTACGAAACCAAAGCCCTCTTGTCGGCACCAACCACACAGCGACGCATTTATCTCCAAGATACGAGCTTCTCTCATTCGACCTTTACCTTCGACAGGGAGGATCGATGAGAACACTTTACTAGTATTCCGCTCTTATCCAGAACGGAGTACAGTATAATGCACAAATCAAGCATGGTACCGGAAGTTTGGAGGATGGCAAATGTAAGGGTTCCAGATTTGAACTGGGAAAATATTGACCAGTAAGCCTGATGTCGGTGCCAAGATTATTATAAAGAACAAAATTACAGAACATATGCATAGGCATGGATTAATGAAACAAAGCCAGCATGGATTTAGTCAACGGAAATCTTGCCTCGCCAATCTGCTACATTTCTTTGAAGGGATGAATACACATGTGGATAAAGGCATTTGTCAAAGTAACTCATGAACAACTCCTGAGGAAATTGGAAAGTCATGGGATAGGAGGCAGTGACCTATTGTGGATTAAAAGCTGGTTAAAAGATAGAGAACAGAGAGTAGGGTTAAATAGTCAGTATTCTCAATGGAGAAGGGTAGATAGTGAGGTTACATAGTAGATGACGGGTCTGTGCTGGGACCACTGCTTTTTAACATATTTATTATTTCTTAGCATCAGCAGCAGGTGAATCCAGGAACTAGTGGGTTGTGTTCGTCTACCAGCAGTTGGAGATAGAGATCATTGACTTTAAGCCCAGTGATATAGGACGGATAGCTCCTCCTAAAGCCAGTATTTCTCTATTTCCAGCTCCTCTGGCTCCTGGATTCCTCTGTTAGGGGTGCTCCTGGCCTAGGTCTCCTGGGCAGTTGAGCATGGGGGTGTCCTGGCTGTGTGGTGCCGGCTTTAGGCGGTATACCTGGTCACCACAGGTCCCTCCCCCACACCAGGTTTCCCCCTGCCTCTGTTTGTTTCGGTGGACTGCCTCTCCCTCTGCTCCGTTCCACTCGGGCTAATTTGGGTCCGCAGGGTAGGAAGCTCCATTTTCCCCAGATTTTGTTTTGTTCCTTCATCAAGCTTACCTGAATAACCTGACTCACTTCATATTCTTATTTTATTACATTCATTTGTTGTAGAGCCTCTCCTATCCCTTTGATGATGTGACCTGGACATTTTGCTGTCTACTAATAGCCCTCTTAGGTTTCTGATATTGTGTAGATTTAGCATAAAGATAGATTGGCCCTCTCCTATAATCAGCCTCATCTCTTTGAAATTTTATAATTTTAGTTTCTTTAATTTCCTATTTAAACTTCTCTAAATGTTTATTAATACCATTCATAACTGAATCAAAATTTTGATCTTCTTTTCTTTCAAAAATCAGTCACAGCTCATTACAGTTTTTGTTTGAAGTCTCTGCCAATAAAATCATTAAGGGCTTCTTTTACAAAGCCATGCTAGTGATTTCCACGTGGCAAATAAGAGGAAGCCCATAGAAATTGAATGGGCTTCCTCTCATTTGCCACACCGGGAATCGCTAGTGCGACTTAGTAAAAGAGTCCCTAAGTCAAGTGAACATTTGTCTAAAAGCGCACCATTGATCTAAAAAAGTTTGATTGTCTAAAAACATAGTTGGTGCTTTGTTGATCCGCAGACCTCTTGTAATTCTTTTGGCATGGCAATACCTCAGTAGCCCTATGAAATGCAAATCATTGTGAATAATGTCCTTTTTTCAACCATATGGTGTCAGACCACTTAACCACCAAAGTTACATGGATAGAGGTGTCTGCCACTTCTTCAGAGGTAGCAGATCCTTGTTGAAGCCATTGTAATCATTCTTCAGTAAAACTGAGGACATTGTCCTATGATTGGAAAGCCATCGTTCAGTTCCGGAAACACAATACAGTGCAGGAAAAAGCAGAAACCTCATGTAGACTGAAGCACAGTAAACAAGGAGTGGGGGTGAATGAGGATTTCCACACAAAACCAGGGAGATCACAAGGAATGCAACAAGATTTATTCAACAAACACCATCACACAAAGGACCTGACACGGCCTGTGGATGGAGAGGGGTAGATATTGATTCCATGTTGTTATATGAAGAGCAGAAGTTGATCTTCCAATTACATTCACACACCCCACTGGTTTGAATTGTGAAATAGATTTTAGTCCATTTTTTAAAGGAATTGTTTCAATTTTTTGTTTTATCTGTTTTATTTTATTAATTTCATATAGTCATACAATTTGTTTGTTAGTTTCTCTTATTCTCCCTCTGTTTCCCTTCTAGTTTTTCCTCTTTTTTTCTTTGTTCACTCCTTTTCTTTTTTTCTCTTTTTTTACCCTTCTCTTTTCTTTATTCCTTTCACTTCCCTTTCCTTCTCATTCTCCTCTTCCTTGCTGTTTTTCCATTTTCTTTATTTCTTCCTTTCCCTCCCTTCTCCCCCTTTTCCCTTTCTCTTTTCCCCTTTCCCTTTTGCTTTTTCTTATTTTTTTTTTTCTTTTTTCCTTTCTTCCCCTTTTTTCTTCTCCTTTCCCTCCCCTGTCCTTCCCTTTTCCTTTCCCCTCCCCCTTCTTTCCGTCCCCTTGTTCCCTTTGCTTTCCTGTTCCCCTTCTTTCCCCTCCTCCTTCCCTCTTTTGCCTTCCCCCTCTTCCCTTTTGCTTCCCTTTTTTCCTTTCTCTACCCTTCCCCCCTTTTTCTTCTCTTCTTTCTTTATCTTTTTTTTCCTTTTTTTGCCTCCTCTTCGTTTTCTTTTCTTCCTCTGTTCCCCTTCTTTCCTTGTTTCTTTTCACTTTACTTGCCCCTTTTTTCCCACTATTTTCTTCTCCTCTTTCTTTCCTGTTTTTTCCCTTTTTTCTGTCTTATTTTCATTTTTATTCATCTTATTATATTGGGTTTCTGAAGTTTATTCCCTCTTGCACATACATTTGATTTTGTTCATAACACACATTACCTTTTATCCACAGCTTTTCAAACAGTGTTTTCTCTCTGCCGTGTTCTGAATATATGAATATTCAATCTGTTTTGCATAATTGGTACTTTTATTTTTGAGGTTTTTTTTCTTTTATTTTTTTTAGATTTTTTCCAAGCTGGTTGTTTTAGTTGTTCTTTAGCCAGCGGTTTTGGGGGGGGGGTTTCCATTTTTTTAATCACATATTTTTTTCAACCGTTCATCTCACAGTGAGGCTCTGTAGTACCTATATAATCCCATGACAGCCAGTGATAAGGTTTCTCCCGTGGCTGTATGCTGGTGATTCCACTTTAAACAACAGTATTTTCTGGTTTCTGTTTTGCAGCAACGCTTTTGAATTCCGGTATGTACATAAAAGTTTTTGGCACATACAGACAGCCACTGTTTTTTTATGACGCTGTCTTCATTTTCTGCCTCGTTGTGTTGTTTGGAGCTATTCTACGAGGACAAGCAGGCTGCTTGTTCTCACACTTGGGTCGACGTCAGCCCAGGATCGGAAGTTTTCCTATCAAAAATCTTCCAGAGTCTTCTGGCGCGTGAGTAGCGCGCACCGGTTTCCCGCCCGTCGCCTGAGTAAAGACCTCAGTTATCTTTTCTCCGCGTCTGAGGTGACACGGTTTTTTCGCTGTGTTACCTTTCAGTCCAGGAAAGAGTCTGCGCGTTACTGCTTCTCTTTCTTTTTGTTTCTCATTTCTACAAAATTAAACAAAAATAATAATAATAATTGCTTTACCCTTATTTCTCTTAGTTTTCTCATTGTTTTCTTTCTTTTTGCCGCAGCCATCTTTTAGGCTGCGGCCAGGTTTTGTTTTCCCTTTTTGTGCCTTTTTAATTGGTACGATCGCGTCCGTTTTTCCGTCCATGTCATCGAGGACACCCAGCGACTTCAAGCGTTCTGCTCGGTGCAACCAGACCATCTCGGGTACCGACCCCCACGCGTGGTGTCTCTAGTGCCTTGGGCCCGATCATCTACCAGCTGCTTGTATGCTGTGTCCTTTGATGAAGAAATGGACCCAATTGTCTCGGGAGGCACAACGAGAAAAACGTTTTGCTGATCGGTCCGGTCCTTCGACGTCTGCATTGGTATCAAGGTTGGCAGCATCGACGTCAAGGGAAGCATCGACTTCGAGAGCACAGGTAATGGCTGCCGAACGACTGCATCAAGTGGGTCTCCACCTGTCTCAAGGCCTACTGCTATCCAGGCCCCACATGACCGACCTTCGTCGGACCCGACCCCGAGGAGGCGTAAGGATTCCACGTCCTCCTCTTCGGTACCGAGGAGTCTCGATGACGGGCGTTGAGCGAAGGCTAAGAAGCACCATCATCAATCTCCTTCCATGCGCAGTATCGAGAGCTCCGGGGAGCCGAGGGATTCGGCATCCGAGAAGCGTCGGCGCCAGGAGTACCGCTCACCCTCTATACAGGAGGTGCTGATGCATCTGTCTTCTGGCAGCCTGGTACCGGCTCTTGAGCCCCCACAGATTTTGCCACTGGCCCCGCAGCCTTTTCCGATGGAGGCTCTCGACGAGCGCATCATGGCCCTTCTTCCAGAGCTTCTGGATGGATAGCTGCGCCAGTCTACTTCGGTGCCAGGGGTGCTTGCGCCTCCTGCACCATCTGTTGAAGCGGCATCTGGTCCTTCGCTTGTGTTGAGGTCCCCGACCTCGGGGCTGCTTACGGCATTGGCATCGGCTGCCACCCAGGTCGACTCTCCTTCAACGTCGGCGGAGGAAGCTTCACCACAGTTCAAGCAGGGGTCAACTTCTCGACATCCCCCTCGAGGTCATCGTTCCTCGATGTCGAGACGGGTTCGGGCTGCTTTTAGAGAGCTTTTGTCTGATACTGAGGATGAGTGTTCGTGGGAGGAAGAGGAATATCCCAGATACTTTTCTGAAGAAGAGTCCTATGGGGTCCCCTCTGATCCTACTCCGCCAATTGAAAGAAGGATGTCTCCACCTGAGAATCTTTCTTTTTCCTCCTTTGTTCGGGAAATGTCTAAGGATATTCCCTTCCCTATGGAGGTTGTGGATGAGCCAGGGCCGAGATGCTTGAGGTCTTGGATTATCCTTCTCCACCTACAGAGGTTGCAACGGCTCCTTTGCATAACACACTCAGGGAAGTTCTTATGCGAAACTGGTCATTCCCTCTCTCTAATCCAGTGGTCCCCAAAAAAGCTGAGTCCCAGTACAGAGTCCATGGAGAGCCGGTAATGGTGAAGTCTCAAGTACCTCACAATTCCATGGTGGTGGATTCTGCTCTCAAGAGAGCCAAGAGTACTAGAGACTGTGCCTCGGCGCCCCCAGGCCCTTGGACTCTTTTGGGAGGAAGAAGTATCAGGCCGCTATGCTCGCAGCCAAAATTCAGACATACCAGCTCTACACGAGCATCCACTTGCTGAACTTGGTGAGGCAACTGTCTAGTTTGGTCGAAGCGCTTCCTCCAAAGCTCACTGAACCTTTTCACCAGGTGGTCAGGCAGCAGAAGGCGTGTCGAAAATTCCTGGCCAGGGGTACGTGCGACACTTTTGATGTGACATCCAGAATAGCCGCTTAAGGTATAGTGATGCGCAGACTCTCATGGCTGCATGTCTCTGACCTGGATCATAAGATCCAGCAGCGAATGGCGGATGTTCCTTGCCGGGGGGATAATCTTTTTGAGGAAAAAGTAGAGGATATGGTCGATCAGATCAAAAAGCACAATGATGCTATGGATTCTCTCTCCCGCCGGGCATCTTCTGCTACCACCTCATCCAGGAGGTTTTTTGGAGGAAAGAGGAGTGCTCCCTATTCCTATAATAGGCGTAGGTGTCACGGTAGTGCCCAGGTTCCTTGCTCTCAGTCACCTCGTCCCCCGGTGGTTAGACCTTGTGGCTGCTTTGAAATGATGGCTTACCGTTTCCCATGTTCCAGAAGATATATTGGTCCAGTCCGGATCTTCCAGCCTTCCAGATTGTTTTGGGAGTTTTTTGGAACTAAGCAGTACCCATACCTGGTGAACTCCCTTGTATGCTGCCTTTATTAACCACCTGGGAAGGTCTCTAGTTTGCCTTGCAGCAGAGGTCCTCAGAGGAGTTTCATTTGGTGAGAGTTTGTTGCAGTGCTGCTGTGCTATTTCCTGATTGTGGCTTTGACCCTGCTTGTCTCCTGGTTATTCTTCTGTCTGCTGCCCGTCCAGACCCGGCTTGTTTTCTGGTTTTTCTGCTGCTTGCTGCCTGCCTGGAATCCCGGTGTGTTTTCTGGAAGTTCCTGCTGTTCGCCAGCCGGCTGCTGGTCCTGCAGTCCTTCCTTGCCCAGTAAGTCCTGCCGGCCACCTGCAGCCAGGAGCTCAACTCCTGGTGAAAAGCGGCCAGGTGCAGGTGAAGTTTGGGCTGAATTCCTGTCCTGCTTGCTCCAGCTTGCTTTGCCTCGGCTGCAGTCCTTGCCTGGTAGTTCCAGTCCTGAAGTTGCTGGTACATCTGTTCTGCCTTGTCTGTGTTGGGGTGATTCCTCCTGCCTCTGCCGCCCTTCGGCAGTGGCCCAAGGGCTCACTAACCCCGAGGTTCCATGAGAAGCGTGACAGATTGCAAGGCCATGAGCTCGGAGGGATCAGTCATCATGCAGGCGCTGCAGGAGCATACTAATGCCCTCCACACCCTGGGGTCACGGATGGATCAGCTCAAGAGACTTATGTTGGCATCCCTAAAGACAACAGCGGATGCTTCAGGTTCAGGTCCAGCATCAGCAAGAGCTCCGGCCACGCCAGGGATCTGTCTGGAATCACCACCTATATATGACGGCAGTCCCAAAGACTGTAGAGGTTTTCTCAACCAGTGTGAAATAATCTTTGAGCTCTAGTCCCAAGATTTCCCCACTGAGAGAATCCGGATAGTTTACGTTATGTCTCTGTTGTCCGGTCAAGCATTAGCTTGGGTGTCCCCTCTTTGGGAGAAGGACAGTCCGATGCTTCATGATCTCCAGGGATTCCTGGATCAATTTAAACAAGTTTTGAAGAGCCTGGGAAGGTTACTTCCACAACTTCTGCACTCTTGAGACTCAAGCAAGGAACATAGCCCCTGGGTGACTATGCGATCAGGTTCCGCACCTTGGCTTCTGAATTAGCCTGGAACAAGGAAAGTCTGATTGTGACCTTTTAGCAAAGATTGGCATTGCAAATTAAGGATGAGCTGGCTGGATGTGAACTTCCCACCAGGTTGGATGAGCTAATCAAGATTTGTAATATGATTGATATTCGATTCCAGGAGCGTGGCCGAGAACGGCATTCCATAGAAAAGATAGGTATTAAGACACCTAGCCATCAAGTGTTACCACAGACTCCTCGTCCGCAGGAGGTTCCCCCTCAACCACCAGTAGAACCCATGCAACTAGGTCATACTCCTCTCACGATTCAAGAGAAACAGAGGCGGCAGACCCTCAATCTTTGCCTATATTGTGGTGAAACGGGACACTACGCGGTCAACTGTCCACAGAAACCCAGATCCTTGGGACCAAGTCTGACTGCAGGCACAGTAATCTGTCAATCTTCTGACCTTCTGTGTACCCAGTTCTTAATGTCAGCAGTGCTTGACCTAGGTCACAGACAGGAGCATACTGAGGTCTTCCTGGACTCTGGGGTGGGTGGAAGCTTTATAGCCGCGTCTCTAGTCCATCGACTTAACATTCCGACACAAGAATTACCTAAGACCTTCCCGCTCTTTTCAGTGTATGGAAGCATTCAAGGATATGTAAACACTCAAACGGTTCCCGTGAGCTTATGGATTGGCGATCACAGGGAGGACATCTCTCTATATGTCCTTCCCTCAGCAGTGCAGACCATTGTATTGGGTCTTCCATGGCTACAGACACAATCTGATCCTGGACTGGGGAAAGGGTGAGATATTGGACTGGGGCGAGTCATGCAGAAAACTTTGTTTTATCCCTGACACCGATAGTGTGGTCGGTGAACAGCCGGACCAAGACTCAGATGCATGGACGGATATTAGTGACTCCCAGGACTCTAAGACTTTTACGAGGGGGCTGACCTGCGCATGTGCGTTGCCCAAGATCAGCCAGTGCCAAGCAGAATCCAGTAATGTGCCCAGGCTCCAGAGTCCGGCCAACAAGGGTTCTAGGACAACTCCTTGGGACCGGGGGTCCCGCACCTTACATACGAAGCCGACCCCAGGTCCTAAGCTTCAGGACAATCCTGAGTTCCGGAGAGCTAAGAATCGGAAGTCTAGCCCGTAGCTCTACTCCAGCGCCGGGCACTCAACCCAGCTCTGTAGACAAAGCCCAGTCTCACCTTCAACCAGCCATCTCAAGTTCCGTGCCTAATGAACTGGACGTTAGTGACACACCTAAACTTGTCAGCCAATTCCACCAAGAAGATCCAGGGAAATGCAGACCTCCCGAGAAGTCCGGGAATGCCTTGAGGGGGAGGTACTGTCACGGTGGTGCCCAGGTTCCTTGCTCTCAGTCACCTCGCCCCCCGGTGGTTAGACCTGGTGGCTGCTTTGAACTGATGGCTTACCGTTCCCATGTTCCAGAAGATATTCTGGTCCAGTTCGGATCTTCCAGCCTTCCAGATAGTTTTGGGAGTTTTTTGGAACTAAGCAGTACCCGTACCTGGTGAACTCCCTTGTATGCTGCCTTTATTAACCACCTGGGAAGGTCTCTAGTTTGCCTTGCAACAGAGGTTCTCAGAGGAGTTTCATTTGGTGAGAGTTTGTTGCAGTTCCGCTGTGCTATTTCCTGATTGTGGCTTTGACCCTGCTTGTCTCCTGGTTATTCTTCTGTCTGCTGCCCGCCCAGACCCGGCTTGTTTTCTGTTCTTTTTTCTGCTGCTTGTTGCCTGCCTGGAACCCCGGTGTGTTTTCTGGAAGTTCCTGCTGTTCGCCAGCCGGCTGCTGTTCCTGCAGTCCTGCCTTGCCCAGTAAGTCCTTCCGGCCACCTGCAGCCAGGAGCTCAACTCCTGGTGAAAAGCGGCCAGGTGCAGGTGAAGTTTGGGCTGAATTCCTGTCCTGCTTGCTCCAGCTTGCGTTGCCTCAGCTGCAGTCCTTGCCTGGTAGTTCCAGTCCTGAAGTTGCTGGTACGTCTGTTCTGCCTTGTCTGTGTTGGAGTGATTCCTCCTGCTGCTGCTGCCCTTCGGCAGTGGCCCAAGGGCTCACTAAACCCGAGGTTCCACGAGAAGCATGACAGTAGGTACACTCCTGTTTCTCGGCAGCCTACCCAGTCTCAATCCCAGCACGCTCGTTCTCGTCAACAGCATGTGCCTAAGGCCCCTGCGGCTCCCCAGCAAAAACAAGGGGTGGGCTTTTGACTGGCTCCAGTGCAGCATAGCCACAGTGCAAGTGTCCGTTCCGGACGACTTACCGGTTGGAGGGAGGTTAATATTTTTTCATCAAAGGTGGCCTCTTATAACCTCTGACCGGTGAGTTCTTCAAATAGTCCGGTTAGGATACACCCTCAATCTGGAATCCATGCCTCCAAATTGTCCACTGGGAGCTCAGTCCTACAGCTCCCAGCACAAGCAGGTACTTGTAGAGGAACTCTCCGCCCTTCTAAAGGCCAGTGCGGTCAAACCCGTTCCACCAGGGGAAGAAGGGCTGGGATTCTATTCCAGGTACTTCCTTGTGCAAAAGAAAACAGGGGGGATGCGTCCCAATCCTAGACCTAAGGGCCCTGAACAAATTCCTAGTCCAAGAAAAATTCAGGATGGTTTCCCTCAGCACCCTTCTTCCCATGATTCAGGAAAACGATTGGCTATGCTCTCTGGACTTAAAAGATGCCTATACCCACATCTCGATAATCCCAGCTCACAGGAAGTACCTTCGATTTCGGTTGGGAACTCGGCACTTTCAGTACTGTGTACTGCCCTTTGGCCTTGCGTCTGCGCCCAGGGTTTTCACAAAGTGCCTGGTTGTTGTCGCAGCATCGCTAAGCAGACTGGGAGTGCATATGTTCCCTTATCTCAACGATTGGCTGGTGAAGAGCACCTCGGAGGCAGGCGCTTTACAGTGCATGCGGATGACTATTCGAGTGCTAGAGCTACTGGGGTTTGTGATCAATTATCCCAAGTCCCTTCTTGTCCCGTTTCAAAAATTGGAGTTTATTGGAGCTCTAGTTGGACAAATGGACGTCTCGAGCTTATCCTCCCCTGGCAAGGGCAGACAATCTCCTGGCCCTAGTGTCCATGGCTCGAGCGTCTCAACAGATTACAGCTCGGCAGATGTTGAGACTCTTAGGACACATGGCCTCCACAGTTCATGTAACTCCCATGGCACGCCTACATATGACATCAGCTCAATGGACCCTAGCTTCCCAGTGGTGCCAGGCCACAGGGGATCTAGAGGATGTGATCCATCTCTCCACCGACTTTTGCAGTTTCCTTCAGTGGTGGACCATTCAATCCAATTTGACCTTGGGATGTCCTTTCCAAATTCCTCAACCACAAAAAGTGTTAACGACGGATGCATCCCTCCTAGGGTGGGGAGCTCATGTAGACGGGCTTTGCATTCAAGGAGCTTGGTCTTTTCTGGGAAAGGGTCTTCAGATCAACCTCCTGGAATTACGAGCGATCTGGAACGCTCTCAAGGCTTTCAGAGATCGGCTGTCCAACCAGATCATTCTGATTCAGAGAATCAGGTTGCTATGAATTACACCAACAAGCAGGTGGGCACCGGATCTCGCCCGCTGTGTCAGGAAGCCGTCCTGATGTGGCTTTGGGCGCACCGTTACAGCATGTTTCTGCAAGCCACGTATCTGGCAGGCGTAAACAACAGTCTGGCCGACAGGTTGAGCAGGATCATGCAACCTCACGAGTGGTCGCTAAACATGGGCGTTGTCCACAAGATCTTCCGAGCGTGGGGCACCACCTTGGTAGATCTTTTTGCCACTCAGATCAATCACAAAGTCCTTCAATTCTGTTCCAGACTTCAGGCCTACGACAGACTAGCGTCAGATGCCTTTCTCCTACATTGGGGGACAGGCATTCTGTATGCGTATCCTCCCATACCTCTAGCAGGGAAGACTTTGCTGAAACTCAAGCAAGACCACGGAACAATGATTCTGGTTGCTCCCTTCTGGCCTCGTCAGATCTAGTTCCCTCTTCTTCTGGAGTTGTCCTCCGAAGAACTGTGGAGATTGGAGTGTTGTCCGACCCTCATCACCCAGAACGAGGGTTGCTTCTACATCCCAACCTCCAGTCTCTGGCTCTCACGGCCTGGATTTTGAGAGCTTAGAAGTTGCCTCTTTATGTCTTTCAGAGGGTGTCTCCCGAGTCTTGCTTGCTTCCAGGAAAGATTCCACGAAAAAGTGTTATTCTTTCAAATGGAGGAGGTTTGCTGTCTGGTGTGACAACAAGGCCCTAGATCCTTTTTCTTGTCCTACATGGACCCTGCTTGAATTCCTTCTACACTTATCAGAGTCTGGTCTCAAGATCAACTCCGTAAGAGTTCACCTTAGTGCAATTAGTGCTTATCATCAACGTGTAGATGGTAAGCCTATCTCTGGACAGCCTTTAGTTGTTCGCTTCATGAGAGGTTTAGTTTTGCCAAAGCCCCCTGTTAAACCTCCACCAGTGTCATGGGATCTCACCCAGCTGATGAAAGCTCCTTTTGAGCCACTGAATTCCTGCCATCTGATGTACTTGACCTGGAAGGTCACTTTCTTGGTGGCTGTTACTTCAGCTCGTAGAGTCAGTGAGCTCCAAGCCCTGGTAGTGCATGCACCTTATATCATGTTTCATCATAACAGAGTAGTCCTCCGCACTCACCCTAAGTTCTTGCCGAAGGTGGTGTCGGAGTTCCATCTGAACCAGTCAGTTGTCTTGCCAACATTCTTTCCCCGTCCTCATACCTGCCCTGGCGAAAGCACTTTGCACACCTTGGTCTGCAAGAGAGCATTGGCCTTTTATGTGGAGCGGACAAAGCCCTTTAGACAGTCCGCCCAGTTGTTTGTTTCTTTTGATCCCAACTGGAGGGGAGTCGCCATTGGAAAACACACAATCTCTAATTGGCTAGCGGATTGCATATCCTTTACTTATGCCCAAGCTGGACTGACTCTAGAGGGCCATGTCACGGCTCATAATGTCAGAACCATGGCTGCGTCAGTGACTGACTTGAAGTCAGCTTCTATTGAAGAGATTTGCAAGGCTGCAACGTGGTCATCAGTCCACACATTCACATCTCATTACTTCCTACAGCAGGATACCCAATGCGACAGTCGGTTTGGGCAGTCGGTGCTGCAGAATCTGTTTGGGGTTTAGAATCCAACTTCATCCTTCTAGGCCCTTTTGTGTTCTGTTCCAGGCTGCACTCTCAGTTGTGTTTCTTTTTAGGTCAATCTCTGTTATGTCCTCACCGTTGCGAGGCCCAATTGACCAATGTTCATTGTTTTGAGTGAGCCTGGCAGCTAGGGATACCCCAAGTGTGAGAATAAGCAGTCTACTTGTTCTCGGAGAAAACGAAGATACTTACCTGTAGCAGGTATTCTTCGAGGACAGCAGGCTGATTGTTCTCACAAACCCGCCCTCCTTCCCTTTATTTATTTATTTGTAGCATTTGTATCCCACATTATCCCACCTATTTGCAGGCTCAATGTGGCTTACATTGTTCCGTAATGGCGATCACCAATTCCGGAATGAAGAAATACAGAGTTATAAAGCAGGTGACAGAATGGATTAGGCAATCAAGTAAAGAGAATACATTTTTTGTAATTAAACATAAAAGGTATTGGGTTAAAGTTCAATTGTGATAAATTAGCTTAAACAGTCAGGGATTGAGAGTTCCATTTGTGCAGTTCTGGTATGAAATTTGTTCTCTGGTATTTAGGATGGATCTTTGTGGTATGCCTTGTTAAATAGGTTGGTTTTTAGTAATTTTCAGAAATTAGTTATGTCGTGTGTTGCTTTTGTGGGTAGTGCATTCCATAGTTGTGTGCTTTATGTAGGAGAAACTGGATGCATATGTTAGTTTATATTTTAGACCTTTGCAGCTGGGGTAGTGGAGATTCAGGAATGTACGTGATGATCTAGTAGAATTCCTGGTTGGTAAATCTATGAGGCTTGACATGTACAGTTCTTCTCTTGCTTTTGGACTACACTGAGGTCCTTATGCGACGGGCGGGAAACCAGTCTGCGCATGCGCGGTGCGCGGCGCTCGCCACTTACGCGCCAGAAGACACTGGAAGATTTTTGCTAGCAAAACGTCCGATCCTAGGCCGATGTGGAATACCTCAGAGAATACCTGCTACAGGTAAGTATCTTCGCTTTATTGCCAGTTAGGCATTGTAATGCGTTTTTTATGGGTCTCATTGGTTGGTTACATATTTTTTGTACACTTTTATTTTTGTTCTCACAGTATCAGCATTCTCACAGTATCGGCATAAACAGTACTGGCTTTCTGCAAACGATACATGCTGCAGTCTGCTTTCATGCAGCATATTGGTAAGATTAGCGTTCTTTATTCATATAGCTGCTCACTAGTGCTCCTTCTTTTGTCTGTCCTCCTTCTTTTAGGTCTAACCAGCACCCCCTTTTTGGGGGGTTATTTATGAAAATGCTTCCACCAATTGTTTACTCTTTCATGTGTATAGTGCCTTCTCCAACCTCCATGCTTTTAATGTCTCCTGGTTGTTTATTACTACTACTACTACTTAACATTTCTAAAGTGCTACTAGGGTTATGCAGCACTGTACAGTTTAACAAAGAAGGACAGTCCCTGCTCAAAGGAGCTTACAATCTAATGGACAAAATGTGCAGACAATCAAATTGGGGCAGTCTAGATTTCCTGAATGGAGGTATAATGGTTAGGTGCCGAAGGCGACATTGAAGAGGTGGGCTTTGAGTAAGGATTTGAAGATGGGCAGGGAGGGGGCTTGGCGTATGGGCTCAGGAAGTTTATTCCAAGCATAGGGAGAGGTGAGGCAGAAAGAGCGGAGCCTGGAATTGGCGGTGGTGGAGAAGGGTGCAGAGAGGAGGGATTTGTCCTATGAGTGGAGGTTTCGGGTAGGAGCATAAGGGGAGATAAGGGTAGAGAGGTAATGAGGGGCTGCAGATTGAGTGCATTTGTAGGTTAGTAGGAGAAGCTTTAACTGGATGCGGTACCTGATCGGAAGCCAGTGAAGTGACTTGAGGAGAGGGGTGATATGAGCATATCGGTCCAGGCGGAAGATAAGACGTGCAGCAGAGTTCTGAACGGATTGAAGGGGGGATAGATGGCTACATGGGAGGCCAGTGAGGAGTAGGTTGCAGTAGTCAAGGCGAGAGGTAATGAGAGAGTGGACGAGAGTTCGGGTGGTGTGCTCAGAGAGGAAAGGGCGAATTTTGCTGATGTTATAGAGAAAGAAGCGACAGGTCTTGGCTGTCTGCTGGATATGGGCAGAGAAGGAGAGGGAGGAGTCGAAGATGACTCCGAGGTTGCGGGCAGATGAGACGGGGACGATGAGGCTGTTGTCGACTGAAATAGAGAGTGGCGGGAGAGGAGAAGTGGGTTTGGGTGGAAAGACAATGAGCTCGGTCTTGGCCATGTTTAGTTTCAGGTGGCGGTTGGACATCCAGGCAGCAATGTCGGATAAGCAGGCTGATCCTTTGGCCAGGGTTTCCGCAGTGATGTCTGGTGTGGAGAGATAAAGCTGGGTGTCATCGGCATAGAGATGATATTGGAAACCATGAGATACGATCAGGGAGCCCAGGGAAGAGGTGTAGATTGAAAAAAGAAGGGGTCCAAGGACAGACCCCTGAGGAACTCCGACAGAGAGCGGGATGGGGGTGGAGGAAGATCCATGAGAATGTACTCTGAAGGTACGGTGGGAGAGATAAGAGGAGAACCAGGAGAGGACAGAGCCCTGGAACCCAAATGAGGACAGTGTGGCAAGAAGTAAATTATGATTGACAGTGTCAAAAGCGGCAGATAGGTCAAGGAGGATGAGGATGGAGTAGTGACCTTTGGATTTGGCAAGGAATAGGTCATTACAGACTTTAGTGAGTGCCATTTCTGTCGAGTGTAGAGGGCGAAAACCAGATTGAAGCGGATCGAGGATGGCATGAGAGGAGAGAAAATCAAGGCAGCATCTGTGAACGGCGGCGCGTTCAAGTATCTTGGAGAGGAAGGGTAGGAGGGAGATGGAGCGGTAGTTATGACACGTTTAACATCCATTTGGTTTGTGCCATTTGATCTTATCAATATTTATGGCCAAGACAATTTAAATTCTCTTAGGGCCTTCTTTACTAAGCCACTCTGTAGGCACGCTAACTTTTTAGCTTGCGGTAATTAACAATAGAAACACCCATTATATTCCTATGGGTGGCTGTAGCGTTAGCGCGCGCTAAAAGGTTTGAACGCCTACAACGCGGCTTAGTAAACAGGGTCCTTAAGAGTGTTTTACAATGTTTGATTGCTCTGGAATTTTCAAGTTACGTATATTTTTGTTTATCAGCAATTTTCTGTTCCTGGGTTTAAATGGTCTAAACTTATCCTCAATTAGCTTACCTACATATTTTTTAATTTTTTATTTATTCAATTGTTTGTTTATTTATTTATTTATCTTTTTTTTTTAATTCACATGTTTTTATGTATATTTAGTAAATG
This sequence comes from Microcaecilia unicolor, assembly GCF_901765095.1. NCBI lineage: Eukaryota > Metazoa > Chordata > Amphibia > Gymnophiona > Siphonopidae > Microcaecilia > Microcaecilia unicolor. The sequence continues at coordinate 645,070,579 of NC_044032.1, read as the reverse complement.
AATTGTTTTATATATACATATGAGTAAATGCTTTCATCATCATCATTTTATTAATGTGTATTCATTTATATATCTATTTACATACATTTATGATTGTTCATATATGTGTAGATATTGCCCCCTGAGGCAGGCGGCACACCTGCTGAAACACGGGCCATGTTGGGTCCTTTGTGTGATGATACTTGTTGAATAAATCTTCAGTTGCATTCCTTGTGATCCTCCCTGGTTTTGTGTGGAAATCCTCGTTTATCCCCCACTCCTTTGTTTACTGTACTAGATGTGAAAAACATTTTCTGATCACGGCAAGAGACATAATAGTTTTTGATCAGAGGTTCACCATTAGGAGAGTTCTTAAAAATAAGGTGAAAAATGTCTGGTACAGTGATGCTATCAGAGGGTTGAAGATCAAGTTTAGAGTACAGGCTGAAAGGAGTAGCAACTCCAAGATGTAAACTGGTATGAGAATTAATGGAGCAAGATATTGATTTTAAAGGAAAATTCCATTGTTCTTTATTTATAAATATGTATCACCAAAGAGCCATGAAAATAAGAATCAAATATGAAATGCTTAGGTTTTACGTCTGATTATTTTAAGTAAGAAAATAAAAGTGGAAATTTACATATTGAAAAGCAAACCTAAACTGAGAATTCTATGACATACAATTCCTGTTATTTTAGATTATTCCCATATGAAAAGTGGCAAATCTTGTTAAGATATCTTTTTTTGTAGGGAATGCTCCCCAGTGCAAAGGACACCCCAATGATAATTTCCTTTTTCATTGCTCAATTTGTGACTACTTTCTCCGGGATACTGTCCTATCCCTTTGATACTGTGAGAAGACGCATGATGATGCAGGTAATGTTTTGTAATTTATCTTTACATATGAATCGTGTTAGGTGAAAACAAGTATAAGATTAATACAAGGCCCTATTTAAAAGTAAGTAAGGTTTTAATTATGCCATCTGGAAATTTTTGCTATTGTAGCTGCTACCAATTGCAGAAAACTTATCTGTTAATACATTATTTGCATTGATTGATTAACATATAGGGGTAATGAATGAAAGTCTACGTGGGGGTGGGGTTCATACTAATGCACATTTTCTCTTTGTTTTTGTGGTCTACAGAAGAGGGTGCTCAACCTGGTCCTTAAGGATCATCATACCAGTATGTTTTTTAGATTATAGAAACATAGAAACATGACGGCAGATAAAGACCACATGACCCATCCAGTCTGCCCATCCTCTGTAACCCCTAAAACTTCCTGTTCCTAAGCGATCCCACATGCTTATCCCATGCCTTTTTAAATACTGGAACAGTCCTCGACTCCACCACCTCCACCAAGAGGCCATTCCATGCCTCCACCATCCTTTCTGTGAAATAATACTTCCTTAGGTTATTCCTAAGCCTATTCCCTCTTAACTTTGTCATTCCAGAGCTCTCCTTCATTTGAAAAAGGCTCTCTTCCTGTACATAAATGCCCTTGAGATATTCAAACGTTTCTATCATGTCTCCTCTCTCCCTTCTCTCTTCCAGCATATACATGTTGAGGTTCATAAACCTGTCCCTCTAATTTTTGCATTCAAGACCGCTTACTAATTTCGTAGCCGCCCTCTGGACCGACTCCATCCTGTTTATATCTTTCCGTAGGTGCAGTCTCTAGAACTGCACGCAGTACTCCAAATGAGGCCTCAACAGAGACTTATACAACGGCACTATCACCTCCTTTTTCCTGCTGGTCATGCCTCTCTTTATGCACCGAAACATCCTTCTGGCTTTGGCCGTCGCTTTTTCTACCTGTTTGAAAGCTTTAAGGTCATCAGACACAATCACCCCCAAGTCCCGCTCTTCCTTCGCACACTGAAGCACTTCACCCCCTATACTGTACCGTTCCCTTGGATTTTTGCGACACAAGTGCATAACCCTGCATTTTTTGGGATTAAACCTTAGTTGCCAAATATCGGTCCATTTCTCTTGCTTCGCTAGGTCCTTCCTCATGTCATTCACACCCTCCAGGGTGTCCACCCTGTTGCATATATTAGAGACTTAGCATTCATCTGATCCTTCTCATCCATGTTGGCATGAATGATACTGCTAAGTAACCATCCAAATATATTAAAAATGACATCATGTCTCTGAGAGAGAGTGAAGCAGATAGGCGCACAGGTGGTGGTCTTGTCAATCCCCCCTGTCGAGGGTAAAGGCCAAGGCAGAGAAGCTCACATTCTGGAGATGAATGAATGGCTGTGCAGATGGTGTCATTGAGAGCATTTTGGCTTCCTGGACCATGGGGTGATTTTCCAAGGGCTGCTGAGCAGAGATGGGAAGAAGTGTCTTCAGCAGCAGACTGACTAATCTACTGAATAGGGCTTTAAACTAGAATCATTGGATTAGGGTGATCAAAACCTTCCTCCAGTGGGTTTCTTCTGAGATTGTGAACGTTCTTCCACTCCCTCTACTCAAAGACTCTAGGGACTGGATCAAGGCTGTGCAGAAACTGTGACTCAATCACAAGTCACTAATCTCTGTAGCACAGGATTACTGGGTTGAGTCCTGGTACTCCTGACACAGAAACACCCTCTCTAGGGAAAGGATAGCAAACATAGGGAGTTTGAGAGGAGCATAGCTGGGAGGGAGAAGGGATTGGGGATTAAATTTGAAGTAGGTGTCTACACAGGGTAATAAGGACAAAACAGGATTGTAAGCTCCTTTGAGCAGGGACTGTCCTTCTATGTTAAATTGTACAGCGCTGCGTAACCCTAGTAGCGCTTTAGAAATGTCAAGTAGTAGTAGTATAAGAGGTAGCAAAGGGTAGGCCAGTATAGACACAGATGACAATCATGCCAAAGATTAACAATTGAATCTCAATCAGTCAGCAACACGGCACTCATTTTTGCAAGACAAGCAAGGTTGGCATTTTTATGTAATTGATAGCAGCTGTAAATGCTGACATGCTATGCAAAATATGTTCCATATCATCATGCCGATCAATCCATAGACTGGTGGGTTGTGTCCATCTACCAGCAGGTGGAGATAGAGAGCAATCCTTTTGCCTCCCTATATGTGGTCATGTGCTGCCGGAAACTCCTCAGTATGTTCTCTATCTCAGCAGGTGGTGGTCACACACAGCAGCAGCTCTGGCTAGGTCTCCAAGCCTAATTCTTAGGTTTTGTTGAGTACCTGGGGTTGAGGGCTCTTCTTGAGCAAGTGCAAACCTGGTGGTGCCAGGTCCTTCCTTTTCTCCCCCCTCCCGCTGGCTCCGTTAAAAAAAAAAAATTTGAACGTCCTTTAAGGGCGTTTATTTCAACGTTTATATCAGCGTTTATTGCAGCTGCTCACTGGGACACCAGTTCGTTACAGCTCGGAGCGAGAAGCAGGTAACTTTTACCTTTTGTAGCGGGCAGGGGGTTCCCCGATCGGTCTCCACGTGGCTTATGGCGTCAGAGGGCGAGGGCGCGAAGAATCGCTCCCCGGACCACATGGGCGCGTCTAGCGGGGGTTTCAAAGCCTGAATCGCCTTTTTTGGGCGTCAGTTTGGAGTCCGGTCAGTGTCCCGGTTCTTCCTCCGGTGCAGCGGTTTTTCCCGCCATAAGCGCCCATCCCTCGCTGCTTGCCCCCTCCGTTTTGGCCGGCCACTCTGCTCGGACGGCTTCTTCTTGGGCCGCCCTCGAGGTAGGAGACGTTAATGCTATGGTCGCCCTTGATTCGGGCGACGGCAAGAAAGCGGCAAAAGTTAAGCGCCGTTTTTCCCGCGCGGCTCCTTCTCGGAGTTTCGCGCCGGAGGCCATTTTGGATGCGCAGCATGTTTCTCCCCCGCTCTTGCGCGCGCCGGTTGAGTGTGCGTCTAGGGCCGTGGCCCAGGCTGCAGAAGTGCACAGTCTGGGGGTTTCTCCACTGAGTTCATTTTGCTGCTGCATCAGGCTTTTCTTATGCAAAACGCTGCCCCTGCTCCCCTGTCTGATAAAGGGGTTGAGGCCTCTGGAAGCAAACGCCCTCGGGTGGATTCTCAGGCCCTAGAGGACTCTGTCTCCTCTGATGTAGATGAGGGCAGCGTATCTGAGTTCTCCCAACGGTCCTTTGGGGATTCCTTGGAGGAGACGGATTCCCGCTCGGATGGAGCGGATGACCTCTCTGCAGCGCGGATCTTTCGCTCAGAGGATTTGCCCAACCTGTTAGTGCAGGCCATGAGCATTTTGAAGATTTCCTCTCCGGAGGACGTCTCTCTCTCAGCCTCTGCTGGCTCTGCCATTATGCTGGGGACGAAGCGCCCGCCTAGAACCTTCCACGTGCATGAAGCCATGCACACCTTGATTTCGGCTCAATGGGATTTCTCAGAAGCGAGCCTTAAAGTGGCTAGGGCTATGTCCCGCCTCTATCCTCTGCCTGAAGGTGACTAAGAAAACGGCGTTGCCGGTGGAAGGTGGCACGGCCCTAAAGGACGCCCAAGACAGAAGATTGGAGGCGGCTTTAAAGTCGTCCTTCGAGGCGGCTGCTTTAAGTTTGCAGGCCTCAGTTTGCGGCTCCTATGTGGCCAGGGTGTGCCTGACGATGGTGCAGCGGGCTTCCCCCTCGGATCCTTCCTTGAGGGCTGATTGGCCAGCCCTGGAATCGGGCTTGGCCTACTTGGCAGACTTGCTGTATGATGTCTTGAGAGCCTCGGCTAAAGGTATGGCTCAGACAGTCTCTGCACGGCACTGGCTTTGGCTGAAGCATTGGTCTGCTGACCACGCCTCTAAGTCTCGCCTGGCTAAGTTGCCTTTTAAAGGCAAGCTGCTCTTTGGGGTCGAGCTGGACAAGATTGTGACCGATCTCGGCACGTCTAAGGGCAAGAGGTTACCGGAGGTCAGGGCTCGGGCCAGTGGTGCCCGCCCCGGTTCCTCCAAAGGACGGTTTCAGGAAGCCCGTCGGTATCGCCCGGGCAAGTCGGGCTCCTCTGCCCCCTCTTCCTTCAAAAGGAACGTCTCCCCCAAGTAGCATTCCTTTCGCAGAGACCGCCGTCCCGGAGGTGATTCCTCCGGTCCTCCCCCAGGGTCTCGTACCCAATGACGGGGCCCTGGTCCATGGCCCAGAGCAGATTGGAGGACGCCTATCCTCGTTTCTGGGCGAGTGGACCAGGGTAACTTCAGACGCTTGGGTGCTGGAAGTCATCAGAGATGGCTACAAGCTAGAGTTCTGCCGACCCTTAAGAGACGGGTTTGTGCACTCTCCCTGCAAGTCTCCGGTCAAAGCTGTGGCAGTTCAGCAGACTTTGGACAATCTGATCTGCCTGGGTGCGGTCGTTCCGGTGCCAGAAGATCGGCTTGGCAAGGGACGTTACTCCATTTACTTTGTGGTACCAAAGAAAGGAGGTTCTGTACGGCCTATCCTCGACCTCAAAGGGGTCAATCGGGCCTTGAAAGTTGGACACTTCCGAATGGAGACTCTCCGCTCTGTTATAGCGGCAGTGAAGGCAGGGGGGTTCCTGGCATCCTTGGACATCAAGGAAGCTTACTTGCATATTCCCATCTGGCCTCCTCATCAACGCTTTCTGCGTTTTGCAGTCCTGGGCCGACACTTCCAGTTCAGAGCCCTCCCGTTCGGGTTGGCTACTGCTCCGCGGACCTTCTCCAAAGTAATGGTGGTCATCGCGGCCTTCCTATGCAAGGAAGGAGTACAAGTCCATCCTTATCTGGACGACTGGTTGATCCGAGCCCCCTCTTATGCAGAGTGCGGCAGAGCTTCAGACCGGGTGATTGCTCTTTTGAGCTCCCTGGGGTGGATCATCAACTGGGAGAAAAGCCAGCTGCGCCCGACTCAGTCCCTGGAGTATCTGGGAGTTCGTTTCGACACCCAAGTGGGCAGAGTGTTCCTGCCAGACAATCGGATTGTCAAGCTTCAGGCTCAGGTGGACCAGTTCCTAGTAGCCTCTCCTCTTCGGGCTTGGGACTATGTGCAGCTGTTGGGCTCTATGACGGCCACGATGGAAGTAGTGCCCTGGGCTAGGGCCCATATGAGACCTCTACAGCACTCTCTGCTGCAGCGATGGACTCCAGTGTCGGAGGATTACGCTGTGCGCCTTCCCTTGGATCCAGCGGTGCACAAGGCGCTGAGCTGGTGGCTGAGGCCGGACAAGCTGTCCGCAGGAATGACTCTTTTGACCCCGGAGTGGGTTGTCGTCACGACGGACGCCTCTTTGACAGGCTGGGGAGCCCACTGCTTGGGAAGGACAGCGCAGGGGCTCTGGTCTCCTGCAGAGGCAAAGTGGTCTATCAACCTCCTGGAACTCAGAGCCATTCGGTTGGTGCTTTTGGAGTTTCTCCCGGTACTGGCGTTGAAGCCAGTACGGGTCCTGTCGGACAATGCCACGGCTGTGGCCTATGTCAATCGCCAGGGAGGTACCAAGAGCGCCCCTCTAGCCAAGGAGGCCATGAATCTATGCCAGTGGGCGGAAGCGAACCTGGGACAGCTGTCGGCGGCCCACATTGCGGGAGTCATGAATGTCAAGGCGGACTTTCTCAGTCGCCATACCTTGGATCCCGGAGAGTGGCAGCTATCTGCTCAGGCGTTCTTGGATATCACGAAGCGCTGGGGCCAGCCGAGCCTAGATCTGATGGCGTCATCGGCCAATTGCCAAGTGCCGCACTTTTTCAGCAGAGGACGGGACTCTCGATCTCTGGGAGTAGATGCTCTTCTCCAACAGTGGCCGACACAGGAGCTTCTCTATGTGTTCCCGCCCTGGCCCATGTTGGGCAGGGTGCTAGACCGGGTGGCAAAGCATCCAGGCCGGATAATCCTGGTGGATCTGGACTGGCCCAGACGTCCCTGGTATGCGGACTTGATCAGGCTCTCAGTGGACGGCCCTCTGCGGCTGCAAGCGGAGCAGGGCCTGTTGCATCAGGGTCCCGTGATGATGGAGGATCCCTCCCCCTTTGGTCTTACGGCCTGGCTATTGAGCGGCAGTGTCTGAGGAAGAAGGGCTTCTCAGACAAGGTCATCGCCACTATGCTGAGAGCGAGGAAGCGCTCTACTTGTACTGCTTACACCAGGGTTTGGCATACCTTTGCATCGTGGTGTGAGGCAGGCTCTCTTTCTCCCTTCACTGCTCCAATTTCTTCAGTGTTGGCGTTCCTGCAAGAAGGTCTGGAGAAAGGCCTGTCGCTCAGTTCCCTTAAAGTCCAGGTAGCGGCTCTGGCTTGCTTCAGGGGTCGCCTGAAGGGTGCTTCCCTGGCCTCGCAGCCAGATGTGGTGCACTTTCTCAAGGGAGTTAATCACCTGCGCCCTCCTCTGCACTCAGTGGTACCTGCGTGGAATCTCAATCTGGTGCTAAGAGCCTTGCAGAAGCCGCCTTTTGAACCCTTGTCGAGGGCATCTCTGAAAGACCTGACTTTGAAAGCAGTCTTTTTGGTGGCTATCACTTCAGCCAGAAGAGTTTCCGAGCTCCAGGCGCTATCATGTCGAGAGCCCTTTCTGCAGTTCACTGAGGCAGGAGTGTCTAGTCGCACAGTGCTTTCCTTCCTGCCCAAGATTGTTTCTCGCTTCCATGTGAATCAGCAGCTCTGTCTACCCTCCTTTCGTAGGGAGGACTACCCAGAGGAGTACTCTGCTCTCAAATATCTAGATGTGAGACGAGTCATCATCAGATACTTGGAAGTGACCAATGATTTCCGGAAGTCGGATCATCTGTTTGTGCTGTTCGCAGGTCCTCGTAAGGGTCTGCAGTCTGCCAAGCCTACAGTGGCACGATGGGTCAAGGAAACCATTGCAGCAGCTTATGTGGCCGCGGGGAAGGTGCCGCCTATCCAGCTGAAGGCTCATTCCACTAGAGCACAGGCGGCTTCAATGGCAGAGGCCGGGTCCGTCTCCTTGGAAGAGATTTGTAAGGTGGCAACTTGGGCATCGGCTCATACCTTCTCCAGACATTACCGCTTGACTGTGGCTGCTCGGGCGGAGGCCCGGTTTGGAGCTTCAGTGTTGCGGTCAGGGATTTCTATGTCCCGCCCTGGGTGAGTACTGCTTCGGTACATCCCATCAGTCTATGGATTGATCGGCATGATGATATGGAAGGTAAAATTATGTATCATACCTGATAATTTTCTTTCCATTAATCTTAGCCGATCAATCCATAGCCCCTCCCAGATATCTGTACTGTTTATATTCTGGTTGCATTTCAGGTTCAAGTTTAGTCTTCAGTTCCTGTTCAGGAGGACTTCAAGATTTTCAATTGGATTCTTCAGGAGTTGAGACGATTTTGTGTTACAGTAAGCTGCTGCATTCCTCTCCCCTCCATTTTACGGGGCTGGATTGAGACCTAAATTCTGCTGGCGCTCCCTCCCGCTTTGTGCGGCTGTAGGGCAGCTTTGTACCCCTCCCGCTTCGGCGGTGTTAGGGTCAGTCAGCTCCTCCCACGGTTGCGGTTGCAGGATAAGCCAGATCCCCCCGCATCGGCGGGTGTGGTGTCCCTCCCCCGCTCTGCGGGGATGAGCTGGACGGATTCCCCTCCCCCACTTGTGTGGGGATGAGCTGGGTTGATTCCCCTCCCCTGTTTCAGCGGTGGTGAGCTGGGCAGAGTGTCCCTTTGTGGGTGTAATTCTCTAAGTGCTGAGTCCTGCGGATGGAGCTTTGATATCGTCATACTGAGGAGTTTCCGGCAGCACATGACCACATATAGGGAGGCAAAAGGATTGCTCTCTATCTCCACCTGCTGGTAGATGGACACAACCCACCAGTCTATGGATTGATCGGCTATGATTAATGGAAAGAAAATTATCAGGTATGATACATAATTTTACCATCTGTATGTATAAACCACAGCATCACCCATACCATGCCCCCAACACACCTCTTCTACACACATGGAAATATGAATATGGCTGGTGTATCCATGTGTAAATCACCATCTTTCTAAAATCACAGTTTCCACAGACACAGTATACATGTATAAATAATGCAAGATATTCTAAGTGAAAATCACAAATAAGCCTTCAAAAATGAACTCTCAAAGACACGGTTGTTTATGCAAAGTTTAACCTGTTGTGATTTACTGATTTATATTGTGGCTATTTATTTGTAACTAGTAAAAAAGGCCCGTTTCTGACACAAATGAAATGGGCGCTAGCAAGGTTTTCCTCATTGAGCAGTTGCCTGTGAGGTGTGATGCCCCCCCTCCCGGCACCATCCCACCCACGGCGATGCATCCGGCCGCAGCCATCCGACCCACCGTGCCCATTGCACCCACCTTCGCATTGGTTTGGCGGCGGGGGACCCGGAACCCCGCCACCACAAGTCCTGTGTGCTGACTACGGCGTCATCGTCGGCGTTGGTAGCTGTGCAGGGCGAAGTTCTGTGCGTCTGACGTCATGCACGTGCAGGACGTCAGACGCACAGAAGCCCTGCCTCCACAGGCTAGGAACGCCGAAGATGACGCCGTAGTGAGCAGACAGGGCTTGTGCTGGCGGGGTTTTGGGTCCCCCGCCGGCAAAGCAACGCGAAGGTGGGTGTCTCAGGAGGGGGTTGTTGCGGGGGGGGTGCTGGAGGTCCTTGTGTTCAGCTGCAGCTTTGGGGGGGGGGGGGGGTCAACCGTTTGTTTAGTTGATTTTTTTTTCCTGCCCTCAACATCATGACATTTGACACGAGGGCGGGGCACGGGTCTGTGTGGTGGCTTCACCACCATGAATCCACGAACCGTTCTGGGAGACTGACTGACTTCAGTGACGTCAGTGTCCTCAGAACGTTGAGGTTGCTTTTTATTATAGTAGATGTTTGTAATGTGAAATCTGAGGTTGGATTTTAATGATTATATTTGAAATTTACTTGGAGATTTTATTTGATTTTAAAGCAATTAAACAAACTAAGGTGTAAGATCTATTTTCAATAATTTTATTCCTCGTCATGCATTAGTAAAACTTTTTTTGGTGGGGGGGGGGAATACAGAGTGGTGAGGCGGAACGGCAATACAGTGGAACCATTGACTGCTTCATGAAGATCTTCCAACAAGAGGGATTAAATGCTTTCTTCCGTGGAGCCTTTTCCAATGTCCTTCGTGGAACCGGAGGTGCTCTAGTGCTAGTTTTCTACGACAAGATACAGGAGTTGCTCGACCTTGGTCTTCCAAGTGGCTCAGGCTCTGATTGAGAAAGTGACTTAGCAGTCAGACTGTACAAACAAATTATACAGGTTTTTTTCTCTTTTTGATATTTTATTATGGTCAGTGTTCTAGTTAAATTAAAGTGCTAGCCAAAATCTAATGTTTTAGTAATTGAAATACTGCAAATCATTATATTGTACTTACAGATAACACTACAAAAAGTACTAAAAATGTTTTCTGCCATGTAATACCCATAATAGTGCTTCTTTAGTCATACATAACTTGCATTTCATGTGATGAAACAATAAACAAGTACAACAAAGAAATGGATTATCTTTTGAAACTGCTATATCATTTTAATACAATTTCCATAACAATCCATGGGGGCCATTACTAAAGAATGTTAAAAGTGTGTGTTATTGCGGTTTGTTTAAGGGCATATTTGTTAACTTATGTTAACCTGCTTTACACATTAGCCTGTGTTAGACATGTAACATGTTATTTTCTGCAGACCTTTATTATATTTAATGGAGCCTGTTCACTAATAACATTTTTAATTGTGGTAATGCTCACTTTAGGTTACTATACATTGGTACATGAACCCCATAATTCTATCAGATAACCTAAATTTAAGCATCAAATTTATAAAATACTGTCATCTGTGCATGTGGAGGAGTGGCCTAGTGGCTAGGGTGGTGGACTGGGGAACTGAGTTTGATTCCCACTTCAGGCACAGGCAGCTCCTTGTGACTCTGGGCAAGTCACTTAACCCTCCATTGCACCAGGTACAAATAAGAACCTGTATACAATATGTAAGCCGCATTGAGCCTGCCATGAGTGGGAAAGCGTGGGGTACAAATGTAACAAAAAAAAAATGTAAGTGCACACTTAACACATGCATAGGCCCTGAGGGGGCAATTCTCTAAAGGGCCCTAAAAATTGAGTGCCCAAAATCTGTGTGCTAAGATAGTATTCTATAAAAACATCTGGACACCCAAATTCCATTATAGAACAGAGCCTAAATTAACATTTAGGCACCTAACGTTAGGTGCCAACACTTACACCATGTAAAAGGCAGGTGTAAAAGTTTGTGCCTAAATGCTGGCACCTAGGTGCGCAGTTTACAGTATTCTATAAGTTTGGTGCCCAAGTATATGATCTGCCCCCTTTCCAGTTAGACACTAAAGCACTTAGGGGTCCTTTTATAAAGGTGCATAGGCACATGCATCCAACGCACGTCAGATTGGCACTACTGCCCAGCTTCCGTGTGCCCTGTTTTTGACACGCGGTAGAATATATTTTCTACCGCCTGGCGCTTACCTGGCGGTAATCAGCAGTTGACGCATGCGGGTCACTTACCGCCTGGTTAGTGCGTGAGACCTTACCGCTAAATCAATGGGTGGCAGTAAGGTCTCAAGCACTGGTTTTAATTTTGCCACATATCCATTTTCCAGCACAAAAAGGAAAATTCTTTTTTCCAGGCACGCTGAGAAAATGGACCTGCGCACATCCAAAACACGCACCTACACCAATGCAGGCCACTTTTAGGTGCGCCTTAGTAAAAGGACCTTTTAGGCAGCAACTTATAGAATAGAACTTAAGTGTAATTAGTCATCTAACTGCCATTTACCTCCATTTGGGCACCTAACTTCCATTCATATGCCTAAAGTTAGGCACCCAATTTGTGGAGCACAATATATATTTAGGGGTTAATTTACAGAATAGTGTAATTTAAGTATGTACAGTGGTGGAAATAAGTATTTGATCCCTTGCTGATTTTGTAAGTTTGCCCACTGACAAAGACATGAGCAGCCCATAATTGAAGGGTAGGTTATTGGTAACAGTGAGAGATAGCACATCACAAATTAAATCCGGAAAATCACATTGTGGAAAGTATATGAATTTATTTGCATTCTGCAGAGGGAAATAAGTATTTAATCCCTCTGGCAAACAAGACCTAATACTTGGTGGCAAAACCCTTGTTGGCAAGCACAGCGGTCAGACGTCTTCTGTAGTTGATGATGAGGTTTGCACACATGTCAGGAGGAATTTTGGTCCACTCCTCTTTGCAGATCATCTCTAAATCATTAAGAGTTCTGGGCTGTCGCTTGGCAACTCGCAGCTTCAGCTCCCTCCATAAGTTTTCAATGGGATTAAGGTCTGGTGACTGGCTAGGCCACTCCATGACCCTAATGTGCTTCTTCCTGAGCCACTCCTTTGTTGCCTTGGCTGTATGTTTTGGGTCATTGTCGTGCTGGAAGACCCAGCCACGACCCATTTTTAAGGCCCTGGCGGAGGGAAGGAGGTTGTCACTCAGAATTGTACGGTACATGGCCCCATCCATTCTCCCATTGATGCGGTGAAGTAGTCCTGTGCCCTTAGCAGAGAAACACCCCCAAAACATAACATTTCCACCTCCATGCTTGACAGTGGGGACGGTGTTCTTTGGGTCATAGGCAGCATTTCTCTTCCTCCAAACACGGCGAGTTGAGTTCATGCCAAAGAGCTCAATTTTTGTCTCATCTGACCACAGCACCTTCTCCCAATCACTCTCGGCATCATCCAGGTGTTCACTGGCAAACTTCAGACGGGCCGTCACATGTGCCTTCCGGAGCAGGGGGACCTTGCGGGCACTGCAGGATTGCAATCTGTTATGTCGTAATGTGTTACCAATGGTTTTCGTGGGGACAGTGGTCCCAGCTGCCTTGAGATCATTGACAAGTTCCCCCCTTGTAGTTGTAGGCTGATTTCTAACCTTCCTCATGATCAAGGATACCCCACGAGGTGAGATTTTGCGTGGAGCCCCAGATCTTTGTCGATTGACAGTCATTTTGTACTTCTTCCATTTTCTTACTATGGCACCAACAGTTGTCTCCTTCTCGCCCAGCGTCTTACTGATGGTTTTGTAGCCCATTCCAGCCTTGTGCAGGTGTATGATCTTGTCCCTGACATCCTTAGACAGCTCCTTGCTCTTGGCCATTTTGTAGAGGTTAGAGTCTGACTGATTCACTGAGTCTGTGGACAGGTGTCTTTCATACAGGTGACCATTGCCGACAGCTGTCTGTCATGCAGGTAACGAGTTGATTTGGAGCATCTACCTGGTCTGTAGGGGCCAGATCTCTTACTGGTTGGTGGGGGATCAAATACTTATTTCCCTCTCCAGAATGCAAATAAATTCATATACTTTCCACAATGTGATTTTCCGGATTTAATTTGTGATGTGCTATCTCTCACTGTTACCAATAACCTACCCTTCAATTATGGGCTGCTCATGTCTTTGTCAGTGGGCAAACTTACAAAATCAGCAAGGGATCAAATACTTATTTCCACCACTGTAAATATCATATATAGGTGCTAACATTCACACCATACATAGACCTAGTGTAAGTGGACTGACCTAAATGTAGACACGTTAATACCAACTTCCATATCATCATGCCGATCAATCCATAGACTGGTTTCAAAGCCTGAATCGCCTTTTTTGGACGTCAATTTGGAGTCCGGGCAGTGTCCCGGTTCTTCCTCCGGTGCGGCGGTTTTTCCCGCCATAAGCGTCCATCCCCCGCTGCTCGCCCCCTCCGTTTTGGCCGGCCACTCTGCTCGGATGGCTTCTTCTTGGGCCGCCCTCGAGGTGGGAGACGTTAATGCTATGGTCGCCCTTGATTCGGGCGACGGCAAGAAAGCAGCAAAAGTTAAGCGCCGTTTTTCCCGCGCGGCTCCTCGGAGTTTCGCGCCGGAGGCCATTTTGGATGCGCAGCATGTTTCTCCCCCGTTCTTGCGAGCGCCGGTTGAGGGTGCGTCTAGGGCCGTGGCCCAGGCTGCAGAAGTGCACAGTCTGGGGGGTTTCTCCCCTGAGTTCATTTTGCTGCTGCATCAGGCTTTTCTTATGCAAAACGCTGCCCCTGCTCCCCTGTCTGATACAGGGGTTGAGGCCTCCGGAAGCAAACGCCCTCGGGTGGATTCCCAGGCCCTAGAGGACTCTGTCTCCTCTGATGTAGATGAGGACAGCGTATCTGAGTTCTCCCAACGGTCCTTTGGGGATTCCTTGGAGGAGACGGATTCCCGCTCGGATGGAGCGGATGACCCCTCTGCAGCGCGGATCTTTCGCTCAGAGGATTTGCCCAACCTGTTAGTGCAGGCCATGAGCATTTTGAAGATTTCCTCTCCGGAGGACGTCTCTCCCTCAGCCTCTGCTGGCTTTGCCATTATGCTGGGGACGAAGCGCCCGCCTAGAACCTTCCACGTGCATGAAGCCATGCACACCTTGATTTCGGCTCAATGGGATTTCCCAGAAGCGAGCCTTAAAGTGGCTAGGGCTATGTCCCGCCTCTATCCTCTGCCTGAAGGTGAACGGGAGGCCTTTCTTTGGCCTACCGTGGATTCTTTAATCACTGCGGTGACTAAGAAAATGGCGTTGCCGGTGGAAGGTGGCACGGCCCTAAAGGACGCCCAAGACAGAAGATTGGAGGCGGCTTTAAAGTCGTCCTTCGAGGCGGCTGCTTTAAGTTTGCAGGCCTCAGTTTGCGGCTCCTATGTGGCCAGGGCGTGCCTGACGATGGTGCAGCGGGCTTCCCCCTCAGATCCTTCCTTGAGGGCTGATTGGCCGGCCCTGGAATCGGGCTTGGCCTATTTGGCAGACTTGCTGTATGATGTCTTGAGAGCCTCGGCTAAAGATATGGCTCAGACAGTCTCTGCACGGCGCTGGCTTTGGCTGAAGCATTGGTCTTCTGACCACGCCTCTAAGTCTCGCCTGGCTAAGTTGCCTTTTAAAGGCAAGCTGCTCTTTGGGGTTGAGCTGGACAAGATTGTGACCGATCTCGGCACGTCTAAGGGCAAGAGGTTACCGGAGGTCAGGGCTCGGGCCAGTGGTGCCCGCCCCGGTTCCTCCAAAGGAAGGTTTCAGGAAGCCCATCGGTATCGCCCGGGACACTGACCGGACTCCAAATTGACGCCCAAAAAAGGCAATTCAGGCTTTGAAACCAGTCTATGGATTGATCGGCTATGATTAATGGAAAGAAAATTATCAGGTATGATACATAATTTTACCTTATGCTAGTATTCTAGAATGGAAATTACACGCGTAAGTACCATTATAGATTCTTTGTCATCAGTAGTATATGAATCCAGAAACTGATGGGTTATGTCTGTCTACCAGCAGGTGGAGATAGCACAACTTAACTCTTTCTTATAGGATGGTGAGGCTTCTGTTCAGTTAGTGTATCTCTAGCAGGCTGTAGATGGTCTCCTAGAGGCTTCTGGTTTCTGCTGCTTTGGCCTTCAGCCAGCCCCTGGGTCTTCCCTGTGCTGCATCTTGCCTTCTCTGATACAATTTCTTGTGGGTAGAACATATCAGAGGGATGACCCAGGGACTGGCCAAAGGAAACCTATCATGCTGCTGCCACTGCCGGCCAACATAAACTTTACAGGACTGCAGGGGAGTGAGAAAAGTGAGGTAACAGTTCTGGACTTACGAGGAGGGGGAGGGAGAATCAGAAGTGATGCAATGATGGTGGTGGGGGGGGGGGGGGGGCGCTGCCAAAGCAAGTTGGCTCAGCGTGCCACTGTCTCTCAAGCTGGGAGGGGAGGGGAGACTTTCCATGGTTTCTGTTCCTCCTGCCTTTCCTCACTTGCTGGAGGAAGGGAAAATTATTTTAAATGAGTTGGACGATGCTATAGCTGTCTGCATGATCCATAGAGAGGCGCTGAATTTCCTACCGATATATCGACCCTGAGGGACCCCTCTAGGATGCCTACATACCAAAGAAGACTCCTTTCAGAAGGCTGTCCTTCATCATTACCTTGTGGGTTAATACATATTACCAATGTTTGTGTGTGTGAAGGAATAACTATGTCCTAGTATGCACTCCATCCTAATAAGACAACTAAACATCTAGGTATTAAATGATAAGAAGAGAAGGTAGGTTTCAAAGATATAAGATTTTATTCTTACCCAGGCAATACAAGACAATCAGGACCATCAATCAAACTTCAGATCTGACCGGCAGCATATCTGGATGGCATCTGGAACTTCTCCAGCCACACCCAGATTTGCAGCCACTTTTATACCCTTCTGACTACATTAAAACCAATGGCTCTTCATTGACTTCAATGTTAAAAGTTGTTTATTCCAAACTCGCTTAACCGCAACCGAAAAACTCCCTCCACCTTTCGCTCAACTGTCATTCCCCCCCCCCCCCCCCCTTGCACCTGCTATGATATTTCAAGAAGACAACTTTTTTCTAACTTAGATGCAGAAGTAAGGGAATCCATTTTGTGACAGTTTCCATTGTGTTTTCAAATTCCTTGACCAAACTTTTCCTATTCTAGCTTTAGTCTGGCCCTTAGGCTAGGCCCTGCTTTTCCAGCAGACTTTGGCTGCATAAGCCAATTTATCTTTAGTTCGGCCTAGTTTCTAATAGACCAGATCCTTCAAACTTGGCCTCCCACCATTCCGGTGGGGGCCATTAGCTGATCTTAACAATATCAGCTGCAACCCACATAAATCTTGGCAGCAAACTCTTGGCCAGTGAACCCAGTATTCAATGCTCATGCCCAGACATGGCCTGTCATTGAATATATGGCGATAATTTAGTCAGGGACGGTCAGCGTTTAAAAACATGCTGACTACCCCTGGCTGAATATTGACCGACTAGTATCCAAGAATAAAGGATTCAATAAAATTAAAAAGTCGAGTCCAACAATGGTTTTCTCTCTTTTTTTGTGTGTGTTTATAAAAAAAAAATCAGGTTTCCATAAACAGGTTTTGAATAGAAAAAGAACAAAGAATATGGTTAGGCTAAACTTTTTATGTACAAACATAATTTCTGTGCTAAAACTAACATTTTTTTCCCATAAATCCTGATTTGGCTTGCACAGTTTTCAGAAGTGTATCCTTATGTTTTCTTCAGTGTGGTCCAGTTTTGAAAACAAATATTCTGTATCCAGTTGTCCATAATATTTCATTGTCTCTGTGTTCTCAGTTTGAAAAGATAGATGGAAACCACTCTAGAAGGGGACAAAAGATTTCCCTATGTAATGTCTTCTTGCATTAGAAAGCAGCTTTTCTTGTAACATAACGTAGAGGGGCATAATCGCCGCAAACAGCGGTCCCGAACCGTATTATCAAAAAAGATGGGTGGCCATCTTTCGTTTCGATAATACAGTTGGGGCCGGCCAAATGTCAGAGATGGCTGGCCTTGGTTTTCGCCGATAATGGAAACCGAGGCCGGCCATCTCAAACCCGGCCAAATCCAAGGCATTTGGTCGTGGGAGGGGCCAGCATTTGTAGTGCACTGGTCCCCATCACATGCCAGGACACCAACCGCGCACCCTAGAGTGCACTGCATTGGACTTCAAAAATTGCTCCCAAGTGCGTACCTCCCTTACCTTGGGTGCTGAGCCCCACCAAATCCCCCCCAAAACCCACACCTATACAATACTACCATAGCCCTAAGGGGTGAAGGGGGGCACCTACATGTGAGTACAGTGGGGTTTGGAGGGCTTCCATTTACCACCACAAGTGTAAGGTAGGGAGGGATGGGCCTGGGTCCACCTGCCTGAAGTGCACTGCACCCATTAAAAACTGCTCCAGGGATCTGCATACTACTGTCATGGAGCTGGGTATGACATTGCAGGCTGGCATAGAGGCTGGCAAAAAATGTGTTTTTTGGGTGGGAGGGGGGTTGGTGACCACTGGAGGAGTAAGGGGAGGTCATCCCTGATTCCCTCCGGTGGTCATCTGCTCAGTTGGGGCACTTTTTTGAGGCTTGGTCCTAAAAATAAATGGACCACGTGAAGGCGGCGAAGTGCTCGTCAGAGCCGGCCTTTTTTTCCATTATCAAGCACACCCCCGTCCCGCCTTCCATACCCTGCCGAAACGCCCCCTTGAAGTTTGGCCGCCCCTGCGACGGAAAGCAGTTGAAGCCGGCGAAAATCGGCTTTCAATTATACCGATTTCGCCGGCTTCAGGAGATGGGCGGCCATCTCCCGATTTGTGTCGGCGGCCTTCTCGTTCGAAAATAAGCTGGATAGTAACATAGTAGATGATGGCACATAAAGACCTGTAAGGTCCATCCAGTCTGTAAAGAGATATTATGAAATTGGAGTGTAGAAAATGCCAAGGAGTTCTTTGAGAAAGAGACAACTCCAGTTTGGGGTTTTTCTCTGTGAAGCTTTTGAGAATTAAGACCATTGTCAGAAACCAAGAATTTCCAGCTTTAGCGCCTTTTAGGATTTGCTACGCCAGGATTATCTAGCTTTCCCCTCAGTCTGTTTCCTTCATTGAAGTGAGCTGGAAGTTACAAAGAATCATCTTAACTTGTGCATTATGCTTTTGATTTGCAAAAAAAAGAACTAACCTTTGCACAACCAAAACAAACCACAAACAGCAAAGGTGACACAAAAGACCCAAGGCAAATGGTATGGTGCAATCATTTTTAAGTATCAATAACTCATGATAATAATAATAATAATGCCATTGACACCTTTGCTGTTTGGGGGGAGGAGTTAATACTTTTGATTAACTTTAGAGGAAGTTTAAACTGAATCATTCAATCTAATAAAACTAAACAAATTTAAAATACATATAAATCTCTGCTCATTTCTCATCTGTGAAATGAATTCCTAACGGCCCACGTATGTATCGGATGACATGTTCTGCTTAGAAAGTCAAGTCATATGGGTCATTGAGTTCGGCTGCAGGGTTTGGCTTGTGGATAGCTGGGGTTAAGTATGCAAGCTCACAGAGCTGAAGAGACTGGTAGGCATTCAGTCTGCCACATGGTTGCTGAAGTTCCACTTGCTTGTGCCTATAATGTTGAGTTCTAAAAAGGGGGAAAAAGGACAGTTCTTATTATGAAGCAATGATGAGTGTCTCTTCCCACAAAATGTTACTCACTTTCATTTTGGTTTTTGAATACCATTTTTAATTTTATTTGAAATACAGGTGCCTGATATCTGGGCCTGCTCCCTTCAAGCTGCTGCCATCACTAAACCAATAATCAAGCCTTCTCCAGCCCATTCCCACCTAATCCCAGACTCCTCTTGTAGCCTGAGTAAAACCTTATGATCTTTGACTGCTCCTTCCCCAATGCTGCTCCTGCTTAAAATGGAACTGGCCTCATGTTTGCCAGTACAATTTTAAGCAGCAGTTGCAGGAGTGATGGGATTGTTTTTGTCAGAAGAAGACTTTACTCAGGATAAGAGGTGGGTTCTGTGGGCAGGTGTAGGGCCTGTAGGGAAGGGACCTGTTAACTTACGTGGTGGCAAAAGCTTGGCAGAATAGGGGTAAGAGGTTTTCTTTCATTTTGAGCATTTTCATTTTTTTAAAGAAATGAAAATTAAGAAAAGAATTTAAAAAATTGTAATGGCTAGATTTGCTAAAGCGCATCATTTAGTGTGTATTATTAGTAAATAGATCCCATTGCATAACGTGGGACCTATGGTAAATAATGTGGATTAACATGGTAGCACACTTTAGTAATCCAGTTAGCCCTAAGTGCATGAAGCCAAGAAATTAAGCTGGTGATACCTAAGTCACACATCCATGAGATGGCTGATTTAGAATGTGGCATGCTTATGTTTGAAAGATCACAAAGTTGGACAACATATGATAACAGGTAGCAGCAATATGGTGATAATCTCTTTCTCCGAGGACAAGCAGGCTGCTTGTTCTCACTGATGGGTGACGTCCACGGCAGCCCCTCCAATCGGAATCTTCACTAGCAAAGTCCTTTGCTAGCCCTCGCGCGCACCGCGCATGCGCGGCCGTCTTCCCGCCCGAAACTGGCTCGAGCCGGCCAGTCTTCTTTTCTCCGCACTCGGTACGGTCGTGTTTTCGCCGTGTCGAGCCCCGGAAAGTCGACCTCGCGCGTCCTTTTTCGACGTGTTTTTTCTTCGGAAAATCCTTTAAAACTGTTCGGGAAGTGCTCCGGAAGCCCTCTCGGGTTTCGTTTTGCCCCTTCCCGTATTTTCAGATTTTGCCCCGGTAAGTTTTCTTTCGTCGTCGGGGTAGGCCTCTTTTCGGCCTCGGTCGAGATTTTTCTCCCTCAAAGTTTTGGTGCTCATTTTCGCCTTTTCGGATTTTGATTTCGCCGGCGTGATTTTTCCGCCCATGACATCGAAACCTTCCAGCGGCTTCAAGAAGTGCACCCAGTGCGCCCGGGTAATCTCGCTCACTGACAGGCACGCGTCGTGTCTTCAGTGTCTGGGGGCCGAGCACCGCCCTCAGGCCTGTAGTCTGTGTTCCCTTTTGCAAAGGCGGACTCAGGTAGCGAGATTGGCCCAGTGGAACGTTTTGTTCTCGGGCTCTTCGTCGGCATCGGCACCGGGGGTATCGAGTGCATCGACGTCTTCAGCGTCCAGAGCTTCATCCTCGGCCGCCAGTGCATCGAGTGCATCGGCCCTCTGCATCGGCGCCGAGACATCGGATAGCTGCATCGACGTCGGTGGTACCGGGACCTCGTCTGCTGATGTCGTCGGACGGTGGTGCATCGTCTGGAGTGCAGGTGAGGGCTGTCCATTCCCCTGCTGGTGGCGGTGAGCCTTCGGGTGGGTCTCCCCCTACCCTGAGGGCTCCTGCGGTACAGCCCCCCCGAGACCGACCTCCTTCGGCCTCGGCCCCGAGGAAGCGACGGCTGGATTCTACGTCCTCCTCGTCGGTACCGGGAAGCTCCGGTGACATGCTTCGTTCCAAGAAGTCGAAGAAGCATCGTCACCGGTCCCCTTCCCGTGTCGGTACCGAGAGCTCTGGGTCGCCGAGGGAGTCGGCACCCAGCAGGCATCGGCACCGAGAGGACCGCTCACCCTCTGTTCAGGAGGTGTCGATGCGCTCCACTCTGGACAGCCCGGAACAGCCTCCACGCCCGGAACAGGTTCTGA
The DNA here is from genome assembly GCF_901765095.1 of Microcaecilia unicolor. Taxonomy (NCBI): domain Eukaryota; kingdom Metazoa; phylum Chordata; class Amphibia; order Gymnophiona; family Siphonopidae; genus Microcaecilia; species Microcaecilia unicolor. The sequence goes on along the minus strand of NC_044032.1, from coordinate 645,049,640 downwards.
CATCGACGCCTGCATCGACACCCATGCCTTTCTCTGCAGCCGCTCTGAACGAGAGCCTCCGGGCCGTTCTCCCAGAGATCCTGGGAGAGCTGTTGCGCCCTACCCCTCCGGTACCGGCGGTGCTTGCGCCACCGGTACCGTCGAGCGTGGCGCCGGCTGGCCCATCGCCCGAGGTGAGGTCCCCGGCGTCGGTACCGCGTGCGGTGCCGACTGCCGTCGCCTCCCAGGAGGGCTCCCCGACTACGTCGGCGGAGGGAGCTTCGCCGATGCGGGCGAGGGAGTCTACCTCTCGACGCCCCCATCGTGGACGTGGCTCCACGGAGTCGAGTCGGGCACGGTTGCAGACACAGGTCCGTGAACTTGTGTCTGACACCGAGGGTGAGGCCTCGTGGGAAGAGGAAGAAGACCCCAGATATTTCTCTGACGAGGAGTCTGAGGGTCTTCCTTCCGATCCCACTCCCTCTCCTGAAAGACAGCTTTCTCCTCCTGAGAGTCTGTCTTTCGCTTCCTTTGTCCGGGAGATGTCTACGGCCATCCCCTTCCCGGTGGTTGTGGAGGACGAGCCCAGGGCTGAAATGTTTGAGCTCCTGGACTATCCTTCTCCACCTAAGGAAGCGTCCACTGTTCCCTTGCACCATGTCCTAAAAAAGACATTGCTTGCGAACTGGACAAAACCTTTAACTAATCCCCACATCCCCAAGAAGATCGAGTCCCAGTACCGGATCCATGAGGACCCAGATCTGATGCGCACCCAGTTGCCTCATGATTCTGGAGTTGTGGATCTGGCCCTAAAGAAGGCTAAGAGTTCTAGGGAGCATGCTTCGGCGCCCCCGGGCAAGGACTCTAGAACCTTAGACTCCTTTGGGAGGAAGGCCTACCATTCTTCTATGCTCGTGGCCAAAATTCAGTCTTGCCAGCTCTACACGAGCATACACATGCGGAACAATGTGCGGCAGTTGGCGGGCTTGGTTGATGCGCTCCCCCCGGAGCAAGCCAAGCCTTTTCAGGAGGTGGTCAGGCAGCTGAAGGCGTGCAGAAAATTCCTGGCCAGAGGGGTGTATGACACCTTCGATGTTGCGTCCAGGGCCGCTGCTCAAGGTGTGGTGATGCGCAGGCTCTCATGGCTGCGTGCCTCCGACCTGGAGAATAGAATCCAGCAGCGGATTGCGGACTCGCCTTGCCGTGCGGATAACATTTTTGGAAAGAAAGTCGAACAGGTGGTAGAGCAGCTCCACCAGCGGGACACCGCATTCGACAAGTTCTCCCGCCGGCAGCCTTCAGCCTCTACCTCTACAGGTAGAAGATTTTTTGGGGAAAGGAAGACTGTTCCCTACTCTTCTGGCAAGCGTAGGTACAATCCTCCTTCTCGACAGCCTGCGGCCCAGGCTAAGCCCCAGCGCGCTCGCTCTCGTCAGCAGCGTGCGACTCAGCAAGGCCCCTCGGCTCCCCAGCAAAAGCAAGGGGCGAGCTTTTGACTGGCTCCAGCAGAGCATAGCCGACATCCAAGTGTCAGTGCCGGGCGACCTGCCAGTCGGAGGGAGGTTGAAAGCTTTTCACCAAAGGTGGCCTCTCATAACCTCCGATCAGTGGGTTCTCCAAATAGTCCGGCAAGGATACACCCTCAATTTGGCCTCAAAACCTCCAAATTGTCCACCGGGAGCTCAGTCTTACAGCTTCCAGCACAAGCAGGTACTTGCAGAGGAACTCTCCGCCCTTCTCAGCGCCAATGCGGTCGAGCCCGTGCCATCCGGGCAAGAAGGGCTGGGATTCTATTCCAGGTACTTCCTTGTGGAAAAGAAAACAGGGGGGATGCGTCCCATCCTAGACCTAAGGGCCCTGAACAAATATCTGGTCAAAGAAAAGTTCAGGATGCTTTCCCTGGGCACCCTACTTCCCATGATTCAGGAAAACGATTGGCTATGCTCTCTGGACTTGAAGGATGCCTACACACACATCCCGATACTGCCAGCTCACAGACAGTATCTGCGATTTCAGCTGGGCACACGTCACTTCCAGTACTGTGTGCTACCCTTTGGGCTCGCCTCTGCGCCCAGGGTGTTCACAAAGTGCTTGGCTGTAGTCGCAGCGGCACTTCGCAGGCTGGGGGTGCACGTGTTCCCATATCTCGACGATTGGCTGGTGAAGAACACGTCCGAGGCAGGAGCCCTGCAGTCCATGCAGATGACTATTCGCCTCCTGGAGCTACTGGGGTTTGTGATAAATTATCCAAAGTCCCATCTTCTCCCAGTGCAGAGACTCGAGTTCATAGGAGCTCTGCTGGATTCTCGGACGGCTCGCGCCTATCTCCCAGAGGCGAGAGCCAACAACTTGTTGTCCCTCGTCTCGCGGGTGCGAGCGTCCCAGCAGATCACAGCTCGGCAGATGTTGAGATTGCTGGGCCACATGGCCTCCACAGTTCATGTGACTCCCATGGCCCGCCTTCACATGAGATCTGCTCAATGGACCCTAGCTTCCCAGTGGTTTCAGGCTGCTGGGGATCTAGAAGACGTGATCCACCTGTCCACGAGTTTTCTCGAATCCCTGTATTGGTGGACGATTTGGTCCAATTTGACTCTGGGACGTCCTTTCCAAATTCCTCAGCCACAAAAAGTGCTGACCACGGATGCGTCTCTCCTGGGATGGGGAGCTCATGTCGATGGGCTTCACACCCAAGGAAGCTGGTCCCTCCAGGAACGCGATCTACAGATCAATCTTCTGGAGTTGCGAGTGATCTGGAACGCTCTGAAGGCTTTCAGAGATCGGCTGTCCCACCAAATTATCCAAATTCAGACAGACAACCAGGTTGCCATGTACTACGTCAACAAGCAGGGGGGCACCGGATCTCGCCCCCTGTGTCAGGAAGCCGTCAGCATGTGGCTCTGGGCTCGCCGTCACGGCATGGTGCTCCAAGCCACATATCTGGCAGGCGTAAACAACAGTCTGGCCGACAGACTGAGCAGGATTATGCAACCTCACGAGTGGTCGCTCAACTCCCGAGTGGTGCGCCAGATCTTCCAAGCATGGGGCACCCCCTTGGTGGATCTCTTCGCATCTCGAGCCAACCACAAAGTCCCTCAGTTCTGTTCCAGGCTTCAGGCCCACGGCAGACTGGCATCGGATGCCTTCCTCCTGGATTGGGGGGAGGGCCTGCTGTATGCTTATCCTCCCATTCCTCTGGTGGGGAAGACTTTGTTGAAACTCAAGCAAGACCGAGGCACCATGATTCTGATTGCTCCTTTTTGGCCGCGTCAGATCTGGTTCCCTCTTCTTCTGGAGTTATCCTCCGAAGAACCGTGGAGATTGGAGTGTTTTCCGACCCTCATCACGCAGGACGAAGGGGCTCTTCTGCATCCCAGCCTCCGGTCCCTGGCTCTCACGGCCTGGATGTTGAGAGCGTAGACTTTGCCTCTTTGGGTCTGTCAGAGGGTGTCTCCCGCATCTTGCTTGCTTCCAGGAAAGATTCCACTAAGAGGAGTTACTTCTTTCTGTGGAGGAGGTTTGCCGTCTGGTGTGACAGCAAGGCCCTAGATCCTCGCTCTTGTCCTACACAGACCCTGCTTGAATACCTTCTGCACTTGTCTGAGTCTGGTCTCAAGACCAACTCTGTAAGGGTTCACCTTAGTGCAATCAGTGCATACCATTACCGTGTGGAAGGTAAGCCGATCTCGGGACAGCCTTTAGTTGTTCGCTTCATGAGAGGTTTGCTTTTGTCAAAGCCCCCTGTCAAGCCTCCTACAGTGTCATGGGATCTCAATGTCGTTCTCACCCAGCTGATGAAACCTCCTTTTGAGCCACTGAACTCCTGCCATCTGAAGTACTTGACCTGGAAGGTCATTTTCTTGGTGGCAGTTACTTCAGCTCGTAGAGTCAGTGAGCTTCAGGCCCTGGTAGCCCAGGCCCCTTTCACCAAATTTCATCATAACAGAGTAGTCCTCCGCACTCACCCTAAGTTCTTGCCAAAGGTCGTGTCGGAGTTCCATCTGAACCAGTCAATTGTCTTGCCAACATTCTTTCCCCGTCCTCATTCCTGCCCTGCTGAACGTCAGCTGCACACATTGGACTGCAAGAGAGCATTGGCCTTCTACCTGGAGCGGACACAGCCCAACAGACAGTCCGCCCAATTGTTTGTTTCTTTTGATCCCAACAGGAGGGGAGTGGCTGTGGGGAAACGCACCATATCCAATTGGCTAGCAGATTGCATTTCCTTCACTTACGCCCAGGCGGGGCTGGCTCTTGAGGGTCATGTCACGGCTCATAATGTCAGAGCCATGGCTGCGTCGGTAGCCCACTTGAAGTCAGCCTCTATTGAAGAAATTTGTAAAGCTGCGACGTGGTCATCTGTCCACACATTCACATCTCATTACTGCCTGCAGCAGGATACCCGACGCGACAGTCAGTTCGGGCAGTCAGTTCTTCAGAACCTGTTTGGGCTTTAGGATCCAACTCCACCCCCCGAGGGCCCTGTTTGTTCTGTTCCAGGCTGCACTCTCAGTTAGTTGGTAATTTTTTTTTAGGTCAATCTCAGTTATGTCCTCGCCGTTGCGAGGCCCAATTGACCATGGTTGTTGTTTTGAGTGAGCCTGGGGGCTAGGGATACTCCATCAGTGAGAACAAGCAGCCTGCTTGTCCTCGGAGAAAGCGAATGCTACATACCTGTAGAAGGTATTCTCCGAGGACAGCAGGCTGATTGTTCTCACAAACCCGCCCACCTCCCCTTTGGAGTTGTGTCTTCCCTTGTCTTTGTCTTGCTACATATGAGACTGGCCGGCTCGAGCCGGTTTCGGGCGGGAAGACAGCCGCGCGGGCGCGCGAGGGCTAGCAAAGGACTTTGCTAGTGAAGATTCCGATTGGAGGGGCTGCCATGGACGTCACCCATCAGTGAGAACAATCAGCCTGCTGTCCTCGGAGAATACCTTCTACAGGTATGTAGCATTCGCTTTCTCTGAGGACAAGCAGGACAGATGGGTGACATCATCTGATGGAACCCTGGCGCGGATGCTACCCACCATTCAAACAAAACCTTCCAGAAGCCTTTGGTAGGCCTGCACCATGCATGCACGAGTGCCTTCCCAAGTTGAGCAGGATCTGCAGTTTTCACTTTTCCACAGAGCTGTGAAGACATGGCTTCAATCACAGCAGCGAGTGATTTTTACCTTACAGTACCTCATAGCCTTCCTGTCCTTATTTGTGCGAGTAGCTTGGGATTTATTCCTTTCATCGTGTTTTTTCTTAGTTTTTTGGCCTTTATTGTGTTTCTTTTTCAGCAGCTCTCAGCTGTTTTAGGCCTGAGTTCCCAGCTAGTTTTATTTTAATTGTTTCTTTTTGTCATCATTGACTTGTTTAATTTTGCTGTGGCTATTTTTCCCATTTATTTATTTTTTACATTTGTATCCCACATTTTCCCACCTTTTTGCAGGCTCAATGTGGCTTACATAGTACCGTAAATGGCATTAGCCGATTCCGGTTTGAACAAATACAGGTATGAACAATACAAGGTGAAATTGTGGTAGAATGGGTTACATGTATGGTAAATACAATTGGAGGAACTTAGAGAGGGAGAGGAAGAGTTAGGATATGTCCATTACGGTCTTTGGTTACGTTGTGTTGCAGGTATCCAGGTTTTTTATGTTGGGTTGGTGAGGTATGCTTTTCTGAACAGGTCTGTCTTTAGTACTTTCCGGAAATTTGGGTGGTTGAGTGTAGTTTTTACTACTTTTGGTAGTGTGTTCCATAGTTGTGCGCTTAAGTAGGAAAAGCTGGATGCATAAGTGGATTTGTATTTGAGTCATTTGATGCTTGGGTAGTGGAGGTTTAGGTATGATCGTGCTGATTTTATGGTGTTTCTGGTTGGCAGGTTGATGAGGTCTGTCATGTACCCCGGTGCTTCACCATAGATAATTTTGTGAACTGTCGTGCAGATTTTGAAAGCGATACGTTCCTTAATTGGAAGCCAGTGCAGTTCTCAGAGTGGTTTTGTGCTGTCAAAACGCGTTTTTCCAAATATAAGCCTAGCTGCTGTGTTTTGGGTGGTCTGAAGTTTCTTTAAAATTTGTTCTTTGCATCCCGCATAGATTCCATTGCAGTAGTCTGCGTGGCTTAGTACCATTGACTGTATCAGGTTACGAAATATTTCCCCCGGGAAGAATGGTCTCATGCGTTTGAGTTTCCACATTGAGAGAAACATTTTCTGTATGGTGGATTTAGCTTGGGTCTCTAGCATAGGCGTAGTTTGACTGTTTCATTTGGGGGGGGGGCAAAGGATGAGCGGAGCATATTAGCATATTCATTTGCATATAAACATATGCAAATGAATATGCTAATATGGAGGAAGGAATTGAAATTTACAGGCAAAATATCACAGATGCACATTTCAAAAAGCTGACATATTTCAATTAATAAATTCTGAATAAAATACTTTTATCTACCTTTGTTGTCTGATCATTTAGTTTTTCTATTCGCTTTGGTCCCAGTGTCTTCTGTTTTATGCAGTGTCTTCTTTCCAGTAGGCTTCCCTCTGCTCCCCACCCCTCCCAGCCCCATCCATCTTCTGTTCCTTCCCTCTGCTCACCATCCCTCCGTCCCATCCATCTTCTGCTCCTTCCCTCTGCTGTGCCTGACCTCTCCCAATCCCATCCATCTCCTGGTCCATCCCTCTGCTCCCCACCCCTCCCAGTCCCATCCATCTCTTGCTCCTTCCCTCTGCTCCCAATGCTCCCAGTCCCATCCATCTGTTGCTCCTTCCCTCTGCTCCCCACCCCTCCCAGTCCCAACCATCTCTTGCTCCTTCCCTCTGCTCCCCACCCCTCCCAGTCCCATCCATCTTCCCTCTGCTCCCCACCCCTCCCAGTCCCATCCATCTTCCATCTGCTGCCCTCCCCCCCCCCCCCCCCCCCGTGAGGTCCAAGATCATGACTCCGTCTACCCCCTCTCTTCCTCCCTCCGGCGCAGGCAGCAGTCTTTGCCAGCATTCCTGGCAGCGGCAGCGATGTACACGCTGCCTTCGGTCTGCCCCGGAAGCCTTCTCTTCAAGTTCCTGTTCCCACCTATGCGGGAACAGGAACTTGAAGAGTAGGCTTTGGGGCAGAGCCTAAGGCAGCGTGTACAACGCTACCGCTGCCAGGAACGCTGGCAAAGACTGCTGCCTGCACCGGAGGGAGGGAGGGAGGAAGAGAGGGGTGTAGACGGACACGCTCCTCTCCGTCCGCTTGGCTTCCCTGCCCTCTCTGTCTGCGTCCCACCCGAAAGGAAATGATGTCAGAGGAAGGCAGGATGCAGACAGAGAGGGCAGGGAAGCCAAGCGGACGGAGAGGAGTAGTGCGTGCCTGCCTGCTTGTTTTTTGTTTGTTTTTTTAACTATTGGCGCGGCGGCGCCTCATTGTCGTTTGGGGGGGCATTGCCCCCCTCGCCCCCCCAGTCTACGCCCATGGTCTCTAGTGAGAAGTTTCGGTTGATTGTTAACTCCAAGGATTTTCAGGCTGTCTGATATAGGGAGGGTGTATTCTGGGGTGTTAATGTTTGTGGGTTTGTATGTGTTGTATTGGGATGAGATGATGAGACAGTGTGTTTTTTCTGTGTTGAGTTTAGTTGGAATGCATTTGCCCATGAGTTCATGATGTCTAGGCTGAGCTTGATTTCATTGGTGATTTCTGTCAGATCATGTTTGTAAGGGATGTATAATGTAACATCATCAGTGTAGATAAATGGGTTAAGGCCTTGGCTAGTGGGACCATCATGAGGTTGAAAAGGATCGGTGATAGTGGTGATCCTTGCGGTACTCCACAATCTGGTTTCCAGGGTGACAATTTGTTTGTGCTTGATTTCACTTGGTATGTTCTGGTGGTTAAAAAACCCTTGATCCAATTGAGAGTGTTACCACGGATTTCGAAGTAATCTAAGAGTCTTAGTAGTTTGTTATGGTTAACCATGTCGAATGCACTGGACATGTAAAATTGGAGGAGGAGAATGCTTTTGCCTATGGCTATCTCCTGCTTGAATTTAGTTTGGAGAGTAAGTAGTACTATTTCAATGCTGTGTAGGGGTCAAAATCCTGATTGTGGCTCGTGTAGGTGCCCAGAAACCTTCCCATGGGTTTAAGCAGTACACAGACTGCAATAGGACCATGTCTGTGACTGACCCACATGACATGTGCATAAAGTGTCTGGGCCCTCACCATAAGTTCTCTAATTGTTTTCTTTGTGCTCAAATGCAGAAGAGGACTCAAAGATCCAGAGAGGCTGTGCATGAAAGACTTCAGCACTCATAAGTCTGATTCCTTGACATCAGCATTGAAGGCTTCTGGAGCAACACTAGACACTGGAGATGTATGAGCATTGAGGAGGTCTCCCAGCCTCAGCATGAAGCACCGGTAGCTCTCATCCGGATCAAGCATCCTTGGATGCGTGGATTCCGCTTCATCTTTGTTGGCACTGAGCCAAGGTGAAGAACCATCAGCATGATGCTGGGAGCTCCAGGGCACTGATGTTGGCACCAACTGAGGTGGTGTTCCTTTCTAGCCCATCAGGAGAGGAATTTGGGAGAGGCCCTGCACCCTGGCACTCTCGCCCAGAGAGCCAGGGTTCTATAAATAGTCCATGTGGGTTACACCCTCAATTGGCATCAACCTCTTCCAACTTGTCCACCAAGGGCATCACGCTTCAGCTCTCAGTACCGGGAAGTGCTCTCAGAACTCCCCTCCCTTCTAAAGAACCACACGGTTGAACCTGTTTCACTAGGGAAGAAGAGATTCTATTCCAAGTAGCTCCTCATGCCCCCCAAAATGGGGGATTTTGGCCCATTCTATACCTAAGGGCCCTGAACATATCTGGTCAAAGAAAAGTTCAGGATGATTTCCCTGGGTACCCTTCTTCCCATGATTCAGAAAAACAATTGACTATGTTCTGTGGACTTAAAAGGTGCTTTACCCACATTCAGATATATCCAAGTCACAGGAAATATCTCCAATTTTGAGTGGGGAGATACCACTATCAGTATTACATTCTGCTATTTGGCCTCGCATCCATTCCCAGAGTGTTCACAAACTGCCTAGCCATAATCACATCATCACTGTGCAGACAGAGTTCATGTGTTTCTCTACCTGAATGATTGGCTGGTCAAGAGCACATCAAAGGAAGGTGCTCAAGTATCCAGGCAGAGGCCTATTTGGGTGTTGGAACTACTAGGGTTCATCATCAAAGTCCCAACTATCCCCAGTGCAACAGTTGGAGTACACTGAAGCCCTGCTAGACATGGCACAAGCTCGAGCCTACCTGCCTCAGGTACAGGCAGATTGTTTCATTGCCATCGCCACTCAGGTTCAATGCAGCCAGCAGTTCACAGCTCAGCAGATGTTGAGGTTCATGGGCCACATAGCCTCTACAGTGCACGTCACTCCCATGGCTTGCCTCCATTGGGAGGGTGCCCAATGCAGCTTGCTTCCCAGTGGTGTCAAGCCATAGGAAACCTTGTGGATGTCATCACCTGTAGACTGAACACTACATTCAGCAGGACAATTGTGGGAAAATATCAGACGTATGTCTGATTATATGAGTTTCCGACGATCAGTAAAAACCTGGTTATTTTATAAATATTTTAAATAGGAATTTTATTCTAGTGCTGTTATAATTTTTAATTCAATGTTTTTAATATTATTTTTGTAATAATCTGTTCAATGTAAATGTTGTATATTTTTATGTAACCCACCTGGAACTGCTGGTTAAGCAGGTAATAAATATCATGGTTATAATTAGATTAGATCACCATTATGCCAGAGTTAGCCCAGTTGCCCATGATTCAACTTTCAATTTGATCCTGGTACTCCCATTCCAAATTCCTCACGGATGCATCCAGCCTCAGATAGGGAACCCATGTAGATGGACTTCACAGCCAGGGTCTCAGGTCCACTCAGGAAACCAAGGTTTTCAGAGATCGGCTGTTGAACAAAATTATAATTCAGACAATCAGGTTGCCATGTACTATGTCAAAAAGCAATAAGGTACGGGTTCCTACCCCTTGTGTCATGAGGTGCTCAGGATGAGGCAGTGGGCTACCAGCCACAACGTGGTGCTCCAAGCCATGTACCTGGCAGGGAAAGGCAACAGTCTGGCGGACAGACTGAGTACGCACTAGTGGTCTCTCAATATGGGCACTGCACGTAAGGTCTTCTAAAAGTGGGGCACCCCTTTGTGGATCTTTTTGCCACTCATTTCAATAACAAGGTCCCTTAGTTCTGCTTCAGTCTTATGTCTCATGGCAAGCTAGTGTCAGATGCTTTGCTCCTGGGTTGAAGGAAAAGGTCTTCTGCATGCATATATTCCCATCACTCTGATCAGGAAAACTCTCCTGAAACTCAAGCAGGACCGGGGAACCATGATCCTCATTGCTACTCATATGCTGAGGCAGATCTGGTTCCCTCTTCTTCTGGAATTGTCCTCCAAGGAACCATGGAGATTGGACTGTTTCCTGACCCTCATCACACAGAACAAGGGGTCTCTTCTGCATCCAGTCCCTGGCCTTCACGGCTTTGATGTTGAGAGCATAGAATTTGCTTCTCTTCGATTGCCTGAGGGTGTCTCCAGGATTCTGCTGGTTTCTAGGAAAGATTCCATTGAGAGGCGTTATTCCTTAAGTGGAGGAGTTTTGCTGTCTGGTGTGACAGCAAGGCTCTAGATCCTCTCTCTTGCCCTACACAAAACTTACTTGAATACTTTCTGCACCTCTATGAGTCTCGTCTAAAAATCAACTCTGTAAGGGTTCATCTTAGTGTGATTGGTGCTTACCATTACCATGTAGATGGTAATCCCATCTCTTACAGCCTCTAGCTGTTCAATGCATGAGAGATTTGTTGTTGACAAACCTCCAACAGTGCCATGGGACCTCAAAATTGTCCTCACCCAGCTGATGAAAGCTCCTTTTGAGCCTCTTGACTCCTGCCATCTGCAGGATCTGCCTGAAAGGTCTTATTTTTTTGTGGTGGTCACTTCAGCTCGCAGAGTTAGTGAGCTGTGGCTGCTGATCTGCCTTACATTAAGTTTCATCAACACAGAGCAGTTTTCTACACCCCCACCACCACCACCACCACCACCACCACCACCAAGTTCCTTCCTAAGGTTGTGTCGGAGTGCCATCTTAACCAGTCAATTGTCCTGCCAGCATTTTTCCCAAAATCTTCTGCCTATCCTGGTGAACGCACACTACATACCTTGGACTGCAAGTAAGCCTTAGCCTTTTATCTGGCACAGACTAAAGGCCATAGACATTCCACTCAACTTTTTGTTTCTTTTGACCCACACAGAATGGGGGCAGCCATCAGTAAACACACTTTATCCAACTGGTTGGCAGACTGCATCTCTTTCACTTTGCCCAGGCTAAGATGACTCTGGAGGGTCATGTCGCAGTTCACAATGTTAGAACCATGGCTGCGTCGGCAGCCCACTTGAGGTCAGCCTCCTTTGAAGAGATTTGCAAAGCTGCAACTTTGTCTTCAGTCCACACATTCACATCTCACTACTGCTTTGAGCAGAATACCCAATGCAATAGCCAGTTTGGTCAGTCAGTTCTGCAGAGTTTGTCTGGCATCTACAATCCAACTTCACCCTCCTAGGCCCATTCTTTTCTGTTCCAGGCTGTATCTTCACAATAGGACTGTTTTGTTGTTAGTGTATCAGTTCTTCCTGGCCTTGCCATTGCAAGTTCCTATTGTTTTTGATGAGACTGGTAACTAGGGATTCTCATCTGAGAATATTCTGTCCTGCTTGTCCTCGGAGAAAGAGAAATTACCTGTAGTAGTTGTTCTTTGGGGACACCTGGACAAGAATTCTCTCATACCCTCCCACCACCCCTTGGGGTTGCATTCCTTGTGCTTTTTTATCCAATTGCATGTCCCACGCAACTCAGGCAGGCGGGAAGGCACTCACACATGCGTAGTGCAGGCCTACCAAAGGCTTCTAGTTTTGCTGAGTAGCATCAGCACTGGGGCTTCGATGGATGACGTTACCCATCTGTAAGAATACCTATCCTTCTGTCCTTGGAGAACATCTGCTACAGGTGAGTAACTTTGCTTTATTAAAGATAAGTTCAGTCACTAAGGATCGTCAGAAACAGCCACATGTTGGCATACACCTGCATCAGGGGCATGCTTATTATCTAAGGAAAATGCTCAACAATGGGTTCAGTGATATTGAAGCTGTGACAGACAGATCAATAGCTTTAGCAGAAACAATGAGTTATATCCAGCTAATGAAACAAAGCCATTAATATGGGAAAATTGGAGCTGGATATCACTCTACTAAAGATGTTGGTCCTTCTGTCACAGCTTTAGTATCACTGAACCATTGTTGAATGTTTTCATAGATGATCTGTTATGCCCTTGATTTATTTGTTTGTTTGTTTGTTTGTTGCATTTGTATCCCACATTTTACCACCTCTTTGCAGGCTCAATGTGGTTTACAATAATCGACATGTATCAGAAAGTAGACACTTAGAGGGGCATAATCGAACGAAAACGTCTATCTCCATGGGCGTTTATCTCCAAGAACGGGTCCGTGAAGGGGCGGACCGAACCGTATTTTCGAAAAAAATAGACGTCCATGTTTTATTCGACAATTTGTGAGTTGGGCGTTTTTGTTTTTCAGCGATATGGAAAATGAAAGCGCCCAGCTCAAAAATGAATAAATCCAAGGCATTTGTTCGTGGGAGGGGCCAGGATTCGTAGTGCACTGGTCCCCCTCACATGCCAGGGCACCCTAGGGGGCACTTTTACAAAAACAAAAAAAAAAGGTAAAAGAGCTCCCAGGTGCATAGCACCCTTCCCTTGTGTGTTGAGCCCCCCAAATCACCCTCAAAACCCACTGCCCACAAGTCTACACCATTACTATAGCCCTAAGGGGTGAAGGGGGGCACCTACATGTGGGTACAGTGGGTTTGGGGGGGTTGGACGACTAAGCATTAAGCAGCACAATTGTAACAGGTAGGGGGGGATGGGCCTGGGTCCACCTGCCTGAAGTCCACTGCACCCCCTAACAACTGCTCCAGGGACCTGCATACTACTGCCAGGGAGGTGGGTATGACATTTGAGGGTGAAAATAAAAAGTTGTGAAACATCATTTTTTTGTGGTGGGAGGGGGTTAGTGACCACTGGGGGAGTCAGGGGAAGTCATCCCCGATTCCCTCTGGTGGTAATCTGGTCATTTAGGGCACTTTTTGGGGCCTTATTCGTGAAAAAACAGGGTCCAGGAAAAGTGCCCTAAATTCTAGCTACAAACGCATACTTTTTTTCCATTATCGGCGAAAGGCGCCCATCTCTGTTCGGGTGATAACCATGCCCCAGTCCTGCCTTCACCATGCCTCCGACACGCCCCCGTCAACTTTGTACGCTTCCACAATGGAGTGCAGTTGAAAACGTCCAAGTTTGGCTTTCGATTATACCGCGTTATTCATTTTTGTGAGATAAACGTCCATCTCCCGATTTAGGTCGGAAGTTGGGCGTTTTTCTCGTTCGATTATAAGCAGGTTAGTGATGCAGGCATATGCTGAAAAGTGGCCACGTCAGGTGATTCTTATAACTAGTCAGGGCCACCGAGAGGGGGGGGGCAAAATTCCCCTCCAAGGGGGGGCCAGGTGCCGGGGTCTCTCTCTCTTTCCTTCTCCTGACAGGACCCAAGTGATCACGTCCCGACAAAAACAGGAGAGAGAGAACACTGGCGCCGGGTCCCCCTCGGAGGCTGGGGAGGACTCGGAGCTTCCTCCAGCGCTGCTCTGCTAAGCAGCTGCTTGGAGCAGGCGGTCAGTTCTGGAGGAAGACATCTTCTGCTGGCGGCAGTGATGGGGGGGCAGCAGCGGACGACGATTGGGGGGGCGGCGGTAGCTGCCCTGCCCCGGGCCCGGTGGCGGCAGCCCTGCCCTAGGCCCGATTCAATCTCTTGGTGGCCCTGCATCTAGTGACTGGTGCTCCTGCTAAGAAGTTTCACACTTGTGCTAATTCAACATCTTAATGTCTCTGTTATGTGTCCAATATATGCACACATATTTCTCTATGTAATTAGTAACTTCTAATGATGATAAGAAAGACTGTGCTGGAGTTTCAGCTTTATATTTAAAAATGTTTAAATGTTTGCATTCGTATAATTATGACAAAAACAACAAATGCTCAGTATAGAATCTATACGGGCCCTGTAGTCAAAGAAAACAGGCCACATGCAGATGATGTGTGTGAAAGGAAGTACCTGAGTTCTTTCTTTGATTTCCTCCTTTCTATGAGCTCTTCTGCAATTTCAGCATCTTCTACAGAGCCTAAGTCATCCGTCACCACAGAGCCATCCTGCCGAAAAGAAACCAGGTCTGTATCTCTTCATCACGAGAGACCCTTGCATGGGCATTAACATTCATACAGAACAAAGGAAATAAGATGCACTAGAAACATACCGTAGTCTATAGGGGAAAGAGCGAAGTAATAGTCCAGTCAATTTTCAATGTGATTTAACGGGGCAAATCGCTTGTTCCTGTCTTACTTAACTGGGCAGTGCCACTGAGTATCAGCACTAGGTGCCACTGTACTGTCCGGTTGTGTTGGTGCAGTACAAGAGCGAAGCTTGGGCGGAGCCTGGGAAGAGCCAGTACTTGTATGGTTAGTGGCAATATTCGGACTGCTAACTGGTTAAAGTAAGCGACTAAAGTTAGCACAGCAAAAAGATCTGCGGAGCAAACTGGGCACTGTTCTGAGTACTGGCTGCTGCCCGGTTAACTTCTGGGTAACGGCATCCCCTCCCTCCCCTGTGATCCTCCCCTCCCTCCCACCCTGATGTCCTAAAGGTCCGACCCAAGCCCCCTTCCGACCCCAGTAAGCAAACACCCTCCCAGCCTACCCTGTACATTCCTGGTGGTCTCCTGGGTTAATATGGGCAGAAATGATGCTCACTCACTACTTCCTGTTGCGGCTCCTTTCACAAAATGGCTACAACAACTTCTAGCGGCATATCTATTTACTTAGGGGCCCTTTTACTAAGTCGCGCTAGGCTCTGCGCATGTGCAGCACATGCCCAAATGAGACTATCGCCAGGCCAGCTCGCCCTCCTGGCGGTAATTTCAGATTTGGTGCACGCACATAAGGCGTGGACGAATTATTTATTTCTTTCCTCTTATGCACGCCGTAATTGGTACTTGGCGCGTACCGACCCATCACTGCACGCATGTGAGACTTTACTGCTAGATCAATGTGTGGCATTAAGGGCTCAGGCCGCTTTTGGGCGCGCACTGGTTTCATTTTTACTGAAGGCCCTTTTTCCGTCCCATTAAAAAAGTGCCATTTTTGTAGAAGCAGTAGAGGAGTGTGGTAGCCGTGTTAGTCCACTCTTAAGGTTATCAATAGAAATCAAACAAAATAAAACATGGAAAAGAAAATAAGATGATACCTTTTTTATTGGACATAACTTAATACATTTCTTGATTAGCTTTCGAAGGTTGCCCTTCTTCCTCAGATCGGAAATAAGCAAATGTGCTAGCTGACAGTGTATATAAGTGTATATCAGCTAGCACATTTGCTTATTTCCGATCTGAGGAAGAAGGGCGACCTTCGAAAGCTAATCAAGACATGTATTAAGTTATGTCCAATAAAAAAGGTATCATCTTATTTTCTTTTCCATGGACGTCAGACTCACAGAAACAGAAGCCTGCGCAGCCTTCTACATGGAATGTTGCTAGTGGAATAGCAACATTCCATGTAGAATCTCCAATAGTAGCAACATTCCATGTAGAATCTCCAATGGTATCTATTTTACTGTCATAGTAATGCTTGAATGTTTTCACTTATATACACTGTCAGCTAGCACATTTGCTTATTTCCGATCTGAGGAAGAAGGGCAACCTTCGAAAGCTAATCAAGACATGTATTAAGTTATGTCCAATAAAAAAGGTATCATCTTATTTTCTTTTCCATGTTTTATTTTGTTTGATTTCTATAGATTCTACATGGAATGTTGCTATTCCACTAGCAACATTCCATGTAGAAGTCGGCCCTTGTAGATCACCAATGTGGCCGCGCAGGCTTCTGCTTCTGTGAGTCTGACGTCCTGCACGTACGTGCAGGACGTCAGACTCACAGAAACAGAAGCCTGCGCAGCCTTCTACATGGAATGTTGCTAGTGGAATAGCAACATTCCATGTAGAATCTCCAATAGTAGCAACATTCCATGTAGAATCTCCAATGGTATCTATTTTACTGTCATAGTAATGCTTGAATGTTTTCACTTATATACACTGTCAGCTAGCACATTTGCTTATTTCCGATCTGAGGAAGAAGGGCAACCTTCGAAAGCTAATCAAGAAATGTATTAAGTTATGTCCAATAAAAAAGGTATCATCTTATTTTCTTTTCCATGTTTTATTTTGATTTCTATTGATAACCTGTAGAAGCAGTAAAAACTGTTCCAGCTTGCACCCAATACATGTGCCTACACTACCGAAGGCCACATTTTACCACGGCTTAGTAAAAGGACCCCTTATTGGGATTTATTAACCGCCTTTATGAAGAGATTCACCCAAGATGGTACAATTTTGTTAACAGCATAACCATAGTAAAATGACCAAATATAAAGATAAATACAATAAATGAGGTAAACTTGAAAACAGCAAATGTATATATCATCTGAATTGTATTATTATCCTTATGTGTTCCCTAATACAAGGATTGAATGTGCCTCTGACACAGGAGTTTTGATGCCGAAACAGGTTGGGCCATCGTTAAATCATCTGTATGGTAGGACAATAATAACACAAGCTAATCTTTCAAAGGTTGCTAAACTAGTAAAAAAAAGGCCTGTTTCTGACACAAATGAAATGGGCGCTAGCAAGGTTTTCCTCGGAGTGTGTATGTTTGAGAGAGTGTGTGTGAGAGTGACTGTGGGAGAGAGCGAGTGTGTGTGTGTGTGACAGAGTGAGACTGGGTGCGAGTGTCTCTGTGAGAGAGAGTGTGTGTGTGTGAGAATGAGAGTGTGTGCGACTGCGTATCTGAGACACAGTGAGTGTGAGAGAGAAAGTGTGTTTCACACAGATACAGTGTGTGTGAGACAGAGAGAGCGTGAGAGAGTATGTGTGCGATACACTCTCTGTGAGACCGAGAGAGTGTGTGAGAGGGACTGTGTGACACATAGAGAGTGAATGTGATACAGTGTGACACATAGAGTGTGTGAGAGACTGTGTGAGAGTGAGAGAGAGAAAGACAGACACTGACTGTGAAAGAGAGAGAGAGTATGTGCATGACAGAGATACCCCCTCCCTCTCTGGTCTCAGGACCCCCTTCCCCCCTCTCACCCCTCCCTCTCCCCCTCCCCTCTCTAGTCTCAGGACCCCCTCCCCATCTCCCCCCTCCCCCTCCCCTCTCTGGTCTCAGGACCCCCTCCCCTCTCTCCCCCTCCGGTCTCAGGACCCCCTCCCCCTCTTCCCCCCTCTCAGGTCTCTGAACCCCCTCCCCTCTCTGGTCTCAGGACCCCCTTCTCCTCTCCCCTCTTCCCCCTCCCCTCTGGTCTCAGGACCCCCTCCCCCTGGACCCCCTCACCCCCTCTCTGCTCCGGACCCCCTCCAACCCCCCCTCCTCTCTGGTATCAGGACCCCCTCCCGCCCTCCGTCGTCAACCGTCTGCCCTCTGCATTGAAATCGCAGTCTCACCTCCGTGAAAGCAGCGGTGCAGGCAGCATAACACCTCCCTTCGGACCTCCTTTCCTTGTGTCCCGCCCTCGTCTGACGCAACTTCCGCGAGGGTGGAATGCAAGGAGGGAAGGAGGGCCGAAGGGAGGCATTCTGCCTGCAGCGCTGCTTTCACGGAGGTGAGACTGCGATTTCAATGCAGGGGGCCCGGCTGGGTGGCGGATGGAGGGGGGAGCGGCGGCAACCTCGGGGGGGGGTGGAGGGGGGAGCAGTGGCTGTGGCAACCTTGGGAGGGGGGTGGAGGGGGGAATGGTGGCGACCCTGGGGGGTGGAGGAGCAACCTTGGGGGGGTGGCGGCAGCGGCGACCTTGGGGGGGGCATGGCGGTGAGGGCAGCAGGGGCGGGGCCTCGTGCTGCTATCATGTGGTTGGTCAGTGCTGCTTGTGACGAACCCGGAAGCACGCTGACGTCAGGACAGGAGATGGATACAGCGTTAGAGGCAGCACAAACGCTTCAAAGCTTCACTGCCACGGAGTCAGCTTCATTATATTATATAGGATGATGTTTTCACTGCCACGGGTTTATTCCTTTAGGCTACTCCTCTTAAGATATTTAAAGTCGAAGTATCCCACATCTAGTACTCCCCCTAAATCCAACTGTTTGGTCACAGAGTCAAAGAAATTAATCAGATTTGACTGACAAGACCTGCCTCCAGTAAATCATGGGCCTTTGGTCCTGCAGTTCATTTAATTCTTAACAACTCAAAATCCTCTTCTTTAGAAGCGTTTCCATTAGTTTAATCACCACAGAGCTCAGACTAGCAGGCCTATAATTCCCAACTTCCTCCTTCCACTTTTGTGAAGAGGAATCACATTCGCACTTCTCCAGTCCTCTGGGACCAGTTCAGACTAAAGCATTCAAAAGGTCAGACAGCGGAGCCACCTGAACTTCTCTGAGTTCTATTAGTACCTTTGGATACGCCAAGCATGGTACCGGAAGACTGGAGGGTGGCCAATGTAACGTCAAAATTTTTTTTTAAGTTCCAGAGGTGATCTGGGAAAATATAGACCAGTGAGCCTGACGATGCCGGGCAAAATGGTAGAGACTATTATAAAGAACAGAATTACAGAGCATATTCAAAAGCATGGATTAATGAGGCAAAGGAGGAGTGGCCTAGTGGTTAGGGTGGTGGACTTTGGTCCTGGGGAACTGAGGAACTGAGTTTGATTCCCACTTCAGGCACAGGCAGCTCCTTCTGACTCTGGGCAAGTCACTTAACCCTCCATTGCCCCATGTAAGCCACATTGAGCCTGCCATGAATGGGAAAGCACAGGGTACAAATGTAACAAAAAAAAAAAGCCAACATGGATTTAGTGAAGGAAAATCTTGCCTCATCAATCTATTACATTCCTTTGAAGGGGTGAACAAACGTGGATAAAGGTGAGCCAGTCTGTGTATCTGGATTTTCAAAAGGCATTTGACAAAGTATCTCGTGAAAAACTCCAAAGGAAATTGGAGAGTCATGGGATAGGAATAGGAGGGAGGTCTACAAAATCCTGAGTGATGTAGAATGAGCAGAAGTGAATTAATTTTTTACTCATTCCAAAAGTACAAAGACTAGGGGACAAATAGGAGGAAATATTTATTCACTCAACAAATAGTTAAGCTCTGGAACTCTTTGTCGGAGGATATAGTATCTGAATTTTTAAAAGATTTGGACAAGTTTCTGGATGAAAAGTCCATAGTTTGCTATTGAGACAGACATGGGGAAGCTACTGCTTGCCCTGGGATTGGTAGCATGGAATGTTGCCAATATTTGGGTTTCTGCCAGGTACTTGTGACCCGGTTTGGCCACTGTTTGGAAACAGGATACTGGTCTAGATGGACCATTGGTCTGACCCAGTATGGCTACTCTTATGTTCTTATGGATTAAAAACTGGTTAAAAGATAGAAAACAGAGAGTAGGGTTAAATGGTCAGTATTCTCAATGGAGAAGGGTAGATAGTGTGGTTACCCAGGGGTCTGTGCTGGGACCACTGCTTTTTAACATATTTATAAATGATCTAGAGATGGGAGTAACAAGTGAGGTAATTAAATTTGCTGATGACACAAAGTTATTCAAAGTTGTTAAATTGCAAGAGGATTGTGAAAAATTACAAGAGGACCTTGTGAGACTGGGAGACTGGGCGTCTAAATGGCAGATGACGTTTAATGTGAGCAAGTGCAAAGTGATGCATGTGGGAAAGAGGAACCCGAACTATAGCTTCATAATGCAAGGTTCCACATTAGGAGTCACCGGCCAGGAAAAGGATCTAGGTGTCATCGTTGATGATACGTTGAAACCCTCTGCTCAGTGTGCGGCAGCAGATAAGAAAGCAAATAGAATGTTAGGTATTATTAGGAAAGGAATGGAAAACAAAAGTGAGGACGTTATAATGCCTTTGTATCGCTCCATGGTGCGACTGCACCTTGAATATTATGTGCAATTCTGGTCACTGCATCTCAAAAAAGATATAGTGGAATTAGAAAAGGTACAGAAAAGGGTGTTGAGACTTCTGGGGCACATGGCCTCCACAGTTCATGTCACGCCCATGGCACGTCTACATATGAGATCAGCTCAATGGCCCCTAGCTTCCCAGTGGTTTCAAGCTGCGGGGGATCTAGAGGATGTCATGCAACTGTCCACCGGCTTTCGGAATTCTCTCCACTGGTGGACGATTCGATCCAATTTGACCATGGGATGACCATTCAAAGTTCCTCAGCCATGAAAAGTGCTGATGACGGATGCATCTCTCCTGGGGTGGGGAGCTCATGTAGATGGGCTCGACACTCAGGGAGCCTGGTCCTTTCAGGAAAAAGGTCTGCAGATCAACCTCCTGGAATTAAGAGCGATCTGGAATGCTCTAAAGGCTTTCAGAGACTGGCTGTCCAACCAAATCGTTTTAATTCAGACAGACAATCAGGTTGCCATGTATTACACCAACAAGCAGGGGGGCACCGGATCTCTCCCTCTGTGTCAGGAAGCCATCCAGTTGTGGCTTTGGGCTCGCCATCACTGCATGTTCCTTCAATCCACTTATCTGGCAGGCATAAACAGTCTGGTCGACAGGTTGAGCAGGATAATGCAACCTCACGAGTGGTCACTGAACATGGGCGTAGTCCGCAAGATCTTCCGAGCGTGGGGCACCCCCTCGGTGTATCTTTTTGCCACTCAGATCAATCACAAGGTCCCTCAGTTCTGTTCCAGGCTTCAGGCCCACGACAAACTAGCGTCAGATGCCTTTCTCCTGCATTGGGGGACAGGTCTTCTGTATGCGTATCCTCCCATACCTCTAGTAGGAAAGACTTTGCTGAAACTCAAGCAAGATTGCGGAACCATGATCGTGATTGCACCCTTCTGGCCACGCCAGATTTGGTTCCCTATTCTTCTGGAGTTGTCCTCTGAAGAACCGTGGAGATTGGACTGTTTTCCAACCCTCATCACTCAGAATGAGGGGACGCTTCTACATCCCAACCTCCAGTCTCTGGCTCTCACGGCCTGGATGTTGAGAGCTTAGAATTCGCCTCCTCGGGTCTTTCAGGGGGTTGTCTCCTGAGTCTTGCTTGCTTCCAGGAAAGATTCCACGAAGAGGTGTTACTCTTTCAAATGGAGGAGGTTTGCCATCTGGTGTGACAGCAAGGCCCTAGATGCTCTTTCTTGTCCTACACAGACCCTGCTTGAATACCTTCTACACTTGTCAGAGTGTGGTCTCAAGACCAACTCCGTAAGAGTTCACCTTAGTGCGATTAGTGCTTATCATCGCCATGTAGAGGGTAAGCCTATCTCTGGACAGCCTTTAGTTGTTCGCTTCATGAGAGGTTTGGTTTTGTCAAAGCCCCCTGTCAAACCTCCGCCAGTGTCATGGGATCTCAACGCTGTTCTCACCGAACTGATGAAAGCTCCTTTTGAGCCACTGAATTCCTGCCATCTGAAGTTCTTGACCTGGAAGGTCGTTTTCTTGGTAGCTGTTACTTCAGCTCGAAGAGTCAGTGAGTTTCAGGCCTTGGTAGTGCATGCACCTTATATCAAGTTCCATCACAACAGAGTAGTCTTCCGCATGCACCCTAAGTTCCTGCCAAAGGTGGAACTTAGGGTGGGAACGCTCACGCGATGGGTGGGAAATCGGTCCGCGCATGCACAGCAGAAGACTCTGGCAAGATTTTTTAATATTTTGCTTGCAAAAATGCCGGTTCCCGGGCCGGCGCAGATGTCAACCCAAATGTGAGAACAATCAGCCTGCTGTCCTCGGAGAATACCTGCTACAGGTATATATCTTCGCTTTATTGGAGCATTTACCTTGGAGAACCCTTGAATAAAACATTGATAAAAGTTGGCAAATCCTAGAAACCAGTTGATCCCCTTGATATCCTATGGGACTGGCCAGTCTGTCTCAACTGAGATCTTCCAGGGATCCATCCGGATGACTTTGGAGAAAATGATATAACCCAAGAATTCAATACATCTCTTGTTGAATTCACATTTTTCTAGCTTGTCATATACCCGATGCTTTCTTAGTCGCTCCAATACTGAATAACTTTGGCAGTCATGGTCTGCCAAGTATTCTGAGAAAATCAAGATATTTATATATATTGATTTAGTAGGTCCCAGAATATCTCATTGAGCAAGTATTGAAAGATAGCAGGGGCGTCACTAGATACTTGAAATGTCTACATTGGGTGCAGAAGGCCATTTTCCACTTGTCCCCCTTTTGCATATATAGGCCCCGTGAAGACCAAACTTTGTGAAATTTTGAGCCATGTGAAGGTGTGAGCAGTTTATTTATGAGAGTCTCTGGACAGCAAATGAGCGTGCTCGGTAGTCTACGTGTGTACAGAGGGAACTGTTGTTCTTGGGCACAAAAAAAAAATTGGGGCTCCCATCAGAGAGGGCAAAGGCCTGATAAGTACCTTTTTCAGTTTCTTCTCTAAATATTCATATAGTGCCTTATGTTCAGGCTCTGAGAGGGAGTAAATTCTGCCAAATGATAGTGCCAAGAACTGGGAGATGAGCCTAGCTTGGAAAATCATATGGTCTCAGTGTTGGAGGGATTTAAAGTAAACTTATGTTCTGGTATCCATTATACTACAGCATTGAATAGTTATTGACAGATCCAAGTTGCAAGGCTCAAAGCATGCAAGAATTTGGACATCAGCATAACAAAAGGGTCTAAGGTCAAAGCTATTAATCAAAGTAAGTAAGGATGACAGGAAGACACTAAACAAGATTGGAGGCAGGATCCACCCCTGAAGGACACCACTGTGTGTGTAAGGGATGAGGTACACTTTTGCAAATAAGAGGAGAATCAGGAAAGAGCAAAATAATGACCTTCATGTTGGATTTTTCCACCACTGTGGAGTTCGGTGGAGTTACTGAAACTTGACTTGCTGACGCTTCCGTGGCATCCAGGCTGTGAGTATTCATCCAGGATGACTTTTCCTTAAGATCCCACAACAGCTCCTGTCCAAATGTACCTACATAAAAGAGGTAAAACAGCAAAATATCTAAAGGCTGACTTTTGTTTTTGCAAAGTTTTATAAGTTCATATTAACCAAAATTTACTAGCATTATTAAAAGCTTGGTTAGGGTTGATAACACCCTCATCGTCCCCGTCTCATCTGCCCGCAACCTCGGTGTCATCTTCGACTCCTCCCTCTCCTTCTCTGCGCATATCCAGCAGATAGCCAAGACCTGTCGCTTCTTCCTCTACAACATTAGCAAAATTCGCCCTTTCTTCTCTGAGCACACCACCCAAACTCTCATCCACTCTCTCATTACCTCTTGCCTTGACTACTGCAACCTACTCCTCACTGGTCTCCCACTTAGCCATCTATCCCCCCTTCAGTCCGTTCAGAACTCTGCTGCACGTCTTATCTTCCGCCTGGACCGATATGCTCATATCACCCCTCTCCTCAAGTCACTTCACTGGTTTCCAATCAGGTACCGCATACAGTTCAAGCTTCTGCTACTAACCTACAAATGCACTCGATCTGCAGCCCCTCCTTACCTCTCTACCCTCATCTCCCCTTATGCTCCTACCCGTAACCTCCGCTCTCAAGACAAATCCCTCCTTTCAGTACCCTTCTCCACCACCGCCAACTCCAGGCTCTGCTCTTTCTGCCTCGCCTCACCCCATGCGTGGAACAGACTCCCTGAGCCCATACGCTAGGCCCCCTCCCTGCCCACCTTCAAATCATTGCTCAAAGCCCACCTCTTCAATGTCGCCTTCGGCACCTAACCACTACACCTTTACTCAGGAAATCTAGACTGCCCCAACTTGACATTTCGTCCTTTAGATTGTAAGCTCCTTTGAGCAGGGACCGTCCTTCTTTGTCAATTTGTACAGCGCTGCGTAACCCTAGTAGCGCTCTAGAAATGTTAAGTAGTAGTAGTAGTACGTGATGCCAAGCTGAGAGGCAGATGGCAGGTGACACAAGCTCCCAGGTCCTATACCTTATCACTGAACCTTTCAACAAGATAGCAGTTCTCCAATTTGGGAAACACAAGATACGGCCTCCAAACTGAACACAATACTCCAGGTAGGGCTTCACCAACGACCTGTACAGGGGCATCAACACCTCCTTTCTTCTGGTGGTTATGCCTCTCTCTTTACATTCTGGCTATGACCACCGCCTTGTCACACAAACACAGTCAGTATTACTTCACTTTGAAATCACTTTCTATGAACATTGGAGAGCATGGTAGCGAAAATCCAGAAGAAAGATCGTGAGCGGGGTCAGGCTGACAGACTCCAAGAAGGCAATGGGGACTCCCCTGGACCGACAACCAAGTTTGGCATGGGTAGCTGAAATCGTTAGCAAAGTAAAGGCGACCATAGAGTCATTGCTGGATAAAAGACTGCAAAAGATTTCAGACAAATCTGACACAATATACGAACGTTTGGAATCTTCAAGTCTGGAATTTACTGTCTACCAGCAACGTATCTTGGACCCAGCAGGCAGCAGATTTGCAATGAATCCTTCAGATTAAAGCTGCTCAGTTAGAGGAAAAAGTAGATGACCTAGAGAACCGCTCACAATGCAGCAATTTGACATTACTGGGTCTGCCAGAGTTCGTTAAAGAAGTGGAACACAGGGGCTTTCTTCATGTTCAATTGTAAAGCGCTGCGTACAACTGGTAGCGCTATAGAAGTGATTTATAGTAGTAGTAGTAACACAGGGGCTTCTTGGAGACATTGCTTGTACAAACACTGTATTTGCAGCACACACATAGGATGGGGGCTCTGAAAGCCCACTGAGGATAGTGCTGGGCAGACTTATACGGTCTGTGCCAGAGCTGGTGGTTGGGAGGCAGGGCTGGTGGTTGGGAGGTGGGGATAGTGCTGGGCAGACTTATACGGTCTGTGCCCTGAAGAGCACAGGTACAAATCTAAGTAGGGTATACACAAAAAGTAGCACATATGAGTTATCTTGTTGGGCAGACTGGATGGACCATGCAGGTCTTTTTCTGCCGTCATCTACTATGCTATTATAAGCGAGAGGAGTCATTCTTAAATTGCTCAATTATATGCACAAGCAGAAAATATTGCGAGTCATTGACATGGGAGGACCACTAACCTATGAAAACAATAAAATGCTTGTTTTCAGGACTACTCAACTCTCTTGCACCAAAAATGAGTTCAGTTTGCTTTATTGTACCCTGCACGTTTGTGAGTGTAGCATGATGGCAAAGTTATGTTTGAGTCAGCAAAGGAGGCCATGTTTGCACAGCAGGTGTCAGACAAGGAGATTGTGACCCGAGAATGAGAAATTCTTGTGTCCCTCCAGCAAGGCCAGAGGTGAGTGGAGGGTCGGTGACTGCTGACTTTGATCTGATACTCTTTCCTATATTGTCATTGGTGATGACAGCTTGAGTGGACAGAGGTCTCTTATTGATGTTGGAAACCTGCACCACTGGTATTGCTAACCTTTAGTCTTGCTACAATGTCACGATGCATAGAGCAGCTCATGCAGACAGTCTGAATGGACAGGGGTTTCTGTGCCATTGTCTCTGGAAACTTGTCCTGCTTGCAGTGATTAACATTAACCCTGCTATAAAGCTATTGCATAATTATTTGACAGCCCAGGCCTGAGACTTTGGTCCAGGTTCTGAAATGAGGTTCTGACATGATATAAAAACTTATAGGCCTTTAGCCATAATTTGAACTCTGAAGTTCCAGCAAGCTCCATGCAGCAAAATGGGGAAGGCACCATGCAGTAGAAGGAGGAAGGAGCAAGGCAAAAACCTCACAAACAGGATACAGATGGCTCCTCAAGCCAGGTGTAAGGTATTGCTTAAATTTGTGGTTAACTGAGCTAAAGATGAGAACATGCTAACGAGATAAAGCTACTCATTAGCATAAGCCAATCAATGTTAACCATGACATAAACTAGACCCAATCAGATGTGCTTACTGTCATAGCACCTATATCCTGTATGAACATATAAAAGGTAGGGTACTTCCTGCTTCAAGTTAGAGAGGGGCAACTCTCTCTCCAGGGGAAATCAAGGTATCAATGTATCGCAACAAAATTAGCAAATTACCTAATTGCTTTCCCGTGTAAACCCTTGATTGGTAAAAGAAATCATAAAAGATTAAAACCCAGATTGCACCTGTTTACAACTGGGGAATCACATTCCTACAGCCAATTGATTGTACATGCCACTTGTATATTCCTTGGTGTCATTGGTAAGTAAGAATAAACAATTCGTAGTTTATGCAAATGCTGACTATGACAAGCTTGTTTTGTTTTGTTTTTAGTAGCTAGAAGAATGTTTTTAGAAGCTACACCACCACGACAGGGCTCACGATCAGACTCGTATTACCTGAGGTTTGTGCTGCACTCACCGATATGTTCCCCCTGCAAGCTCCACAGCCGCACAGTGCTGTCCAGAGAAGAGGTGAGACACAGCTGTTGCTCCCTCACCAGGATGATGCTGCCCCGAAAGAGAGATAGACACACCATATGCACAGAGTGTTTGAATTCAGTTAATTCAACGCATGTTTACAACAGAAATCCATCACAATCAGAGCAGAGCAGCAAGGCAGTGCATCAGGGAGTCTAATGGCAATCATACTCCTTTCTTCCTCCCATTATCCAGCACCTCTCCCTCCCTCTCCTCCACCCCCATGAGCAGCGACACAAACTTGGTGGTGAGCAGCACCAAGCTCTTCTTGTGGAATCTGGAGCTAATAGCTTCCATTGGTGACCCCTCCAGTTCTGCCTGCAGGTCTGCAGCTTGCACTTCTCCCCCCACCCAGGGTTCAGCATCTGCCCCCAGTCTCTCAATACTCTTCTGGTCCTGAGAGTGGCAGTGTTGCACATATGCTGCCTGTGGCCTTCTTCAAAGCTTTTCCTCTGGCTTGCCCCACCTCCTCTGACATCATTTCCTGGGCGGGATGGGTCAAAGGGAAAGATTCAGACCTGAAGAACACAGGTACAAATCAAAGTAGGGTATACACAAAAATTAGCACATATGAGTTATCTTGTTGGGCAGACTGGATGGACCGTGCAGGTCTTTTTCTGCCGTCATCTACTATGTTACTATGTTATGTTCAGACCAGGCAGCATATGTGCAATGCTGCTGCTGGTGAGGATCAACAGAAGACCACCTTTAAGATAGACTGGCGCGGGGGTGGGGGTGATGTTGAATTGTGGTAGGGAGAAAGATGTCAGATTGCACCGAGGACAGGGGTTGGGAGTGGAAGAGAGCAGAAGAAATGTTTGGAGGAGACAGAAGACACTGTAATGTGACTGGTCCTGGAGGCACCCCAGCCAGTCAGGTTTTCAGGATACCCACAATGAATATTAATGAGAGAGATTTGTATGCACTGCCTCCACTGCATACAGATCTATCTCATTGTGGATATCCTGAAAACCTGACTGGCTGGGGTGCCTCCAGGACCAGGTTTGGGAACCACTGGATTTGTGATTTAGAGCCCTGTTTACTAAGCCACGCTACAGGTATGCTGACATTTTTAACGCGCGCTAAGCATTAGCTTGCGCTAACCATGTAGATGTGCATAATATTCCTATGGGCATCTACACGGTTAGCGCACGCTAATATTTACAAGCACGAAAAATGCTAGTGCACCTTAGTAAACAGGGCCCTTCATGCATTAATCGCAGAGGTAACTGCAATTAAAATGCAGCCCTAGTTATTTATAACCAGAATTTCAACAAATAATGCCCCCTCACCCCCCACTGCCTTGCTGGGGGCATATAAATAAAACAGGCATTTGTGGGATTAAGACAGGTAAAAACCTTTTCCCCTAGTAACTCTTTCGCTTTTCCAATGTCTACTGTGCACAGCGGCGGCCCGACCATTAGGCCACCTGAGGCGGGGGCCTCAGGTGGCAGGGGTGGCATCTCTTCGGGAAGTGGCCACCCCGTTTGCGGCGTTTACCTGTTTTGTCACATTCCAAATGCGGCAGCAATTCCGATATGCTGCACTGCCTCCTGTACCCGCCTCTTCCCTTTACTGCAGCCGCCTCTCTAATGTAACTTCCTGTTTTGTCAGAGGCTCAGGCAGCCACAGTAAAGGCAAGAGGCGGGTGCGGGCGGCAGGGCAGCATATGGGAATCGCTATTGCTGCCAGGTTTGGAACATGACAAAACAGATAAAAGCCGCGAACGGGGGGGGGGGGGGGGTGGCATCTCGGTCTGAGGGGGCGGATTCTTAGCTCCGCCTCAGGCGGCATCTTGCCTTGGGCCAGCACTGACGGTCCACCTTCTACTCTAGGTCCAATATGCAAAGAAAGCTGAGCTCCTAAATTAAGAATCCTAAATGAGGCCCTATTTTCAGCCAAACTTAGAAGCCTAAGTTTTCAGCTGAAATTTCAACTTAATTTAGGAGCTTATAAGTTATCCTTAAAAATGTAGGGCCCTGTTTACTAAGCCGCGTTATAGGTTTACTAACTTTTTAGCGCAATCTAATGCTAGAGATGCCCATATATGACAGCTTAGTAAATAGGGCCCTTAGACCTACTGTAGTAAATCTTCAAAGAGGCTAATTTATGAGCGAACGTCCTTTGCACATCGAGTCCTTTGTTTAATATAGTATTATATTATTTATTTAGATTTTGCTCACACCTTTTTCAGTAGTAGCCCAAGGTGAGTTACATTCAGGTACTCTGGATATTTCTCTGTGTCAGGAGGGCTCACAATCTAAGTTTGTACCTGAGGCAATGGAGAATACTTAATAGGCACAGGTGTGATTTTCTTGTGTAAGACCCACAATATTAATCTAATCTGCCTTTTTCTGATACAATGCTGGAGAGCCTGTTGTATGTAGGATTCATGTATGCTTTTGGTGTCTAAAGGGCCCTTTTACTAAGCCGCGTAAGCGTCTATGTGTGCCGAAGGCACACCAAAATGGAGTTATTGCCCGGCTACCACATGGCTCTTGCGGTAATTTCATTTTTGGTGCGCATCCGATACGCGTTTCCGAAAAAAAAATTATTTTCAAATGCAGGTATCGGTCACGCGCCAAGTGGCATTTGACACGCATAGGTCATTACCACCCAGTTACCGTATGAGACTTTACCGCTAGGTCAATGGCGGTAAAGTCTCAGACCCAAAATGGACGTGCAGCAATTTTCATTTTGCCGCATGTCCATTTTTGGCAAAAATTTTAAAAAGGCCTTTTTTATAGGTGCACTGAAAAATGGATCAGCGCGCACCCAAAACCTGCGCCTACACTACCGCAACCTCTCATGATCTTACCTGTTAATCCCAGGTGTCCTTGAATTTTGATATTATTGGGTCCTTTGCCACCTCCCAGGCAAGGCTGACTTAGGGTACACATCTCATTTCTCTTTCCCTTGATCGAGTGTGAACTATAGCTCAAAGCATGTATCACACTTGTGACACAAAATCATATGAGCATACCTGGGATCTTTCTGGATTTTACCTGCATTGGGCAATATATAGAGAGCTCATTTCCTTAAGCAAAATGTCAACTAGTACCTGCATCTTGTCTTACAAAATGCATTGCTTTTTCCTTAAATTTGTAGTCTTCTCATCCAACTCAGTAACCAAATGCATAAAAATACTTCCGAATTAGTTCAAAACCTAAAAATGTAAGTAAGCCCTCAAAAACAAGAACAATAAAAAGAATCAAATGCACTGAAGTGGGGGAATCGTTGAAGAACACGAGATTGATAAAGGTCATGAGAAGATTTTGGCTAAAGATCAATGCTGAAGCTTAGGAGACTGGCTGAAGGGTAAGGGATGCAAACTCATCTCTATATATAAAAGGCACCACCAACGTTCTAAATGAAGCCTCCAGCCGGAAGTGTGAAGGGGGAGAGATATCCGGTTTCCCCATGAGTGTCTGCCCCGCCCTCGCTCTCTCTGTAACACAAACAGTGAAGGAAAACACAGCAAAGCACGAAATCAAATCGCTCTCTCTGTAACAGTGAAGGACTCAGAGAGGGGAGGGGAGAGAGGGCAGAAGCCCTCACTATCTCTGTAACACAAACACAACACAGCGGGAAACTTAACACTGAAGGACTCGATTCTGAGGGGGGAGGGGACAGACAGCACAGGGGAAGGGAGAGAGGGCAGAGGGCAGGGACACACACATTCTCACATGCACACAGAAGAAAACCTTGCTAGCCCCCGTTTCATTTGCATCAGAAACGGGGCTTTTTTACTAGTGTGTACATAAAGATCCCTGTTTCCTAGGAAAACACGATTTCTTTCCTTCTTGAATAGGTTGACCTTACCTCGTGATATTGCAGCTGTGAGCTCTCCAGGTCTGAAACACTGCACAATGGAGGCAAAAGAATGATGTTTATTATACAATAAGGTAAATGATGGACCTCATATTATATTAAGTACGGCAGCTGAAATTTTGCTTACAGGCTGGTGGTTGCGTTTCTGGTCCATGATGTGCATACATGGATATGTGCCAGATGTACACGTGACCAAGCTGGTCAGCTGCACCCAACAGAGAGTCATCATCATTGCTGGTTAAATCACTGATAACAGATTTGTACAGAGACTGGAAATACAGAGCAAACCAAATTTGTGTGGTGAGGCCTGTGCATCTTTCAAGAACATGTAACCCCCATTATCCCCTTTTTATTCTTTCCAACAAAATAGAAGTTGGAAAAAAATTATACAGAAGGAGTCCAGAATGTTTGTCTGTCTGTCTAGGGGCAAAATAACCGAGGGGGAAAAGGGTGGAAAGAAGACACATCAAGTGTAAAAATGGACCAGGTTGGACTAAGGCTTCCTAAAAACAATCTCTACCCTCCACCCCCCACCCCAAAAGGTCCAGTGCATTTCTATGGCAGAAGCAGTTCCAGCTTCTACAACATAGAAACTTATATACAATTGCTCCTTTCAAACCGCCTCTCCCGTTTTCTACTTCCTCACGCTCAATTAACCCCACTCCCAGTGGCGTAGGAAGGGGGGGCAGTGGGGTGGTCCGCCCCGGGTGCACGCGCTGGGGGGGTGTCGGCTCGCTGGTTCCCTGCTCTTTCTGCCCCGGAACAGGTTACTTCCTGTTCCGGGGCAGAGAAAGCAGAGAAGCAGCAGAGCCGATGCAGCTCCCAGTGACGTGCACTAGGGGCGGATCGGCCCTCCCGCCTGCCCCCCGCTGAAAGGTAGGGTGCGTTTCGGGGGGGATGCTCCAGAGGTGGGGGCGCCGTGCCCTGCACCCGGGGGGGGGGGTGCGCAGCGGCGACCCGCCCCAGGTGTCAGGCACCCTCGCTACGGCACTGCCCACTCCCACAAATACTCCAAAACTACCCCTTCTGCAACTGCCTCCCATCCCTCAGAAGCTATTCTCCACACCCCAAATTACTTTTCCCCCAACTACCCCCACCCCATAAACTACTCCCCTGAAACTACTCCACAACTAGCTCCATGTCGCAAAACCACCATCCCACAAGCCCTGCCTTCAAAAGAACCCCACTGCAATCATTTCCACCCTTCCAAACTACCCCGTCCCACTGCAATTATCATCACTCCTCAAAACTACCCCCACAAGTGCCCCACTCCCAAAACTACCCCAACTACCCTCATCTGCTGCTATTACTCCACCAAAACTACCCCATCTCTCAAAATTATACCTATGCCACAAACCAAGCAACCCACAAATACCTCCTGCAACTTCCACCATGCTCTATAACTACCATCTTAAACTAGTCCCCACTCCAACTGTCCCACCCTTAACCCACCTGTAACAGTTCTAGGAGTGGTGTAGTCGCCTAGTGGTTAGAGCACCAGCCTTGCTATCCAGAGGTGGCTGGTTCAAATCCCACTGCTGCTCCTTGTGATCTTGGGCAAGTCACTCAACCCTCCATTGCCTCCAAGGCCTGCATGTAACTACTACTACTACTTATTTCTAAAGCGCTACTAGATGTACGCAACGCTGTACACTTGAACATGAAAAGACAGCCCCTGCTCGACAGAGCTTACAATCTAATTAGGACGGACAAACAAGAGATAACTCACCTTGAGCTACTACTGAGAAGGTGTGAGCAAAATCTACATAAATAAATACTCCAATACTATCTCCTATAACTTTGCCCTACCATGGGTAGAGAGATGTAGTAGCTGTGTTAGTCCACTTTTAAGGTAATCAATAGAAATAAAACATGTAAAAGAAAATAAGATGATACCTTTTTTATTGGACATAACTTAATACATGTTTTGATTAGCTTTCGAAGGTAGCCCTTCTTCGTCAGATTGGAAATAAGCAAATGTTGGTAGATGACAGTATATATAAGTGAAACATCAAAGCATTTCAGTGACAGTCTAACAGGATGAGGGTGGATAGGTGAGAGACAGGGAGAGTCGGGTGGATGAGAGACAGGGAGATATGCATGGAGATAAGAGGGTGACAAAGCAGTACAATTTTATGGTTTATAATGGGCTAGAAAACCCAGATCCTCAGAAGCTTAGCCGAAATTGGGTGGTGGAGCCGGTAGGGGGAAGAGGGGTTGGTGGTGGGGAGGCGAAGATAGTGGTGGGCAGACTTATACGGTCTGTGCCAGATCCGGTGGTGGGAGGTGGGGGATGGTGCTGGGCAGACTTATACGGTCTGTGCCAGAGCCGGTGGTGGGAGGCAGGGCTGGTGGTTGGGAGGAGGGGATAGTGCTGGCCAGACTTATACGGTCTGTGCCCTGAAAAAGACAGGTACAAATCAAGGTAAGGTATATACATGAGTTTGTCTTGTTGGGCAGACTGGATGGACCGTGTGGGTCTTTTTCTGCCGTCATCTACTATGTTACTATGTAAGTCCTGTCTGGTGGGTGTCAAAATATTTAATCATTCTGACTTCAAAGGTCTTACGTTCCTGTATTATTTTAAAGCGCCCTTTTAGAATTCTTACCATAAAATCACTGGTACAGTGTTCTGGTTTTGTAAAGTGTTGCCCCACAGAGGTGACATCCTGGTTGGTACTAGCATTTTTCATATGGTGTCTATGTAAATTAAATCTCTTCTTTAGCATCTGACTTGTTTCTCTAATGTAGCAGCCTTCATTGCATTTTGTACACTGAATGATATATACCACATTGGAAGATGAGAATGTGAAAGATTCCTTAATGTTGAATGCCCTACCATGGAAATTCACCACTCCCAAAAATACCTCCTACATCTACCCTACCCACCAAAACTATGTCACTGTAACTACTCATGCCACAACTATCCCCAACTCATACATAAGAAAACATAAGAGTAGCCATACTGGGTCAGACCAATGGTCCATCTAGCCCACTATCCTGTTTTCCAAACAGTGGCCAAGCCAGGTAACAAGTACCTGGCAGAAACCCAAATCATGGCAACATTCCAGAACCTCAAAGAATAGCAAGATTCTGGAATCCTAAAGAGTGACAAGATTCCATGCAGAATCTCAAAGAGTAGCAACATTCCATACTACAAATCCCAGGGCAAGCAGTTGCTTCCTACGTTTGCCTCAATAGCAGACCTTTTCCTCCAGGAATTTGTCCAAACTTTTTTAAAACCCAGATACGATAACCGTATTACCACCTCCTCTGGCAAAGAGTTCCAGAGCTTAACTATCCCATCTCCAAAAACTACCCCTACCCAGTGCAATTATCCCCCACCTGCCACAATTAGCCCCCAGCCTCATACCTAGAACCCTGCATCTATCCCAGTAGTGTATCTCATTGGCATTTTGACAGGTGGCACGCCCACTTCCGGGTTCTCAGCCAATCAGAAGTGAAGACACACCCAAGCCAGGCCCACACTGCTCCCAAACCATGCCCACTCCCCAACCATGCCCAACCCCTTTGATGCCATCACCGGATATGATGTCTTAACCCAGCATTTCCCAAACTGTGCACCATGGTGCACCACAGCAAACTCTCTGGGGTGCCGCGGCAAATCCCAACCTCCCTCCCACCTGAACCACTACTGCAGACAGCAGGCAGTGGCAGAAAAACAAAAAAAAGCAAGCGTAGAGCTGCAGCAGCCTTCAAGCATGTGCTGTCAGTTCTGCCGGTCCTCTGCCTCCGGAACTGGAAGTTGACGTCAGAAGGGGCAGAGGACCAGCAGAGCCGACAGCCCACGCCTGAAGGCTGCTGCGGCCCCGCGCTTGCTTTTTTTTTTCTTTGTCGCGGCCACAGGGGACACAGAGCAGACAGCTTTCGGGACTCGCAGAGGCCACTGCCAAGGAGGTTGGATGAAAACAGGAGATGGGATGAAGTCAAAAAGTTGAAACCAATACGTCAGTTTCCCTTCCCATTCAAAACAAAGCAAGCCTATGAGCTGTTGCATCCAAGTTGTCATTCTTTATTGTTGGTAGTATTTTTTTATTTAATCTCACGTATTTTTAAACATGCTGGCATGTGCAGCATACAGACGTATTTATTTGTTTATTACATTTGTATCCCACGCTTTCCCACTCATCGCAGGCTCAATGCGGCTTACATAGTAACAAGAGAATACAATCTGTAGTATCAGAAGCACCAAAGGAGGTATGTGGTAGGACAAATGAACAAGGGGTAATTGGGATAAACGAGGTATGAGAGAAAGGATAGGGATAGGTACTACTTACTACTTAACATTTCTAAAGCGCTACTAGGGTTACGCAGCGCTGTACAGTTCAACAGAGAAGGACAATCCCTGCTCAAGGAGCTTACAATCTAAAGGACAAGTGTACAGTCAGTCAAATAGGGCAGTCAAATTGGGGCAGTCTAGATTTCCTGAATAGAGGCATAAAGGTTAGGTAAGGACGTAGAGCGATAAAGAAGAGGTAGGGGAATAGTATGGAGGGTAAGAAGATTGGTAGGAGGTAATTTCTAAGTCATTGTTGTTAATGATAAGATGAACCGGTAAATGGATGGGTTGCTTATGTTTGCTTATGGTAGGTCAAGTCGTTCGGGTAAATCTGTTTGAATAGATGGGTTTTCAATAGTTTCCTAAAGGGAAGGTACTCACTAGTTGATCGAATGTATCTGGGTAGAGCATTCCAGAGTTGGGATCCCAGATAGGGGAAGTTAGATGCATGATATGTTTTATACTTTAGTCCTTTGCAGTTGGGAAGGTGCAGGTTAAGGTATGTTGACCTGTTTCTGGATGGAAGATTTAAAAGACTGACCATGTAACTTGGTGATACTCCATGGATGATCTTGTGGATTAGTGTGATGGCCTTAAAGTTGACTCGTTCTCTAATAGGGAGCCAATGAAGTTTCATACGGAGAGGTGTTGCACTTTCGAATCTAGGCTTCCCATAAATAAGTCTAGCTGCCGTGTTCCGGGCCCTACATCCAACGAAGATACTATTACAGTAATCAGCATGGGTGAGTATCGTGGATTGTACCAAATTGCGGAAGGTATTCAAGGAGAGATAAGGTTTCACACGTTTCAACATCCACATCATGTTGAACATTTTCTTGGTGATGGATGTTGCGTGGTCTTCAAGGGATAAGTATTTATTCAATGTAACTCCAAGGACTTTCATGCTGGATATAGGAATTGTGATATCAGGAGTGGTGAGAGTAGTTGGATGGAATATGGAATATTGGGAGGAGAGGATTAAGCATTGAGTTTTCTTTGTACAAAGAGGAAGTATAATAACGGAATAACGTTTCTTAGGTAGAATAGTAATTTGTTGTAATCAGTGTGTCATTTGGAGGAGCTGATTATAGGGAAGTACTTTCTCTGTCCCTTGAGGGCTCACAATCTAAGTTTTTTTTGTATCTGGGGCAATGGAGGATTAAGTGACTTGTCCAAGGTCAGAAGGAACTGCAGTGGGAGTCAAACCCAAGTTGCCAGGATCAAAGCCCACTGCACTAACCATTAGGCCATTCCTCCGCTCTAGGCCATGCCGCCATAGGTGTATGATTTCTTCTCATTATCTCTCTTTTAATCTTAACACACATTTTTGTAATTCGCTATCATATTTCAGAAAATTTCAAAATGATTTCACTCATTATGGCATTTCTTGTGTTCTTATGATTAAAGATTAGCAGTGAAGTAATACAAATTCTGACAAAATGAATGCAAAAGAATACTTACTCCAGGAAAGCAAGCGAATACTGTGCCTCCTCTGAACAGATTCCAGAACGTAATGCGACCTAGAACAGATATGACTGATCAGAGAGACTGTAAAGTGCACCCTACCCTGCTGCTATAAAGCAGGGGTTCTCAACCATCCCTTGGGAAATGCTCAGCCAGACAGTTTTTCAGGATTCAGGATGTTCATCTACAGTTACAGTTAAGACACTTATAGCCTGCTAATACCATATTAAACAGTTCACATTGGGTTACCGCAAGACAATAGGACACAATTCGCCTAGGATGTCACAATTTGGCAAAGGAAAAAAAAGATCAACTCATTCTTAAAATTTCCAACTATGTATTCCTTTCAGACCCAAATCCTGTGAAAACTACTCTGGAATTCTTTGCCAGAGAATGTAGTAAAAGTGCTTAGCTTAGCGGGGTTTAAAAAAGGTTTGGATGGCTTCCTAAACGAAAAGTCCATAGACCATTATTAAAATGTACTTGGGGGAAATCCACTGCTTATATCTAGAATAAGCAGCATAAAATGTATTGTTTTGGGATCTTGCCAGGTACTTGTGCCCTGGATTGGCCACTGTTGGAAACAGGATGCTGGGCTTGATGAACCTTTAGTCTGTCACAGTATGGCAATATTTATGTACTTATATAATTATTTGTTGATCACATATCTATTAAACAGTAAAATTTTAAGATTCTTTTTAAGCAGGCCATAACTGGGTAAAAATCTCAGACTTGGTGGTAAACATTCCCAGAATTTAGCCGCCTGATATGCAAATAAACCTGATAAAAGTTTCTTGGAAGTGATACCTCCGAGACTTGGAAAAGTAAATATGAGCTGCTTGCGAGTATCATACCATCGTCCTGTTGGCGAACAACATACCAGAGAAATCATGTATTTGTGGTACTATACCCTGGGTTATCTTCCACAAAAGACATCCTAATTTGAAAATGATCCTCGCCTCAACATTAAACCAATGAAGCTTAATAAAATAATCCGTAATTGTATCTGATTTCTTAAGTGAGAAGATTACATGAACAGCAACATTCTGAATAGTCTGGATTTTCTTCAGCAAGTATTTTGGCAACCCCAAGTAGATAATGTTGCAATAATCCAGCTCGCTAAGAATCAAAGACTGCACCACCAGTCGAAATAATTCTACTGGCAAATATTTACATAAGTACATAAGTATTGCCATACTGGGACAGACCGAAGGTCCATCAAGCCCAGCATCCTGTTTCCAACAGTGGCCAATTCAGGCCACAAGTACCTGGCAAGATCCCAAAAAAGTACAATACATTTTATGCTGCTTATCCTAGAAATAAGCAGTAGATTTTCCCCAAGAACATTTTAATAATGGTCTATGGACTTTTCCTTTAGGAAGCCAGCTAAACCTTTTTAAAACCCCGCTAAGCTAACTGCTTTTACTACATTCTCCGCCAACGAATTCCAGAGTTTAATTACACGCTGAGTGAAGAAAACTTTTCTCCGATTCGTTTTAAATTTACTACTTTGTAGCTTCATTTTGTGCCCCCTAGCCCTAGTATTTTTGAAGAGTAAACAAACGATTCACATGTACCCATTCCATTCCACTCATTATTTTATAGACCTCTATCATATCTCCCCTCAGCCGTCTTTTCTCCAAGTTGAAGAGCCCTAGCCGTTTTAGCCTTTGCTCATAGGGAAGTCGTCCCATCCCCTTTATCAAGTTCGTTGCCCTTCGTAGCCCATAACCTTCTCATAGTATAAATAGTATAGAAAGAACTTTTAACTAGTGACTTTATCTGTGGTTCCGTGGAAAGTTTATTATCCAGGGTGATACCTAAAATTTTACTACATTGGTCTAAAATGAAACATTCCCCATCTATTATGCATATTCATTATGGATATCCTGAAAAGCTGACTGGCTGGGCATCCCGGAGGATTGGATTGAGAATCACTGCTGTAAAGGCACTGTGTAATGCGGTGGGTCACAGTGAGTCTGTAACCAAAATAAGCAGCTGTTCAGTCTGAACATCATCCTCCATATTCTATATAGTGCGACCTAAGTTGCATGCGCAAATCTGGTCGTATTCTGTTTTGCGTGTGCAACTTAATTGGCTTAACAAGCCAATCAGCACTGATAATTGCCACTTAACATGCAATTATTGCCACTAATTGGCTTTAATAGGATTTACGTGCACAACTTTCTAAGCGTGTCCTATAAAGAGATGCGCGTAAATTCGAAGATGCAAATTTGAAAAGGAAGCATAGCCATGAGAGGGGTATAGGTGGGTTGTGGGAGTTCCTAGCATTTACGTGCAACATTATAGAATAGGCCCATTCCGCATGCAATTTAGACGTCGGCATTTACATCAGGATTTAGTTGGCCGCGACTTAATATAGTCACAGGAAATGGGTACTGGGCGTATTCTATAAACCAGGGGCGTAGCTAGCTTGGGGCCATGGGAGCATGGGCCCCTGTAGATTTGGCCCTGGACCCCCATACCGCGACCCTCTCGACCCCCTCCCCACCGCCAACCCTTCCCCGCCACCGTCGCATACCTTTGCTGGCAGGGGACCCCAACCCCCGCCAGCTGAAGTCCTTTTCTCGGCCGCGCGGCGTTGCTTGCTGAATGATCTGATTAAGTTTCTGTGTGTGCGTCTGACGTCCTGCACGTTGTACGTGCAGGACATCAGACGCACGCACAGAAACAGATTCAAACTTGATCAGATCATTCGGCAACGCCGCGCAGCCGAGAAGAGGACTTCGGCTGGCGGGGGTTGGGGTCCCTCAACAGCAAAGGTACGTGATGGGAGAGGGCTGGCAGCGGGAAGGGGGGGGTCAGCAATACCGCGCAGCCGAGAAAAGGACGGCTGGCGGGGGTTGGGGTCCCCCGCCAGCAAAGGTACGCAGCGGGAAGGGGGGTCGAGAGGGTTGCGGCAGTGGCACCAGGGGGAGGCTCTGGACCCCCCTCCCGTCGAAGTCTGGCTAAGCCCCTGCTATAAACTACTCCTAAATTTTAGGCGTATTCTATAAACCTTGCCTAACTTTAGGCGAAGTTTATAGAATACACATAGGCATATTTTTTTCGGCACCGAATTCTTAGGCATCATAAATAGAATCTAGCTCCATATCGCTGCGCACTCACTGCCTGGTGCAAACTGAAATGAAACTCAAAGTGTTCCACAGCTTAAAGTTTCTCAAACCTGCCCTTGAAGACATACCCAGCAGAGTACAGCTTTTAGGAGATCCACAATGAATGTGCATGAGAATGATTTGCATCAAAGGGTAGGTCCAAAAGTACACAAACAAGAAGTACAATTGAGCCCTCAAGACTGGAGCAATGAACAATCCTTTAATGTAACAGACCCGACACGGAAAAGTCCATAGACCGTTATTAAACGAACTTGGGGAAAATCCACTATTATTTCTGGGATAAGCAGTATAAAATGTTTAGTACTTTTTTGGGATCTTGCCAGGTATTTGTGACCTGGATTGGCCACTGTTGGAAACAGGATGCTGGGCTCGATGGACCTTTGGTCTTTCCCAGTATGGCAATACTTATGGGATGGGTTTCTGTGCCAACTGAGGAGGCCACAGGGAAGGGTGCTGGATCTCAGCTTGAAGCCGCCACCTTTGAGACAAGCAGTGTTGTTTGAATGACCTTTTTTGGATTTTATTTTGCAGTTTTGGAATGCTTTACCCAAGGCCCTGAAAACCATGAACAATCTAACCAGCTTCCGCAAAGCTTTGAAAACACATCTCTTCAACAAAGCCTACAAAACTCATCCTTAATGAAACAAATCATTCCTTAAACCACCCAAGTACACCAAAAACACCTCTCACACGACCTTACCTAACACCTTTCCATTTAAATCCTCTTATACCTCAGCTTATGATCAACTGTATTTAAATCATGTAACGACTTTATCATAACCATACTCTGTAGGCCACGTTGAGCCTGCAAAAAGGTGGGAAAATGTGGGGTACAAATGCAATAAATATATAATATAAATATCTGCTGACAGTACCTACTTGACCCCTGAGGCAGACACAGTTGGCGCTGAAACATGGCCTGTATCGGGTCTATTATATTAAAGGATTCTTCATTGCTCCAGTCTTGAGGTCTCATTTGTACTTTTTTTGTTTCATCAAAGGAAGGCAATACATCAAGCATATTCATTGTTGATATCTTGAAAACTCAACTGACTGGGTATGTCTATGGACTGGGATGAGAACCACTGCCAGAGCTGATGAATTCATGATCTAATGCCACCTGTCTGAACATCTTCAGAAAGACCACATTCAATCTGAAATAAGTGATATTAAGCAGATTCTCAACAGATATGAGATAGCACTCATAGGGTTGCCACACATGGATGATATGTAGGTCTGTTTGTATATTCCTAACCGACATTGTTCAAGTCTACACTCTGGATGAGGCTGACTCTATCCTCTGGGTACTGGGTTTGCCTTCATTGATTCAGATCTCACCTAATCTCTTTCCAGCTCAAACAAATCAAATCCACCTTTAGTTTCTGACCTTCTTGAAGTCCAGATCAGATCTCATGGTTGCTGGCAACCCTCTCTTAATAAAGGCATCATCATATAATCCCTAGGCAGAATCTCAGGAGGTGTCACCTAAGTATTCCTTCCAGACCCAAATCCTGTGAAAACTACTTACAGGTGGGCATCCAATTCCACCCAAATTGAAATTTTCCTCAGACCTTCCAACTAACTACGTCAGTTCTGGCTTTCTTTACTCCTGTCCCTGAACTTTCTGGGAACTGTAGTCCTGCATTCTACACTATCCCAAGATGTTTTGGAATGGGAAGCCCAGGAGTGGCATCATATCCCTCATATATAACTGGATAGCTCCGCTCTCATACATCTTAATTATCATCTGAGCTCTGCCTTACCTCTTGGACCACTGGCCACCAGTGAAGCTGCTTCATTCTTCCATTTCGTCCTTGAATGGAGAAATATAACTTTGTGGACGATTAAATCATCTGGAGGACAGCAATTAGAGATAGCATCTTATTGGCAATGAAACCCACCAGCAGAACGAGGCTATTTTCCCCAATCTAGCATGTATAAAATTAGAGGATAGCTATAAGATCTATCAATTGTCTTGTACAGAACTAAATGGATTGATCTTTCGACATTACTACTACTACTACTTATCATTTCTATAGCGCTACTAGATGTACTCAGCGCTATACACTTGAACATGAAGAGACAGTCCCTGCTCGACAGAGCTTACAATCTAATTAGGACAGACAAGAGATAAGGGAATATTAAAGTGTGGATGATAAAATAAGGGTTCTGAACAAGTGAATAAGGGTTAGGAGTTAAGGAGGCGGGGATAGTGCTGGGCAGATTTATACGGTCTGTGCCTTGAAGAGGACAGGTACAAATCAAGGTAGGGTATACACAAAAAGTAGCACATATGAGTTGATCTTGTTGGGCAGACTAGATGGACCTGCAGGTCTTTTTCTGCCGTCATTTACTATGTATGTAAAAACAGCATCAAAAAGGTGGGTTTTTAGCTTAGATTTGAAGATGGTCAGAGATGGAGCTTGACGTACCGGCTCAGGAAGTCTATTCCAGGCATATGGTGCAGATAAAAGGAACGGAGTCTGGAGTTAGCGGTGGAGGAGAAGGATGCAGATAAGAGAGATTTACCCAGTGAACGGAGTTCCCGGGGAGGAATGTAGGGAGAGATGAGAGTGAAGAGGTACATCAGTAAATGACACATTGCAGAGTGTTTGGTCATAAATGTTCACTCTGAGATCTGAAGTCTAATGCCTTCCCCACCTGAGAACTCCATCTATTTATCTATATAGATATACAGAGTCAGGGCAGAGTTGTCATTTATGCAGTTAAGTGCCGATATTCGGCACTTAATCGGATAAGGTAACCAAACAGATTGGACCTCATGAAACACAGTTCTATCTTTGCCCATTCCATACCGTACGTGTATTTGTATCCTGCCTATATCTGCACAAAAATCAAAGCGGGTCACAAGAAATTAATTTATAAGGAAGTCTAAAATATATCAAAAATCATTCAAATGTTTGTTAAACAGATAAGTCTTCAATGATTTTCGGAGGACCAAATAGTTAGTCAATGTCCGTAT
Organism: Microcaecilia unicolor; assembly: GCF_901765095.1. Lineage (NCBI taxonomy): Eukaryota > Metazoa > Chordata > Amphibia > Gymnophiona > Siphonopidae > Microcaecilia > Microcaecilia unicolor. The sequence continues at coordinate 645,007,348 of NC_044032.1, read as the reverse complement.
TGATACTGGAAGAGAGTTTCATAAACTACTAGATCGGTAACTAAAACTATCATGACAGATCGGTAACTAAAACTATCATGACATTTTTTAAGTAACACATTCTAACTGTAGGAAAGGCCAAACTTAATGTGGAACAATATTGGGAAGAAGTTCTGAAAGAAGGTATGGATAATAATTGTTTGTCTATGAGAACTAGGGCATAAACCATGAGTAATCTTAAAAACCATGCAAGCAATTTTGAATTCTATGCGTGCAACAACAGGCAGCCAATGTACAATCAATCAGCAATGGCGTTACATAATCATATTTTTTTAACTCCGTAAATCAGTTTTGCAGCTGTACTTTGAATTAACTGCAATCTATTCTGTACTTTAATTTGTATACCTGACTATAAAACAGTACAATAATCTAGATATGACAAAATTATTGCTTGAACAAAAACCCAATAATCTTCAGGAAAAAATAATTGTCTAACAGCTCTTAACTGACGAAGTTTAAAATAAATCTCACTTGGCTGTGGAGGACTGGCCTAGTGGTTAGGGTGGTGGACTTTGGTCCTGGGGAACTGAGTTTGATTCCCGGCACAGGCAGCTCCTTGTGACTCTGGGCAAGTCACTTAACCCTCCATTGCCCCATGTAAGCTGCATTGAGCCTGCCATGAGTGTGAAAGCGCAGGGTACAAATGTAACAAAAATAAAATAGATACCATTGGAGATTCTACATGGAATGTTGCTACTACTGGAGATTCTAGATGAAATGTTGCTACTATTGGAGATTCTACATGGAATGTTGCTATTCCACTAGCAACATTCCATGTAGAAGGCTGCGCAGGCTTCTGTTTCTGTGAGTCTGACGTCCTGCACGTACGTGCAGGATGTCAGACTCACAGAAGCAGAAGCCTGCGCGGCCACATTGGTGATCTGCAAGGGCCGGTGGTGGACTTTGGTCCTGAGGAACTGAGTTCGATTCCCACTTCAGGCACAGGCAGCTCCTTGTGACTCTGGGCAAGTCACTTAACCCTCCATTGCCCCCGGTACAAATAAGTACCTGTATATACTATGTAAGCTGCATTGAACCTGCTATGACTGTCCAATACCCAGCCATAGCCTGGCATTGAGTATCAGGTGTAAAGCCAGTGGCTGCTAAAAATCACTTACTGCCACTGTCTGAATATTTATCCCGTAAGTTGTCTGGAAAGCAGCTCAATATCATCGCTATAATTTTAAAGCCCATCCTTGCTCCACCCCAAACCCGGTTCCATATTAGAAGGATAGTTTCAGGCTGTTCACTCAGAGTTTGGGCTTTATACTATCAGAAAAAAGGGGAGAGTAGGGGAAGATAGGCTTTTTCCAATCAATAAGGGAGACGTATATTTGAATAAAATGTAATATATTTATTATAAAAGGTTGACTCAACACAGCCATGTTTCGGTGCTGTAGCACCTTCTTCATGAGTCTACAAAACCAAATATACTATCAGTGCATTTTTCAAAATAAACAGAGAAGTTATTTGTCCACCAGCCTCCAATGAATATATAACTTATTTTAAAATATGTGCCTGTCAGGCAGCTGGCATTTATTCATTTGATTTTGCTTATACTTTTCAGTAGCAGCTCAGATGTTAGCCATGAAACCTCTGAAACAGCCCATACTAACCTCTGATCTGGCTTCCACCCTTACCAAACTGCGGGAAAAAGGGCCCTGCGCTGGCAGCAGGGGCCGATTTTCCCATGCACCAGGGCCCTTTTTACCACAGCTTGTAAAAATCTCCCAAGCACGCATAGCCATGCGGTAAAAGAACTGTTACCGCATGGCCATGCGAAGGGGAGCCCTTACCACCACCCATTGAGGTGTCGATAAGGGCTCACACGCTAACCCAGGCAGCACACGGTGATTACCACTGGGTTACCACCGTGCAAGCCATTTCCGGGGGTTTCCTTTTTCCCCCGGAAATTGCACTCACTCTGAGTGGCCAGTCATAGCTGCTGGGGGGGGGGGGGGGGGCAAGGGGGACAAAATTCCCCAGGCCCGGGCCTCCAAGACTGCGATTTCAAAGCAGGGGGCCCGGCGCCGCAGTCCCACCCGCCCTCCGTCGTCAACCGTCTGCCCCCTGCTTTGAAATCGCAGTCTCACCTCTGTGAAAGCAGCGCTGCAGGCAGCAGAACGCCTCCCTTCGGCCCTCCTTCACTCCTTGTGTCCCGCCCTCGCGGAAGTTATGCCAGACGAGGGCGGGACACAGGGAGGGAAGGAGGGCCGAAGGGAGGTGAGACCGATGTCAATGCAGTGGGCCCGGCCCGGTGGCGGACGGAGGGGGGAGCAGCAGCGGCAACAACCTCGGGGGGGGGAGGGGAAGCAATGGCTGCAGCGATCTCGGTGGGGGGGAGCGGTGGTGACCTCGGGGGGGGGGTGGAAGGGGGAGCGGCGGCGGTGACCTCGATGGCGTGGCCCTGGGGGTGGCTTCTCGGCGGCCCTGCTGCCAGTGGCTGCATTGGGCCGGCGTTAGTCCCGAAAGAGCGAACGGTAAGCCCATGTTGGGCTTACTGCTGCTCTGTAAAAGGGCCCCTGTGTGATTTAGTTAGGAAATGCTTTACTGCTACCATATCCCATCTTAAGCCTGGTTGTGATTAAGAGCACGGCTACCATCTTATCAGGGATACCATAAATGTTTGTGCTGTGGTATGAACAAAGTGCAATAATAACCTTTCCCACCTGTTCCGTCTGTGAGCTGCAAGCTGGTTAAGGGGTTAAGGTGAGAAAGGATGTGGCCAGACACCAGATTCCACAGGATAACATCACCATCGTAACTCGATGTGGCTAATAGATTAGGAGGACAGGAAGCCACACACAAAATATCATCTTGGTGCCCATTTCTCTGAAAGAATCAAACGGCAAAAATCATGATGGCGATGTGAGAACTTCATTTTAGATCATGCAGATGTGGATGTGGAAAACTTAGGATTAACATTTTTGTCTGAAAATTGTAAGAAGTTGCCTTCAGTGAGTTGTTAAGATGCAAGTCTCGGCAGTTCTCACCAGACATTAGGAAAATGTGTGAATAAGACTGTTTGTGAACTTATGAGACAACCCAGGATGGAGGAAAGAGAACAAATCTAAAGTACAAGATGCTTATCTTTAGACATGCATTGCTATTGATAACTGTTTTTCAACTGTTTTAACTGTTTTTCTTCTTCAGTTCTCAGGCAACTGAAATGAACCAGATTGAAAAATGTGTTTGTAGATGATTCCTAGGCCTCCATAGAGGCTTGCAGCTAGTACTCTCTTAAACATCTCGCTTGCCCTCAGCCATCAGATCCTGCCCTGCTGGAGGATGTGCTGTCACTCCTTGTGCCAGAGCCATTGCTGGTAGGAAAAACGGTTTAGGGTAAAGAGAGAGAAGGGATCCATAATCTGCTGGACAAAGGGAGTAAGAAAGAGAGGGGTTGACAGTGGCTAGAAGGGGGATAGAGTGAGAGACAGATAGAGAGGAAGGATGTAGGGGAAGCATGGGAAAGGAGGAGGCTCATGGACCAGAGGAGGGGACATGAGGCAAGATTGAGAGACGGGAGATGTGGGGCAGAGATGCAGGGTACTAGAGTAAAATGGAGCACTGAGCAGGAGCTCTGCTGGGTGTCTGGTGATTACAATGACTGTGAACGTGCTTCACTCTCACCTCACTGTTGATCTGGTCTGACTGAAGGCCCTGAATTTCAGACACTGGTTCTTCTTCATGATCCTACAAATAAAGAGGAGATGTAGTACCTGTTATTTCACCTAATACTACTACTACTACTACTTAACATTTCTAGAGCGCTACAAGGGTTACGCAGCGCTGTACAAAATAAACAAAGAAGGACAGTCCCTGCTCAAAGGAGCTTACAATCTAAAGAACGAAATGTCAAGTTGGGCAGTCTAGATTTCCTAATCCAAGCAGGGCTTTAGCTATGTGATGCAGTGGTACGGTAGGGTGATGTGCACTGGTTGGGTTATTAGAAATGGTTTGCAGTGGCTGGTGAAAGTGGGGACACTTCCAATTGTTATAGCACAAGGCCTAAATTCTTTGGTTAATACAGTAGATCTAAGCCTTAGAGATAACAAATGCGTGAACCGTCTGACAGTCCAAGGGTCTATGAGCTGCTCCATCAGACAGGAGTCTTGAGTTCAATTCCCAGCCTGGGCTAGAAGTATGGTTATCTCTGCAACTGTGTCACTTGGGAGGACAACAGGAAGGATCTGGTACCCTGAATAAGGCAGGTACAAATCAAGGTAAGGTATACACATATGAGTTTGTCTTGTTGGGCAGACTGGATGGACCGTGCAGGTCTTTTTCTGCCGTCATCTACTATGTTACTATGTTACTCTTCATATAGATGCCTAAAGGCAGTATGTTTTTTTCTAGCAAAAAAAGTGCCAGTACTCAAATGCCAGGCCACCCTTCAGGGGTGGGGTGATCACTGAGGGACCCACCCCACAATAGCCAGGTCCCCTGCAACCAGTAACAGAATCTATGACGAGGCAGAATTTGTGTGTAAGAACTCAGGTTCTTAATTAAAACTTGGGTTCCATGGGTCAATTTTAGCAGACAATGGAAAAGGTGCCGGTACTCAGTACCCCCAAGTACCCCCTAAAAAAAAATCCCTGCCTAAAGGACAAGTAAAATTTATGCTCTGACTGTGTGAACAGGATTTCACAGGATCTAATTAAGTAAAACTGTCCAATATTAGTCCTCAGTCCTTCATCTCTCATGTCATCCAGTACACCATGTCTTAATCTCCCACTCATTCTTAGCCGTCATCTGTCTCTGCTTCCCACCATATATCCAATCACCTCCAGTTTCCTCCAACCCCCAGTGTCACAGTAATAACCAACAGAATGAAAAGACGCCTCCAGTAGGGTTGGGATTAGACACAGTGGGGTCTAGGACAGTAACTTAAATAGTAGATCCAGCCGGTGACAGGTGCCCTGAAGCTGTGCCTCAATGACATGATTCAATTTTGCCAATGAGGGTCCCTGGGGCCCCAGGAAATTGCCCTGCTTGCCTCCCCCCCCCCCCCCCATCCATAAGAACACCTCTGTGTTTCCTTCTTTCCGTGGCTTCCTGCACACTACAGGGGACCATTAGACAAGGGAGAAGCTGGAAAGCTGGCAAAGGAGATCTTGGACACTCACCCATAGCTCCATGCCCAACTCATGTTGTGAGTGTAGTGGTATCTCTTGCAGAATATTAGGGTCAAAAGAAGGAAATTGTGAATTTGGACTCTAGGGTCCATCAGTAACACAGTAGGTAATGGCAGATAAAGACCTGAACGGTCCATCCAGTCTGCCCAACAGTCATGCTCATTATCAATTCATGATTACATCAACAATGAGTGTGATATTATATACTTTATCACGAGTCTTTCATTGGTGTTTCTGGGACACAGACCATAGAGGTCCGCCCGACTGTCCCTATGTTCCACCAACTGGAATTGCCGTCAAAACCCACTCCATCCTATCCGAATACGTCTTGCCATTTGCGGGACCCAGACTGTAAAAGTCCGGTACTGCCGTTAGTGCCAGTTACTGTAGTTGCCATTGAAGCCCTTTCCAGCCTACCCTAAACTTTTTATTTTTGTTTTATACCATCTATTTTCTAAATAGAGTTCCTCTGTGTTCATAGTAACATAGTAAATGACAACAGATAAAGACCTGAACGGTCCATCCAGTCTGCCCAACAAGATAAACTCATTTTACATGGTATGTATATGTATACCCGAGTTTGATTTGTCCTTGCCTTTCTCAGGGCACAGACCGTAGAAGTCTGCCCAGTACTGTTCTTGTACTAAGTTCTGAAGCTAACGTCAAAGCCCCTTAAACTTTACTCTCCAGCCCATCCCTATCTATTCAGTCACGATCAGGGCGTAGACCGTAGAAGTCTGCCCAGCACCGGTTTTGTTTCCCAAGTACCGGCGTTGCCACTCATGCCTTTTTCAATTCTGTCACTGTTCTTGTCTCTACCACCTCCCTCGGGTGGGCATACAGTGGTGGAAATAAGTATTTGATCCCTTGCTGATTTTGTAAGTTTGCCCACTGACAAAGACATGAGCAGCCCATAATTGAAGGGTAGGTTATTGGTAACAGTGAGAGATAGCACATCACAAATTAAATCCGGAAAATCACATTGTGGAAAGTATATGAATTTATTTGCATTCTGCAGAGGGAAATAAGTATTTGATCCCCCACCAACCAGTAAGAGATCTGGCCCCTACAGACCAGGTAGATGCTCCAAATCAACTCGTTACCTGCATGACAGACAGCTGTCGGCAATGGTCACCTGTATGAAAGACACCTGTCCACAGACTCAGTGAATCAGTCAGACTCTAACCTCTACAAAATGGCCAAGAGCAAGGAGCTGTCTAAGGATGTCAGGGACAAGATCATACACCTGCACAAGGCTGGAATGGGCTACAAAACCATCAGTAAGATGCTGGGCGAGAAGGAGACAACTGTTGGTGCCATAGTAAGAAAATGGAAGAAGTACAAAATGACTGTCAATCGACAAAGATCTGGGGCTCCACGCAAAATCTCACCTCGTGGGGTATCCTTGATCATGAGGAAGGTTAGAAATCAGCCTACAACTACAAGGGGGGAACTTGTCAATGATCTCAAGGCAGCTGGGACCACTGTCACCACGAAAACCATTGGTAACACATTACGACATAACGGATTGCAATCCTGCAGTGCCCGCAAGGTCCCCCTGCTCCGGAAGGCACATGTGACGGCCCGTCTGAAGTTTGCCAGTGAACACCTGGATGATGCCGAGAGTGATTGGGAGAAGGTGCTGTGGTCAGATGAGACAAAAATTGAGCTCTTTGGCATGAACTCAACTCGCCGTGTTTGGAGGAAGAGAAATGCTGCCTATGACCCAAAGAACACCGTCCCCACTGTCAAGCATGGAGGTGGAAATGTTATGTTTTGGGGGTGTTTCTCTGCTAAGGGCACAGGACTACTTCACCGCATCAATGGGAGAATGGATGGGGCCATGTATCGTACAATTCTGAGTGACAACCTCCTTCCCTCCGCCAGGGCCTTAAAAATGGGTCGTGGCTGGGTCTTCCAGCACGACAATGACCCAAACATACAGCCAAGGCAACAAAGGAGTGGCTCAGGAAGAAGCACATTAGGGTCATGGAGTGGCCTAGCCAGTCACCAGACCTTAATCCCATTGAAAACTTATGGAGGGAGCTGAAGCTGCGAGTTGCCAAGCGACAGCCCAGAACTCTTAATGATTTAGAGATGATCTGCAAAGAGGAGTGGACCAAAATTCCTCCTGACATGTGTGCAAACCTCATCATCAACTACAGAAGACGTCTGACCGCTGTGCTTGCCAACAAGGGTTTTGCCACCAAGTATTAGGTCTTGTTTGCCAGAGGGATTAAATACTTATTTCCCTCTGCAGAATGCAAATAAATTCATATACTTTCCACAATGTGATTTTCCGGATTTAATTTGTGATGTGCTATCTCTCACTGTTACCAATAACCTACCCTTCAATTATGGGCTGCTCATGTCTTTGTCAGTGGGCAAACTTACAAAATCAGCAAGGGATCAAATACTTATTTCCACCACTGTATAAGGCATTGGCCACCCTCTCCGTGAAAAAAGAATTTTCTGACATTACTCCTAAGTCTACTACCTTGCAACCTCAGTTCATGTCCTCTAGTTTTACCATTTACCAATTATGAAAAGCGTTGCCAAAAGCTGTCAAAACTACTCAAAACCATCTCAACTTTAGGAAATTACTCAAGACCAACCTGTTCCGGAAGGCCTACCCCCATGATCCAATATAAAACCTAAAGTCCTGCAAAACAGCATATAAATGGACCATTTTGGACTCCTTTACCTTTATGGGATAAGCATAAAGGAATCCTGTGCCGAAGGAATGGATCCTCAGGAGCTTAGTCAGGATTGGGAGGCGGGGCTGGTGGTTGGGAGGCAGGGATAGTGCTGGACAGACTTGTACGGTCTGTGCCAGAGCCGGTTGTGGGCAGCGGGACTGGTGTTTGGGAGGCGGGGATAGTGCTGGACAGACTTGTACGGTCTGTACCAGAGCCGGTGGTTGGGAGGCAGGGCTGATGGTTGGGAGGTGAGGATAGTGCGGGGCAGACTTATACGGTCTGTGCCAGAGCCGGTGGTGGGAAGCGGGACTGGTGGTTGGGAGGCGGGGATAGTGCTGGACAGACTTGTACGGTCTGTGCCAGAGCCGGGGTTCGGAGGCAGGGCTGGTGGTTGGGAGGTGAGGATAGTGCTGGGCAGACTTATATGGTCTGTGCCAGAGCCGGTGGTTGGGAGGAGGGGCAGGTGGTTGGGAGGCGGGGATAGTGCTGGGCAGACTTATACGGTCTGTGCCCTGAAGAGCACAGGTACAAATCAAAGTAGGGTATACACAAAAAGCAGCAAATATGAGTTATCTTGTTGGGCAGACTGGATGGACCATGCAGGTCTTTTTCTGCCGTCATCTACTATGTTACTTTATGTTACCCACTTTCCCTTTACACCCTATTATTTCTATCCTTGCTGACTACTACAATCTATTGTATTTGTATAACTACCGGATTGGCGATAGCCTTTTCGGTTTATTGTAAGCCACATTGAACCTGCAAACATGTGGGAAAATTGTGGGGTATAAATGTGATAAATAAATAAATAAATTTCCTCTTCTTTGGAAGAGATTTGTTCCTATATTAATACTTTCAAGTATTTTAATGTCTGTATCATATCTCCCCTGTCCCTTCTTTCAGTAAGGGTTACCTTGTGAGATATAAAATGAACAGAAAATAAGGAGAAAAGATTTCCTTCTTATTAGTGAAGCCAAGAATGCTTATGGGGGATATGATATATGTAGGTTGTGGTGATGAACGTGAAAGATGGAATTCATTTGAATTCCCTGAATGGCTGACTCCCTTCCCCTTGCCACATGAATTAAAAGAGACCCCACCCCCCACCCCCCCAATATTGAGCAAACTTCTTGACTGTGACAAAGGAGGGATAATTTCTGTTGGGTTTATCACCCAATCAATTTGAAAAGTTGGCTCCTATGCCGCAGGATGAAGGGAAATTACTTAGACAAGTTGTGTGCTGTAATTAACAGAAACCAAGAGAGGTTTTTACTTATTTATTTCTGCTTGATATACCACCACATGGCTTGTTCTAGGCTTCAAAGTGGTTTACAATACAATAAAATGAGAAAGAAGAAAGAAAAAAAATTCTACAACAACCTAGTGAAAATCTGAAGCAAACACTTGAGTAAATAGGTGGGATTTAAATCATTTCTTTAATGCAGAAAGAGCGGGTACTACTACTACTTATCACTTCTATAGCGCCACAAGGCATACGCAGCGCTGTACACCATACATGAAAAGACAGTCGCTGCTCAAAGAGCTCACAATCTAAATAGGACAGGCAGACAGACAGAACAACTAAGAGGTAAGGGAATTAAAGAGGTGGGGATAAACGGGTACAGGGCAAGTGAGTAGTGGTTAGGAGTCAAAAGCAATGTTAAAGAGGTGGGCTTTTAGTCTGGATTTGAAAACGGCCAAAGACGGGGCTAGACGTACAGGCTCGGGAAGTCTATTCCAGGCGTGAGGTACAGCAAGATAAAAGGAACGGAGTCTAGAATTAGCAGTAGAGGAGAAGGGGACAGACAAGAGAGATTTATCCACAGAACGGAGTACTCGAGGGGGGGCATAGGGAGAGGCAAGAGTAGAGAGGTACTGGGGAACGGTAGACTGAATGCACTTATAGGTCAGTAAGGGAAGGTTGAATTGAATGCGGAAATGGATAGGGAGCCAGTGAAGTGACTTGAGGAAAGGGCTAATGTGAGCATAGGGATTCTGGCGGAAAATGAGTCACGCAGCAGAGTTTTGGACTGATTGAAGAGGGGAGAGATGGCTAAGTGGGAGGCCGGTGAGAAGCAGGTTGCAATAATCTAGGCGAGAGATGATAAGAGTGTGGATAAGGGTTCTGGTAGAGTGCTCAGAGAGGAAGGGACGGATTTTGCTGATGTTATAGAGAAAGAAACGACAGGTTTTGGCAATCTGCTGAATGTGAGCAGAGAAGGAGAGAGAGGAGGTAGGTTCCTAATGTGAAGTGGAAGCTCGTTTTGGGCCGACATAGCAAAAAACGGTGGAGCGTGAAGAAGTGAGAAGGAGTTCCCAAGGTGACGGCAGCTGGAGAAGGTTGTGGTCAGCACAATGGAGGAAACGGCGGGGAGTGTAGGGGATAAGGAGTTTATGAAGGTAGGCAGGGGCAGAAGGCGGGAATGATTTGTAAACTAGTGTGAATGAAGTAGAAACTGAGAGCCAATGTTCAAGCTTAAGCAGGTGGGTAGCATGGTCAAAACGGCATGCATTGTAGAGCATCTGAACTGATGTGGACTGAATGCTATAAAAATGTGCTTGGCTCTGTTTTTAGTCAGAGAGAATTACAATGCCATACTCTGCTATGTCTTCTATATTTCTTTTGGTAGCCAGCTTCCTAAATAAAGAGAATCTCTGCTTCAGAACAACTAAATCCTTATTATTTTGCACCTTATTTACACTTGTTCAGTACTATGTCAGTGTCTTTCAGTCAAAGAGGAGACTGGGTGTCATTCAGAATGTAGGAAGAACATGGAGCTGGTGTCTTAAAAGAGATGATCGGAGAATGATAGTAGGTACCATAGGAGCCAACTTTTCAAAATGATTGGGGGTGCTGAATTTTTTTTTTTTTTACAGATGGTGCATTCTTCCTCCCCCTCATCCCCCTCCCTCTCCCCCCTTGACCCCCTCCCCCTCGACCCCCTCCCCCTCCCTCTCCCCTCTCCCCCTCCCCTGTCCCCCCTCCCCCCTCCCTCCCTCTGAGTTCCAGGGTCCTCCCTCCCTCTGAGTTCCAGGGTCCCCTCCCCTCCCTCCCTCCCAGTTCCAGGGTTGTCATCCCTCCCTTCCTCCCTCCCTCCCTTCGAGTTCCAGGCCCCCTCCCTCCAAATTTTAAAAGTCATCTATCTTACCTCGTTGGGGTTAGGGCGGCAGCAGTGGTAAAAAGCATGCAGGCTCGGCTTGGTGCTTAGTTCAGTTTTCCCTTCTCTCTCTCTCAGCTCTGGCCCCACCCTTGCAGAAACAGGAAATTAGGGCGGGACCAGAGCTGAGAGAGAGAGAAGGGAAAACTGAACTAAGCACTGAGCCGAGCCTGCATGCTTTTTACCGCTGCTGCCGCCCTAACCCCAAGGAGGTAAAATAGATGACTTTTAAAATTTGGAGGGAGGGGGCCTGGAACTCGAAGGGAGGGAGAGAGGGAACAAACTTCTGGTGGGTGAAATATTGAGGGTGCTCAAGCACCCACAGCACCCATAGAGTCGGCGCCTGTGGTAGGTACTGGCTACCTAGAGGCTGGTGGAAGATACTGCGCATGCAGGGAACACAGGGACATGCCTTTGTAAAAGATCCCTAGAGTGACTAATGACATAACTTCTGCTTTTCAATTTTTTCTTCTGTATTATTTATGTTTTGGAATTTGGACTATTTAGGTTTTTTTTACCTCTTACTATTTTAGATTTCTGTAGAGTTATTGTGGGGGGGGTGGGGAGTTCAAGAATAAAGGTGATTTAAGAAAATATACTTTAGACTACACTCTTGAGGAGAATATTTTGGCAGGCAATGAAGGCCTTGGAGCCATTCCTCCCCCAACCACCAGGACCCAGCATATTACTTCACTGTAACTAATTCCCATGGAGGAGTTACAACCCCCCTCCGTCCCCCAGACACACACAGGACACAGGTTACACTGACACATCATATTCTTTGCTTTATCCTCCATTCCTTTTCACAATTCCTAAGAATTACTTGACGGAAGTTACCCCCGCCTCTTCCTCCAGGAACTCCTCTGCCTTATGATGACAGCCATAAGGCTTTAAGGGGCAAGAACAATCCCCAGTTCCCACTGAAGTCAAAAACTCAAAATAGTGCAGGCTGATCCCAATCTCCCCTTTGCCTCTTAGACGAGAGGTGATGGAAAGCCTGGGGTCAGCGTTGGTGCCAGTGGGACAGGAAGAACTGGAGATCATTCCTGCACTTTACGGAAGGGTGGAGATAGCTGCCAAGCACAGAGATTTATTTTTAAGATTAAGGGAGGGTTTGGGGCAAGGTTGCCAGATTGAAAAAGTTTTCCCCTCCCAAAACCAGCCCAAAACCGCACAAAGTCAAACCCCATCCCTGACGTCATTAACCCCGCCTCTGACGTCATTAACCCCGCTTCCGACCCTGCCTCTGTCATTAACCCCACCTCTGACCTTGCCTCTGATGTCATTAACCCTGCCTCCGACATCATTAACCCCGCCTCCACGGGGCTTTTATTGGACCAAACTGGACCAATATAAGCCCCGCCGGAAAAGCACCCAAACCCGCAACGCGGCCACAAAAAAGCCGCCCAATTTCCCGCAGCCGTCAAAAATTGCCCGCAACCAGTCGTGGAAACCCGCCCAATTGGGCGAGAAAACCTCCCATCTGGCAACACTGGTTTGGGGAAGGGGGTAGTGCTGACATTTGAAAAAGAGGCCAAGATGGGGGGGAGGGACTTGATGGGTCATTGCTCGCTCTCACAGCGCCCTCTGCCGTTTTTCTAGGGTAGAATTCTGGGGGCAACAGCAGTTTTGCAAAGTCAGTTCACAAAGGTGTGATTCGTGCAACAAAAAAAAAATCCTAAATGTTGGCATTTGAATGTATTTGAACAGTTTGCTCATTTACCCCACACAAAGCATACTTTTGTAAAGTGACTTCTCACTTTGGTGAGAACCAGCCTGTACAGAAAGATACATTCAGTGTTTTCCCACCTAAGAGGATTAGTGAAGTTCTTGGAATATTTCTAAGAATATGGCAAAAAAAAAATGTCATTTTAAAGCTGCAGTTGTACTCACCGGGAAAATATTGATCTTATTTTTCCAGCCAACAGAAATGACATAGCTGTCAAGAGAGAAAGAGACACAGATCACCAGCAGGTTACCAAGAGAATATTAGCTGAGTACTGACAAATTATCAAGTGAGTAGCAGCTGAAAGGAGTGGAGGAGTAACCCAATGGTTAGTGGAGGGGGGGGGGGCTGGGACCTGGAAGGTATGGGTTCAAATCCCATGGCAGCTTCTTCCTTCAGGAGAAGACAATGGCTAACCTCTCTCATCTCATGCCAAAAAACCCCCCAAACAAATAAAAAACCACAAGGAGGGGAGGGGGGGGGGGGGTTCCTTATTCCATATTTGTCAGGACTCACTGTAGGTCACATCTATCTGGAGTAGAGGAGTAGCCTAGTGGTTAGTGCAGTGGACTTTGATTCTGGGGAACTGGGTTCAATTCCCACTGTAGCTCCTGTGCCAGGTTCAAATAAGTACCTGTATATACTAAGTAAACCACTTTGAATGTAGTTGCAAAAACCACAGAAAGGCAGTATATCAAGCCCCATTCCCCTTCCCTTACCCACAAGCACAGAATCTTGCTACTCTTTGGTATTCAGGAAACTCATTAATCTTTGAGATTCTACATACAATGTTGATAGTGGAGGAATAGCCTTGTGGTTAGCGCAGCAGACTTTGATCCTGGGGGAAATGGGCTTGATTCCCACTACAGCTCCTTGTGACTGTCCAGCGTCTTCTCCTGATTTCTCTTTTCACATGGCCTCCTCTCCATTGTCTTTCCCCAATCTCTCCTTCTACCCACCTCCTCTCCAGCTTCTTTCTCCGATGTCTCCTTCCACCCACCTCCTCTCTAGTGTCTTCCCCCATTCTCTCTTTTCACCTGCCTCCTCTCTAGCATCTTCCACCAATCTCTCCTTCCACTCACCTCCTCTCCAGTATCTTTCCCTGATCTTTCCTTTACACCCACCTCCTCTCCAGCGTCTTCCTCGATCTCTCCTTCCACCCACCTCCTCTCCAGCGTCTTCCTCAATCTCTCCTTCCACCCTCCTCCTCTCTAGTGCCTTCCACCAATGTCTCCTTCCACCTGCCTCCTCTCCAGCATCTTCCACCAATCTCTCCTTCCACTCACCTCCTCTCCAGTGTCTTTCCCTGATCTTTCCTTTACACCCACCTCCTCTCCAGCGTCTTCCTCGATCTCTCCTTCCACCCACCTCCTCTCCAGCGTCTTCCTCAATCTCTCCTTCCACCCTCCTCCTCTCTAGTGCCTTCCACCAATGTCTCCTTCCACCTGCCTCCTCTCCAGCATCTTCCCCATTCTCTCCTTTCACCTGCCTCCTCTCTAGCATCTTCCACCGATCTCTCCTTCCACTCACCTCCTCTCCAGTGTCTTTCCCTGATCTTTCCTTCCACCCACCTCCTCTCCAGCGTCTTCCTCGATCTCTCCTTCCACCCACCTCCTCTCCAATGTCTTTCCCCAATCTCTCCCTCTACCCAACTGCTCTCCAGCTTCTTCCCCTGATCTGTCCTTTTACCCGCCTCCTCTCCAGCGTCTTTCCCCGATCTCTCCTTCCACCTGCCTCCTCTCCAGCATCTTCCCCCAATTTCTCCTTTCACCCGCCTCCTCTCCAGGATATTTTCCTGATGTCTCCTTCCACCTGCATTCTCTCCACCCGCCTCCTCTCCAGCGTCTTTTCCCGATGTCTCCTTCCACCCACCTCCTGACCAGTGTCTTCCCCCGATCTCTCCTTCCACTCGCCTCCTCTCCGGCATCTTCCCCCAATCTCTCCTTTCACCCGCCTCTTCTTCAGCATCTTTCCCTGATCTCTTCTTTCACCTGCCTCCTCTCTAGTGTCTTCCCCTGATCTCTCCTTCCACCTGCCTCTTCTCCAGTGTCCTTCACCGATGTCTCCGTTCACATGCCCTCCTCTCCACAGTCTGTGATAGAAATCAAAAATTGTAGCACGAGGCCTGTGCGCTCCAATACACGCTCAACTTATTTTGGTCCCGCCCCCTCTGATGCAACTTCTGAAGTCAGAGGGGGTGGTATCAGCAGACCACTCAGGAGGTGCATGAGTCCTGAGGCCCATGTTGTCATTTTCTTTATGCCACTGCTATCCCATTTGAAGGGTGGGATGGGGGAAGGAATGAGTGTTAGTTGCTTGTGTCCCAGATACCAGAGTGGGGAGAGGAACATGGTGGCAGCTGTGAAGGGGCAATCCAGTGAGGCAAGCTTTCAGTGCCCCTACAATTGGGCACACTAAGCCCATATCTTGCTGGTCCTGGTTTCCCTATTCTTTTCTCTCCAGTGTCCAACATATCCCCTCTCCCAACCCGACACGGTCTGCCATTTTTCTTCTCCCTCCCCTTCCCCAACTGTTCTTGCATCTCCCATTCTCTCTCTCTTGCTCTCTTCCTTCCCCATCCAACACTGTCCCTTTTTGCCTCCTCCCCCACTGCAGTCCACCTTCTCCTCTCAAACCTGCCCTTTGTCTCCCTATTCCCTTTTCCCCAGTGTCCAGCATATCCCCCTCCCAACCCAAAACTGTCTGCCATCTTTCTTTTCCCTCCCTTGCCCCACATGTACCAGCATCTCCCTTTCTCTATCTCTCTCTTTCCTCCTTCCTCATCCAGCTTTGTCCATTCTTGCTCCTCCCCCAGATCCGCTTCATTCCCTCAAGCCTGTTCTTGTCCCATGACTCCTTCCTAGTGCAGCCGCTGTGAGAAAGAACTAGAAACTGGGGGGTGCAGAGCCTCGTGCTGTAGCACTTTCAGCCGGGTTATGCCAGAACCACCCCCACAGCAGAGGAAGTGCATCAAGTAGGACAGTCCAGCAGAGCCCAGCGAACAGTGCCATAGCACATGTTTCTGAACCAGCTGCTTTTAGCTCCCGCTCACCGTAGCTGCACTGGGAAGTAGCCGCAGGACTAGGACAGGCTAGAGAGGAGGGAGCGAATGCATGGAGGGGGGGGGACAAGAAGGGGCAAAGCAGAACGGAGGAGGAGAGAGATACATACTAGAACGCGTCAGGCAGGGGAGGGAGAGTGAAGCACTTGATCAAACAGCGTTGGGGGGGGGGCAATGCCCCCCTTGCCCTCCCCAAACCACACCCATGCGCCTAAAGTTCATCAACATATACAGAATTTCTCCATGTAAGTGCCTGGGTTATAGAACTGCCCTAATCACACGCCTGTGATTCAGCTCTGTGCACACTAACGGTGCTACAGATATTCTATGATAAAGTTCCCACGTGAATTGCAACTCAATACAAAGTTCTACTTCATCCTCCTTAATGACAGCATTTTGTGGAAAGTCGGAATTATAATTCCTTCTTTACTAGATTTTGCTTCATTCGCATATAGAAGGGATCACCCTCAGTTAACAGGAGCATTCTTACTGGTTATTATAAATTTCGGCATAGGTGCAGGCGCTAACTTCATCTTCTGAGCTGCCTGGAGAAAAAAAGATACAGGTTAGTATCGGTCTTCAACCCTTTTGTAGTTGTGACAACAAAATATCAAACAGGAGAGAATAGAGATGCTTCTGTATTTTCCCCCTCCCTGCAACCCCTCTCTCCAGTACCTGGTTTAAGAGTCTGCACGTGATGGATGAGAGGAGAATAATTCCATCTCTTCACGCTTCCGTCCCTGCCCCCAGTCACTAGCCTACAGAGGGAGACAGAGAGACAACATCAGAAGGCAGAGAAAGTCTGTCATCACATCCACAGGACCTCTCTGCCTAAACATTACAGAGTCTTTCATCTCGAGGACACCAGTCCAAACTCCAGGTAAGGTGGCCTATGTGAAATGAGATGGGGTCTCAGTTCAGCTCTAAGGGCTATTGCAGAAGCATTCACTTCACATCTATCAGATTCCTATGAATATGTAAATTCTCCTACACATCTCAGCACTGACTTGTGTTGATGACATGATGAGGGGGAAACACAGGGTGAGAAACACATCAACAGAAAACTGTGACACCCAGTGGCGTAGCCACAGGTGGGCTTGAGTGGGCCAGGGCCCACCCATTTATGGCTCAGGCCCACCCAACAGTAGCACATGTTTAGTGGTAACTGGTGGAAATCCCAAGCTCCGCCACCTGAAGATTTCCCCCTAATGGTAACGAAAATGCTACTCTCCACAACACTGGCACCTATGCATGCTCAGTTTTCAGTGCATTCCTGCTGCCAAGGTGGAAAGAAGCATTTTCCCACCAGCTGAGATTTTTTTTTGGGGGGGGGAGGGGGAGAACACTTGGTGCCCACCCAAAATCTGTTGTCTGGCTATGCCCCTGGTGACACCATCACACATAAATTCTCTTTCCTCCTAGTAACATAGTAAATGACAATAGATAAAGACCAAATAGTCGATGCAGTCTGCCTAGTATAGGTTCTATAAATTTAGGTAGATGTACAAACAAAATCTTTTTTGCAACCCAACCCTTCCTCTCCCCCCCCCCCCCCCCCAAGTCTTTACCTACCCTACGTCTCCACACTTTTCCCACACTGTACTCTACATATATCACCCAGTCAAAGAATTCAATGAGAATCATTTGGCAAGATTTACACGAGGTGCACTTAAGAGCTTACAATCTAAAGACAACCATAAATGGCAAACATGAGAACTTACGACAATGTAATTCATCAGAGAAGTGATCAAGATTTCACAGTAAACTCAAAGGGAACAATTTTATATAACAGGATGCCTATGTTAGAAGGTTAAACAGACACATATTTTAATTGTGTTTTTAATAAGGCTACACAGATGTCTATCCCCTGATATTCAGCCAGTGGTTCGCCCTGGGTGCAGGCAGCAATGGGGTGCATGAAGCAGTCATGCAGCTGTCAACTCCGTCGGTCCACTGCCTCCTCTGACGTTACTTCCTGTTCCTGGGAAGGGGACTAACAGCTGACAGCTGCACAACTGCTCCATGCACCCCCTTACTAGGAGGAAGGGTAGTGGGGGTGATGCGCTTCGAGGGGGAGAGGGTGGGGCTGATGTGCCTCGGGGAGGGGTAGGGTGTGATGCACCTTGGGGGGGAAGGGAGGAGTTAGAGGTGTGAAGCACCTCGGAGAGGAGGGCACGCAGTGACCCGCCCTGGGTGGCAAGCAAACTAGGTACACCACTGATAAATTTCTCCTCATTTTAGGTGTCATATTGGGGCATGCATAGCACCAGTTCTATACTGTCTTAAGGGCATATCTAAGCCATTAAAGAATATTCACGTAACGCTGCACTGGAGTGCCACAGGTTAGGCATGCATATTTAAAACAATTTACAGTATTTCACGCAAGAGCGCCTCTTTAAGGCGGGAGGCATAGCCTCTTCCATATGCACGAAATGCCAGGTAGCGACTAATTCGTTTATACATGTGCTATGGGGATGTGTAAAGGTTCAAAACTTTTGGGAGGAGATAAGTTGTTATTTGGAGACTCTGAAGACCAATTAGGAGGTCACCCGCCGGATTCTTGTTAGACAAATATGAGGAGTTTGGGTCCCAAGACAAATATTTCAAATTATTCATTAGGAAGGCAGGGATGCTAGGGAAACGAATTGTCCTAGGGGTGTGGATCAATGACCAAGCCCCATCATATTGGCAACGGAGAAACAGATTACATGATTTGATGCTGTTAGAACAACAGTATGCCCGACTAAAATTCAAACGGAAGAAATTGTTCTTGCTAATTTGGGATAAATATATTCAGTCCCTGTCTCACAGAGCCCGCAGTTTAGTGCTTAATATGTTCTCCTGAAGGGGTACGACAAGTATAGGAGGAGTAAGAAGAGGTTATAGATGGGGGGGGGGCCTAAACATATGAGGATGGGTATAATCTCATAGTACGGTCTGTGCCAGAGCCGATGGTGGGAGGCGGGACTGGTGGTTTGGAGGCGGGGCTAGTGCTGGGCAGACTTGTGCGGTCTGTGCTGGAGCCGGTGGAGGGGGGGGGGGGGGATGGTGGTTGGGAGGCGGGGATGGTGCTGGGCAGACTTATACGGTCTGTGCCCGGAAAAGGACAGGTACAAATCAAGGTAGGTATACACAAAAAGTAGCACATGTGAGTTTATCTTGTTGGGCAGATTGGATGGACCATGCAGGTCTTTTTCTGCCGTCATCTACTATGTTACTATGTTACTTGACACATAAGGAACACACAGAGTGGGGAAAGGGGGGGGAGGGCTAAGAGAAGGGAAGAAGGAAAGGAGTGGAAGAGGGGAGGGGGGATAGGTTTACTAGTAGGGTTGGGTGAAACTTCTAACCTATAGGAGGGGAGGAGGGGGGAGGGGAGAGCTACACTTCATATGCAGTGGATGTGGACTTGCACTGTTGGAATTGTTTTTATGGTTTGGTTTTTGTCTAATACGGAGCGGATAAGCATTGGATTGGGGCAAAATTCCTGACTGTTGTTAATATCAATGGGAATAAGATGTGAGATTATCAAACCTCATCCTGGAGGAGCCAGCAATGTCCGCCCTTAAAGGGAATAGAGGGGAGAGGAGGTTGTTATGTGTACTTCGAGTTCGAGATAAGGGGGAGTGAGAATATAGTAATTTGGGTAACATTTGAAAAGGGTGGTATTGTTTAGTGGGGGGGGAGGGGGGATAAGAGGAACAGGGGAGAAAAACTTTTAAAAAGTTATTAAGATGTTACGATGAATGGATCTATGTGGTATAATGTGTGACATAGTTGTAATGTGCTGAAGTTGTAATAAAAACAGCTTAAACATAAAACAATTTACAGGCTGCCATTAAGTGCACCATACAATGCCTGCAGCTAATAGAAGTCTGTAAGTTACACCCATGAAACGCCCACTCTCCACTCACAGGTACGCCCCACTGACAGTTGCATGCTAAAGGGAGAAATTCTATGTATATGTCACCGAAAAAAATCGGCATGGAAAAAAAACCGTGCTTAGCGCTATTCTAGAAACCTGGCCTAAAGTTAGGCACTGTTTATAGAATACACGTAGCGCCATCCCTCTAATTAAAATGTAGGCGCAGCCATTTAAAGCCAATTAAAACCTGGTGCAAACTCCCTTACTTAATTTAGGTGCAGATTGGACGTATTCTATAATATTGCACGTAATTTTTTTAGGAATGCCCAAGACCTGCCCATTGCCCTTCCCATGCCCACTACTTTACAGAATACGCTTACCAAGATGTGCACGTAAATTCAAATTAGTGCCGATAATTTATTTATTTTATTTATTTATTTACGGTTCATTTCTACCCCACATTTTCCCACAAATGCAGACACAATGTGGCTTCCATGAATTACAAAAGTTAAGAGATACAGCACATGAATTTAGTGCCGATAAATTATTTATTTATTTGTATCCCACATTTTCCTACCTATTTGCAGGCTCAATGTGGCTTACATAGTACCGTTAACGACGATAGCCGATTCCAGTATGAACAAATACATGGTGTGAATGATACAAAGTGATATTGTGGTGGGATGAAGTACATGTATGGTAGGTTGGATTGGGGGGTCTTAGAGAGGGAGAGGGGAGGAAGAGTCAGGTAATGTTCATTAAGGTCTTTGGTTTCGTTATGACGTAGGTGTCCAGGTATTTTATGTTGCTCGTTATTGGCCAATTATCAGCACCGACTTCCTAATCAATCAAGTTGAGCATGCAACTTTAATCGCCATGTACAGAATCCCCCCTTTAGTGATTTAAGTGCACTGTTTAAAGAATAGTGCCAAGCACCAATTATTGACACCAATCCTGCATGTAACTGCTACTATTCTATCAACTGGGAACACTATTAGCACTGAAATTTAGCTGCCAGCTTATATTCCTATGGGTGTCTTAGTATTTAGCAATGGCGTAGCCAGTATGGGGTCACGGGGGCCTGGGCCCCTGTGGATTTGCCCCTGGACCCCCCTGCTGATGACCCTCTTGACCCCCCTCCCACCACCAACCCGCCGTCGCCTACCTTTGCTGGCAGGGGACCCCAACCCCCACCAGCCGAGCCAAGGTCCTCATCTTCCCAATCCTGCGCAAGGCTTCGTTCTAGTCTGACGTCCTGCACGTTATATATGCAGGACGTCAGACTCACAGAAACAGAACGAAGCCTTGCAGATCAGCCAGCGAGGTCCTCTTCTTCCGGCGCAAGGCTTTGTTCTGTTTCTGTGAGTCTGACGTCCTGCACGTCAGAGACTAGAACGAAGCCTTGCATGGGATTGGGAAGAAGAGGACCTCGGCTCGGCTGGACGGGGGTTGGGGTCCCCCGCCAGCAAAAGGTAGGTGATGACGGGTTGGTGACGGCGGGTTGGTGGCGGGAGGGGGATGGTCGAGAGGGTCATCGGCGGGGGGGGTCAAAGTTGGTGGCGGTGGGATTCGGCAATGGCAGGGGGGGGTCAAAGGTGGCGGGGGGGTTCAGCAATGGCGGGGGGGTCGGCGGCATCGGGGGGGCTAAAATGTGCCCCCTCACCTTGGGCTCTGGACCCCGCTCCCTCCAAAGTCTGGCTACGCCCCTGGTATTTAGCACATGCTAACGATTAATGTGCGCTAAATCTGTTAGCGTGCCTTAGTAACAAGACCCCTAAGTGTATTACTGCTACCAGTTGACTTTATATCGTCCTCTGTGCTTCACTTTCTAAACAAGATTAAATCTGCTAAAACTTCAAGGCCTAATGTAGATTATTGGGTGAAGCCTTTATTTCTGAAGCCTCCCTTTTAATCATCTTCCATGCCAATTTTTATTAACTTGTTTATTTAAATCTTATAAAACATCAAAGCATATTTGGGCCCTATTGTCGGAAGATAATTTGTCTCGAGCCATTCTGTAGGAGGGCCATTTTGTCGAGACGATTTTGTGACTAGGTCATTTTCTCAGGGGTTTTTTTGTCTACTACTACTACTACTACTACTACTATTTAGCATTTCTATAGCGCTACAAGGCATACGCAGCGCTGCACAAACATAGAAGAAAGACAGTCCCTGCTCAAAGAGCTTACAATCTAATAGACAAAAAATAAATAAAGTAAGCAAATCAAATCAATTAATGTGAACGGGAAGGAAGAGAGGAGGGTAGGTGGAGGCGAGTGGTTACAAGTGGTTACGAGTCAAAAGCAATGTTAAAGAGGTGGGCTTTCAGTCTAGATTTAAAGGTGGCCAAGGTTGGGGCAAGACGTAGGGGCTCAGGAAGTTTATTCCAGGCATAGGGTGCAGCGAGACAGAAGGCGCAAAGTCAGGAGTTGGCAGTAGTGGAGAAGGGAACAGATAAGAAGGATTTATCCATGGAGCGGAGTGCACGGGAAGGGGTGTAGGGAACGACGAGTGTGGAGAGATACTGGGGAGCAGCAGAGTGAATACATTTATAGGTTAGTAGAAGAAGTTTGAACAGGATGCGAAAACGGATAGGGAGCCAGTGAAGGGTCTTGAGGAGAGGGGTAGTTTTTTTTGTCTGGGCTGTTTTGACTCAGTCCCATTTCTACGTTTTTATTTTTAACCAGTTTGAGGTATATTTTCAATAAGTCACCTAAATGAGAAAGCAGCAACATTTTTGTCATGCGAGCGCTGGATGCTGAACTAGCAGCAGGGGATTGTGAAGCCTCATGCCAGCTCTGATGGGGGCAAAGTGAGGAAGTTTTGAGGGTCTACAGCAGCCGTTCCCAACCTAGTCCTCAGGCTACACCTAGTCCCATAGGGTTTTCAGGATATCCACAATGACTATGCATCCACTGCCTCAATTGCATGCAGATCTAGCCCATGAATATTCATTGTGGATATCCTGAAAATCTGATGGGACTAGGTATGCCTAGTCTAAGGGGTTTGGGTGGAAGTCTGAGGACTGGCAGAGAGTGAAGGGTGGATTACGAGAGACTGGCATCTCCACATGAATATTTTAAATTTGGGCAGGATGGAGGGAGAGATTGCAAGGCGTGACTTGCATCCTAACGCCCCATACTGTGAATTAAGGCAGAAGACGACGTACTCAACTAGCATAGGACGACTTCCCTATGAGGAAAGGCTAAAGCGGCTAGGGCTCTTCAGCTTGGAGAAAAGGCGGCTGAGGGGAGATATGATAGAGGTCTATAAAATAATGAGTGGAGTTGAATGGGTAGATGTGAAGCGTCTGTTCACGCTTTCCGAAAATACTAGGACTAGGGGGCATGCGATGAAGCTACAATGTAGTAAATTTAAAACGAATCGGAGAAAATTTTTCTTCACTCAACGTGTAATTAAACTCTGGAATTCGTTGCCAGAGAATGTGGTAAAGGCGGTTAGCTTAGCGGAGTTTTAAAAAGGTTTGGACGGCTTCCTAAAGGAAAAGTCCATAGACCGTTATTAAATGGACTTGGGGAAAATCCACTATTTCTGGGAGAAGCAGTATAAAATGTTTTGTACATTTTTGGGATCTTGCCGGGTATCTGTAACCTGGATTGGCCACTGTTGGAAACAGGATGCTGGGCTCAATGGTCCTTTGGTCTTTCCCAGTATGGCAATACTTATGTACTTATGTAACTTATAGCTGGCTAGATTGGCTAAGTTAGGTTCTGAGCTCTTTCTATAAAATTGATCTCATAGTAGTACAAAGTCACGCAACATATTCTGAAGCAATACCAGCTTTCAGCCTCAAGTGTGTCTGCCTCAGAGTCCCAAGTACTGACCCCTAGCCCACCTCTGGGCTAGCGGTCAGTACTAATAGAGGAAACCACAATCTTCAGACAATGTATTTCTTCTGACTCAGGTCACTGTGGATCTCAAGTTACCAGCTGCAGAGGACAGGTGTGCTCAGTGCAACGGACTTACCTGCTTAATCTCTTTAAAGTCACGCTCTCATTACCCTCACACCTCAGTGTTCTGTGTAACAAAACCAAAAGATCCCAAACGGCCACCTGCCAGGCAATGACACCCGGTGCTTTACTCTCCGGAGGGGCTCAGGTACCTAGCATAACACTTTCTCCCTTCAGCATCACTCAGCAGAGGACCCTGCTCTTGGGGAAGAGGCTCTCAGGGGACAGAAGCCCTTCTTCTGCTAACCCTGCCTAAGCTAGTAGGACATAATGGCAGACAGTGATGCTCCCCAAGCATGAAAGGGCCAAACAGACAGATGGGCAGAAATTTAACAAGCTAATTAGCTCAGGGCTACTCCCCCGCAGATGATCCCTCTGACAGTGACTTCATTAGCTCTTGCTAATGTCATCTCTGCACCATTCCTCAGGGTGTCTTGAAAGCAGTGTTTCCCTGCTGTCCGTAGCAACTGGAAAAAGTGAGTCTGACCTAACCTTCAAAAACAAAATTTTCACATTGTCCTAAGAATGCAGAAGCTGTATCTTTCAGTGTCCAGCGTGCTGACCACAAGCAGTGACTGAGCAGTGCAGGAGCTGATCATTACTCCTACTACTACTTATCATTTCTATAGCGCTACTAGACGTACGCAGCGCTGTACACTTGAACATGAAGAGACAGTCCCTGCTCGACAGAGCTTACAATCTAATTAGGACAAACAGGAAAAACAAGAGATAAGGGAATATTAAAGTGAGGGTGATAAAATAAGGGTTAGGAGTTAAAAGCAGCATCAAAAAGGTGGGCTTTTAGCTTAGATTTGAAGACGGCCAGAGATGGAGCTTGACGTATCAGCTCAGGAAGTCTATTCCAGGCATATGGTGCAGCAAGATAAAAGGAACAGAGTCTGGAGTTAGCGGTGGAGGAGAAGGGTGCAGATAAGAGAGATTTACCCAGTGAACGGAGTTCCCGGGGAGGAATGTAGGGAGAGATGAGGGTGGAGAGGTACTGAGGAGCTGCAGAGTGAATGCACTTATAGGTCAATAAGAGGAGTTTGAACTGTATGCGGAAATGGATAGGAAGCCAGTGAAGTGACTTGAGGAGAGGGCTAATATGAGCATAACGACCCTGGCGGAATGTTAGTCGTGCAGCAAAATTTTGAACAGATTGAAGAGGAGAGAGATGGCTAAGTGGGAGACCTGTGAGAAGCAATAGTCTAAGCGAGAGGTGATAAGATTGTGGATGAGGGTTCTGGTAGTGTGCTCAGAAAGGAAAGGGTGAATTTTGCTGATATTATAGAGAAAGAAACGACAGGTTTTAGCAGTCTGTTGAATATGTGCAGAGAAGGAGAGGGAGGAGTTGAAGATGACCCCAAGGTTACGAGCTGATGAGACAGGAAGGATGAGAGTGTTATCCACAGAAATAGAAAATGGGGGAGGAGGAGAGGTTGGTTTAGGGGGAAAGATAAGAAGCTCAGTCTTGGTCGTGTTTAGTTTCAGATGGCGCTGAGACATCCAGGCAGCAATGTCAGACAGGCAGGCTGACACTTTGGCCTGGATTTCGGCTGAGATTTCTGGTATGGAGAGGTAGATCTGGGAGTCATCATTTTCAGCAAAAATGTAAAAAAGCATTAATATGCATCTACACTACAGGCTATTTTTCAGAGCGCCTTTGTAAAAGGACCCCTAATTTTGTGCAGGGTTGGGATTTTTTTTGGTTGAACATTAGTTAATACGCAACCGAGGATACTGTAGGCCACAACGGATGCATGGCAGGAGCAATTCTCTCCTTTATGTTGGAGACTCGGCTATCCATGAGATATGGCAACACATGTGGTGGACATGTCCACACTTTCAGGGGTCATTTTACCAAGCTGAGGGAAATAGGCCTTGTGGTAGCGGTGGGGGAAGTTTTTGCCTTGCGCCAGGGCCATTTTTACTGCAGCGGGTAAAAAGCCCCTAAAAAACACACAGCCAAGCAGTAAGATTATTCTTACCGCGTGGCCATGTGGGGGGGGGGGGGGGGGAGCACTTACCAGGGCTCCTGCAGCGCGTGGTGCTGCCTGTTTACCATCGGGTTAGCGCCATGCTATAAATTACTACATTATTTTCTATCACGCTGTAAATGGCAAGCGCTTGAGATAGAACTACTTCTAGTGACCGCGTTGGGCCGGTGGTAGCATCGGGTTGCCAGATGGCAACCCTTTTGTAAAAGGGCCTTTCAGTCTTTTAAGTGTACCTTATTCTATAAATTAGCCAGCACATTTGGAGACAGATTTAGTAAATGGAGTCGAAATGTAGGTACCGTGAAAAATGTGTGCTCTGCGCTATTCTGTAAAGGTTGTTCTGAGCTAAGCAGGGGGATAGCCAGACTTCGGCGGGAGGGGGGTCCACAGCCTGAGGTGAGGGGGCACATTTTAGCCCCCCAGCGCCGCCGACCCCCTCCCCGCCATTTTTGACCCTCCCCCCACCATTTTTGCCCGCTGCCACCACCACCTTTGACCCCCCCCCCCCGGCGCCAACCCTTTCGACCCCTCCTTCCCGCCACCATCAACCCTCCCCTGCCGTCGGGTACCTTTGCTGGCAGGAATCCCCAACCCCCGGCAGCCAAAGTCCTCTTCTCCGGCGTGGCCACGTTGCTGATCTGCAAGGGCAGGCTTCTGTTTCTGTGAGTCTGACGTCCTGCACGTATGTGCAGGACGTCAGACTCACTGAAACAGAAGCCTGCCCTTGCAGATCAGCAAAACAGCCCCGCCGGAGAAGAGGACCTCGGCTGGCGGGGGTTGGGGACCCCCACCAGCAAAGGTACCCGACGGCGGCGGAGGGTTGGCAGCGGGGGGGGGCAGGGCCAAATCTACAGGGGCCCATGCCCCCAAGACCCCACGTAGCTACGCCCCTGGAGCTAAGCACGCTTTATAGAATAGCGAGTAGCACATATTCCGGCACCAAACTTTGGGCATGAGAACTCACACCAACTGAAACCTGGTATAAATTCTGCTGTGCAACATGGCCCTCAGCCCCCAAATTCTGTAACATTGCGAGTAACTCTTTGGAATGCCCCTGACCCAGCCATGTGCATCCCGTAGCCACGCCCCCTTATGGATTACACACGAGAAGATCTGGGCGCAGAGCTTCATAGAATCACACACAACTAGATTCAAGCACATATCCAAATTTGAGCCAATTGACATCAATAATTCATTGTCAACAGCCAATTACTGATTCTTAATGGCTCACAAACTCATTTACTTGCTCGCAGATCTCAGGATTGTCAGAATTTTGGCACCGTTTACAGAATCTGGGGGTCGGTGCCTAAACTTAGGACCCCCTTTATCAGAGGCGTAGCCAGACTCAGTATTTTGGATGGGCCCAGAGGTAAACTGGATGGGCCCTTCCACACGCATGTGCCCCTCCCCCCTCCCCCCCCAACCACACACCACAAATATCTTTCCCGACGTATTTTTTAAGAACATAAGAATTTTCTTTTCACCTACCCCACATCTTCTCCCTCTCCTCTGCGGCGTCTCGGCATCTGAGCTCCTGTCTCTGAACTCCGTCCCTCCCCAGTGTCTGTACAGGTGTCCTCGGCACCTGCGATTCATTCTCGCTACTTGCGCCAGCCCCACAGGCTTCCATCTGCCATGCCTTACCCTCGCTGACATCATTGCTTGTTTCCTGTCTGGCGGAACGCAGCAGATGGAAACTGCTTAAATGGGACATGCAGGTCATGAACCATAAAATAACTTTACAACAGTAACTGAGAATTATGAGCAAAGCTAGGCCTCTGTGAACAGGCTATGAACAGGTTAAGAGTCACTGAGAAGCTAAATAATAAGAATTACACAGAATGTGAATCTCATGTCAGCTTGCCCTTCTGTTGGACAGACAGGCAGATATGGAGTCATAACAGAGATATGTGTGGCAGGAGAATGAGGTAATGTAAGGGAAATTTGCTACTGACCATGAAAGCAGATAATGAAGAGAAGATGGGAAGATGGTTTTTGCAAAGTAGGATAACCTTACTGACCTTACTTATGATAAGCAAATATGTTATGAAGAACTTCTCTTTCTTACCTACAAATGCACTCAGTCTGCAGCCCCTCATTACCTCTCTACCCTCATTTCCCCTTATGTTCCCGCCCGTAACCTCCGCTCACAGGACAAATCCCTCCTCTCAGTACCCTTCTCCACCACCGCCAACTCCAGGCTCCGCTCATTCTGCCTCGCCTCACCCTATGCTTGGAATAAACTTCCTGAGCCCTTACGCCAAGCCCCCTCCCTACCCATCTTCAAATCCTTGCTCAAAGCTCACCTCTTCAATGTTGCTTTCGGCACCTAACCTTTATACCTTTCAGGAAATCTAGACTGCCCCAATTTGACTGACTGTACATTTGTCCTTTAGATTGTAAGCTCCTTTGAGCAGGGACTGTCCTTCTATGTTAAATTGTACAGCGCTGCGTAACCCTAGTAGCGCTTTAGAAATGTCAAGTAGTAGTAACTTTGCTTCTGTAAGATAGAATTTGCTGGAATATGTTAGAATTTACTAGAAAATGCCGACTTTGTACTTCCAATACTAGCCTATGAGAGAAAAGGGTATAAAAGGAGAATCATGGACAAAGGCAATCAGAGACCTAATGTCAGAGGTCACGTTTGTGTCCCGGTTGCTGTCTCATACGAGAATTAATTAATTATATTACGTATTCTAATTGTAGTCCTGATTGGTAAGTTTAATAAACAATTACTGATTATTCTCATATTACTAAAGCCTTCTGTGTCTTTCTGTCTCTCCACCTGGTGGCGTTAGGACCATAATCCCTGAAGTCCTGGATATTCCAGGTTACAGGTAACTAGTATCTTTATTTATACCTGGGAGAGGGCAGAAAGATAAACAAAGCCTTCGTGGCCTGGGCAAGCAGCAAGAATGAATCAATGCAGGCGCCAAGGACACCTGTACCAACACCAGGGAGGGAAGGGGTTCAGAGACTAGAGTGCAGATGCCGGAACGCTGCGGAGGAGAAGGGAGGAGAGAGCAGTGTGGTGCTGCAGCTGGGTGGGCCTCTGCCCACCCAGGCCCACCCGTAGCTACGCCACTGCCCTTTATAGAACTGCCCATCAAATGCCAGCTTTTCCCAGGCCCCATTCGTGGACTGCCCTGGCATTACCCGGACAGTGTTGTGGCAGCCTATCCCGATAATGCCACTGAAAAGCCATGGGCGGACCCAGTGAGAAGGACTTAACCAGGAAGCAGTCCCTGCTGGGGTAAGTCCCATTGAATATTGATCCCACAGTTATTTTAAAGAAATTGTAAAAGCTGATTAACAATCCAGATCCTGCACTTCTCTTTATACCTCTGCCCGCTGCTGTCGAGGGCCATGCAGGTCACTGCAGCATCTCCATGGGCATCTTGGAGTTCAGCCAGTAGGTGCCCTGTCCTGAAGTCCCACGCTTTAATAACCTAAAGGAAAGTCATCAGTACTTAGAGCTCAGACAACAGAAGTTTTAGTTATTCCTTAGTCATCACTAGCCTAGGCTACTGCAACAGCCTCCTCCAAGGAGCAAAAGTATCCGAGTTGGAGATACTGCTGAAGCAATTAAGGTTCATATATCTTGGGGTAGGGAGTTCATCACTGGGCTATGATGAAATCTAGTGGTGGGTTTAGGGTCCATGACTACAGAGAATCAGAAAGAGCCTTGTAGCTTGATTACATGGCCCTCGGCTGAGGAGTATCACTGCAGTCAGGGCCGTGCCGATGCGGTAAGCGAGGTAAGCGCCGCAGGGGGGCGCCCACCTCTGGAGGGCGCCGCCGCGGTGCTTACCCTCGCCCCGCCGAGGACTTTAAATCTTTTGGCACCAGAGAGGGGGGTGCCGCCGCTCCCGCTGCTCTTCATGATCCTGGCACCCCCCCCTCCCGCACCAGCCCTTTAAATTTATTTGCCGAGCGAGCGCAGCACCTCGTGTGCAAGTAAAAGAAGCGGATCCGATCATCTCATTGGGCCTTCCCTCACTGTCCTGCCCTCCTCTGACGCAACTTCCTATTTCCTCTAGGGCGGGACAGTGAAGGAAGGCCCAATGAGATGATCGGATTCGCTTCTTTTACTTGCACACGAGGTGCTGCGCTCGCTATCGCGTCGGCAATTTCTTTTTAAAGACGGGTGGCAGGGAGAAGACGAGGCAGGGTGAGGGTGGGAGACAGATGGGGTGACCGTGAAGGTGGGGGAGGACTCGGATAGCAGAAGGGACTGGGTGGGAGACAGATGGGGTGAGGGGGACTCGGATGGGCAGAAGGTACTGGGTGGGAGACAGATGGGGTGAGGGGGACTCGGATGGGCAGAAGGGACTGGGTGGGAGACAGATGGGGTGAGGGTGGGGGGCACTTGGATAGCAGAAGGGACTGGGTGGGAGACAGATGGGAGAAGGGGCATGGAGCTGGAACTGGGGTCTGAAAAGTGAGCAGGAGGGAGAATGGGGTCATGCCTGGGGCAGGGGTGGATGGGAGAATCAATGGATCTGGAACTAGGGGCAGCCGCAGGTGGGAACTGGGAGCCAAAAAGAGGGGGCAGTGAGAGAGGGGGGATAGATCCTGGATGGAATGGGGAGTGAGAGGGAGGGCAGACCCTGAATGGATGGGAGGGCAGAGAGGCATGGATGGGAGGGCAGGGCCCAGGGAGAGGACAAATTGCTGGAAGGGGAGGGGAGAGAGGATTGCTGGCTATGGATGGAGGAGGGAAGGGCAGAGAGGGACAAGGATGGACATGGGGGCCCAGGGAGAGGACAAATTGCTGGAAATGGAGGGGAGGGGAGAGAGGAGGATTGCTGGCTATGGATGGAGGAGGGAAGGGCAGAGAGGGACAAGAATGGACATGGATGGGAGGGCAGGACCCAGGGAGAGAGGAGAAATGGCTGGAAATGGATATAGAGCAAGAAATGAAGAAGAAAGGAGAAAAGTAAAGAAATAAATGGAAAGGAAGCCCTGGAAATGGAGTTAAGAGGACAGATAGCAGCAGAATCAGATACTGGACCAGCATGATTGAAAAAAGTAAGTCACCAGACAACAAAGGTAGAAAAAAGTTATTTTATTTTCATTTTAGTGTTTGGAATATGTCCACTTTGAGAATTTACATCTGCTATCTTATTTTGCAATGTATAGCAATTTGTTTCTAAGAATATTGCTGACAATTCCTTTCAGTGTGGCAAGTGGTGAGCGATCATTTTCATGGGGGGGGGGGTGATCATTTTCACGGGGGGGGGGGGCGCCAACTGATAGTCTGCAGGGGGGCGCCAGAGACCCTAGGCACGGCCCTGACTGCAGTCACTGGACTAAGTATACTGTGAGCTGTGCAGAGCAGTGGCGTAGCTACATGGGGCCATGGGGGCCTGGGCCCCCATAGATATGGCCCTGGACCCCCCTGCCGACAACCCTCTCGACCCCTCCTCCCACCGTCAACCCGCCGTCGTCGTCGCCACCTACCTTTGCTGGCGGGGGACCCCAACCCCCGCCAGCCGAGGTCCTCTTCTTCCTTCGTTCTGTTTCTGAGTCTGACGTCCTGCACAACGGAGCCAGGACGTCAGACTCAGAAACAGAACCAAGGAAGAAGAGGACCTCAGCTGGCGGGGGTTGCGGTCCCCCGTCAGCAAAG
The DNA here is from genome assembly GCF_901765095.1 of Microcaecilia unicolor. NCBI lineage: Eukaryota > Metazoa > Chordata > Amphibia > Gymnophiona > Siphonopidae > Microcaecilia > Microcaecilia unicolor. The sequence continues at coordinate 644,976,065 of NC_044032.1, read as the reverse complement.
GTAAGTGGCAACGGCAAGAGGGGGGTCGAGAGGGTCGTCAGCAAGGGGGGTCGGCAATCGCGGGGTGGGTTGGCAATGGCAGGGGGGTCAGCGGTGCCGGAGGGACCCAAATGTGCCCCCTCACCTCGGGCTCTGGACCCCCCTCCTGCCGAAGTCTGGCTACACCCCTGGTGCAGAGATACAACATAAGGGAAAAGTCTCTGAACAGTTGTGAATGAAAACTTGTGTGTCTATATTTAGATGCCTAGAGGGTGCCTGTTTGAAGCCTATTGAAGTTGGTGCCTACTGTCCTTTATCGAATACCAGTGTAAGCAGAGATTTATATGTGTATGTGGTTAGCCATGATCACTTATGCCAGCCAGATTCAGGAGATCTGTGTGTTTAACTTATATTCTACACATTATCCAGCCGATATTCAGCTAGTGAGGGTCCGGCACTGAATATCGGGAGCTAAATTTGGTGGGGATGGCCACCAGATCCTAAGCGGGTCCTGGCCGATATTCAGCTAGGGCCCGCATAAGACAGTTATGAAGGCCCCAGCTGAATATCAGCCGGGACCCACATAACTTGTAAGAACCCCCTATCCCCCTTCCATCCTCCCAAAATTCCCCTCCTTCCTACACCCCCCCCCCCCCCCCATCCACCAGATTGAAAGTCCTCCTCCTACCCCAAACAAGTTCCTTAACCCCCTGGTGGTCCTAGTGGGGGCATTGGGGGCAGGAATAAAGCCATCTCGCTACTGCCCCTTGTGGTCTGCAACTGATTGCTGCAACCTGTCAAAGCTAAGCATGTACAGTACAGTCTCGATTATCTGATGTAAACGGGACCGACCCATTGTCAGATAAGTGAAAAGTCGGATAATTGTATTTATTTATTTATTGCATTTGTATCCCACATTTTCCCACCTATTTGCAGGCTCAATGTGGCTTACATAGTTTTGTTATGACATTGTCATTACAGGGTATCAGTGTAGAATTGTTGCCAGAATATTAGTGGGTCTATTTTGCCTCTCGTAGTATAGGTTTGTTCTTGTTTTTGTTGTGTCTTTTTTGCTCTCTAGTGGAGGGAAAGGTTTGCTCTGTAGTGATCGGACCATGGCATAGCTGTCCATTTTATATCTATTAGTGTGAGATTTGGTTCTGATGAGAATTTGTGGGTGATGATATCTAGTGTATGTCCTTTGTTATGGGTGGGTTGTATTTTTGGCCAGTGGAGCTCCCATAGTTGGAGGAAGTCCTTGCATTCTCGTACATTACTTGAGTTAGTATCTTCAAGGTGAAGGTTGATGTCTCCTGCTATAAGAAGGTTCTGGGTGGAAACACAAGTATTCGATATGAAGTTCAGAAAGTGCGATTGTGAGTCTTGCCAGTTGCCCAGGGGTCTGTAAAATAATATTAAGTTTAGGTGATCTCGTAGGTTGGAGTGGTTGATTCTGACTGAGGCTATTTCGAGTTGGGGAAGAATAGATTCTGCTGTTGTTGTGATTGAGAACTGAGATTTATAGATCATTGCTATGCCTCCTCCTCTTTTTCCTTCTCTTGTCCAGTGGGTAATTTTGTATCCTGGAGGACAGAGCTCTAAAATTATTGGATCTTTGGAATCATGGATCCAAGTTTCGCTAATCAGTACGAAGTCGAGGTTGTCAGTTGTAATCCAGTCCGTTAGTATTGTGGTTTTATTGACTGTCGATCTGGCATTGATGTATCCTATTTGTATTTGTTGGTAGTATTCAGTTGGGTTTGATAATACGGAAAACCATGCATAAACCCTCCAAACAATGAGTGAACAAAGGCATGCAGCTCCTGATTTTCACAAACTGCTTATTAACAACACTATAGCACACTCTGTACCATGATTGGAGCACTAAAACATAATTACTGTACATATTCTTGCTCTAAACAAAGATTTTTAATAGAAATGAACACAATGACATCTGTCGGATATGCCAAACGGTCAGATTAGTGAAGGTCGGATAATTGAGACTGTACTGTACTTTCAAAGTGAGGCAATGCAAGATTGTTATTAGTCTTTGGTGACAACGAGCCTTTTCTGTCAAACTTCCTATAATAAATTCACAGTTGATCAATTTGTATATCCAACAGAGGCTAAACTGAAAATTTGGGGAGTGGTTATTGATCAACAAGATCGGCAAGATCCCGAAAAAGTACAATACATTTTATCCTGCTTATTCCAATTTAATAATGGTCTATGGCTGAGGAGAGTGAAGTGGCCAGTGAGCACACACTATGCACGTTGCTGAGAACGTTTAATGATAAGTTCACGTTTTGATTTATTTAAACACTAGTAAAAAAAAGGCCCGTTTCTGAAGGCAAGGAAACGGGCCCTAGGCAGGCAATTTCTCCCCCCCCCCCGCGCTACGGCCCCCTCGACCCCCCCCCCATGCCGATGAAAACCGCCCCCGCCGCGGCACCGCCATTGTGGACTACCTGTGCTGACGGGGGGACCCAAACCCCCGACAGCCGAAGTGCTGTTCTGCCCTTCGCGTTGTTCATCTTCTCTGGAGGTTCCTCTGCGTGTGTCTGATGTCAGACGCACGCAGAGAAACTTGCAGAGAAGATGAACAACGCGAAGGGCACAACAGCACTTCAGCTGTCGGGGGTTTGGGTCCCCCGTCAGCACAGGTAGTCCACAACAGTGGTGGGGGGCGGTTTTCGGCAGGCCGAGGGGGGGGTCGAGGGGGCCATAGCGCGTGGGGTGACAGATGATTCCGAGGCAGGGGAAGGAGTAGGGAAACACGCTGCACATGTTTCCCTACTCCTCCCCTTGCCTTGGAATCAGCTGTCCTGACGTCCGTGACGTCAGTGCGTGTCTGCCTAGCAGACCACCACCTCCAGGGAGCCACGGTCCCAAGCACAGAACGTTGGAGGTGAGAATTATTATATAGGATTTATGCTGTAGCACTATTTAGACTGGCTATAGCACACTTTTATAATACACAAAGAGTAGCCCGATGAAAGAAGTGCTATACCACTTGGCAAAGAAATGTATTGCCTAAAAAAAAGTGTTTTTTTTTGCTGAGGGCATTCTTTAACAAAAGCTGAAAAATGAAAAAAGAAAAAAAGGACATTTAAAAAAGGATATTGTTAGCAGTGCTGTTAGCCGTGTCAGTGGAGCAGCAATTTCAGTCTTGGTTCTAGTTATTAACGACATTATTGTCTACCGAAAGACTGTGGGATTTGATTTCGTGATTATCCAGTGTGGGATACCCTGAGGCATCCCGAGGTAGTATGCTGATCGGCATGCACTAATCCCGCGCTAATATAAAGTTTTTATGCTTTGGCGTGGTAGGCATGTGTATGGGCAGAGAGTAGGCATGCCCTGTGCTAATCGAGTAGCGCGGGTTCATTTCAGTACAATGCCCGATTAGCGCAGGATTAGCGAGGGAACCTTTAGCGCCTACAAAATAGGGGACAGTAAGGACTCACGCGGTACTGGCCAATGCACTAATTAGCTTGTAGCTATCAATGGCACAAACAAAACTGCAACCAGGCTAAAAGTGGCCACAGCACGCAGGACACCCATGCGCTAAACTTTAGCGCGGCTTTCTAAAAGGGACCCTTAGATTGTGAGTCCTGCAGGGGAAAAAGAGATGTTATACGCTCAACTGTACATTGTTTCAATAGATTGCAGAAACTCAAGGGGTCTTTCACTTAGACGCGTTGGCATTTTTAGCACTCGCTACATGCTAAAGACGCCCGTAAGAATACATTGGCGTCTTTAGCATTTAGCATGTGCTTAATTTTAGCACGTGCTAAAAACCCCCTCAATTAAAAAGTGAATAAATAAAAGAATAACACCTTCTCCCCCCCTCCAGAGGAAAGGAGAGAAAGATTTTAGTCCTAAAAAAAAAGGCATTTACAAGAGCAACAGCGTGAAAAAGAACCTAAACGTTACTTACAGATCCCTCGGAGCAGCTAATGACGTGCTGGAAGTGGTCATTGTAAAGGCAGCCAAGGACAGGCTCGCTGTGTGATGTGAACGTGGTGCTCAGCTGTTGCTGTCTGGAGAAATGAGCCAAGAAAGAAGCAAATGCTTATAAGAGTCATTTTTTTTTAATTACTGTCCGAGCGCCTTTTCATCTAAAAAATACTGCAAGACAATTTTTAACACAGTGCGCCAGAAGCCTACATGAAGCTACTTCTAAAGTAACATAAACATAAAGTAAAGTAAACATTTCTGGCTTCAAGATGCAGAGGACAGGCTATACTACTGTTAAGATTACTATTATCCAGGGCTGCCGAGAAACTGAGCCAGGCACGGGGTAGGGCTGCCGCCGCTGGGCCTACAGCAGAATCGTCATCGCCGCTGCCGCCACCTCTCAAATTGTCGCCACCTGCCCACCCAAAGTACCTTGGATAGCCCCGCCAGCTGCAGGCAGTGCAGCTCCTTCCTCTACCCAGCACTGCCGGCCCCTGCAGCCGTTTTCCTCAGGTCGCACATGCTCAGTTTCAAAACTGAGCATGCGTGGCCTGAGGGCCCTGCAGCTCATAGACAAGCAATGCAATGGGGGCCCAGCGTCGGAGTTTTCTCTCTCCTACTCCTGTCGGGACGCGATCGCCCGGGTCCCATCAGAAGCAAGAGAGAGAGAGAGAGAGACCCCTGCGCCGGGCCCCCCCAGAGGCCTGGGCCCGGGGAATTTTGCCCCCCCCCCCCCCCCCCCCCAGCAGCTATACTATTATCAAATGTTAATTGGGTAAGTGAAGCAAGGGAGAAAGGAACTTTCCGGAGGTAGCACAGAGGGGCCCTATCTTTAGTAGGTTTTATCTCACTCTGTAGGGCTCATTGCATCAGACCCTTGATACTTCCCAGTTTTCTAAGCAAAAAAAAAAGGAGGAAAAAAAACTTTACGTAAATGTGAGCGGCAAGGTGAGCAAGGAGGATATCAAGAAGTCTTTATCGAAAACAGCATAAAAGTGTTTTGTAGGTCAGAGAGGTGTATCTGAACTTCGGCGGTGGGGGGGGGGGGCAGAGCCAGAGTGAGGGGGCACATTATAGTCCCCCCCCCGCCACCGCCACCATTGCCAACCCCCCCAGCTACCACTGCCGACCCTCCCCTGCCGCCGTCACCTACCTTTGCTGGCGGGGGACCCCAACCCCTGCCAGCCGAGGTCCGCTTATTCCTTCAGCTGGCAGGGGACCCCAACCCCCGCCAGCCGAGCCGAGGTCTTTTAAGTTCTTCTTCACCCTCCATGTTGTTCAAAGCTGCTGAATCCAGTTTCGGAGTCTGATGTCGCAGCACGTTGTACGTGCAGGACGTCAGACTCACAGAAACAGAGTCTCTGTGATTCTGACGTCCTGCACGTACAACGTGCAGTAACGTCAGACTCCAAAACTGGATTCAGCAGCTTTGAACAACATGGAGGGTGAAGAAGAACTTAAAAGACCTCGGCTCGGCTGGTGGGGGTTGGGGTCCCCCGCCAGCAAGGTTAGCCCACACACAGCAATGGCGGGGGAGGGTTAACGGCGGGAGGGGGGTCCAGGGCGAAATCTGCGGGGGCCCAGGCCCCCGTGGCCCCATGCAGATACGCCCCTGAGGGTTTGCAGCTCAGCAGTTCTCCTACCAAGGATTTCACAGAGATTCAACAGCGAGGACTTTGAATTTTACTCTTATGTTAAGCTTTTTTCGCCATAACACAACAGGAAGTGGATGTTATGCAGGTCGGCAGAACCAACAATGAAGCAGAATTTTAACAGCTGACTATTGGAAGCCAGCAGAGGAAAGGAACATCCTGAAATTGCCTTCCAATCACACCCTTGTGATTAAATTTTAAAAAGCTGGTGCAGGCTGGCCTGGTGCTGACTGCAGTGCTCTGCCTAGTTAGGTCTTCTGCGCTCCAGGTTAGCTGAAGCTGGAGCTGCTGCAGAAGTAGCATTAAAGCCCAGAGGAAGGGGGTGGGGGTAGCTGTGTCCATTGTGTAAGGGTAACACCTAGTGGTGAATTCGGGGTTCATGCTTGCAGAAGTTTGGTAGGAGCCCCAGGCAGAAGACCGTCAAGCAATTGAGCAGCGTAGGTACCTTGGGAGAGTAGGAAATATAAAATACATGAAATAAATGTCCTATGTAATATTGGGAAAGAAGTCTCATGGTACCAGGACTGCACCGAGTGATAATTGCTCCCTGTGCGATTTGCCCACTGGTGACCCCTGCTTCACCACCGCCAATGAGAGGAGACGATGGGGAGGGTACGATTTTTGCATCCCTCCATCTCTGCGCCCCTTGGTACGATGCTGCAGGGCATCAGATCGCAGCGCTGTTTTCAGCTGATTTGGAAGCTGCAGGTCAAGATTTTAAAAGCTGGGGGTCATCTAGAGGCACAAGCGGGGAAGAAAGTGCTTCTCGGCACTCTTGATTCCCGCAGCTCATTGGTTTTCTTGAGCAGAGGAAACCAGTAAATCTCAGGGCAGGCAGTAGAGCTAAGAAGTAACTTGTCCCACTCTTGCACCTGCTTCTCTCCTACTGGCCGGCGCTTCCTGTTTCTTTTAAACACAACAGCAGAGAGCAGTGGCATAGCTATGGGAGGCCACGGGGACCTGGGCCTCCCCCCAAATTGGTTCTGGGACCCCAAGATTGGTTGGCGGGGGTCCACAACCCCTGCCGGCTAAAGCGTTTGTCCCGTGCTGGTCTCACATTGCCTGGCGCCCTGCTCCGTTCTCAGTCGCTGTGCATGCTCAGTTTCATTAAAACGAGCGAGCACAGCGACTGAAAACAGCACAGGGTGCTAGGCAATATGAGACCAGTGCAGGACAAATGCTTTATTTTTTTTTAATTACATTTGTACCCTGCGCTTTCCCACTCATGGCAGGCTCAATGCGGCTTACATGGGGCAATGGAGGGTTAAGTGACTTGCCCAGAGTCACAAGGAGCTGCCTGTGCCTGAGGTGGGAATTGAACTGAGTTCCTCAGTTCCCCAGGACCAGAGTCCACCACCCTAACCACTAGGCCACCCCCGCCAGTCAAGGTACCTTCAAAGTGGCGTGGGGGGTGGAGCGGAAGCGGCAGCATGGAGGCGGTAGCAGTGGTAGGGGGGTGGAAGTGGCGGCAGGAGGGTGGCGGTGGGGAGGAGGCCAAAATGTGCTCCTCCCCACCTTGGGCTCTGGCCCCCCCTCCCGTCAAGGTCTGGCTACGCCCCTGGCATAGAGACTAGGAAAGGGGCAAAGGAGAGTTATGAAAAGAGAAGCCAAAGAACAGGAAATGGCATGAGAACAAATGGGGGAAGCAACACAGAGAAGGCCGAGGATGTGAAGAGAAACAGGGCTGGATTCCCGATGCAGGTGTCCCTAGGCAGGACCGAAACGCAGTCAGGAGGGGAAGTTGCCCCTCCCCCTCCGCTGAGATCATAGAGAATAGTCCAAAAGCAAGTGGAATCAGGCTCCTGCTTAGCCCAGTTATTTCTGCTTTAAAAAAAAAAATAGGTGCCCTAGACAGCTGCCTATGTTGGGTATGCCAAAATCCAGGCCCTGAGAGAAAGAGAAGGAAGGAGAGAGATGGAGAGGTGAAAAGGGGGGAGAGGTGAAGAAGAGAAATGGTGGAAAAGAGGGGCAGTGGACAGCGGTAGAAGAAGTAGTATTGATAATGAATTGTAATTAATTGTACAGAACATGATTGAGGTACAGTGCAACAGTATGTAATCCCAGTACACTGCAGCCTTCCTGTGAATGTTGAGTTCCCATAGTCCACTTCACTTTTATACCTGTATTGCCTCAGTTACCTTTCTCTACAGTAAGCTTTACCCCAAAGACAGCTGAAGAGCGAGAGGGAGAAAATGGCCGCCTGCCTACCTGTCTTGCAGCTGCAGGAGAGCAAGGGTGTCTGTTGCTACGCAGAGGGCGCTCAGCTCGGAAGAGAAGTGACAAGCTACCATTTCTCCGCTGATTCCGCTGGCCTTGGGAATGACGCTGAGTAGGCAGGACTGGTCTTCGATGTTCCACACCTTTTGCAATGGAAACACACAACAGGTACTGATATTCAATTGGCACTTAACCAGCTAGGAAGGCTCCTACCCAGTAAAGTCCTGCTGGCAGACTCTTGCCACTGACATTCCGTGGCTCTTAACTGGATAGTTCCACTAAATGTCACCACAGACTGATGCGGCAGTGTCCGGTTAATGCTGGGGGGGGGGGGGGGGGGGGGGGGATGAGCCTGAGGGTGGAGCCAGGGCAGAGCTGAGATTTCTTTTATTTGATTTATTTATTTATTTATTTATTTATTTATTGCATTTGTATCCCACATTTTCCCACCTCTTTGCAGGCTCATGAATAGTGGAAATACATAAGAAAATATACATTTGGTATTACAGAAGGATCTTGGGTGTCATGATAATAACAGAACATAGTAGTAGATTAACAATCAAATATTATAAGACAATTCTGGGTGAATGTATAGGAGTTCATATTTGTTGTTCTTTGTGGTATGTCTTGTTAAAGAGATGGGTCTTCAGAAGTTTGCGGAAATTAATTAATTCGTAGGTCGTTTTTAAGTTGCGTGGTAGCGCGTTCCAGAATTGTGTGCTCAGGTAAGAAAACGTTGATGCATGCGTTGTTTTGTACTTTAGACCTTTGCAGTTGGGGAAATGCAGATTAAGGAATGTGCGGGATGACTTTTTAGTATTCCTGGATGGTAGGTCTATCAGGTCTGACATGTAGGCTGGGGTGTCTCCATGAATGATTTTATGAGTTAGGGTGCATATTTTGAACGTGATGCGTTCTTTAAGTGGGAGCCAGTGTAACTTTTCTCGTAAGGGTTTAGCACTTTCATATTTTGTTTTTCCGAATATTAGTCTAGCTGCAGTGTTCTGAGCTGTTTGGAGTTTCTTGATTATTTGTTCTTTGCAACCAGCGTAGAGTGCGTTGCAGTAGTCTAGGTGACTTAGTACTAATGATTGTACCAGGTTACGGAAGATGGTCCTTACTCTTTTTAATTTCCACATTGAGTGGAACATCTTCTTGGTTGTGTTTTTCGCATGGTTCTCAAGTGTTAGATGTTGATCAATAGTGACTCCAAGAATTTTTAGGGTGTCTGAGATTGGAAGAGTCAGTTTTGGTGTGTTCATGCTGGTGAATTTGTTCATGTTATATTCCGAAGTGAGTACTAGGCATTGGGTTTTTTCTGCATTGAGTTTCAATTGAAATGCATTGGCCCATAGGCATTGGGTTTTTTCTGCATTGAGTTTCAATTGAAATGCATCCGCCCATGTGTGCATGATATGTAGGCTTTGGTTGATGTCGTTGGAAATTTCTTTTAGGTCTTGTTTAAGTGGGATGTAGATCGTTATGTTGTCAGCATAGATATATGGGTTGAGGTTATGGTTTGATAGAAGTTTGGCCAATGGTATCATCATTAAGTTGAATAAGGTCGGTGAGAGGGGGGATCCCTGTGGAACTCCACATTCAGGTTTCCATGTAGCTGATGTAGTCGAGTTAGATGTCACTTGGTATGACCGTGTGGTTAGGAACCCCTTGAACCAATTGAGAACGTTGCCTCCAATTCCGAAGTATTCAAGGATATGTAGTAGTATCCCATGATCAACCATGTCGAAGGCGCTGGACATATCAAATTGTAGAAGTAGTACGTTCTTGCCATTTGCAATCATTTGTTTAAATTTGTTCATGAGGGTGACTAGTACCGTTTCCATACTGTGGTTAGATCGGAATCCTGATTGGGAGTCGTGTAGTATTGAGAATTTGTCTAAATAGTTTGTAAGTTGTTTGGTTACCATCCCTTCTGTTAGTTTGGTTATTAAGGGAATGGATGCTACTGGTCTGTAGTTGGATAGTTCACAAGCACTTTTCTTTACATCTTTGACTTTATATACTGCTTATCACAACATGGCATTAAATTTACCTGGTTAGCAGCAATATTCAGTCCAGTAGAGGTGTAGCCAGACTCAGTATTTTGGATGGGCCCAGAGGTAAACTGGATGGGCCCTTCCACGTGCCCCTTCCCCCACCACCACACACCACATATATCTTCCTGGAGAATTTTTTTAAGAACATAAGAGTTTTTTCTTTCACCTACCCCACATCTTCTCCCTCTCCTCTGCAGCGTCCTGGCATCTGCACTCTGCTCTCTGAACTCCGTCCCTCCCCGATGTCAGAACAGACGTCCTCGGCGCCTGCAGCGATTCATTCTCACTGCTTGCGCCGGCCCCGCAGGCTTCCATCTGCCATGTCCTGCCCTCGCCGACGTCATTGCCTGTTTCCTGTCTGGTGGAACGTTGCAGATGTAAGCCTGGGGGGCTGGCATAAGCAGCAAGAATGAATCGCTACAGGTGCTGAGGACACCTGTATCAACACCAGGGAGGGAAGGGGTTCAGAGACTGGAGTGCAGATGCTGGGATGCCGCGGACAATAGGTGGGAAGAGAGCAGTGCGGTGCTGCAGCTGGGTGGGCCTGTGCCCACCCAGGCCCACCCGTAGCTACGCCACTGCTATCCAGGTAAGCAAAAGGGCTGTCCTAACTAAGCAGTTACCTATCCTGATGTCTAGAAAAGCTCTGATGGCCAGGCTGTATTCGGAAACTCAGAGCCAGTATTGGCTAGTGTCTGGTAATATCTGAGTCAGAGGCATAGCTAGGTGGGTCGCCAGGGGATCGGCCGCTCCCCCAAATGGATGTCCGACAGTGCTGGCGCCTATTTTTTCACACAATCTGTCACATTTAAAATATGCACTGGCGGCACTCCGCTCTCCGCTCCTCCCACGCCCTCAACCTGGCTGCGCTACTGCTCTGAGTCTAATTTCACCACTGGCAGCCAGCATTTAAGCAGATAGTAACATAGTAACATAGTAGATGACGGCAGAAAAAGACCAGCACGGTCCATCCAGTCTGCCCAACAAGATAACTCATATTTGCTGCTTTTTGTGTATACCCTACTTTGATTTGTACCTATGCTCTTCAGGGCACAGACCGTATAAGTCTGCCCCGCACTATCCCCGCCTCCCAACCACCAGCCCCACCTCCCAACCACTGGCTCTGGCACAGGCACAGACCGTATAAGTCTGCCCAGCACTATCCTCACCTCCCCAGCCCTGCCTCCCAACCCCGGCTCTGGCACAGACCGTACAAGTCTGTCCAGCACTATCCCCGCCTCCCAACCACCAGTCCCGCTTCCCACCACCGGCTCTGGCACAGACCATATAAGTCTGCCCAGCCCTATCCCCGCCTCCCAACCACCAGCCCCGCCTCCCGATCTTGACTAAGCTCCTGAGGATCCATTCCTTCGGCACAGGATTCCTTTATGCTTATCCCACGCATGTTTGAATTCCGTTACCGTTTTCATTTCCACCACCTCCCGCGGGAGGGCATTCCAAGCATCCACTACTCTCTCCGTGAAAAAATACTTCCTGACATTTTTCTTGAGTCTGCCCCCCTTCAATCTCATTTCATGTCCTCTCGTTCTACCACCTTCCCATCTCCGGAAAAGGTTTGTTTGCGGATTAATATCTTTCAAATATTTGAACGTCTGTATCATATCACCCCTGTTTCTCCTTTCCTCCAGAGTATACATGTTTAGTTAAGCAAGTCTCTCCTCATACGTCTTGTAACGCAAATCCCATACCATTCTTGTAGCTTTTCTTTGCACCACTTCAATTCTTTTTACATCCTTAACAAGATACGGCCTCCAAAACTGAACACAATACTCCAGGTGGGGCCTCACCAACGACTTATACAGGGGCATCAACACCCCCTGTATAAGTCGTTGACTGCCACTGGCTCCATATTGACCAATAACTGTTTTCTGCCAACATCCTTTAGGAATCAGAGTGCAGTTACATTATAAGTTTAAAAACAGAGCAGGGATACAATATTTGGTTCAACATCCCGGGCCCAATATCAAGATCACAGGAGGTACACATAAGTACATTTTAATAATGATCTATGGACTTTTCCTTTAGAAAGCTGTCCAAACCTTCTTTCTTTTTTTAAACCCAGTTAAGTTAACCACCTTTACCACATTCTCTGACAACGAATTCTAGAGTTTAATTATACGTTGCAGGTGGCAAGTACATAAGTATTGCCATACTGGGACAGACCAAAGGTCCATCAAGCCCAGCATCCTGTTTCCAACAGTGGCCAATCCAGGTCACAAATACCTGGCAAGATCCCCAAAAAGTACAAAACATTTTATACTGCTTATCCCAGAAATAGTGGATTTTCCCCAAGTCCAATAATGGTCTATGGACTTTTCCTTTAGGAAGCTGTCCAAACCTTTTTTTTAAACCCAGTTAAGCTAACCACCTTTACCACATTCTCTGGCAACGAATTCTAGAGTTTAATTATACGTTGCAGGTGGCAAGTACATAAGTATTGCCATACAGGGACAGACCAGAGGTCCATCAAGCCCGGCATCCTGTTTCCAACAGTGGCCAATCCAGGTCACAAATACCTGGCAAGATCCTGGCAAGGTAGTCAGGCTGCCTCCCACGGTCAGCGCTGAGTCTGGATAATCAATGCCGGACCGTTTCCAGTGACCGGCGTTGAAAATCTGGGTGTTTTTTTGGCCGGTTTAAATTAAAATAGCCAAGCTAATAAGTTTAAACCATCCAAAGATATTCCGGCTACTTTGGTGGTCTAATTTGACTGCCAGTCTTAGCTGGCGATACACTGAATATCAGCAGATAGCAGATTATATTACTCCAGCGTTAACTCATCACAGGGGCAGCCCGACCATTAGGCCACCTGAGGCAGGGGCCTCAGGCGGCACTCTTCAGAAGCAGCATCTCCCCAGGGTTACCAGGCAGTGGCAGCGATTCCCATACGCTGCCCTGCTGCCGGCACCCGCCTCTTCCCTTTACTGCGGTCGCCTCTCTGATGTAACTTCCTGTTTCGCCAGAGGCTCAGGCAGCTGCAGTAAAGGGAAGAGGTGGGTGCCAGTGGCAGTGCAACACCGTGAAGGGGGCTGGAGGTCAGAAGGGGGGCAGCATCTCAGCCCAGAGGGGGTGGCTTCTCATCCGGGGGGTAGGGAAGGCATCCTAGCTCCATCTCAGGTAACATAGAGGGGCATAATCGACCAGAAACGCCTATCTCCATGGGCGTTAATCTCCGAGAACGGGTCCGTGAAGGGGCAGAGTGAACCGTATTTTCAAAAAAAAATAGATGCCCATGTTTTATTCGCCAAGGTGTGAGCTGGGCGTTTTTGCTTTTCAGCGATAATGGAAAATGAAATCGCCCAGCTCAAAAACGAATAAATCCAAGGCATTTGTTCGTGGGAGGGGCCAGGATTCGTAGTGCACTGGTCCCCCTCACATGCCAGGACACCAACCGGGCACCCTAGGGGGCACTTTTACAAAAACAAAAAAAAAGGTAAAAGAGCTCCCAGGTGCACAGCACCCTTCCCTTGGGTGTTGAGCCCCCCAAATCCCCCTCAAAACCCACTGCCCACAAGTCTACACCATTACTATAGCCCTAAGGGGTGAAGGGGGGCACCTACATGTGGGTACAGTGGGTTTGGGGGGGTTGGACGACTAAGCATTAAGCAGCACAATTGTAACAGGTAGGGGGGGGATGGGCCTGGGTCCACCTGCCTGACGTCCACTGCACCCCCTAACAACTGCTCCAGGGACCTGCATACTGCTGCTTGGGAGGAGGGTATGACATTTGAGGGTGAAAGTAAAAAGTTGTGAAACATCATTTTTTTGTGGTGGGAGGGGGTTAGTGACCACTGGGGGAGTCAGGGGAGGTCATCCCCGACTCCCTCTGGGGGTCATCTGGTCATTTAGGGCACTTTTTGGGGCCTTATTCGTGAAAAAACAGGGTCCAGGAAAAGTGCCCTAAATTCTAGCTACAAACGCATCCATTATCGGCGAAAGGCGCCCATCTCTGTTCGGGTGATAACCACGCCCCAGTTCCGCCTTCACCACGCCTCCGACACGCCCCCGTCCACTTTGTCCGCATCCGCGACGGAGTGCAGTTGAAAGCGTCCAAAGTTCGGCTTTCGATTATACCGCTTTATTTGTTTTTGTGAGAAAAACGCCCATCTCCCGATTTAGGTCGGAACTTGGGCGTTTTTCTCGTTCGATTATAAGCTGGATAGTAACATAGTAGATGACGGCAGAAAAAGACCCACACGGTCCATCCAGTCTGCCCAACAAGATAAATTCATATGTGCTACTTTTTATTTGTACCTGTCCTCTTCAGGGCACAGACCATATAAGTCTGGCCAGCACTAGCCCCGCCTCCCACCACCGGCTCTGCCACCTAAACTCGGCTAAGCTCCCAAGGTGGCGTCGGCATTCTAGTTCCGCCTCAGGCGGCATCTTGCCTTAGGCCGGCCCTGACTGTCCAAAATGCTGGTGCTAGAGTGGTTACAAGTGCATCTAGATTTTCATATACTACCCCTCCCTGCGCTGAAACAGTTACATTTATTTATTTATTTATTGCATTTGTATCCCACATTTTCCCACCCTTTTGCGGGTTCAGTGTGGCTTACAATATGATATAAGTGAAGGAAATACAATTTGTTACAACTTGGTTATGGATTACATTGTGTAGAGTTAAGCGAGACAATCGAAGTAACGTTAAGGAATATAACAATGGAGTTTAAAAAGGGGTTAGATAGATTCCTAAAGGACAAGTCCATAGACCGCTATTAAATGGACTTGGAAAAATTCCGCATTTTTAGGTATAACTTGTCTGGAATGTTTTTACGTTTGGGGAGCGTGCCAGGTGCCCTTGACCTGGATTGGCCACTGTCGGTGACAGGATGCTGGGCTAGATGGACCTTTGGTCTTTCCCAGTATGGCACTACTTATGTACTTATGTACTTATATTGAAACACTGGAAGGGGACAATGGGAGGCTTAAAGGGCAATATTAAGGCATGAAGACATATGGTATACATATTTCTCTGATTGGAGGTATGAATGATATGAGATTACGGGGATGAGATTGCAGAGTTGGATGTATGATGCATTAGTGAACAGTGAGTATGGACTTTATGTGTTTTGGCTCTTTCCGTAGATTTTTTCAAAAAGATGGGTCTTCAATAATTTGCGGAAGGAAGCTTGTTCGTGGATTGTTCTTAAGTTGCGCGGCAGTGTATTCCAAAGCTGTGTGCTTCTGTGAGAGAAGGTCGACGCATGTAGCGTCTTATATTTCAGGCCCTTGCAGTTGGGGAAGTGAAGGTCGAGGAAAGTTCGAGATGATCTTTTGGCGTTCCTGGGTGGTAAATCTATTAGCTCAGACATGTAGGCTGGGGCTTCGCCGTGAATGATTTTGTGGACTAATGTGCATACTTTAAAAGTGACGCTTTCCTTGAGTGGTAGCCAGTGTAGTTTCTCTCGTAATGGCTTTGCACTTTCATATTTTGGTTTTCCGAAAATGAGTCTGGCTGCTGTATTCTGGGCTGTTTGAAGTTTCCTCAGTATTTGCTCTTTGCAACCAGCGTATAGTGAGTTGCAGTAATCCAGATGGCTGAGTACGAGGGATTGCACTAGGCTGCGAAAGACGGATCTTGGGAAGAATGGTTTAATCCTTTTCAATTTCCACATGCAGTAGAACATCTTTTTAGTTATGTTGTTTGCGTGAGTTTCGAGTGTTAGGTGGCGGTTGATAGTGACTCCAAGGATTTTTAGCGTTTCTGAGATTGGAAGGTTTAGGTTTGGTGTGTTTATAGCGGTAAATTCCTTTGGTTTCCTGTTCAGTTCAGGGTAGTTTAAGTTCTCTGTTTCATCGGGCTCTTTATGGAGTGGCTCCTTGGTACACGGTTCAGGCTTTGTTACAGTGGAGGAGTAGCCTAGTGGTTAGTGCAGCAGACTTTGATCCTGGGGAACTGGGTTCGATTCCCATTACAGCTCCTTGTGACTGTGGGCAAGTCACTTAACCCTCCGTTGCCCCAGATACAAAATAAGTACCTGTCTATATGTAAACCACTTTGAACATAGTTGCAAAATACCACAGAAAAAGGCAGTATATCAAGTCCTATTTCCCTTTCCCCCCTACATTACTGCCCATGTCAGCAGTTACAATCTGAGACGGCTGGACACTTGTTGATTCAAGGCCCTCAAGAGGTGTATTATGCTGAGACTCGGGGTGCTGCATTTTCTGTGGATGGTCCTCAGATGTGGAATACACTACCTGGGTTCTATGATTTGCAAAACTACTACTACTACTACTAGTTAGCATTTCTATAGCGCTACAAGGCATACGCAGCGCTGCACAAACATAGAAGAAAGACAGTCCCTGCTCAAAGAGCTTACAATCTAATAGACAAAAAATAAAGTAAGCAAATCAAATCAATTAATGTGTACAGGAAAAGAACAAGACTCCAGTCAGGGGCGTAGCCAGACCTCGCCGGGAGGGGGGGGCCAGAGCCCGAGGTGGGGGGGGGGGCACTGTTTAGCCGCTTCCCCACGCCGCCGACCCCCCTCCCCCCGCGCGCCCCCGCCACTGCCGTCAGTTTTGAACCCCCCCCCGACGACAACCCTCTTGAAATCCCCCTCCCACCATCAATCCTCCCCCGCCATCGCCGCCCGCCCCGCCACCGAATGAGGTACCTTGTTTGCTGGCGGGGGGTCCCCAAACCCCGCCAGCCGAAGAGTCTGCTTCAGCGCCGGAGTTAGTAGACTCCGGCGCCTTCATTCAACGAAGTTC
Source organism: Microcaecilia unicolor (assembly GCF_901765095.1). Lineage (NCBI taxonomy): Eukaryota > Metazoa > Chordata > Amphibia > Gymnophiona > Siphonopidae > Microcaecilia > Microcaecilia unicolor. The sequence continues at coordinate 644,959,459 of NC_044032.1, read as the reverse complement.
GCTTGAAGAAGATCAGCTGGTTTTGACGCCTTACGTCCTGCACGGGGCTACATGCACGGTGCAGGACGTAAGGCGTCAAAACCAGCTGATTTTCTTCACACGAACTTCGTTGAATGAAGGCACCGGAGTCTACTAACAGGGCTGTGCCGATGCGGTAAGCGAGGTAAGCATGGCAGGGGGGCGCCCCGCCGCACCATGCTTACCTCGCCCTCTTCTCCCCAGATCCTTTTTTTTTTTGTTTAAATTTACCTCTCCGGCGCGCGGCAGCGTAAGTGAGAAGGAGGCGGCGCTCCCCCGGCCGCCCCGACGTGTCTTCCCTTCGCTCGGTTCCGCCTTCTTCTGACGTCATTTCTGACGTCAGAAGAAGGCGGGACACAGCAAAGGCAAGACACGTCGGGGCGGGGGAGCGCCGCCTCCTTCTCACTAACGCTGCCTACGCTGCAAGCGCCGGAGAGGTAAATTTAAACAAATAAAAAAAAGGATCTGGGGAGAAGAGCGCGGGTAGTGTAGCGCTCGTTTTCAGGGGGGGGGGGGCACCGGAGAGGCCAACTGCAGGGGGGCGCCGGAGACCCTAGGCACGGCCCTGTCTACTAACTCTGGCGCTGAAGCAGACTCTTCGGCTGGCGGGATTTGGGGACCCCCCCGCCAGCAAACAAGGTACCTCATGCAGCGGCGGGAGAGGGTTGGTGGCGGGAGGGGGGTTCAGGACAGTCGCGGCAGGGGGCCAGGGCCGAATCTACGGGGGCCCAGGCCCCATGTAGCTACGCCACTGGACTCCATACTCTCGACGGCTATGGAACACATTTACTGTAGCTGTCGAAATTCACTGAGACCAAAGTGGACTGTACACCAAAGAACAAAAGGAGCAGCAAAACTTATAACAGCTGGTAGGTAGCACCTTACAGACTTAGTCAGTTTAAAACATGAGATCTGAGAGAGAAGAGGTGCATGCGGTCAGATGCAGGAGGTGTGCGTTGGAAAAATAAAACCAGTGCTCCTTTGTCTTTCAATTCAGAGGGGCTTCTGTTAAAGAGGTGGGCAGGAGGGGCCCTCTCACTCTCTGATCCAGGTTTAGGAGTATCTCCTTACACCTCTCTTCAAAAGCCTTAACAGGGAAGAGGGGAGAGGTTCCAGCTAAAAAGTGTTTTAAAGGCACAGCAGATCACAGGCGTCAATCTACGGACTAATAAAGTCACAGTGGAATCACTTTCTACCTTCTGCTTCAATGTAAGCAACGATCAAACAATTAGCGCCTCTCTTAATTATAACTGTTATGTACACCTACACGTAATGTTCCAAACATATTAATAGGAAACTGGATAGCCAAATGTAAGGCGATATCTGCTTGAAAAATATTCCAGGCCAGAATTCTATTTAATAAAACCAGGCTGGGAATACTCACAGACCCTAGGGAGAGGGGGAGCAGTGAATACAGCGTTCAGGGGTTATCTCAGGAGCTCATACCTTGTTAGTACGGAAAGCCGGTTTGATTGCAAAAAGATGCATCTTGACCCAATGGATTAATGAGCATCCACCAGACCTGATTTTATTTATTTTGAAAGCGTTCTTATCTGCCCGTCCAACAGTTCAAGTAGAAGCTTGTTTCTCTGGTCTACACAACATAATCCACACCAGTTTTTGGAAAGGGATGAACAGGTAGACTCCACAGTCTTGATTTTTTTATCCCTTCTAGCTACCCCATCCAACAAAAAGCCTCAGCGGTGAGCGTGTGACCCTTATCTATATGCTTAACATATCGTTATCCTACTGAAAGATGAATCTTTTCCCCAGTCCCAAGTCTACAGCAGACTGGAGCAGGCAACTTTTCTTGGCTTTATTAACTCCCCAGTGGTCTAGGCAAGGGCGTAGCCAGACAGCAGATTTTGGGTGGGCCTAGGCAAGAAGTGGGTGGGCACCAAATGTTCTCCCCCCCCCCCCCTCCCCATGCCAAAAAAAAATATCTCAGCTGGTGGGAAAATGCTTCTCTCCACCTTGGTAGTCTGCAGCAGGAATGCGCTGAAAACTGAGCATGCGCAGGTGCCGGTATCTTGGAAAGTAGCGTTTTCGTTACCATCAGGGAGGAGTCTTCAGCTGGCAGAGCTTGGGATCCCTACCAGCTACCACTAAACATGTGCTACTGTTGGGTGGGCCTGAACCCTAAGTGGGTGGGCCCTGGCCCACCTAGGCCCACCTGTGGCTAAGCCACTGGGTCTAGGTAGGATTGGACGGACCTTGGGCAGAAAATAAACATTGGCCCCCTATAACACCATGTTTCTCCAAGGTTGTGGTGGTCTCTTCAGAGCTCTAGTTGGGGGGGGGGGAGGAACTTGAGGGGTATTTGGGGTACAGTGTGCGTAGATGGATGTTGGAGGTAAACGTGTGTGCAGGGCCTAGGTTTTGGTGTGTTGGCCTGGCGGTATATGTGGGATTCAAACAAAAACCAAAAAATCCACACAATGCAAAATGACTCTCAGGGAAAAAGCCTCAAAGAGCTCAGAGACCAAAAGTAGATCTCACAGAGCTAAACGGACACAATGGTCCTCTCTTCATCATAGGCAAAAAAAAAAAAACCCTGGTGCCACTGTTCTAAAAAATCTGTTCGCTGTGGTCAGAAACATTATTTTTTTGTGTACATTTTTCTTTTAAAGAGATAACAAATAATGACTGATTTTCAGTGCATCAATCACTGCTAAGAGCTACTAGAGCCTAACAAGCTTGTGTTTTTAACTCGAGTTAACCATGTACGCGCGTTAACTGTATATGCGCCTGCAATATCCCTGTAGGCGCCTACACGGTTACCATGCACGCTACATACATAAGTACATAAGTATTGCCATAGTGGAACAAACCAAAGGTCCATCAGGCCCAGCATCCTGTTTCCAACAGTGGCCAATCCAGGTCACAAATACCCGGCAAGATCCCAAAAAACTGCTAAACATTTTATACTGCTTATCCCAGAAATAGTGGATTTTTCCCAAGTCCAATTTAATAATGGTCTATGGACTTTTCCTTTAGGAAGCCGTCCAAACTGTTTTTAAACTCCGCTAAGCTAACCACCTTTACCACATTCTCCAGCAATGAATTCCAGAGTTTAATTATTATTATTATTATTTATTGCATTTGTACCCCACATTATCCCACCTTTTTGCAGGCTCAATGTGGCTTACAGAGTGTTGTTATGATGTAGTCATTGCATGATCTTAAATACAGTCGATAATAGGCTGAAGGTAGGTGATTTAGATGCAAGGTGCTAGGTAAGGTATTGTGAAAGGTGTTTTTTGATGCACCTGAGTAGTTTGAGGAATGATTTATTAAGGATGTCGTTTGTAGGCTTTGTTGAAGAGATGTGTCTTCAAAGATTTGTGAAAGCTGGTAAGATTGTCCATAGTTTTCAGGGCCAAGGGTAATGCGTTCCATATCTGTGTGCTTTTATACGCAAAACTAGTAGCGTATGACTGTTTGTATTTAATTCCTTTACAGCTGGGGAAGTTCAGATTAAGGAATTTGCGGGCCGATCTTTTGGCGTTTCTAGGCGGTAGGTCCACTAGGTTTAGCATATAGAGTGGGGCGTCTGCGTGGATGATTTTGTGGACAGTTGTGCAGATCTTGAACTCGATTCGTTCCTTGAGTGGTAGCCAATGTAGTTTCTCTCTTAGAGGTTTCGCCCTTTCGTATTTAGTTTTTCCAAAGATGAGTCTGGCTGCGGTGTTCTGGGCTGTTTGGAGTTTTTTAATGGTCTGTTCTTTACAGCCTGTGTACAAAGTGTTACAGTAGTCCAGATGAATTATCACTAATGACTGTACTAGGGTACGGAAGTTGAGTGAAGAAAAATTTTCTCTGATTTGTTTTAAATTTACTACTTTGTAGCTTCATCACATGCCCCCTAGTCCTAGTATTTTTGGAAAGCATAAACAGACGCTTCACATCTACCCGTTCAACTCCACTCATTATTTTATAGACCTCTATCATATCTCCCCTCAGCTGCCTTTTCTCCAAGCTGAAGAGCCCTAGCCGCTTTAGCCTTTCCTCATAGGGAAGTCGTCCCATCCCCTTTATCATTTTCATCACCCTTCTCTGTACCTTTTCTAATTCCACTATATCTTTTTTGAGATGCGGTTACCAGAATTGAACACAATATTCGAGGTGCGGTCGCACCATGGAGCGATACAAAGGCATTATAACATCCTCATTTTTGTTTTCCATTCCTTTCCTAATAATATCCAACATTCTATTTGCTTTCTTAGCCGCAGCAGCACACTAAGCAGAAGATTTCAACGTATCATCAATGACGACACCTAGATCCCTTTCTTGGTCTGTAACTCCTAACGTGGAACCTTGCATGACGTAGCTATAATTCGGGTTTCTCTTTCCCACATGCATCACTTTGCACTTGCTCACATTAAACGACATCTGCCATTTAGACGCCCAGTCTCCCAGTCTCATAAGGTCCTGTTGTAATTTTTCACAATCCTCCCGTGATTTAACGACTTTGAATAACAGGCTTATTTTCGAAAGAGAAGGGCGCCCATCTTTCACCACAAATCGGGAGATGGGCATCCTTCTCCCAGGGTCGCCCAAATCTGCATAATCAAAAGCTGATTTTGGGCGTCCTCAACTGCTTTCCGTCGCGGGGACGACCAAAGTTCACGGGGGCGTGTCGGAAGCAATGGCGGGACAGGGCATGCCTAACAAATGGGCGTTCTCGACCAATAATGGAAAAAAGAAGGGCATCTCTGATGAGCCCTTGGACGACTTTACTTGGTCCATTTTTTCTTACGACCAAGCCTCAAAAAGGTGCCTGAACTGACCAGATGACCACCGGAGGGAATCGGGGATCACCTCCCCTTACTGCTAGAGTGGTCACTAACCCCCTCCCACCCTAAAAAAAACTTTTTAAATATTTTTTGCTAGCCTCAGATGTCATACTCAGGTCCATGACAGCAGTATGCAGGTCCCTGGAGCAGTTTTAGTGGGTGCAGTGCATTTCAGGCAGGCGGACTCAGGCCCATCCCCCCCCCCCCCCCCCCCCCACCTGTTACACTTGTGGTGGTAAATGTGAACCCTTCAAAACCCACCAGAAACCCACTGTACCCACATGCAGGTGCCCCCCTTCACCCCTTAGGACTATGGTAGTGTTGTACAATTGTGGGTAGTGGGTAGAAAAAGCGCCGGCCAAAGCCAGAAGGATGCTTGGGTGCATAAATAAAGAGAGACGTGACCAGCATGAAAAAGGAGGTGATAGTGCCATTGTATAAGTCTCTGGTGAGGCCTCATTTGGAATACTGCGTGCAATTCTGGAGACCGCACCTACGGAAAGATATAAACAGGATGGAGTCGGTCCAGAGGGCGGCTACGAAATTAGTAAGTGGTCTTGGACGTAAAACATATAAGGGCAGGCTTAAGAACCTCAACATGTATACGCTGGAAGAGAGGAGGGAGACAGGAGACATGATAGAAACGTTTAAATATCTCAAGGGCATTTATGTACAGGAAGAGAGCCTTTTCCAAATAAGGAGAGCTCTGGAATGAGGGTGCATATGACAAAGTTAAGAGGGAATAGGCTTAGGAGTAACCTAAGGAAGTATTATTTCACAGAAAGGGTGGTGGAGGCGTGGAATAGACTCCTGGTGGAAGTGGTGGAGTCGAGGACTGTTTCAGAATTTAAAAAGGCATGGGATAAGAATGAAGGATTGCTTAGGAACAGGAAGAATTAGGGGTTACAGAGGATGGGCAGACTGGGTCATATGGCCTTTATCTGCCGTCATGTTCCTATGTTTCTAAGGTAAGTGAGCTATGCACCTGGGAGCAATTTATGAAGTCCACTGCAGTGCCCCCTAGGGTGCCCGGTTGGTGTCCTGCCATGTCAGGGGGACCAGTGCACGACGAATGCTGGCTCCTCCCACAACCAAATGGCTTGCATTTGGTCGTTTCTGAGATGGGCGTTCTCGGTTTCCATTATCACCGAAAATCGGGGACGACCATATCTAAGGATGATCATCTCTAAGGTTGACTTAAATTTTGCGATTTGGGCGCCCCCGACCGTATTATCGAAACCAAAGATGGACGCCCATCTTGTTTCGATAATACGGGTTTCCCCGCCCCTTCGCCAGGACATCCTGCAAGGACGTCCTCAGGAAAACTTGGGCGCCCCTTTCGATTACGCCCCTCCACATCAACCGGCTCACCTTTATCCACGTTTGTTCACCCCTTCAAAAGAAATGTAGTGGATTGGTGAGGCAAGATTTCCCTTCACTAAATCCATGTTGGCTTTGTCTCATTAATCCATGCTTTTGAATATGCTCTGTAGAAACCTATGAAACGTTGGAAGGCTAAGTGCCTTGAAAATATGCCTCATAGTAACATAGTAGATGATGGCAGAGAAAGACCTGTATGGTCCATCCAGTCTGCTGAGGTGGAAGGAGGTGTTTCAGAGAGCTCTGCAGACTTCCAGTGGGAGGAGAGTGAGGCCTAACTCCCTCCCCAAGGATGTGGAGGGCCTCTGGGGAGCGTTCCCCAGGACAGGCCCAGGCCATGGGGCCTCTTGGGCTCAGGGACCAGAGGGTCAGGAAAAGCGGTCTCCTCCCTTGCAGTGCCGCAGGGAGGAGGGAAAGGAGCCCTGTGGATAGAAGAGGGCCAGACTCCAAGGGAGGAAGCCGGACTGGTACCCCCCTCGCGGCCGCACGACGTCCAGCAGGTGAGGGGGAGAGAGAGCTGGCGGAGACCCTAGAGAAGAGCTGGTCTGAGAAGGAAAGAGTGGTAATGGAGATCTGTCAAGAGGCCCTGCCGGAGGTGGAGGAGGAAAGCAGTGAGGATAGTGACGATCTAGAGGAGGAAGAGCTTGTGGACTACTGCCAGGATCCAGAGGACCCGGCCAGTGGCATAATTAAAGTGGTGAAGAGAATTAAAAGTACGGAGAAGGAGGTGGTGGACCTGGGGAAGCGAGTCAAAATGGCAAAAGCCCTGAGCAAGCTGGCCCCAGCAGAGCATCGCAAAACCTATATGAAAGAGGAAACCAGGCTGCTTAGGCTTCTCCAGAGAAAGAACAGCTGCTGAGGGCCCTGAGGAAAGGCCCTGGAAATCCTCTGAGAGAACTCTATATCAACAGAGACAGGATGGCCTCGGGGGGACAGGCCCCGTCAGCCTCGGTACAGTGGAAGCAACAAACAGAGCAGGAAGGAATCAGCCCAGGCTTTGGACCCCAGAACATTGAAGCATCAGGGGAGCTGCCAGGAACTAGCACCCAAAATACATTGAAATTCATGCAATGCCTTGCTAGTCAGTCAGGGCCTCTGCAGGCAGCTTCTGGAGTAAGCAGGACTGAAGGTGGGGCTGTGGAAGCCTCATTGAGAGCACCTGAGTGTGGGAGAACAGAACTGGAAAAAAACTTAAACACTAAGACTTTTCACATTGTTGAAACAGAGGCTGCAATTTCAGGAGAGAGACCTTTTTCCACAGAAGTGGTGGTGGAAGTTGAAACAGAGAACTTACCTGGAGAAGAGGAGGTTGTCCTGTTCCCATTGCCTGTAGTAGGAGCAGACGGCAAGGAAAAAATGCCTGGGAGGCCTCACCCACAAAGCTCTGAGGAGCAAGATGTTCCAGCCAATCAGCCTGCAGCAGGGCTAAGGACTGAAAGTGGAGATGTTCCAGCAGGGAGCTGCCTCTTAAAGGAGAATGCAGGAAGAAAGGCAGGTGAAGACAAGGAGTGGTTTTCCATAGAGAAAGCACAGGAGGCCACACAGTGTTCCCCACATAAAGGTTCAGAATGGCAAGGAACTGCGCTGCCGGGTGGCGGGATGCCATGCCCGCCCAGCACATTGGAGCAGGAGGCGCCAGCCAATCGGGCTGGAGGAGCAGGGATGGCCGCAGAGGAGAATGCTACAGCGCAGGAGGATTCCCCATGTTTGGGAGAGCGAGTGGTGCTGGAGTGCGGGAAGCCACTCTTACTTTGCAAAACGGCAGAGCAGGAAGTCCCAACGAAGCAGGACGCCAGAGGGGAGACCAGTTCCCAGGAAAACAGCGGGCCCGCACAGGGAAAGCTGGAGCAGCACGTTGCAAGGAGGGACCCAGCACAGAGAGCAGGTTCCGGGGGGGAAGGAGGGGGGGAGGAGCGGGAGGTGTTTGCCTTGCAGTGTGCGCCAGAAGGAAACTTGACTGGTACCTTTGACTTTGCAGTTGGCCAGGCTGCAGGGGTGCGAGCCAGGGGGGAGTGTTCGGGCCGGGAGGGGAGGGTTGGCTCGGTGGGCGGGGGGAGGGGGTCAGGGGCATTGGGAGGGGAACAAGTATTTAGGGGAACCTGCTCTCACTGTCTCTAGCGAACGTTTTGAAGGGGACAATGGCAGGTTTTTTGCTGCAGGGGAAATGGTACAGAAGCACACTGTGAAGGCAGGGGATGTGCAAAGTCTGCTGACAGAAGGGAGAGAAGGGAGGGAGGCTGAGAGGGGAGGCAAGAGAGAGAGGGGGGGTACGGCGCAGCAGGAGCAGGGGGGTCTCAGTGCAGGAGATGGAGGAGGGGGACGGTGGGGGGGTGCTCCATCCTTTGCGGCGGTAGTAGGTGGGAGGGGCGGGCGCAGGGGGAATGGGGGGGGCAGGAAGCATTGGGGAAGGATGGGGGGGAGGGTGGGGGGGCCAGGTTCCCAAAAGGAGGAATGTGATTCAGTTAAGGTGGGTGGGGGGGGGGGGGGATGCCAAGTAGGGATGAGGCCCTGAAGTTGGTCTTGGGTTTAGGATTTCTCCCAGAGGACCTCTATGCCTGTATCCACCCGGTGAATATCCCAGAGTATGATGTTAGTTTTCTGACCCAGCGAGGCATGGAGGTCTTCTGGGAGAAATACGAGGGGGTAAGGGGGAAAGGGGATTGGAGAAACTTTAGGGCCGTACCGATCAGCAGACCTGACCTGGTGCAGGTAACCCTGCTGGTCCGAAATGAATCCATTTCAGGGGCGGACCTGGCCTTCTGGCTACAGCGGTACGCAGAATTGCGTACCCCCTTGTCCAAACTCCCTGACCCCAGTAGGGTGTGGGCGGGAGGATGGTGTGCGCAGGTTAGGCTGAAGCAGGCAGGACACGTGACCCAGCACATTCCCTCCGCGGCGTTCATTGGCAGGGATCGGATCCTCTGCTTTTACAAGGGGCAGCCGCGGCAATGTCACAAGTGCGGGTCATTCAGACATTTTAGTATGTCGTGCCCAGTACGGCAGTGTGGGAAGTGCGGGTCTAAGGAGCATCCTACGGAGTCTTGTGCATCTATCCGGTGTAATTTGTGTGGGGGTCTGGGGCATGCATTCAGAGCTTGCCCTTGGGCCTCCCATAACGGGGGAGAGGAGGACATGGGAGGGGGCGGTCCAGTTCAGAGGGAGAGGGGGGGAGTGAATGTAGGGCGAGATCAGGTTCCCGGGGTGGGGGGGAAAGGAGCTGCGGAGGGACAGGGAGTGGGAGGTGGGGAAGGGTTGGGGGAAGGGCGGAAGCGGCAGGACGGGGCAGATGAGGGTTGGACGCGGGTGTCAAAAAAACAACGGAAGGTGACGGGGGTACGGGAGGAAGGGGGAGGGGAGGCAGGAATGGGGATAGAAGTAGAGAACAGATTTAGGGGATTGGAAGATGAGGAAGGGGGTGACGAACTGGCAGGAGAGGAAGGAGAGGATGGGATGAGCCGGCAGGATGGATTGGAAAGCATGGCAGACGCTGGAAAGGGAACAGCGGGTAAAAGGAAGAAGAAGAAGAGGGAGAAGGTTTTGAGGGACGAAGAGGAGGAAATGGTAGTGGAGGAGGTCGGGGAGGTGGGGGGCAGATTGGGGGGGGCTGAAGGGAGGGTGGGGGAGAAAAGGAGGGTAGGACAGGAGGCAGGGATGAAGGCAAGAGAGGAGAGGGAGGATGGGCTGGAGGCAGGATTGATGGAGGGGGTCGAAGAAGGGGCAGAAGGGGCGGGAGAGGAGGCAGGGGGGGGAGGGTCAGTGGACGACTCCCAAGAAGGGAGGGAGGTGGGCGAAGAAAAGAGGAAGAAGGGGAGGAAGAAGTAAGGAAAGGGGGGGGGCTTTTTGAGCTAGGGGTCCGGGACTGGGCGGACGAGGAAGGGGAGGGTGAAGGGGAAGGGATCCCTGGAGGTAGTATGGAGCAGAGGGAAGGTAGCCAGGAGGGCGGGGGGTATGGAACGGCACAATGATGGCTGGACTGCTGTTAACATTCGCCACACTTAATGTGGCTAGTGTCGCCTCCCAGAGGGCGAGATGCTTGGCGTTCGATGGCCTCTCTGCCGTGGCGGTGGACTGTTTTCTTCTGCAGGAGACCAGGCTGCGAACGCTGGAGGAGGTTCGGCGGGCAAAGCAGGCCTGGAGATGGGGGCCCTCTATTTGGGGTCTGGCAGGGGAACGGTATGGGGGGATAGGCATCCTCTTCAAAACATTTAAAGTAGAGATCCAGAGGGTGGTGGAGCTGGGAATTGGGAGGTGTCTGGTGTTAGATGTGAGATTGCGGGGGGTGGCTTTGCGGGTGATTAACATCTACGGGCCGCAAAGCAAACGGGGAAGGGCAGCACTGTTTGGGAAAATTCGGCCGTACCTTTACACCTCACGGCAGCTAGTTTGGGGGGGGATTTTAACACAGTCCTGAGGAAGGAGGATAGGGGGAGGAGGGCGGCGCAAGTAGGTTACGATGGGGTACGGCTAGCAGGGATCATGAAGGGAGCGGGATTGGTGGACGCGCACATAGAGTTTGGTGGTGGGACGCAGGGTTTCACTTTTGCCCGGGGCACTTGTAGAAGTAGAATCGACCGGTTTTTAGTTCGGGGAGGGGCGTGTGGGAAGGCACCAAGGGTGGTAGAGGTTGATTTCTCAGACCACAAGATGGTGCTGGTCGAGCTGGGGGAGGGGGGATTCACGGATTGGGGAAAGGATTGTGGCGTTTAAATCAGAAATGGTTGAGGGAGGGGGTGTTGTACCAGGAGTATTTGGAGTTTCTGGCAGACCAGGTATCCATTCAGGGTGTCTTCCCTTCCCTAGGGGACTGGTGGGAAGTTTTGAAACACCGCACCAGGGGGTTCTTTCTCCGTCAGGCGAGGAGGCAGGGGAGGGAGGTCACCCGGCTAGGAACTGCTCTGAGGAAGCGAAGGGACAATTTGATTTCCAGGGGAGGGAAGAGGGAGGACATTGAGGCCTTGCAGCAGGAGGTGGAACGGGTACAATACAATCGGTACTCTTCCCTCGTCTATGAGCGGGACTTCGGGAAGCTGCTCAGCCCGAACCCTTATGACTGCTGTAAGGAAAGAAGGGAGAGGAGGGTGGTAGAGGGGTTAAGGGATGAGGGGGGGACGCTCCAGCAGTCTAGGGAAGGTATCTTGCAGGTGGTGGGGACCCACTTTGGGCGGGCCTTTTTGGACCAACGGTTGGGGGAGGAGGCCATGGCGAGGTACATTGAGGAAACCCCAGGGGTGGGTAAGGGGGGGCCTCATCTTCGGGCCTTGCTGCGGCCGTGGACGCTGCGGGAGGTACAGGAGGCCATTGGGGCCTTGCGGCGCAGGACGGCGCCGGGGCCAGACGGACTCCCGGCAGAGTTCTACCAGCAGTTTAGGGATCAGTTGGCGCCAGTCTTGTTGGCAATCTGGGAGGCGGCACGAACAGGGGGATCCTTGCCTGAGTCGATGGGGGCATCAGCTTTGGTCCTTCTTAGCAAAGGCAAGGACCCCCAGGATGTGGCAAATTGGCGGCCGATTGCACTTCTGAACACCGACCGGAAGATCTTCGCTCACATGCTCCTTGCCCGCATGAGGAAGATCTCCGGGGAAGTGCTGGCAGCCCCGCAGGGGTGTGGGGTCCCGGGAAGGGGGGTGCTAGAGGCAGTGGCCTGGGTGAGGGAGGGCCTGGAACGTAGTCGGGTGGGAGAGGGCAGGCTGGTCGTGGCCTTGGACCAGGACAAGGCTTTCGACCGAGTGCAGTGGGGTTTTTTATGGAAGGTCCTAGACCACTATGGATTCCCGGGGGAATGGATCGCGCAACTTCAGTTATTGTATGCGGGGGCGCGATTCTTTCCCCTGGTGAATGGATGGAGGGGGGCGGAGGTGGGGATCTCGGCGGGGGTGCGGCAGGGGTGCCCGTTGAGCCCCCTGCTGTACGCTTTCGCCATTGATCCCCTGGTGAGGAGGCTGGAAGGGGGGGGGGGGGACGGGCTCAGAGGAGTGGAAGTAGGCAAAGGGAATGTGTTGCGAGTCATCGCCTATGCGGACGATATCACCGTCTGGGTGGCGGATCGCAGGGAGGGGAGGAGGCTGCAGGAGACCCTTGCAGCATACTCCCAGGCTTCGGGGTCTCGGGTAAACCTGGGCAAGAGCACCAGCTTGTGGGTGGGGCCAGAGGGACGGCGGTTTAATTTAGGTGGAGGGTTCCCGGATGGGATAGAGAAAATGAGGGTTTTGGGAGTGTATTTTGGGGGAGGGGATTACGGGCGGGAAAATTGGGAACAAAGGATAGCGGAGGCGAGGGAGAAGGTGGACCGCTGGAAGGGGTGGCGGATGCCCATGGAGGACCGGGTCCGGTTGCTGAAGAGCCAGGTGGTCCCCATGTTCCTGTTCCTGAGCTACATCTGTCTCCTGCCGGAACGCTGTTTCACGGCAATTTACAGCGTGTTCTTTCAACTCCTGTGGGGGAACAGGATGAACCCAGTTCGACGTAATTTCACTTACCGGTCGCGGGAGGAAGGGGGGGTGGGAATGGTAAACCCAGTCTTGCTATTCTCCTCCCTCTTCATCCAGTTTAACCTGGGGCGGGCGGGGGGTCTGAATGCCCCAGGATGGGTACACAGTGTTGTCCAGTGGTGGGAGGGATTTTGGGGTCCTTGGTTGGGGGGAGGTAGGGTGGGACGGTTGCGGAAAGGGTTCCCGGAGGGGGTAGGCTACTATAAATCTTTGGTAAAGCTGGTTCGGCTGTGGGACATTACATGGGAGGAAGTTAGGGCAGGACAGAGGGAGATCTGGGTGGAGCGGGTTCGCTCCCAACGCTTCTCCTCTCCCCTGGCTCTTAGGGATGCTCCGGAGCCCGTGCTGAGGCAGGGCCTGCGGTTTATTTCATCCAAACGCATCCCACACAAGTACAGGGACATTGCTTGGCTGTCCCTACATGGCAGGTTGTATGTTAGGGCAAACCTTCGGTGTAGGAACCAGCAGGACCGAGACTGCCCGAGGGGGGAGTGTGCTGGCCGGCTGGAGACCATGGACCACTTCCTGAAGGAGTGTCCATTCTCCATAGCGGTTTGCCGGAGAGTGGCTGCCTTGCTGGCCATCCCCAGCTTCACGTCCTACACCTATGCGGACTGGGTGTATGGGAGGCAGGGGGAGACGGGGCGGCTAGAGCCAGGTACCGCCTTTCTAATCTCAGTTATCATCAGATACTGCCTATGGATGGCTCGCTGCGGGGTGTCCCTGGGCCAGGAGTGCAGGTCTGCTGAGCAGGTCTCCTGGGACGTTGTCCGAGCTGTCCAGGAAGTGGCCCGATGGGAACGGGTGGAGGTGGGGGTAAAGACCTTTGGGGTTTGGTGGAAGCATGTACGCTTGAAGTTGAGTTGAATGTTTGGGGGGGGGGTTGGGGGGGATGGTTTTTTGTGTAAAATTTGCATTTTTGTATAAAAGTATAGAGGGGCTGGCTTTATAACTGCACAGTGTAATGTATTGAAATTTGATTTTCCGCTTTCATTTAATAAAGGAATTCTCCAGTCTGCCCAACAAGATAAACTCATATGTGCTACTTTATGTGTATACCTGACCTTGATTTGTATCTTGACATTTTCAGGGCACAGACCGTAGAAGTCTGCCCAGCACTAGCCCCGCCTCCCAACCAATGGCCCCGCCTCCCACCACCGGTGCTGCCCCCCAATCTCCGCTAAGCTCCTGAGGATACATTCCTTCTGCACAGGATTCCCTTATGTTTATCCCATGCATTTTTGAATTCCGTTACCGTTTTCATCTCCACCACCTCCCGCGGGAAGGCATTCTAAGTATCCACCACTCTCTCCGTGAAAAAATACTTCCTGACATTTTTCTTGAGTCTGACTCACTGGTCTATAATTTCCCGGATCTCTGCTGGAACCTTTTTTTTATTTTCAAATTTTTCATTGTACAATATTCAATCAATCTTGAATATTACACGATACATGCAATAATTCCATCTTTAATTACAAAATCATACATCTAAAAAAACAAATAACACCTATCGACCACAAATAAATGTAATTGATCCAAGAGGAAAAATATAGATAATTATAAGCTAATATAACAAAGCTCAATCAATTGTACTTATCCAGAGATTGCGTCATATTCAGAATGACCTATTCCAAGCTGCTATACAGTGTTACATTTGGGACTAAATTCTCACAATCACACCCTCTTTGCTTTTCAAAAAATCCTCCAATTGATTGGGTTCAAAAAACTGAAATTGCTTTGTTTGGTATAGAATCCTACAAATACAAGGGTACTTCAATTGAAAATTTGCACCAAGTGCTACTACCCTTAAACGCAGCATCAAAAATAACTTACGTCTCTTCTGGGTTTCCCTGGATAAATCCGGGAAAACCCTTACTTTTGAACCCAGAAATCAAGAATTGAGATGTCTCAAGGACAGCCTAAGCACAGCATCTCTATCTATCTCCAAAGCGAAGGTCACCAGCAAAGTTGTCCTTTGCGTGACCACCTCTAGAGAAGATTCTAGGAACTCAGTCAGGTTCACTCCACCTAAAGGATTTAAATTATCTGGTACTTTACCAGTAATCTGCAAATAATATGCTCTTGTAATAGGTGGCAACGAACTATCAGACATTCCCAGAACTTCCACTAAGTATTTCTTAACCATCTGTACTGGAGTAATAAGTGGCGATTTTGGAAAGTTTATAATACGCAGGTTAAGTCTCTTCGATTGGTTCTCCAGATACTCCAAGCGCTTAGAGGCAAAACACCTCTCCTTAATCAAAGATTGTTCCACAAGTTCCATTTTTGCAAATTTTTCAGACAGGGTTTTTACCTCCTTAGCTTGGTAATCATTAATTTGTAATTGTTTTAATGCAGTCTCGGCTATAACCTTGATACTTTCAGTATTCTTTGATATCAAAGTCTGTAAAGCAGAGAGAGTGAAAGAATTCAGTTCCCAAAGTGACTCTAATGTCACTACAGCAGGTTTTTCTTTCCCCTCAAAAACCAGTTGAGGTGCTCTAGCAGTTTGTTCCAGGATACTCACAATTGTAGTAGAAACTACAGGAGCAGAACTATTCTCTGGTATTTTCAGGCTGGCAGCATTTGTTCCGGCTTCGTGTAAGTTCTTCTCCCGTCGGGGTTGGAACAGCAGGACTCATCACGAAGCTCTCCCTTCCTGGTTGAGGGGGCGCTGCACGTAAAACAGGGCTCAGGGAAGCCCCGTTAACACTGTCGGCCAGTTCTGAAACGCTGGCTCCAGCAGCAGGAGTAGATGTCATGTCTGAACCGGAGGCGATTCCAAACCGCTCAAGCGTCGACTGTTGGAGCGGGGGGTTTGTTTCCAGGGATAGAGGGAATCTCCCTGACCTTCCCCCGTCTCTTACCCATCCTAATCGGAAGGTAAGGCTCTCTTTCCAGCGTCTGTTAGAGCTAGGATCGTAATGCGTCCGTTGACGGCAATCAAACCGCGGCCATCTTGGATCGGAGTCCGGTTGGCTTCGAGAAATGTACCTATTAACACGAAATGATGATGTCATATCCACACTCTGTGAGCCTACAAATAGGTCTGCTGGAACCTTTTTTAAAAATGAGTGTTACATTGGCCACCCTCCAATTTTCTGATACCACGCTCGATTTTAAGGATAAATTACATATTATTAACAATAGCTCCGCAAGTTCATTTTTCAGTTCTATCAGTACTCTGGGACAAATACCATCTGGTCCAGTAATTTGCTACTCTTCAGTTTGTAGAACTGCCCCATTACATCCTCCAGGTTTATAGAGAATTCATTCAGTTTCTCCGACTCGTCAGCTTCAAATACCATTTCTGGCACCGGTATCTCACCAAAATCTTCCTTGGTGAAGAACGAAGCAAAGAATTCATTTAATCTCTCTGCTACGGCTTTGTCTTCCCTGATCGCCCCTTTTATTCCTCGGTCATCTAGTGGTCCAACTGATTCTTTTGCCAGCTTCCTGCTTTTAATACACCTAAAAAATTTTTTTACTATGTGTTTTTGCCTCCAACGCAATCTTTTTTTCAAAGTCCCTCTTAGTTTACCTACGGCAGAGGAGGGCGGGCCCAGGAAGAAAGAAGGGACGTCTGAGGAGGCCTTCTAACTCGCCGATCAGCTGTTCTTGCCCGTGCAGCAGAGGTGAGAGGCACTGCACGGGCTGGTAAGGCAATAGGGGGGTCGTTGGACGGGGGGAGCGGCAGCCACGACCAAAGGGGGAGCGGCGGGGGCGGGGCACGGGACCGGAGCATGGCAGGAGGCGGAGCTAGTGTGAGAGAATACAGGAAGGGAGGAGGGCCAGCCCGGGGCTGCTAAAATTGGAGATTTTTCATGCGGGGGGGGGGGGCAAGGCGTCCATACGTGACGCTCATGACGAGTGCCTTTGCCCCCTCCTGATCCTTTTTTTTTTTTTTCTTTTTCGGTGCTGAGGGAGAGGGGAGCAGCGGCGACCTGGGGTGTCAATAAATTTTCAATCTATTTGATTCAAGGCTCTCGTTAATATACAATGCTACCCCTCCACCAATTCGATCCACCCTATCACTACAATATAATTTTTACCCCGGTATTACAGTGTCCCACTGGTTATCCTCCTTCCACCAGGTCTCAGAGATGCCTTTTATATCTAATTTTTCATTTAGTGCAATATATTCTAACTCTCCCATCTTATTTCTTAGGCTCCTGGCATTCGCATATAGACATTTCAAACTTCTGTTATATTACTATTATGTATTCTATTACCATGCAACCCAAAATCCTTCTGTTATACCAAATGTTTACTCCCCTCTCATTTCCACTATCCATGATGTATTGTAAGCCACTTTGAGCCTGCAAAAAGGTGGGAAAATGTGGGATACAAATGCAATAAATAAATAAATGTTTGTTTTTCCTATTTACATCATGCTCAGTACTTGACAGTATTAATTTGCAATCTTTTGTCTGACTTTTATTCTTATTTAAGGACACCTGATCTACTACAGTCTCTTTTGCAACCTCACTATCCAGAAACCCTATCTTCCCTGTTTTAGTGATATCTTTGAAAGATACCTTATTCCGAACCATGCGCTTTTGAGCGACTGTCGGCCTTCCCCCCATTTCTAGTTTAAAAGCTGCTCTATCTCCTTTTTAGATGCCGGTGCCAGCAGCCCGGTCCCACCCTGGTTAAGGTGGAGCCCATCCTTTCGGCATAGGCTCCCCCTTCCCCAGAATGTTGCCCAGTTCCTAACAAATCTAAAACCCTCCTCCCTGCACCATCGTTTCATCCACGCATTGAGACTCCGGAGCTCTGCCTGTCTCTTGGGCCCTGCGCGTGGAACGGGTAGCATTTCGGCACGTAAGCCAGTACTTGCTCACCCCCTGACAGGAGGAGACATTTATTCTCCCTGCAAGAAACCCTGCAGATTACAGCAGTGCTGTGCACTTTTTTCCTTCAATGTTCATTTCTTTAACACTGCAGTAATTTGCATGCCATTTGTTTACTGCATTGGGAGTAAAAGATTTTTTTCAGCGTGTGCTTTAGAAACGTTGTTCACTGTAGCTTAGTGCACTGTTCCAACTCACAGCTTTATCACATCAGCCTCCCAGAGGTTTTTAGGATCATCGCCCCGCTGTCTGAAAAAGTGTGAACAGAAGTGAAATGCTTCAGCTCTGCCATGACTGCATCAGCTGAAAAAGGCAATGGCTCACACCGTATATGTGACTTTCAATAATCCTCACAGCCCAAGAAGCAATTTATTTCATATTATGACACTCTCTCTTTACTACATCTTCAGAAAAAATGATAATTTACTGAATTACATGCTCTTAAAGAGAGTACCCCTGCATTCAACCAATGAACAACTATAAAGCCTCCAATGAGGACTCTTGTGAGCATAATAGAAAAAAAAACCTCTCCGAACTTAAAACAAAGTTCAAAATTATCTTGGATATTCCCATTGGATAACACAGGGTCCTACAAAGCTCTAAGAAAATGAGTAGCCTAGTGGTTAGTGCAGTGGACTTTAAGCCATTGTGACATCACTGATGAGGTTGGCTCTTATTGGTGGAATGAGTGGAGGAGTAGCCTAGTGGTTAGTGCAATGGACTTTAAGCCATTGTGACATCACTGATGAGGTTGGCTCTTATTGGTGGAATGAGTGGAGGAGTAGCCTAGTGGTTAGTGCAGTGGACTTTGATCCTGGGGAACTGAGTTCGATTCCTACTGCAGCTCCTTGTGACTCTGGGCAAGTCACTTAACCCTCCATTGCCCCTGGTACAAAATAAGTACCGGAATTATGTGAACCGCTTTGAATGTAGTTGCGAAAACCTCAGAAAAGCAGTATATCAAGTCCCATTTCCCTTTCCCCCTTTCCCTTATGACATCATAATATCAGAAGTGAGTCAAGTATCGGGCAATCAAGCCATTGTGACATCACTGATGAGGTTGGCTCTTATTGGTGGAATGAGTGGAGGAGTAGCCTAGTGGTTAGTGCAGTGGACTTTGATCCTGGGGAACTGAGTTCGATTCCTACTGCAGCTCCTTGTGACTCTGGGTAAGTCACTTAACAGTCCTTGTGACTTTGAGAAACTCACTTCACCTTCTGTTGCCTGAGGTACATTGTAAGTCTTCTTGGGCACAGCAACAACCACTGTCCCTGAATGTAACTTACTTCAAGTTCAGATCTGGAAAAGAACAGAGAACTCCAAAGGATGCCTAGTTAGCAAGGAAAGGTAAATGGGACTTGATACACTGCCTTTCTGAGGTTTTTGCAACTACATTCAAAGCGGTTTACTATTCAGTTACTTATTTTGTACCAGGGGCAATGGAGGGTTAAGTGACTTGCCCAGAGTCACAAGGAGCTGCAGTGGGAATCGAAACCAGTTCCCCAAGATCAGAGTCTGCTGCACTAACCACTAGGTTACTCCTCCACTAGCAACATTCCATGTAGAAGTCTGCCCTTGCAGATCAGCAATGCGGCCGCGCAGGACGTCAGACTCACAGAAACAGAAGCCTGCGTGATCGCGTTGCTGATCTGCAAGGGCAGACTTCTACATGGAATGTTGCTAGTGGAATAGCAACATTCCATGTAGAATCTCAAATAGGGAAAGGGAAATGGGACTTGATATACTGCCTTTCTGAGGTTTTTGCAACTACATTCAAAGCGGTTTACATATATTCAGGTACTTATTTTGTACCGGGGGCAATGGAGGGTTGGTGGGTGTAGTGGGATCTGAACTCCGACTTAAGCTGGTTTTCACTGCTCTAACAATTATGCTAACACTTCGTAAGTATTTATTCAATAACCTATACACAAAGGATAAATAAATTAGGTTCTCACCATGACAGTGCTGTCCAGAGACACAGAGAAGAGCCTCGTGTTTCTATCTGCTATGTACAGGAAGCCAACTGGAGAAGAATGGCCAGACAGCAGGCCAATGGGCCATCTACAGAAATTAGAAAACGCTTTAAAAACTTACAGCAGAACAGAATAAAAATTCACTGTGGAATGTCACACACAATGACATGGTGGCTACCTCACAAGTCAGAACCACTGAACAGGCAGAGGAGACGGCACACCGAGGAAAAGCAGAAGGCCTGATAATGAGAATGTGATGGAAGAAGCCTGCTTGGAGAGAACTGCTGAAAGAAATGTTTGTGAAATAAGGAGTTGGGTTCATGGAATTTCTTTCTACTCCATGCTTTGAATTAGACTTGTGCAGAGGGCTCAATCTTCTCATAGTCTTTTTCAGCCAATCCTACTTATGCTACATGACTATGGGCCTAGTTTACCAAACTTACATTTCCCCATAGACTCAGAATGAGAAAAAGCCTTAGTACGTGGAGAGTAAACACTGCTGTTTTAGACCTACCTAGTGTTTATAACTGTCCTCCTAGTCTAAAAATATAATGAAAGGCAAGTAAGTTAATGAGAGGAGTGGGGTATTTAGCTTATGAGGAAAAACAACCGTACCTTAGAGATGGAAAAATGAAAGGGCAACATGGTTAAATTTCCAAGTATCTGATCAGTCAACATAAGGCTCAAATAGACACTCTGGGGTCAATTTTTAATGGTGACAGTGGTGAGCAGATTATCTATACATTATCCACTGGTGCCAGAGTTTAAATTAATTCATATTTTCAGGGCCAGTGTAAAGATATTAGTCATATGAGTAGGGTTACCATATTTTCCCCAAGAAAAAAAAAAAAAGAGGACACATGTCCCGTTCCCTGTCACGTCCCATCCCACCACATCACACCACATCACACCCCCACTCTGCCTGCCCCCTGTCACACAGCACCCCCTGTCACTTTGACGTCCCCCCAAAGAAAGCCAGATTCTCTCTCTCCCCCCAATGTTATCCTCTCCTCAATTTTCCAGCCTCCCTCCCCTCCACCCACATGACTTAATTCACTAACCTTCCCCTCCCCTTCTGTACCTTACTTCTGCAGAAGGCTCATGAGGCCGTCGCTTGAACTCTCGGCAGCCATTTTGAATCAGCTCCAGGAGCAAGAGAAGTCTACAGCCACACTGGGCAGGAAAGAGGGGGCTCTTTCTTGCCCCGAAAAGGTTGCTAGACCACCAGGGCACCACACTAAGGTAGGGTAGGGGAGGATAGGACACCCCTGAGGCCTGTCCCTGCCCCCCCCCCCCAGCCTGCCTGCATATCCGGACAAACTGGCAGGCTGGCAAAACCCGCCTGGTTGTCCGTCCGTGTCCTCAAAAAGAGATATGTCTAAGTAAATCCGGACATATGGTAATCAAACACCCGAGGAAACTTTAATTAACTTTCAGACTCCCAGGCCCACCTCACCCTCTGAGATTTCATAATTTAACACAACAATCATAGTACATAGTAAATGACGACAGATAAAGACCTGAACGGTCAATCCAGTCTGCCCAACAGTCACACTCATTATCAAGTCATGATTTTTTATTTTTATACGCACAATACAAAATGTAATCACAATTAATACACAATCAGGCTTATTTTCAAAAAAGAAGGACACCCATCTTTCGACACAAATCGCAAGATGGGCGTCCTTCTCACAGGGTCGCCCAAATCGGTATAATGGAAAGCCAATTTTGGGCGTCCCCAACTGCATTCTGTTGCGGGGACGACCAAAGTTCGCGGAGGCGTGTCGGAGGTGTAACGAAGGCGGGACTTGGGCGTGCCTAACACATGGACATCCTTGACCCATAATGGAAAAAAAGGGGCATCTCTGACAAACACTTGGTCGACTTTACCTGGTCCTTTTTTTCTTATGACCAAGGCACAAAAAGGTGCCCGAACTGACCACCGGAAGGAATAGGGGATATCCTCCCCTTGCTCCCCCAGTGGTCACTAACCCCCTCCCACCCTCAAAAAAAATGTTTTTAAATATTTTTTGAGTGGGAGGACGACCAAGGATTCCAAAGACTGAAAGGATATATAATAATAAAGATGTTTATTGAGGTATAAAGACTCGACACAACGTCGTGTTTCGGCCGTTAGGCCTGCATCAGGAGTCTTAAGGCCGAATGCTTTTGAGAACTATTTGATGAAGGCAAATCCTTAATGCAGCATTCTATACAAGCGTTGTGTCAGAGGAGACAACGAAGCACGCTCACCTTCACAACGGTCTTTCTAAAGACCTCCCTTTGTTGAGGATTTGCCTTCATCAAATAGTTCTCAAAAGCATTCGGCATTAAGACTCCTGATGCAGGCCTAACGGCCGAAACACGACGTTGTGTTGAGTCTTTATACCTCAATAAACATCTTTATTATTATATATCCTTTCAGTCTTTGGAATCCTTGGTCGTCCTCCCACTTTTATTTCATTTCTTGTTGTTGTCCGTGGGGCGTCTAGAGTTCTCCGCCTTCTGGCGGATATTTTTTCTCTTTAAATATTTTTTGCCAATCTCTATGCCAGCCTCAAATATCATAATCAGGTCCATCACAGCAGTATGCAGCTCCCTGGAGCAGTTTTAGTGGGTGCAGTGCATTTCAGGCAGGCGGACCTAGGCCCACCCCCCCCCCCCCCACCTGTTACACTTGTGGTGGTAAATGTGAGCCCTTCAAAACCCACCAGAAACCCACTCTACTCACATGTAGGTGCCCCCCTTCACCCCTTAGTGCTATGGTAGTGTTGTACAGTTGTGGGTTGTGGGTTTTAGGAGGCTCAGCACCCAAGGTAAGGGAGCTATGCACCTGGGAGCAATTTCTGAAGTCCACTGCAGTCCCCCCTAGGGTGCCCGGTTGGTGTCCTGGCATGTGAGGGGGACCAGTGCACTACAAATGCGGGCGCCTCCCATGACCAAAGGGCTTGGATTTGGTCGTTTCTGAGATGGGCGCCCTCGGTTTCAATTATTGTCGAAAACCGGGGACAACCATCTCTAAGGTCGACCTAAATGTTGAGATTTGGGCGACCCAACTGTATTATCGAAATGAAAGATGGACGCTCATCTTGTTTTGATAATATGGGTTTCCCCACCCCTTCGCTGGGACATCCTGCGAGGAAAACTTGGGCGACCCATTCGATAATGCCCCTCCACGTATGGCACAACACATGCAGCTCATTTCTTTCCTATCCTACAAATCAAGAACTGGTTAATCCTTCTTGTAAACTGAACTAAAACCTAATGAGACACTCAAGTAATATTGGATGTATATTTCCAGGGGTGGAGGTTATTAGCCTACCATTGCATGACCCAACAATCAGTTAGTTGAGATTGATGAGGCTTAAACCATTTTGCCCTCTATGATACTTAGGTCAGAAATGGCTGCATTAGAACTGATGAGTCACTGGTCAAATGTCTTATTTGCATATAATCAGAACAGAGCTCCAGGGCTGGGTGCAGCACAGCCCGGCCGATTCACACTGGTTTCAGGCCAGGAGTGCTCAACATAATGGCAGGGCTGTGGCCTGAGTTGGCTCCGGAGCATGAATGCTGTTTCGAGCATGCACAGTGATGTTCTGGAGCCATGACTAGGTCCAAAAAGAATCTGGGGCCTAAATTTTGGAGGCTGTCTAGCTGGAGCTCTGCAAAATTTGCAGTTTTGCTCTGTGGTCGCTGGGGGTCTATCGGTACCCAATCCAAAGGTGGTCACCAACTGGAAAGACTTTGGGGATCAGGGTAAGGGGTCTAGTGATCCAAATAAAATTTTAGTTTTTTTTTAAAGGGTTTCTGGGACATGTGTGATGGAAAGCGAGGGGCTAATTTATTTTGGAAATTTTTGATAATCATGGGTTCTTGAGAACCTGAGGTGGGATGGTGGAGTGGAATCTGAAAAAAAAAAATCATTTAATTGGTGGAAACCCTGGGGTACTACTACTAATCATTTCTATAGCGCTACTGCATATATGCAGTGCAGTGCACATTTTATGCAGGTACATTCTCTGTCCCTAGAGGGCTCACGATCTTAGCTTTTTGTACCTGAGGTAATGCAGGGTTAAGTGACTTGCCCAAGGTCACTAAAGTGGAAACTGAACCTAGGTTGCCAGGATCAAAGCCCACTGCCCTAACCATTAAGACTATCTAGAAAGCCAGTGGTGAATTTCTTTGGAGCACCCTCAATAGAGGAGGTGTCTGAGACTTAGTTGTAATAGTCTAGAAGGATATTTGAGGAATTTGTGAAATGTTAATACTGTTTTTTTTTGTTTTTTGTTTTTGAGAAAAATGTGTGACATCTCTAAAAATGTACTGGTGGGTTTTGAAGGGCTCACATTTACCACCACAAGTGTAACAGGTGGGGGGGGGGGATGGGCCTGTCTGCCTGCCTGCCTGAAGTGCACTGCACCCACTAAAACTGCTCCAGGGACCTGCATACTGCTGTCCGGGAGCTGGGTATGACATTTGAGGCTGGCAAAAAATATTTTTAAAGTTTTTTTTTTTTAGGGTGGGAGGGGGTTAGTGACCACTGGGGGAGTAAATGGAGGTGATCCCTGATTTCTTCCAGTGGTCATCTGGTCAGTTCAGGCACCTTTTTGAGGTTTGGTCACAAGAAAAAATGGACCAAGTAAAGTCGCCCAAGTGTTCGTCAGGGACGCCCTTTTTTCCATTATTGGCTGATGATCCCCATGTGTTAAGAACGCTATGCTTCCGACACGCCCCCGTGAACTTTGGTCGTCCCCGCGACGGAAAGCAGTTGAGGATGCCCAAAATCGGCTTTCGATTATGCCGATTTGGGCGACCCAGAGAGAAGGACGCCCATCTCCCAATTTGTGTCGAAAGATGGGTGCCCTTCTCTTTCGAAAATAAGCCTGCAAGTGTCCAGACTAATACAATCGAATAGACCACATTTTTCACGTGTGGGGACTTTCAAAACAATATACTATAGTCCTTGTCCCAAACCACCATAATCTTTCACCTACTCTTATCTTTATTCCTCTTGTTTAGATATCAGAGTGTCCAGACTAGGCAGAAGCCCCTTAATATTTTATTACTAGTAAAAAAGCCCCGTTTCTGATGCAAATGAAACGGGGGCTAGCAATGTTTTCTTCTGTGTGCATGTGGGAGTGTGTGTGTCCCTGCCCTCTGGCCTCTCTCCCCTCCCCCCTCTGAGTCCTTCACTGTTACAGAGCCAGCGATTTGATTTCGTGCTCTGCTGTTTTCCTTCACCTACTGTGTTACAGAGAGGGCGGGGCAGACACTCATAGGGAAACCGGATATCTCGCCCCCTTCACACTTCCGGCTGGAGGCTTCATAGAACGTTGGTGTTGCCTTTTATATAGAGAGATTATTATCACGGTGCCTGGTGTGATGTCTTTGTGCAAAGTACATTTTGTTGTACTCCTGCATAGTCTAGGTAGGTTATAAATGCAATAAATACATAAAGTAACATGCAACAAGTTATTGTAGTTGTGTTAGCAAGATACTGATTAATTTAATACGTTTCATTGAGAACTTGAGGGGTATTTTGTTTGATGTTGCATCTATCGAGGTCTATAAGGACTGAATTTTCTGTTGGGAAAGGAAAGGGACGGACAGCAATTATCACACGTGAGGATCAATGTAGAAATCCCCATGTTAGAGAAGTTGACCACACACGCGAGCTTTCTGCAAAACAATTACCCACAGGATGCAGTATTCAGCCACAGCTTATTGCGAAATGTGCCTCTTCCTGTCAGTGATTGTAAGCTCCTTGGAGCAGGGACCGTCCTTTTTTGTTAAACTGTACAGTGCTGCGTAACCCTAGTAGCACTCTAGAAATGTTAAGTAGTAGTAGTAGTAGTATTACATATAGCAGTGATTTAACCAGAGCTGAGATTGTGATGTCATAATGCCTCATTCCACCAATGCCTAAGAGCCAACCTCATCAGTGATGTCACAATGGCTTGATTGTCCTATATTTGTCTCGCTCTTATCTATTAGATTGTAAGCTCTTTGAGCAGGGACCGTTCTTTTTTGTTAAACTGTACAGTGCTGCGTAACCCTAGTAGCACTCTAGAAATGTTAAGTAGTAGTAGTAGTAGTTTTGGAGGCCGTATCTTGCGAAGGATGTAAAAAGAATTGAAGCGGTGCAAAGAAAAGCTATGAGAACGGTATGGGATTTGCGTTACAAGACGTATGAGGAGAGACTTGCGGACCTGAACATGTATACCCTGGAGGAAAGGAGAAACAGGGGCGATATGATACAGACGTTCAAATATTTGAAAGGTATTAATCTGCAAACGAACCTTTTCCGGAGATGCAAAGGCAGTAGAACGAGAGGACATGAAATGGGACTGAAGGGGGGCAGACTCAAGAAAAATGTCAGGAAGTATTTTTTCACGGAGAGAGTGGTGGATGCTTGGAATGCCCTCCCGCGGGAGGTGGTGGAAACGAAAACGGTAACGGAATTCAAACATTGCCTGGGATAAACATAAAGGAATCCTGTTCAGAAGGAATGGATCCTAAGGAGCTTAGCCGAGATTGAGTGGCAGAGCCGGTGGCGGGAGGCGGAGATGGTGCTGGGCAGACTTATACGGTCTGTGCCAGAACCAGTGGTGGGAGGCGGGGCTGGTGGTTGGGAGGCGGGGATAGTGCTGGGCAGACTTATACAGTCTCTGCCCAGAAAAGGACAGGTACAAATCAAGGTAAGGTATACACAAAAAGTAGCACATGTGAGTTTATCTTGTTGGGCAGACTGGATGGACCGTGCAGGTCTTTTTCTGCCGTCATCTCATCTACTATGTAGTACTGTCAGTGATTGGCTCATGCACTGACAGAAATGGGGACATTAAAACAAACGGTGCCCAGGTCTGCAAAATACCTGACAGTCTAGCAGCCCCCCAAACTGACCTGATCTAGCCCCTCTCCCCTTCCTCCCTCCAACAGGTAGCCTCTGAGCTGTTGCAGAAAGCTATTTCAGAGAAGAGGGGCTAGGGAAGACTCTCGTTAACTTCCTATATCGTCTAAGACCTGGCGGTAGATTTCTCACACTGTTCTCACCTGGCAGACATCATAGCTTTCCATTGCTACAGACTGACTAATAGCCTCCTCTCCATAAATTTTAATATGCTGTGCACTGATGTCTATTATCTCAAATAGATTACTGTAACGCTATCTGTACTGGTATTACAGAAAGACTACAAAAGAAACTCCAACCTTTACAAAACACAGCCGCCAGAATGATTTTCAAGTGTAAAAAGTATAGGGCCACACCCCTATTGAATAAACTTCATTGGCTTCCGGAAAACGCACAAATTATTTACAAAATTTCTTGCCTAATTTTCAAGTCTTTCCATGGCCAAGCACCCAAGCATTTGTGTACTCTGCTAAACAGACCTTCAACAGTTTTTCTTTTTCACTCCTATGATCAAAATCTACTTAATTTTCCATCTATTAAGGGGGATCTGTATAAGAAACACTTTAAACAGTTCTTTTCTATTTCAATCCGCTTATAATTGGAGTAATCTTCCTTTGAGCAAGCATTCTCTTATCATTCCTTTCGCAAGAAATTGAAGACTTTTCTTTTTAACAAATGTTTGATCATGTAAAGTTCTTATTCTTTATAACATATCTTTACTTTTTTGGGGGATTTTGTTATTCCCAAATTTCTTTGGCTTTTCGTTGTATACTGCTTAGGACTTCTTTGGAATAGGTGGTCTATAAAAGCCTAGATTAAATTAACTGTAGTGTTAAAAACCTTTCTGTATGGTTCGGCCAGTAATGAAAGGAAAACAGGAGTGGGAAACAGATCAAAGCTCTTCCAACAAAGATCAAGGAGCATCCAATAAGAAAACAAAGCTTCTATTGGTGATTCTTCATGATGACT
The DNA here is from genome assembly GCF_901765095.1 of Microcaecilia unicolor. Taxonomy (NCBI): domain Eukaryota; kingdom Metazoa; phylum Chordata; class Amphibia; order Gymnophiona; family Siphonopidae; genus Microcaecilia; species Microcaecilia unicolor. Next base: position 644,932,069 of record NC_044032.1, on the reverse strand, counting down.
CGACACGGCATCGTGTTTCGATACCTACGTGCCTGCCTCAGCTGTTCAACAGCATTTGCTGGCAGCGCAAATCGTTTAGATCATTACTTATCAGTCTTCTTTAAGACCTCTTTTAGCAGTTCAGTTTTTGAAGACAGACTCAATAGTTCTACAATACAACAAGATCAAGAGACTCCTGAGGCAGGCACGTGGGTGCCGAAACATGGTGTCATGTCGAGTCACCATTAAGAATCACCAATGTGTTTTGTTTTTGGAGATAGACCAGTGTAATAATGTGTATAACCATTTCATCGAATAACGTATTGTCTACTTGTTCGTTTATTGACGTCTTAATTATAAAATTTGACAATAATAGGTTGTGGGTTGGGGGAGAGGGAGGATGGAATACTATTTAAAATTTGATGATGGGCCATATTCATGTGTCTTTGCTGTATGCGCTTTGATGTTTGACATTTTGCATACCAAGACTTGTAAATGTATTTCATGTCATTGGTCATCAATAAAAAGTTGAACCATAAAAGCTTTATTTTCATATTGGGTGCTCCTTGGTCTTTGTTGGAAGAGACGTGATCCGTTTCCCACTCCTGTTTTCCTGCCTTGTGCTTCCCATGGGATTCTGGTGTTCTTTCCACATCTGTAGTTTGTCTGCGTTTATCAGCCTGTAACAAACCACAGACTACTCATTAACCTTGTGCTAGCTGCCTGCAAGGACCCCTTGATTTGGTTGTTTGGCTGCCTACCCTGTGATGTATGGATTCCAGAGGCGGATAACTCTGTCCAGCCCGCCAGTCACCAGAATGTTGCACTCTTTGCAGAAATCAAAGGTTTTGACGCCCTTGTGAACTTTAAAGATAGATTCGTCATCAGGAAGCCTTCTGGGTGAGACTGCCCCTACCAGCACCGAACGCTTGCTTTTCACACTGCTTGAATCCAGAAGGTCCTTCAGACGTTTCTGTACATTCTTCGTTCCTTCGACACAGCCTGTCTCCAACCCCCCAGTAGAGAAAGAAAAAAAAGGAAAACAAATGTTACCATTCTATTCTTGGCAGTTTGTAACGATTCTACAGTCTCAAAGCAAATCACTTTGATTTTCAGGAAATCACTAAAAACCAACCTCTTCAAAAAGGCCTACCCCAACGACCCCACGTAACCCTCTTCACCTACCACCACAGCATGACTATGATCGAACAGGACATCACTCAATCTTCATCCATTCCGACCCTCCACTTATACCTCATACGATCACTATACAACTTTGTATTTGTTATCCACCAACTGGGCAAATGCCTTTGACGGTACTATGTAAGCCACATTGAGCCTGCAAATAGGTGGGAAAATGTGGGGTACAAATGCAATGAATAAATAAAATAAATAAAGTGACTTGCCGTACATATGACACAGCTGAGGGCAGCTGGCAGGCAACCTTTGGGAGAGTTCATGGTTCAATGTCCATCTTTATTTGATATACAGCTCATCATAAAACATCTGAGCGGTTTACAAAACATAGAAAAATGAAAGCAGATAAACACTATCCCTCCCCCCCCCGCCCCCAATGCTAAGTGATTAAAGCAGGCAAGAGAAGCTCTGGGCTTCTTAAATCACTCTCAGCTGTCTGACGATCTTTGACGGATAAGAATTACACATTGTCAGCATGGATGGTAGCTACATCCCTTTGGAAGTGAAAATATTAATATGATATTAAGTTTTTTTTTTAAACACCCAGTGATAATAGTTTTGGGATTAAAGGAACATCAAAAATCTAAAATTAACAATTTTTATTTTAAGTAAAGTAAAATAAAGAAAAATCTTAAAGAAGACCGGTGACGATAGGAGAATGGTGGCTTGAACCAACAATTTCCCCATGACTCCGTTTAACTGAGGTCTTCTAAACACAAAAATTAAGATGTGGATAGCATAAGTCTTATTGCAAGGTATAGGAGGTTACTATTTTGGCTTATGCAAAACATTGGAGCTTGGATGACAGTTTATTGATGACATTCAGTGCCACTAAACTGGGCAGTGCCACTGAATATCATCCCTGACTGCCCAAGTCAAAAGTGGGCAGGTCAGGGGCGGTACAGGGGGAGGCACTGTGGGGAGGAGCCAGTGGTTATTCAGGTGCCGGAAATATTCAGTGCCGGAACCCCCATAGCTAGGCCAACTGCACACTCGCAGGTTGGGGAAGGGGGAAGAAAGAAGGGGAGTCTTTTTTTGGGGGGGATCGTGGAGCTAAAAAAATGAGTTATGCAGGTCCTGGCTGATATTCAGCCGGGGACCTACATGTCTTATGAGGGCCCCGGCTGAATATTGGTCGTGACCTGCACAAGCTCCAGCGGCCAGGGTCCTTTCAGTTAGCCCCAGATATTCAGTGCCAGTGTCCGGAAATGGCCCAGCACTGAATATTGGGGGCTAATCTAGCTGGCGACAGTAAGCGTTTAAAGAAACACTGACCGCTGCCAGCTGACTACCGGCCGGTATGTGGCCTATCCAGTCTGAGGAGCAGGAACAAAAAAACAGGAGGAACCTCTACGATGAATCGACTCAGTGCCATCTACTATCCCTTCCTCTCCCTTAGAGATCCTAAGTATTTGTGCAAACTTTCTTGAATTCAGATACGGTCTTCATCTCCACCGCCTCCTCTGGGGGGGTAGGGGGGAAGAGACGTCCCACAAATTCACCACCCTTTCCGTGACAAAGTATTTCCTCAGGTTACTCCTGAGTCTGTCCCTTTCATCTTCATCCTAAGCCCATTCATTCCAGAGCTTCCTTTTAACTGAAAGAGGCTCGCCTCATGTGCGTTTATGCCACAGAGGTATTTAAACTTATGCTTCTCTTTTGCTTCCATCTTGGCTATTACGGACCATTTGCCTTGCTGTTTTCTGAGCTTAATTCTGTTAAGGCCTGGGAAGTGATTTTTATGGGGGGATAGCTGTTCCCCCTGGTTCAGTCTGGTAGTGCCATTTGGTGTTCCACTCACCAGAGAGAACCACTAGAGGGCATAACCCTGTTTTCATCTGACTCGGGGTTTGTGTAGAGGTGTAGGAATGCCCCCTAATACCCATTCCAACCCAAGGGAATAGTTACACCCTTATATGTTGTATAGGAAAGGTTTCAAAGATATATAGCTTTATTTGTCAACTCACCAATATAATACAGGATAAGGTAACATAGTAACATAGTAGATGACGGCAGAAAAAGACCTGCATGGTCCATCCAGTCTGCCCAACAAGATAAACTCATATGTGTATACCTTACCTTGATTTGTACCTGCCTTTTTCAGGGCACAGACCTTACAAGTCTGCCCAGCAGTATTTCCCGCCTCCCAATCATCAGTCCCGCCTCCCATCACCGGCTCTGGCACAGACCGTATAAGTCTGCCCTCCACTATCCTCGCCTCCCAACCACCAACCTCTCTTCCCCCGCCTGCTCCGCCACCCAATTTCAGCTAAGCTTCTGAGGATCCATTCCTACTACACAGGATTCCTTTATGCATATCCCACGCATGTTTGAATTCCGTTACCGTTTCATCTCCACCACCTCCCGCGGGAGGGCATTCCAAGCATCCACCACCCTCTCCGTGAAAAAATACTTCCTGACATCTTTTTTGAGTCTGCCCCCCCTTCAATCTCATTTCATGTCCTCTTGTTCTACCGCCTTCCCATCTCCGGAAAAGATTTTTTTGCGGAGATAGTGCGGAGGTGATACACAAGGCGATCAAGGTGTGGAGGTCCGCAGGACAGCATGCCTTTTGGAGATCTCCAACCACATACATTTGCTGTCAGTCTTTTTATACCCTTTTGCTTGCATTCAAATGAATGGGCTCCCATACACTCCTATGATAAACTCACAGATGACCCCCCCTTTTTATGCCCAACCGCAAGATGCTTCTCAGGAAGATTTCCCTCCCTTTTGGACAAATGGTCCAACACTGTTCCCTTATCTTATTTGGGACTTCCCTATTCTCTTGTTGCTACCTGCTACTTTCCTTTTTTTTTTTTTCTTGAGTTAGTATATTTCACAACTCTTCAACTGTCAACTGTAAAAACAAGCCTTCTCCAACTCAGATACAGAGATAAAGGAAGCCATTTTACAGATGAGAGATTCCATTTTGATTTCAAATTCCTTGACCATTCTTTTTCCAATTTGGCCTCAGTCTAGGCTCTAGGCCGGGCCTTGCTTTTCCAGCAGGCTTCCGGCTGCACAAGCCACTTGATTTTTAGCTTGGCCTAACTTTCCAAAAGGCCTGCTCCCTTAAACTTGGGCTCCCACCATTCCAGTAGTGGCCCTTAGCTGTATTATATCTCTACAGAAGAGATTGTTGCTTTATAGGGTTTTTGATTTATGATGACTGTATATATTTTATGTTTCTATGTTTTACAGACCACCTTTCCCTTCATTCGATAACTCACCACCTACATTTATGTGCCAAGTGCGGATGTAAAGTTTTAAAATACCAGCACTTATGCGAAAGACTGTTATAGTTACAAAAGTGCTAGTTGGGAACTAAGCAGTGTTCTATAACTACTGTTCCCGGAGGCGGGAGGTGAGGATAGTGCTGGGCAGACTTATACGGTCTGTGCCAGAACCGGTGGTGGGAAGCGGGGTTGGTGGTTGGGAGGCGGGGATAGTGCTGGGCAGACTTACACGGTCTGTGCCCTGAAAAGGACAGGTACAAATCAAGGTAAGGTATACACAAAAAGTAGTACATGTGAGTTTATCTTGTTGGGCAGACTGGATGGACCATGCAGGTCTTTTTCTGCCGTCATCTACTATGTTACTATGTTATGTTCCCTCTAAGCTGAGCCTCCAACTGCACTGCCGCCAGAAAAGGGGGAGGGGGGTGCTTCAATATTGTGTTTTCCATCGCTAGTGACAGGCAGGTTCCATAGAGTCCTGCAGAGCTTGCCTGTCTCTCACTATTGAAAATGTGATAGTGAAATAGCTCCCCCCGCTGGCAGGACAGTAGGTGGAGGACTCCCGCTCAGCTTAGAGGGAACTGTGTCAATAACTTTAGTGTGCAATGTGGATCTGAAAAATGTTACAAAATTACCTCTTGTGAATTGTGGTGGAACATGCGTCTCTCAGCTTTTTCACTGACCTCAGTTAAAGGGGCCTAGTTGGTGTGAGCAGGATTGTTTTAGGAAGTTAACAGAGGATGGAGGAAGAATAATAAATACAAGGTGCTTATCTATAGAAAAGCATTGCTACTGATAATTGGTTTTCTCCTCCAGTTCACAAGCTCCTTATATAAGAAGATATCAGCATTGTTATAATTTCTGTATCAATAGCTGAGAAAAATAATTTTGTATTAGACATGTTTTACTGTTCTGAAAACAATCTGTATCCTACCTATCGATCAAAGTCCCCTTTATTGTATTCTTGCTGACCTATTGATTTCTTTGTATAGAACTAATTGTTAGTTGATCCTCTGATGTAACCTGGTTGGGAGGCAGGGATAGTGCTGGGCAGACTTATACGGACTGTGCCAGTGCCGGAGGTGGGAGGCGGGGCTGGTGGTTGGGAGGCGGGGATAGTGCTGGGCAGACTTATACGGACTGTGCCAGTGCCGGTGGTGGGAGGCGGGGCTGGTGGTTGGGAGGCGGGGATAGTGCTGGGCAGACTTATATGGTCTGTGCCAGAGCCGGTGGTGGGAGGCGGGGCTGGTGGTTGGGAGGCGGGGATAGTGCTGGGCAGACTTATACGGTCTATGCCAGAGCCGGTGGTGGGAGGCGGGGCTGGTTTGGGAGGCGGGGATAGTGCTGGGCAGACTTATACGGTCTATGCCAGAGCCGGTAGTGGGAGGCGGGGCTGGTGGTTGGGAGGCGGGGATAGTGCTGGGCAGACTTATACGGTGTATGCCAGAGCCGGTGGTGGGAGGCGGGGCTGGTGGTTGGGAGGCGGGGATAGCGCTGGGCAGACTTATATGGTCTGTGCCCTGAAGAGCACAGATACAAATCAAGGTAAGATATACACAAAAAGTAGCACATATGAGTTTATCTTGTTGGGCAGACTGGATGGACCATAGTAGATGCCGTCATCTACTATGTTACTATGTAACCTGTTTTTTGCTTAGGGAAAGGGAAAGGGAATGGGTCTTATATACCACCTTTCTGTGGTTTTTTTCAACTACATTCAAAGTGGTTTGCATATTATATACAGGTACGTATTTGTACCTGGGACAATGGAGGGTTAAGTGACTTGCTCAGAGTCACAGGGAACTGCAGTGGGAATTGGACCCAGTTCCCCAGGGAGTCCACTGCATTAACCACTAGGCTACTCCTCCGCAATCCTGTATGCTTTCTTTGTCAAGCAAGAAGCTCATGAGTGGAGAACTGACATCCGATTGCCAGCGATCAGTCTCATAAAACTTTTTGCCAGCAATTATTCCTCTGAATAAAGGAAACTTAACCAACCACTTTGCCTTGAAGTGTTGATTAGCAGCCTGAAATCCACAGCAACTCACTTAGTGCATCAGTGCAAGAGGGTATGCACATGGGGAGGCACATGGGCAGGGAGTAGGTGTGTCCAACATTTAAACATGTAACTTACAGAATACTGTAAGTTAGACATTAAAGTGCCCCATTTAGGCACAAGAGAGGGACTGACTGACCATTGGGACAACAGGGCAGCACCCGAGGGCCCACAGCAGTAGGTAGCCCATTCTCCCCTAGTTTCTATCTAGTTTAATCATTTTTGATAGGTGGTTAGGAGCAGTGGCGTACCAAGGGCAGGGCGGTGGGGGCAGTCTGCCCCGGGTGCACGCTGCTGGAGAATGCAGAGAGCAGCCGTGCGCCTGTTGCCTCCGCTGGTTCCCTGCTCCCTCTGCCCCGGAACAGGTTACTTCCTGTTCCGGGGCAGAGGGAGCAGGGTGCCAGTGAAGCCAACAGGCACGCGGCTGCTCTCTGCACCCTCCAGCAGCCAAGAATGCCCCCGGGGGGGGGGGGGATTGATGCACCGGGGAGGGGGGTGTCATTGCGCCGGGGGGGGGGGTCGTCCTGCAACCTGGGGGGACGGACGCCGCTGCTCCTGGGGTGGGGTGCGCAGCGGCGATCCGCCCTGGGTGGCAGCCGACCTAGCAGGGGCGTAGCCAGACAGCAGATTTTGGGTGGGCCTAGAAAAGAATTGGGTGGGCACCAAGTGTTCTGCTCCCCCCCCCCAATGCAATGAGGCCAGTATCAGCAGCTTAGGAAGCTTAGACTGCTGAAGTGGAGAGCAGTGCTTTCAGCACCATCAGGGGGAGGTCTTCAGCTGGCGATGCTTGGGATCCCCACTAGCTAGCACTAAATATGTGCTGCTGTTGGGTGGGCCTGAGCCCTAAGTGGATGGGCCCCGGCCCACCCAGGCCCATCTGTGGCTACGCCACTGCGACCTAGGATCGCCACTGGTTAGGAGTCTATAACACCAGGGGCCCACTGTCAGTCCGACTCTGTCTGCTATTGATAAGGGCAAGTGGGCATGTCTAAATGGAGGAACGTAGATGCCGACATATGCTAGCATTCTAATGGAGTCTGCACACCCAGGTGTCAAATTTGTGGGCCCAGTTACAGAATTGTCCCCCTTGAGTTTATTATTAGAGGATGTGAAATATCCATATTTAAATATAGATACTCTTCCCCTCCAAGCTCTTCAGCTTGGAGAAAAGACGGCTGAGGGGAGATATGATAGAGGTCTATAAAATAATGAGTGGAGTGGAACGGGTAGATGTGAATCATTTGTTTACTCTTTCCAAAAATACTAGGACTAGGTGGCACACAATGAAGCTATTAAGTAGTAAATTTAAAACAAACCAGAGGAAATATTTCTTCACTCAACATGAAATTAAATTCTGGAATTCGTTGGCAGAGAATGTAGTAAATGCAGTTAGCTTAGCTGTGTTTAAAAAAGGTTTGGACTGCTTCCTAAAGGAAAAGTCCATAGATCATTATTAAAATGGACTTGGGGAAAATCCACTGCTTATTTCTAGGATAAGCAGCATAAAGTGTATTGTACTGTTTTGGGATCTTGCCAGGTATTTGTGATCTGGATTGGCCATTATTGGAAACAGGATGCTGGGCTTGATGGACCTTCAGTCTGTCCCAGTATGGCAATACTTATGTACTTATGGAAATAACCTTGTGAGGTCAAAAATATTTTATATGCTCAGGAACAAGAATACAGGAAGAACCACAATTGAGGTTTAAAACCAACTGGATAATTACAGTACTGAACACTCTTCCAAAAGTAACAGTGCATCGGTAGTACAACCGAACTCCAGAGACTGGGGAGCTTCGCCACTCACCTATGACCAGTGCAGTGAGATAATCGTTGGAACTGGAAATTACGGACTTGATAGAATGGACATATTTAATCTGTAACAGAATGCACAGGAAAAGCAAAGATTGGAGAATCAGGCCACACATTCACTCTTAAAGGGTTATTGCAAATAAGGCTTTCTGCTTTCATGATGCAGGGGAAGAAGTGAAGAGAGAAGGAGAGAGAAGTGATGGCAAATAGACAGGAGACCCTGGAAACAGAGGTGAGAGAAAACATGGGAAAGCAGAACCAGAGACTGGAACCAACATGATTACAAAACTAAAATGGCCAGAAAACATTTGTACAGTTCCAAATCACGATCAATCAAGATTTTCTTTTTTGAAACAAGTGTGCAGTTTCTAAATTCACACTGGCACAACCACTAATAGTAAACAAAGCACATTTAGCAAAACTGTTAAAGCAAGTTACTGGGGAATGCTGCTGATTTTTGGAGGTGTCTTCATAAACCCCTGGTCTTAAGTACCGATCTCCCTTTGTTGGCCTTCCCTTTAACAGCTAAAGCCCTAATAGCACAGGGAATCCCACAGTGGGAAGAATCGGAAGGAAATAAGTCCCATCAATTTGACAGATTTTAATGAGACTTGGACAGAGAACAGATTATTCTCCCCAAACCTTTCGACAGTTCGTCAAGTATGTCAAGCCTATATATACTTTAGAGAGTCAGGTAAAGCTTATCTGGGCATTACTACAGGGTGCCAGTGGCTCTTATTAGCCAACAGTTCCTGAACTGATGAGAAGACAGCTCCCTGACCAGGGTTTTGTAAACTGTATCATTGACTTTCCAATAATGATGACTGCAATGATGCCCAGGAAGATAGGAAGTGATGTCGCATCCAAATTGATATTGTAAATTATTCAAACAATAAGACAATGTGTGATCATTATGGTGCGAAGGCCAAATTTTTCCCAGCCCCTTTGACAGGTTACTATAATCCCTGGTGTACTGGATACCTTGGTTTTTGTGTGCATGTCTCACGGTCACTTGGTTATTTGATGGAAAAGGCATTCTTCACTGAATGTAAAGAAGTCTTAATGGGACACTATTTCTTGTGTGGTCACTTAGCTTATCAGCATCTGCCTCCTGAATGGGGAGGAAACTGCAATTGTGGAGGTATATCTACATTTGACCATACATAAGAACTATTCAGAAATTATACCTTGACCACATATTTCCCAGATCACTATCAGGGCTAGGACACTGCAGAAATGAGATTTAGAAGAATCTAAAATCATAGTGAATGATCAGAGTGCAAACCTCTTTTGAAGTTATGCCATGGAATGAGGACTCTTACTCATGCAGTAAGAAGACTTCAGGCTGTAGTTGAAATAAAAGCTTATGATCTAGCCCAAGACATACGACTTATTAATAAGGAGATGACCCAAATGAATGAATTTACTATTCAGAATAGGTTAGCCTTAGATTATTTACTTTCTTCCCAAGGAGGTGTCTGTGCCTTTATAAATACTAGTTGTTGTGTTTATGTTGATGACCAATCTCAGATATTGTTGCATTCATCAGCCTATCTTGAGAATCTATCCTACATCCCAAAAAGCTCAGATATGGGTTACGGTGCCTGAGATTGGTCCTGGTTACTCAACTTTAGTTCTTCGGAAGAAAAATTGTACAGATTATAGTTGTAGTGATTATAGCAATACTAATAACTTGAATTGAATTGCAGTGTTGTGTGCAATGTTTTCAGTGTTGTGTTAAAAAGATGGCCACTATGAAACCACCTACTATGACACAAATCACTTAGCGGAGGAACAGACTGAGTATGTAGATTTAACCTTTGATGGGGGAAACTGTGAAGAGATAATCTTAGATATAGAAGCCCTAATGAATATTGATGAATGCTGTCTAAATGATCCCTAAAGGAGATCATATGACAAGAGGAGGGAATTGTGGATTTGGAAAACTTAGGGTTAATATCTTAGACTGAAAAATGGTAGAAAATGCCTCTAGGTTACATGAGACAAACTTGGTGCTCTCAGCTTTTACACTGACCTCAGGAAGGACCTAATCAATGTGTACCGATTGTGTTTGGAAGTTAAGAGGTCCCATGAAAGAGAGTAGGACCTAATGCACCAGATGTGTATCTAAAGATAAGCATGGCTATTGAAAGCTGTTTTCTCTCCTAAAGTTCCCAAGCTACAGAAATAACATGTTTATGTTATTTAACAAGACGTTAGTATTGTTTCAATAGTTGAGAAAATATCATGTATTACACATGTTTTGCAGTCCTGAGAAAACCATCTATATCCTACCTATCAATCCGAGTCCTATTGCTTTTGTATTCTTGTTGACCTACTGAATTTTTTAATTAGAACTGACTGTTAGCTGACCTTCTGATGTAATTTGTTTTTAGCTTATATAAACTGTATGCTCCCTTTGTCAGGCAAGAAGTTCAAGGAAGACAACTGACATTCGGTTGCCAGTGGCCTATCTTATAAACCTTTTTATTGCTAGCAAATTCTTTCTCTGAATAGGTTATCAATAGAAACCAAACAAAATAAAACATGGAAAAGAAAATAAGATGATACCTTTTTTATTGGACATAACTTAATACATTTCTTGATTAGCTTTCGAAGGTTGCCCTTCTTCGTCAGATCGGAAATAAGCAAATGTGCTAGCTGACAGTATATATAAGTGATAACATTCAAGCATTACTATGACAGTCTGACAGGGTGGGAGGATGGGGGTGGGTCGGAGGTATGCATGGGGACATCAAAGTATATCATTGATATTCTAACAGGATGTCAGGTTCTCAGGTTCAGAGCCCGCGGGGCTGGGCTCTGGAGCAAACGTGAGCCCTTGGGCTGCTGACAAGGAGCGACAGCAGCAGGCAAAACCCACCAACCAACGCTGGGTAAGCACACCGGCAGGGACTGCAGGCACTGCCCAGCGAACCGGAACACAAGGACTGGAATCCCCTGGACTGGAGGACCCAGGACTGGAACACTGGACTGCAATCCCCCGGACTGGAGGACACAGGACTGGAACACACTGGACTGGAGCACACTGGACTGGAGCACACTGGACTGGTCTGCACAGCTTCACCTGCACTTAGCTACTAAGCCCCCCAGGAGTTGAGCTCCTGGGTTCGAGTAGCCGACAGGACTTACTGGATACCGGATGACATAGGGACCAGGACTGGAAACAGAAGTGCTCCTAACCCTAAACTGATCTACGTGCTCCCAAGCCCTAAACCAGCAGGAGTGTTCCTAACAGTAAACTAACAAAAGGACTTCCTAAGCCCTATACTAAACAGGAGCTCCTAAGCCCTGCTCAAGAAAGGGACTTCCTAAGCCCTAAACTAACAGAGCAGGGAACTAAACACAAAGCTAACACAGGTGCTACTAAGCACCAAGCTACAAGCAGAGCTTTACACTAATAAGCTAAACACAGAACTAACCAGCTACCTAAGCACTGCTCTAGCAAGCTAGAAACAACTAACAAGGTGCTTCCTAAGCACTACTCTGGCAAGCAACCAGAAGAGCTCCTAGCACTGAAAGGGAAGACAGGGGAGGCACACGGAAAAAGCAGTGAAGCTAACACATAAGCCAAAAGTGCTTCTAAAGCACCAAACACCAACAGCAAAGACTGCAATGCTCCCAATAGCACAAACACCAGAAGTACTTCTAACAGCAAACTCTGCAGTGTTCCTAACAACACCAAACCCTGAAGTACTTCTATCAGCAACAGAGCTTCCAAAGCCCTACACATAGCAATGCTTCCAAAACCAAGAGGGAAAGCTAAACACACAAACACCAGTGCACACTGCACTAACACTAACCTGGCCCTTAGCAAAAGCAAGCAGGGAAACTAGACACAACGTCAGAAGTGCACACTGCACCACCCTACCTAGAGCAAACACCACTGTTGCAAAGGCCCTGAAGGAAACAACACCACTTCCTTATCAAGGCCCTCCCTGATGATGTCACACTCCCTAGACCTAGGCAAAAGCACACTGACCCAGAGAGGCCCAACCCACACCAATGCAAAACCGTGAAACACTTGAAGCCAGTACACCCAAAGAGAGGTAGAGCAACTCAGGCAACACACAGCTGTAGTAAAGTAAAACAATTAACCCCATGCTGCTGGAAGCTGCCAGCACAGAGAGACAGAGCCAGCTCAGAAAGGACAGAGAAAAGAAACAGAAGCCAGCTAAGAAGCTGACCCCCAGGAAAGAGGTAAGTTTGAGAGGGGTTCAGACCCCACTCATAACACAGGATGGGTGTGGATAGGTGAGGGGTGGGGTGATCAACAGACACATACAGCTTTGTGGTTTATAATGGGCTAGGAACCCCAGGTCCTTGTTAAGTCCTTTCTGTTGGGTGTTAAAATATTCAATCATTCTAACTTCAAAGGTCTTACGTTCTTGTATGGTTTTAAAGTTACCTTTCAGGATTCTCACTGTGAAGTCACCGGTACAGTGTCCTGGTCCTGTAAAATGTTGACCAACAGGCGTGGGAACCCTAACAAGGATCTGGGGTTCCTAGCCCATTATAAACCATAAAGCTGTATGTCTCTGTTGATCACCCCACCCCACCCCTCACCTATCCACACCCATCCTGTTAGAATATCAATGATATGCTTTGATGTCCCCATGCATACCTCCGACCCACCCCCATCCTCCCACCCTGTCAGACTGTCATAGTAATGCTTGAATGTTTTCACTTATATACACTGTCAGCTAGCACATTTGCTTATTTCCGATCTGACGAAGAAGGGCAACCTTCGAAAGCTAATCAAGAAATGTATTAAGTTATGTCCAATAAAAAAGGTATCATCTTATTTTCTTTTCCATGTTTTATTTTGTTTGATTTCTATTGATAACCTTAAGAGTGGACTAACACGGCTACCACACTCCTCTACTTTCTCTGAATAAAAAGGAAACTTCAACAACCACCCTGCTGTGAGCTGTTAAATCTATCAGGCAAAATCAACATTCGCAAAATTACATGAAGGCCTCTTACCTCTGGGGACAGACCAAGGTTTATCTCTGCCTTTATGCTCCTGTCCCACTCTAGAGGCCAGAGAAGGCTTTTTTCCAACTTCCAAAATTGGAAAAGTGTAAACTATGTACATAGGCCCGATATTCAGCTGGTGGCAGGCAATGCGTTTATTGTCCGCTGACGGTGTTAAACCTAGATATTCAATGCCAAGCCGTTTCTGGTGATCGACATTAAATATCTAGGTTTATTAGGGGGAGTTTGTTCTTAGATATTTCTGTGCGGGGGGGGGGGGGGGGGTTAAATGCTGTGTTAGATACTGTATCTGTTCTTGTTGGATATGTGTTTTTCTTTGCCTCACCTTACATTGGTGTTTTAATTTTTTTAATTTAATTGTTTTAATTTGTGTCACACCTGAAGTTAAAAAGAAGAAGTTAACCAGCTATGTCGATTTTCAGCACTAATTGGTTAACGTTTTAGCGATCAAAGATAGGCCTGCTATTTAAGCGGCCTATTTTGACCAATTAACGTAGTCAGTTTGGCGCTGAATATCAGCGCCTAATCGACTATGTCGTGCGATATAGCCGTTAGCGGCTAGCTGTTAACTGTGATATTCAGAGGGAGATAACCCAGGGCGGGCGCAACCCGATAAGTGTGATAAGCATGGCAAGGGGCGCCGACCTCTGGAGGGCACCACAAGCCATGCTTACTGTCGCTGGCAGCTCACAGTTCCAGCCCCAGCTGCAGCCCTCAGTCCCCACCTGCCCACCCTCAGCTCCCTAACAGCCCTCTATTTGTTCCTGCCGCCCTGCGTTTAAATATTTTATTTTACCTCAAAGTCAAAGTAGCAGCAACAGTGAAAGAAGCAGGTTCGCCTTTATTTTGCTTCTCCTATGCTGGTGTAATATTTTCAATGATGCCTGTTTATATACGCCATGAGTGGTAAAAGGGGTGTGGCTACTGTAGAGGCAGGGCCATAGTGATCCCGCCCCTAAGGCTACCCATAATGAGTACCAGTACCTATTTTCCTACAAAAAAAAGCACTGGGGACAGGTCTGGTAGTGGAGGAATTTGTGTTGTTCTCACTGAGGGGAGGGGAGAGAGAACGTGCTAGATGGGGGGAGGGGAGGAAAAAGAGGAGATGCTGGATGGGCAGGGGGCGCTGACTAATAGGCTGCAGGGGGGGTGCCAGAAACTCTAGCACCAGCCCTGAGATAATCAGTTACCTCCTGCTGAATATCTGTGGTTAGGCGTTTAAACACTATTTAACCAGCTAGGAGCTGTTCCTGCCGGTTAAAGTTTTGAATATCTGGAGGATATGCCACTGACCTGTGTGACCCAGTCATTGTGAACTTTCCAGCGAGTGAAAGTGACAAGCCCACTGTCCAAGATACTGTCCAGGAAAATGCTGGGGATTTCATCCACAGCTGGGCACTTCGTCCAGGTCCTGGGGATCGGTCACAAATAAATAAATAAATAAATGCATTATGACCTAAGAATTTGTGCACTGCCTAATACAATTTATTTACACATTGCAAAATCATTTAGGCAACATAAGAAACATCAAGTTAATAAATAAAACAGACACATGAAAAAATTTAAAAAAAGGTTACAGTCAGAAATGCAAAGCTTTCATTTGCATATTAACATGGAGGGGCATAATCGAACGCGGCTGGCCATCTCTAAGGACAGCCATCTCAGAGGACGGCGCCATGATGGGGCGGGGCGAACTGTATTATCGAACGAGATTGGCGGCCATCTTTCATTTCAATAATACGGTTGGGGCCGGCCAAATGTCATAGATGGCTGGCATCAATTTTCAGCGATAATGGAAACCGAAACCGGCCATCTCAAACCCGGCCAAATCCAAGGCATTTGGTTGTCGGAGGAGCCAGGATTTGTAGTGCACTGGTCCCCCTCACATGCCAGGACACCAAGCGGGCACCCTAGGGGGCACTGCAGTGGACTTCACAAATTGCTGTCAGGTACACAGCTCCTGTTCCTTGGGTGCTGAGCCCCCCAAAGCCCACTGCCCACAACTGTACATCACTACCATAGCCCTAAGGAGTGAAGGGGGGCACCTACATGTGGGTACAGTGGGTTTTGTGTGGGTTTTGGAGGGCCCCCATTTACCACCACAAGTGTAGCAAGTAGGGAGGGATGGGCCTGGGTCCACCTGTCTGAAGTGCACTGCACCCACTAAAAACTGCTTCAGGGACCTGCATACTGCTGTCACGGAGCTGGGTATGACATTTGAGGCTGGCATAGAGGCTGGCAAAACAATGTTTTAAAGTTTTTTTTTAGGGTGGGAGGGGGTTGGTAACCACTGGGGGAATAAGGGGAGGTCATCCCCGATTCCCTGCAGTGGTCATCTGGTCAGTTGGGGTACCTTTTTGAGGCTTGGTCGTGAATAAAAAGGGGCCAAGTGAAGCCGGTGAAATGCTAGTCATCGCCAGTTTTCTTTTTTCCATTATGGGGCGAAGCCGGCCATCTCTTAAACACGCTCATGTCCCGCCTTCGGTACACTGCCAACACGCCCCCTTGAACTTTCGCCGGTTCCGCGACGGAAAGCAGTTGAAGCTGGCCAAAATCGGCTTTCGATTATACCAATTTGGCCGGTTCTGAGAGATTGCCGGCCATCTCTCAATTTGTGTCGGAAGATGGCCGGCCTTCTCTTTCGAAAATGAGCTGGTTAGTAACATAGTAGATGACGGCAGAGAAAGGCCTGCATGGTCCATCCAGTCTGCCCAACAAGATAAACTCATATGTGTTGCTTTATGAGTGTACCTGATCTTGATTTGTGTCTGCCATTTTCAGGGCACAGACCGTAGAAGTCTGCCCAGCACTAGCCCCGCCTCCCAACCACCGGTGCTGCCACCCAATCTCCGCTAAGCTTCTGAGGATCCATTCCTTCTGAACAGGATTCCTTTATGTTTATCCCATGCTTTTTTGCATTCCGTTACCGTTTTCATCTCCACCACCTCCTGTGGGAGGGCATTCCAAGCATCCACCACTCTTTCCATGAAAAAATACTTACTGACATTTTTCTTGAGTCTGCCCCCCCCCCCTTCAACCTCATTTCATTTGTCTGTTTTATTTATTAACTTGATGCTTCTTATGCTGCTTTTTAGTGGGGATTCCTCCCGATAGAGGTTAAGGGTTCATTTTTACAGGCTAGAGAAAAAGATTGCAGTTTCTTGGTGTGGGACCAGTAATCATTAGAAGAAATCAGACAACAGCATGTAGAGAAAGAACTTGCAAAGTCCCCCATTTCAAAAGAACAATAATTCACCACATACTGAAAGCAGGGGAAAGACATGGACATAATTCTATAAGTGACTGGGCATATACAACAGTGTTTTACACACTCAAGCAGGTGCTTATAAAATTGCCCATGAATACACGTACATAAAAGTCAGTGCTTAGAAAACATAGCCCCTTTCATCCAATACAAGTGGAGACATTCCAGGGGGCAGAGAATGGATGGAATGAGGGCAGGATCCATCTGGTTAGCGTGGTGGACTTTGGTCTTGGGGAACTGGGTTCGATTCCCACTGCAGGCACAGGCAGCTCCTTGTGACTCTGGGCAAGTCACTTAACCCTCCATTGCCCCAGGTACAAATAAGTACCTGTATATAATTTGTAAGCCACATTGAACCTGCTATGAGTGGGAAAGCACAGAGTACAAATATAACAAAAATTTTAAAAAATTAAATAAAAATATCCTCCAGTTTCTGCTGGCATATACATACACACACAATCATGCATGCCTCGGAGCAGGTGTAACTTTGTGTGGGAGTTTTCAAGTGGGTTATTTAACAAAGGGTCCCTTTTACCAAGCTGTGGCAAAAGGGGTCCTGGGCTAGCATCAGCGCTGTTTTTAATGGGCACCGAGACCCCTTTTACCGCATCGGGTAAAAGGTAGGTCTTTCCTTTTTTGAGGAAATGGCCATGCAGCAACTGAAGCACTTGCCACACTGCCTTTTCGGGGGGGGGGGGGGGGGAAGAACTTACCGCCACCCATTGGAGGCGGTGGTAAGGGCTCCTGCGCTAACCCAGTGGTAACTGGGCACCACGCGGCACTGCCCGATTACTGCCGGGTACACACTGGCGCTATGAAAATTAAAATATTTTTGTAGCGCTGGATATGACGGCGCACTGGAGGTGGGAACTACCCCTGGGCTGCTGCGGTAGCCCAGCGGTACTTCCCTTTTAGCAAGCGGTAAGCCTGCATTGAGCTTACCGCCGCTTGTAAAAGGGGCCCTAAGTACTTAGACGATGTTACTATCTACATTCCTTACAGATCCACCCTAACAGAAATCACTAATGAAATCAAAGCCGGCTTTCACATCATGGACGCATCGGCAAAGGCATTCCAACTAAAACTCAACAATGAAAAAACACACTGTTTATTTTCTCATCCCAGTACAGCACGGACAACCCCACAACCAACAGCATCCCGCATCACAGCCTCCCAATCTCGGGCTGCATTCCCTGAACAGCAAATTTTAAGATGAGATGATCCACTGTTTACGTGAAGAGGTTTGCATTAGAAAAATCTTGTTCCAGGTTTTGCTGTTTCATTTGGTTTACTGAGAAATCATCATTTAGGTCTCTTTTCTGCTTTTACTTTTTTACTTTTAACTGCAAGCATCAGAAGTAACTAGGTAAAAATAGTAAAAAATGGTAAAATTATTACTTTGGTAAAAGTAAAAGTAACAAATGTTTCCTGTGGCTCTTTACAAGTAAAAGTGACAACATTTTTACTTAAGTACATTAACTAGTTACATTTACTTAGTTACAACATTGTCCATTATGAGGACATTTATAGTATTGCTATGAAAATGGCGGCTCCCAGAGGTTTAGACATATCATCGAGGTGAGTTTAAAGATGTAATCCTGGCACCTGGAGTGGTCCAGTCAAATTGTACACATAGATGTTGTATGATATTGGAAATAACGTGACAGACATCATATGGTTCCTGCCTCTGAAGTCTCTTCATTTGCCCAGCGATTACGTACCTGAGTGCATCCCCCATCAATGAGACCAAGAAAATGTTGACACAGCCCTGAAGAACAAAGCATTAGAATCAGATTTAACGAACCATTCACCTATGATGTGCGATTTTCTCATCAGTCTTGTGAACTATCAACAAAAATAAAAAATAAATCAAATAGGCTACAACCCCCAAAATAATCTCCTTTGGTTAATAAACAGATCTCTGACTTAGACAAGACACGTTTGGACAAATTCATTATCACTGATTTGTCCTCCGCTGGCAGAGCCGGTGATGGGAGACGGGACTGGTGGTTGGGAGGCGGGAAATACTGCTGAGCAGACTTATACGGTCTGTACCCTGAAAAAGACAGGTACAAATTCAAGATATGAGTTTATCTTGGGCAGGCTTGATGGACCATGCAGGTCTTTTTCTGCCGTCATCTACTATGTTACTATCAGTTAAAGGTAAGTGAGAAGAGAGCCATGTTGGATATCAAACAGATCACAAGTAGAAATTTATTTATTTATTTGTAGCATTTGTATCCCACATTTTCCCACCTATTTGCAGGCTCAATGCTGCTTACATTTTCCATAATGGTGATCATCAATTCCAGGAAGAGAAATACATATTTAAGGTGAAGGAGACAGAGAGGATTAGGTATACAGTTACAGAAAGAAATAAACTTCAATCTTGTTGATTAGTATGGACAATCGGGAAGTACAGAATTATGTTTAGTGAAGGCTCGGTATAAAATTAACTGGTATTTAGGATGGATTATTGTAGTATGCTTTGTTGAATAGGTTAATTTACAGAAATTATTTATTTTGCATGTTGTTTTTATTGATTTAGGTAGTTCATTCCATATTTGTGTACTTATATAGGAGAAACTGGATGCATATGTTAATTTATATTTCACTCCTTTGCAGTTGGGGTAGTGAAGGTTCAGGAATGTGCGTAATGATTTACCGTATTTTTCGGACTATAAGACGCACCGGACCATAAGACGCACCTAGGTTTTAGAGGAGGGAAATAGGAAAAAAAAAATTTTCCTTTTTCCCTCCTCTAAAACCTATGTGCTCCGGTGCGTCTTGTCCGAGTTCGGGATTGCCCCCCCTACTCACGTCACGCGATGTTCTCTGGTGGTCTAGTGACGTCGGGGCAGGAAAGAGCCCCCTCTTTTCCTGCCCAGCGCGCTGCTCTCCGTCCTCCTGTATGCTCCCTGACGGTCTCGGCGAGATTCAAAATGGCCACCGAGACTTCAATTCTCGGCGGCCATTTGGAATCTCGCCGAGACCGTCAGTCAGGCAGCATACAGGAGGACGGAGAGCAGCGCGCTGGGCAGGAAAGAGGGGGCTCTTTCCTGCCCCGACGTCACTAGACCACCAGAGAACATCGCGTGACGTGAGTAGGGGAGGGCGATCCCGAACTCGGGGGGAGGGCGATCCCGAAATCGGACCTCACTACCTTCGGACTATAAGACGCACCCCCCATTTTCCTCCCAAATTTTGGGGGAAAAAAGTGCGTCTTATAGTCCGAAAAATATGGTAGTTAAGTTCCTGTTTGGTAGGTCTATAAGGTCTGACATATAACCCGGAACTTCACCGTGTATGATCTTATGAACCAGAGTGCAGACCTTGAACGTAATATATAAATGTATTGTGTTGTGGTATTTTACTATTTGTGTCTGTTTTGTAGCACTATATCCCTGACTAAGCCAGAGGGTGAAATGGGTCCCATTGGTACAGATAAGTGCGCTGCATGTTATATGAGGTTTTATATATAAAATATACACAAAATAATTTTTTGGTAAAGCAAAAGATGTGCAATGAATAAGCATAGATGAAAAGGATTTTGCCGATGACAGATTGAGGCTCAGTGTGAACAGCCCCGAGTAAGCTTTAACCAAGCATGGACCAGTCTACTAGGGTTTTGTATTACCATGGACCTCTGAGGCTTTTCCCTTTCTTTTACATAAGTTGTTTGTGAGCACAGTTTGGTATTAGTTGCATTAGCCACTTAGGGTTGTTAGTTATGCGAAGGAGCAGCCTAGTGGTTAGAGCACTGGTCTTGCAATCCTGAAGTGGCCAGTTCAAATCCCACTGCTGCTCCTTCTGATCTTGGCCAAGTCACTTAACCTCCATTGCCTCAGGTACAAACTTAGATTGTGAGCCCTCCTGTGACAAAGAAATATCCAGAGTACCTGGATGTAACTCACCTTGAGCTACTACTGAAAAAGGTGTGAGCAAAATATAAACAAACATCTTTGCTATATTTTCTCTGACATCATTTCTCCCACTTAGTGATGTAGTTGGCGCTCATGTGCTTTATGTATGACGGTGGGGGAGAGAGGGTTTTATGGACTAAAATACACCACACTGCATTGCAGTTATGCCTTCGCCGGAGGGCTCGGTCCATTTTATGATGGGCATCGGCACAGGAGCTCAGATGTGCTAGGAATGCATTGGGGCAACCCTTGTCATTGGTATGTCTGAGGTATCATGTGTATCGTTAAATGTTCAAGGGCTTAACACCCCAATGAAGCGCCAACTCCTTTTTAAAGAGCTGCTGCAGTTAAACACTGCAATAGGATTTCTGCAGGAGACACGTCTATTACCATCTCGTGAAAGGCTCATTTGCCATAAAAAGTTTCCTACTGTTTTGTGTGCATCTAATAAGCTTAGCAGGAAAGCTAGAGGGGTCCTTAGTGTTGTCAGATTGCTATCCATGGCAAGTTCGGGAGGTGGTGTGGGACGGGGGAGGGGGGCAGGTACATGCTGGTAAAGGTATAACTAGGTAATATCCTGTATACTTTGCTTAACTGGATGCATCTAATGAGGAGCAAAGCTCCTTTTTTTGATGAGTTCAATATGGTTTTGTTGACATATGGTGAGGGACGAATCTTGTCGGTAGGAGATTTTAACTTAAGCCTTCAACCCAGTTTCGGACTTGTAATTCATTAATCTTAGCTTTTCCTTCTGGTACACAAATAAGATTTAAAGCTATTTTTTCCCATTCGTTTCATTATCTAGTGGTTCAGTTTTGGAATCGTCTTCCAGTTGGTCTCCGCCTTTTTACGATCTTTTGTAAATTTTTGCAAGGCTTTGAAGACCTACTTATTTACATCAATATAATTAACATGTTATATGTTCTTAGTGCATTATTATTTGCAATCCTTGACGATTGTAATTCCTGTTTGTGTGCCCGCCTGTGTGGAAAGCGAGAGCTTATTCAGAGGTGTGTGTGTGTGTGAGCTGGCAGAATCACTTGAGCTGGGCATAGGCCAGGCCCGGACTTACTCCAGTAGGCCGAGGGTACTCTTTCTCTGGACACACTCTCTCTAAAAATTAGTCAGCGGTCTCGTTGCAGAAAACGTTAACTTGCTTTACTAACAAACTTGGAAAACAGTTCATAAAGGTCAACTTGGTCTGTAGGGTGTTTTTCTTCAGATGGTCAGAGCACAAAACAGAGCAGTCAATGATATCAGGGCATTTAGGGTTCTCAGCTCAAGTCTTATCTCCTCTGTTTCCACAAATCAGAAACAATACTAGGTGATTTTCCTTTCTTGATTAAAATTAGTCACATGTGTCTCCACACATACAACTGTTTCAGTTATTCTAAAATGTCTTTCAGTTCCTTTTCACACTCCTCCAATCATAGCTTGGAGAGATGGAATATACATAGTAACATAGTAGATGACGGCAGAAAAAGACCTGCACGGTCCATCCAGTCTGCCCAACAAGATAAACTCATATGTGCTACTTCTTGTGTATAGCTTACCTTGATTTGTATCTGCCATTTTCAGGACACAGACCGTAGAAGTCTTGCCCAGAACTAGCCCCATTTTCAGGACACAGATCGTAGAAGTCTTGCCCAGAACTAGCTCCACCACCCAAACACCAGCCCCGCCTCCCAATCTCGGCTAAGCTTCTGAGGATCCATTCCTTCTGCACAGGATTCCTTTATGTTTATCCCACGCATGCTTGAATTCCGCTACTGTTTTCATCTCCACCACCTCCCGCGGGAGGGCATTCCAAGTATCTACCACTCTCTCTGTGAAAAAATACTTCCTGACATTTTTCTTGAGTCTGCCCCCCTTCACTCTCATATCATGTCCTCTCGTTCTACCGCCCTCCCATCTCTGGAAAAGGTTCGTTTGCGGATTAATACCTTTCAAATATTTGAACGTCTGTATCATATCACCCGTTTCTCCTTTCCTCCATAGTATACATGTTCAGGTTCGCAAGTCTCTCCTCATACGTCTTGTAACGCAAATCCCATACCATTCTCGTAGCTTTTCTTTGCACCGCTTCCATTTTTTTTACATCCTTAGCAAGGTATGGCCTCCAGAACTGAACACAATACTGCAGGAATGGGGTAATCATCCATGCCATGTCCCCCTTAGTCCTTGATTCTTCCTTTTCCCAAATTCTCCAGATAACTTTACCTTGTGGAATTATAAGGGAAGGGGGTGGAACTTGATATACCACCTTTCTGGGTCTACGTTCAAAGCAGTTTACATGTTATATACAGATACTTATTTTGTACCTGGGGCAATGGAGGGTCAAGTAACATGCTTAGAGTCACAAGGAGCTGCAATGTGTGGGGAGGGGCTACCAAATACCAGAATTTTCTCCAAACATCCTGTTCAAGTCCTGCATCCTGGGGCTGGGCTTTATTCTGATTTCTTTATCAGGCTGTCAATACCAGCTCTGTCTCCTTAGTGACCACCCTGAAAATCCTTCCTCCCACCCTCTAAGCAAGGGCATTTTCGGGGGGGGGGGGGAGTGTCACATTAATAAAAAATATATGTTCTGTTCCCATAGTCTAAGAGGCAGAGTATATTGTGATGTATATTTAATATGAGTGTTATTTGTATTCAATTGTATTGTCTATATATTAGGACTGTTTCTCCTATAGTTTGCAGTATCCTGTGATTGAGTCCTTTGAGCTTTCCCTATTGGCTGTTAGCTCTGAGCTACGGCCAGCCTTCTCTCTCTGCCCTTGCGGGCTGTGTGAGACAGCACAATTTTTCTAGCATGCTTTTGTGATTAGAATCTATTCTAGGGCTGATCCCTTCCTTAATCCACAAGATTTTTCACCATCTCCCCAAGTCATCTTCCCAAGTCATTACCTCAAGCCATTCCCCTTTTATTTACCCTGTTTCTCCCCCTTATTTCCTCTGAGTGTTACAACTTTTCCTCTCAGCTGGGCTGAGGTTCTGGCCATCTCCTTGCCTCTGGAGAGGCTAGATGCAGACTCTGTGCAGAAGGCAACAATTCTCTTCTAAGCAACTGAACTGTAAGCTGGATTTTCTTTGTTTATTCTGAGTACTACAATAAAGAAGATTTGCTTAAGAACTGAGAGACTACTGGTAAAGCTTCGGCTTGTGAATGGCTTATGCTGGCTGTTTAAACTACACTATACTTTGCCTAGAACAGTACAATATAGTAACATAGTAAATGACGGCAGATAAAGACCTGAACGGTCCATCCAGTCTGCCGAACCAGATAAACTCATTTTACATGGTATGTGATACTTTATACCCGAGTTTGATTTGTCCTTGGCATTCTCAGGGCACAGACCGTAGAAGTCTGTCCAGCGCTCTTCTTGTACTAAAGGTTCTGAAGCTAACGTCGAAGCCCCTTAAAATTTACACTCAAGCCCATCCATATCTATTCAGTTACGATCAGGGCGTAGACCGTAGAAGTCTGCCCAGCACCGGTTTTGCTTCCCAATTACTATTTATTTATATATATTTTTTTTAAAATAAGAAATATCAAAAGGTATTTGCCAGCCTTATAAGAGAGGGCAGAGAGTTCCATACGGAAATTACTGCAAAAGGATATTAAAATGTTCAGAAAACATACTCCTCTAGAGCTAGGGAAACCAAACAACAAGAAGGCCTGTATTTGTGAGGAGCAACTAATTAGAAAATCAGAGAACAGATTACCCAACATATTGTAAACCCCCAGGGGTCTCTCACGTGTGCTGAGGCCCTCTAGTGGCCGCCACCCCTCCCCCGTCCCTTTCGACCCTGCCCTCCCACCGTGGCCGCCAACCCTCAGTGGCATACCAAGGGGGGGGGGCAGTCCGCCCCAGGTGCATGCCACTGGGGGTGCCGCGGTGCGCGCCTGTCGGCTCCGAGTTCGCAAAACTCGGAGCCAACAGGCGCGTGCCGCGGCACCCCCCCAGTGGCGTGCACCTGGGGGGGGGTGTCATTTCACCGGGGTGAGAGGTGCCATTTCGCAGGGGGGGGGGGCGTGCTGCACCCGGGGGGGGCGCATCGGCGATCCACCCCGGGTGCCATCCAGGCTAGGAACGCCACTGCCAACCCTCCCCTGCCACCGCCAGGTACCTTTGCTGGCGGGGGTCCCTAACCCCCGCCAGCCAAAGTCCCCTTCAGTGCCGGTCTCCGAGTCCGGCGCGTTTGTTGATCTGGATTCTGTTTCTGTGAGTCCTGATGTCCTGCACGTTCCTATGTGCAGGACATCAGGACTCACAGAAACAGAATCCAGATCAGCAACGCGCCGGAGACTGGCGATGAAGAGGACTTCGGCTGGCGGGGGTTGGGGACCCCCACCAGCAAAGGTACCTGACGGCGGTGGCAGGGGAGGGTTGCTGGTGGCGGGAGGGGGGGGGGGGACCAATGTGGCGGGGGAGGGTTGGCGGCGGGGGGTGGTGAAAGCAGGGGGCCAGGGGCTAAATCTGTGCAGGGCCGTGCCTAGGGTCTCTGGTCCCCCCCTGCAGACTATCAGTTGGCGCCCCCCCCCCCATGTGAAACAAAATTAAGCACACCAGAAAACAAATAAACTGTGCTCATTTAAAAGGGAGAGTTCTTAAAAAAAATATGGAAAATCTTTAAAGATATATTGTATACTGCTAGCATAACACTGAAGGGTAGGGCAATAACTTCTGTTTACTGTCTCACAAAAACTCTGGCTGTATTCTTATTTCTTCAAAACAGAAACAATGTTATATAAATGATTTGAGAGAGTCTTTAAAAAGTACTTTAAATCACTCCTAGCTGGTCACAGTGGATTTCAATATTCAAAAATGAAATAAACATCATACAATTTCCCCCTATTTTCTTGAAAAATGATCAGCCTTCCTTCATGGATGTGTGGTTAGAATGATTTATTCAGCCTATGAACCTGGAGCGGATTTATTAGTGCTCCACTGCAACCTGAGACGTCTACTGGGCTTAGATGAAGAGAGTGAATGAAGAGAGATGAAATGCCGTCTTCTATCTGCCACAAAGAAACGACACGCACCAGGGGATCGGATCCACCATCAAAGCCCTAGAAAACTGGGCATAATAGTAGCAATAAGGGATGGCCCTTCAGAGAAAGTTTGGGACCCAATGTCAGAATGACGCAGGGAAGGATCTGGATGACATGCCCGGGTTGCGGAGAGAGCGGGGGAAGAGAGACGGTTGGAGGAAGCTCCACTGTCTACTTACTCTGCAGGGACCTCTGGACCGGTCAGTGAAAGCGCTGCCGACAGCCTTCCCTTTGCGCTCGTTCGTTCCCTTAGTGTCCCGCCTTCTTCTGATGTCATTTCCTTGCGAAGGTGGGACACTGAGGGAATGAACGAGCGCGAAGGGAAGGCTGGAGACATCAGCAGCGCTTTCACTGATGCTGCTCAGCCGCTGCGACGTCGGAGCCTCTGGAGGTAAAATATTTAAAGCCCCCGGGGTGGCGCGGAGCTGAGGTAAGCAGCGAGGGTAAGCACCGCGACGGCGCCCTCCAGAGGTCGGTGCCCCCTGCGGTGCTTACCCCGCTTACCGTGTTGGCACGGCCCTGAATCTGCGGGGTCCTACGGTCCCACCTAGCTACACCCCTGGTACAAACGCCTGCCTCAGGGGTCCAAAGGTTCTTATAAATACAATAATGAAAAGATGGGAAGAACCAAACAGTCAGGGTATATTTCCCAAAGCACAGTGAGTATTCATAAAGTCTTGCAAAACGCTATCGGTAAAAAACCCACAGTGGTTTATTGAGGGTTATATGGCACAGAATGTGTATGATTGAGGTTTGATTGAGAAAGAGAACATGTGGGGAGTGAGGAATTGTATTTATTTTAGGAGAAAAATTGTATTACATATATGTTTAATTAATAAAGGATTTTGATGGTTTGTTCATAGTACATCTATGGTTCAGGAAGCAGGAAACAAATATGAATGAGATACATATATTATGGACCCACTAAATGCTAGTTTATTTGACTGGAAATATGCAGAAAACCTGGCTGACTGAAGGGGTCACTGGGACAGATCTAGGAAACCCTGTCTTAAACAGATACTGGTATAGTCATTTATTACAGAAAAAATATTTATGCTACTGTTTTACAAGTCACTTATTTATAGAAATGACAAATCACATACCTGTTCATCACCATATAATATTATGGATTCATCTTTACCTCTGTCACTTAAGAAAAAAAAATACAAAGGTTTTATAAGTAATCAGGTAAAACAGGTGTGTTTTTTTTAATTTTGCATGTTTCTTGTACTTGTAAAAGCTTAAAGACTAAGTAGCAGAATGTGGCGGCCTCCATTTATCTATTGAAAACTCAAAACTCAACAAAATGCTGACAAGCAAAGAAAGTGGAGGAGTGGCCTAGTGGTTAGGGTGGTGGACTTTGGTCCTGGGAAACTGAGGAACTGAGTTCGATTCCCACTTCAGGCACAGGCAGCTCCTTGTGACTCTGGGCAAGTCACTTAACCCTCCATTGCCCCATGTAAGCCGCATTGAGCCTGCCATGAGTGGGAAAGCGCAGGGTACAAATGTAACAAAAATAAAATAGATACGATTGGAGATTCTACGTGGAATGTTGCTACCATTGGAGATTCTACATGGAATGTTGCTACTATTGGAGATTCTACATGGGATGTTGCTATTCCACTAGCAACATTCCATGTAGAAGGCTGCGCAGGCTTCTGTTTCTGTGAGTCTGACGTCCTGCACGTACGTGCAGGACGTCAGACTCACAGAAGCAGAAGCCTGCGCGGCCACATTGGTGATCTGCAAGGGCCGACTTCTACATGGAATGTTGCTATTCTAGCAACATTCCATGTAGAATCTCCAATAGTAGCAACAGTGGAGGAGTGGTTAGGGTGGTGGACTTTGGTCCTGAGGAACTGAGTTCGATTCCCACTTCAGGCACAGGCAACTCCTTGTGACTCTGGGCAAGTCACTTAACCCTCCATTGCCCCAGGTACAAATAAGTACCTGTATATAATATGTAAGCCGCATTGAACCTGCTACGAATGGGAAAGCGCGGGGTACAAATGTAACAAAAAAAAGTATCTGAAAACTAAATAAAAATGATAAATTTGCTCAAAGGTTCATTTAGACCCAGACCACAAAAAAAGAATTTACTTTAAACAAAGGAAACCTCAGCTGCCTGGGGTGCCTACATAAATGGTCTACCCCAATTAACTGGCTACTATCATTGGTTTCAAGAAACCGCTGAAAACCAACTGCAAAGGAAAACAACTCCCTAATGGAGAAAAAACCTTTGCAGCAAAAAATCCAGAGGAAGTAAGTATAAAGTGTAATATCAGAGCAAACGTCAACACCAAGCTGGAAAAAATGAAAATTAATAAAAAAATAGGGATCTAAATATATGTGCACAGAACAGAGAACAGATTATTATTCACTTAGCTTATCCACCCAGACCACCAGTATAGCTTTCGGTTTGCAAACCATCCAACCGGGGTTAGCCTCCAACCTGTCAATTATAGCACCATGTCCAAATCCTTAATAAGTCTCAACCCTGCCCTGGAGGGAAAGGGAAATGGGACTTGATATACCGCCTTTCTGAGGTTTTTGCAACTACATTCAAAGTGGTTTACATATATTCAGGTACTTGTTTTGTACCAGGGGCAATGGAGGGTTAAGTGACTTGCCCAGAGTCACAAGGAGCTGCAGTGAGAATCAAACCCAGTTCCCCAGAATCAGAGTCTGCTGCACTAACCACTAGGCTACTCCTCCACTAGCAACATTCCATGTAGAAGCCTGCCCTTGCACAGTGCAGGACGTCAGACTCACAGAAACAGAAGCCTGCGCGGCCGCATTGCTGATCTGCAAGCAGGCTTCTACATGGAATGTTGCTAGTGGAATAGCAACATTCCATGTAGAACCTCCATTGCCCCCGGTACAAATAAGTACCTGTATATAATATGCGCGTAAATAGGGATTTACACCAGCTTTTTGTTAGTGTAAATGGACACGTGTAGGCTTAGTTCCATGAACTACGCCTAAGCATATTCTAAATACGCACATAGATTTACACTGCTTTTAGAATACACAGTCGCAATTGCCTAACGCGCTTTAATTTTAGGTGCTATATATAGAATCGGCCCCTTAATGCCCGCTGCACTTCCATATCTAACCACTCATGTCTTTCTTTCTGTATAGACCCAAAGTAAACACAAGTATACCTTACCTGTAATCGAGACGCAGCGGCATTGACTCCAGACCTATAATCTGGCAATATGGTTCAAAGTTGGACAGTTCATAAAAACGGATTTCTCTGTCACTGGGGATATAGTGTTAAGAAAATAAGAGTTACACAATGTCCTTTACACATAAATAACTCAAAAGAGGAGCGAAGTAAATATTATCACAAAAACAAACAAAAACTTCACTAAGGGGTCCGTTTACTAAGGTGCGCTGAAAAATGGCCTGCGCTGTTGTAGGTGTATGTATTGGATGCGCGCAGGTTTGGGGGGATACTGCTTCATGAAGAGTGCTGTGAAGGGGTGGAGCAGATGGACGTGGAAGGGGAAGGAGCGAGGAGGCTCAAGAGCAAAAGGAGACAGAACAGAGCCTTGCCTTTACTACTTCCCCAGAGAGAGAGAAGAGGAAGGTTAGTGCCCCCTGAAAAATGGAGGAGAGAAAAAGACTACACTACCCAGTAGCCCCGGCGCAAGCCCTGGTATAAAGATTACCTTCCCCAGCAGGTCACAGGGGAGAACTCTGACAAGGCAAGGGAGGGGCCCCTGGAGGGTAATCAAATGAACGAGGAACAGCTGAAAAGTGGGTGGGACAAGGAACCCATGGAATGGCAAGAGGCTGAGGAGAGGGCGAGCAAGGAGAGCCCAGAGGAACTGATGGACCGCACAGCCTGGGCTCATTCCTTAGGAAAAAAGCTGAAAAAGCAGGTGAACTCGTGGTATGACAGCTGGGTTGCAAGGGGAAAGGAAAAGGGTCATGAGGGAGGAGGGTTAGTGTATTGAGAGAGTGACCCAAGAAAGGGTGGGACCTTTTTTTTTTTTTTCTCCCCAAAGCGAGTTCAGGCTGTTATGAACTGTGTGTTAAAGGTGCTGTTTGAAGAGGGATTATTGACTCCCCCTGTGTGAACTGTTCACAGTGGGAGGAAGCTGGTTGTGGGAAAGTGTTTGCTCAGGCCTGAAGAAGTGGTTTATTGGGAACTGTTTATTGGGACTGTTTGCCAAAGCACCAGGAAGAAACCGGGAGCAGTTTCTTTCTTTTTCTTGTGGTTTGTTTTTTTGATTGCCCTTGGACATTCTTCCCCTTTTCTAAGGGGAGGGAGAGAAGGAGAGCACGGGGCTGTAGACTGCTTAAAGTGGAACAAACTGAGTTCTGGAAGCAGGGCAACTGGAGTTGGTTGTCTTTCCTGCTGTGCTGTGCTCCTGAAAGGAGAACAGTGGGATTGTGTTTTTTTTTGCCTGCTTTAATTCTGAACTGCTGGACTGTGAATCCCAAGAGAATAAAGATACTTACTGACTTTGCTTTCTGGAGTTTGGATTGCTTTGAGCCCTGCCCTGTGAACTGCAGTGGTCTAGGGGACTGAGACAGGTATCCTGACTCTTAACCAGAGTGGCCAGGGCAGAGGCGAGATCCTGAGGACCCCGGGAGGAGGGACGGATCTTTCACAGTGCCACCTGAGGCCCCTGCCTCAGTTGGCCAAATGGTAGGGTCAACTGAATCTACAGTCACTAGACAGACTGCATCTCTAGTGGATTTCTCTTAGCCGCACACTCAACTCCAAACCAAATTAATTACTTCTCATTTTATAATACCATAAAACATATTCTGTGAAATGCTCAAAAGAAGAAGTCCAGCACATAATTTACCATGTCCCAACGATCAGCTTGTTGTAGGAAGGCATTAATACGGACGCTGCTATCCACTTCATCTTCCTAGCTGACAGCTTGTTCTCCTCCTGCATTTCAGACAGGAAAACAGTAAAAACAACTTAGCAAAGAATCAAAAGACATATCCACAGCAAAGATAAGCTAATATATGCACAATGTTGTATAGATTTTTTGGTGCTTCTAAAATCTGTTGTGAGTGGATTAATTCCACAAAAAAAACGACACAGACCCCCAAATTCTAGATATGGCGCCTTAAGTTGTGACTGCTAATTCAGCTGCATGGCCAAATTGTGCAGAACGTAATTAACAAGCCGATCAGTGCTGATAATTGGTACTTAACAACCAATTAGGGGCACTAATTGGCTTTAATTAGAATTTATGCGCATTACATTCTAGACACATTCTATAAGGCGGTGCACGTAAATTCTCATGCTTACAGTCAAAAAGAGGGCATGGTTATGGGTGTGGAATGGGCTTTTCAAAAAAACTATGCACACTGCTAAGGAATGCACCTGATTTGCGCCTAACATAGGCGCAGGTATTTAGGCCTGGTTTTAGTTGGCCTAAATTTTAGTTGCAAGAACAGCGCATGCACATCTATATAATAATTTGCTCCTGCAACATTCCAATGTGTCTACCTGCATTCGTAACCATCTCCTGACGTCAGCCAGCCTCCTGCGTTTCTCACTGCCCCGCCTTCGCGTCAAAACGCAATGACATCAGAGGGCGGAACAGTGAGAGGGAAGGGAATGCTGGAGGCTGGCTGACGTGAGGAGATGTTACAAACGGAACATTACGGAAGCCAGCCAGAGGGCGGGACTGTGAGGGAACGAACTCAAAGGGAAGGCTGGAGACGGGTAGGGCTTTCAATGACGCGGCCGCTTCGACAGAGGTAATCAGGGAAGCGAGGAGAATTGCTGGGTGACTGGAGGGGGGCAGGGAAGCGAGTAGAAACGCTGGGTGGCTGGAGGGGAGGCAGGGGAGAGAGGAGAATCACACACTCTCTCACAGACACACTCGCACCCAGTCTCACTCTCTCTCTCTGTCACACAGTCACTCTCACATACACTCTCTCAAACATACACACTCCGAGGAAAACCTTGCTAGTGCCCGTTTCATTTGTGTCAGAAACGGGCCTTTTTACTAGTATTCCATAAAGTATGTGTAACTTTAGGCGTAGTTTATAGAATCACGCTAACTGCGTGGTTTTTGGCACCGATTTTTAAGGCGCCATTTATATGATTTGGCCCCATGTGCCTCCAGCTTCTACTTCACTGAACTGCCATTCTATGACATTTCTAACAGGCTTTCTAGATAGTTGTACATAATGAAAGATAAAGGTGAACCAGTCTTCATTTTATTGAATCGATGGCTGAAACTTGAAGTCATGAATTGCCAATCAAAAAATGTGCTCTTTCATCTTGTTGGACACACTGGATTGAACTTTTTCATCTTTCTTTTTTGTGTATGGACAACAAAAACAAGATCTTCAAGTCTGACAACAATTCTGTAACTCACAACATCACTGGTCAGGAATCATATCATTCAGGCCCTTATCTCATCAGCTGGGAGGCCCGTTGCAGCGAAAGCCCGAAGTCTCCATATGCCCAGGAACAAGTCTTTTCTGCACGATGCGTCCATCCACAGATGAGCCTCAAAGCTCTGCTGCAACAAGCCCCCTTTTTATTAAGCTAAACTTATCCAGGAATGTACATGAGATTCAGTCACGCACTCTCAATTCAGGTAAACAAACCACTGGCCAGGTGGCTTATTTCCCGAACCTCAAGCATACCCTGCCTCCCTCCTGCACAAGCTGGCTTCAGAGGTATTCCAACCTGTTCTTGAGATGTGCCTTATCTCATATACATAGTAACATAGTAGATGACGGCAGAAAAAGACCTGCATGGTCCATCCAGTCTGCCCAAGACAAACTCATATGTGTATACCTTACCTTGAATTTGTACCTGTCCTTTTCAGGGCACAGACCATATAAGTCTGCCCAGCAGTATTTCCCGCCTCCCAACCACCAGTCCCGCCTCCCATCACCAGCTCTGGTACAGACCGTATAAGTCTGCCCTCCCCTATCCTCGCCTCCCAACCACCACCCCCTCTTCCCCCCACCTGCTCCGCCACCCAATTTTAGCTAAGCTTCTGAGGATCCATTCCTTCTGCACAGGATTCCTCTATGCATATCCCACGCATGTTTGAACTCCGTTACCGTTTTCATCTCCACCACCTCCCGCGGGAGAGCATTCCAAGCGTCTACCACCCTCTCCGTGAAAAAATACTTCCTAACATCTTTCCTGAGTCTGCCCCCCTTCAATCTCATTTCATGTCCTCTCATACATTGTTCTTGAGATGTGCTTTACATTCCAGCCTTGTTCTTTGAGATATACAAGGAAAGTCACTTTTGGTCAAAGATAGAAGATTTTAAAAATGTATTAGCGGTCAAAGCAAGACTGAAAAGCAATCTTCAATATTTTCCATCACACCCACCCAGGTCTGCCTAGTAGAGGAAAATAACGGAAGGACATCACATCTGTGCTTATTAAGTGTAAATCCAGAATAGTAGCCAAACTCATCCAGGACTCTGAGCAGGCCCTGAACTGAGGCCGGGGGCCGGGACACCATCAACAAGATGTTGTCAGCAAAGGTCAAGACCTTTATTGTAGATGAACCCACAATCACCCCATAAATATCTGGATCTTTATATATGGTACGTAATAGAGGCTCCAGATACCAGAAAATAATAAAGGAGATAGGGGACAGCCCTGACAGGTGCCTTCGCCATATAGGAAAAGAGGCTGTTTGATATCCATTGACCATCAGTCTAGCTACAGGGTTTGTGTAAAGGGTGTGTAGAGCTTACAAATACCAGCCACAGAAACCTACGAGACAACAAAATGTATTTGTTTTGACATGCATCCAGAAAATATTTCAAAATCTATCACTACTAACCAAGTTACCTTTGAATTTTCTACAGTCATTAAATTGTTAGGAGTGTTTATTGATAGTGCTTTAATCATGGAAAAACAGGTCTCTTCATTAACAAAGAAATGTTTTTTTCCTGATGAAAAAATTGAGATGTGTGCACAATTATTTCGAACAAGATCATTTTAGAATTCTGGTTCAGTCTGTCTTAGTTTCTCAATTGGATTATTGTAATCTGGTATATTTAGGATGTAATAAAAGTTTGGTGAGGAGACTGCAAACGATACAGAATACAGCAGTTCGAATGATTTTCAGATTGTCTAAATTTGATAGGATTATTCCCAGTTATTTATCATTACACTGGTTGCCTATTGAGGCTAGAATCTATTTCAAATTACATAGTAACATAGTAGATGATGGCAGAAAAAGACCTGCACGGTCCATCCAGTCTGCCCAACAAGACAACTCATGTGTGCTACTTTTTGTGTATACCCTACTTTGATTTGTACCTGTGCTCTTCAGGGCACAGACCGTAGATGTCTGCCCAGCACTATCCCCGCCTCCCAACCACCAGTCCTGCCTCCCAACCACCGGCTCTGGCACAGACCGTATAAGTCTGCCCAGCACTATCCCCATCTCCCACCACTGGCTCTGGCACAGACCGTATAAGTCTGCCCAGCACTATCCCCGCCTCCCACCACCGACTCTGGCACAGACCGTATAAGTCTGCCCAACACTATCCCTGCCTCCCAACCTCCAGTCCCGCCTCCCACCACTGGCTCTTTAAACTTCTACATGGCTTGGCACCAGACTATCTATACCCACATTTTATATTCATTTATGCTTTGAGAACAAGATGTACTGATACTGTAGGCTATTCTTTTCCATTATTAAAAGGTAAAAAGAGATTACATTTCTTTGAATTAGGGTTGGCATTTCAAGCAGCAAGATTATGGACTACTAGTAAACAAAGGCCCGTTTCTGAGAGCAATGAAACGGGCGCTAGCAAGGGTTTCATGGTAGTGTGTATGTTTGGGAGAGTGTGTGTGTGAGTGACTATGTGAGAGAGAGACAGACAGCGTGAATGCGGTAGTGTGTGTGTGAGAGAGTGTGTGGCAGGGTTCCCCCTCTTTCCTTTTCCTCCCTGTGTTCCCTCCCCACATCCGTCATTCCCCCCCCCCCTTTCCTCCCCTCCTCCCTTCCCTGCCTGAGGGTGGTGAGTCCCATTCCCTCAGCCTTTCAGGGTCATCCGTCGTCTTGTGTTGTTCAATCTGGCTCCCTCCCTTCTTCCCTTACACCACATTGAGGCTGGCTGGCTGGCTCCCTGAGAAGTTGAGGCTGGCTGGCTGCCTGCTCGCCTGCCTCCCTCTGACCTTTTGGATGTCTCCGTTTCAGGGGGAAGATGTGTTTGTTTTTTGCAGGAGCGGGGTCATGTTGTTTGTGAGTGTCGTGTGTGGCAGGGGGAGGGGGCAGGACTGTCATCCGCGCCGCTGTTGTTCCTTGGGGGGGGGGGGGGGGGTCCGACGTGGTTCTGGCGGTGGGTGGTTCATTTCTGGTGAGGGGCAGGAGCGACACGGTTTGTTAGCCCTGCATGGCTCATCGCGGTTTTACCTGGTTCGTGGCGTGCGCCGCTGTTGTTTCCGTTGTCATAGTTCTGTGTGGGTGGCGGTTTTCTTGCCCCTCCCTCGACGTCATCGCGTTTTGACGCGAGGGCGGAGCAGAGCTACAGTGTGGTAATCCGGAGTTTGTGGCCTGAGTAGAACGTTGGAGGTGAGACTCTGCTCCGCCCTCAACGTCATAACGTTTGACGCGAGGGCAGGGCCCAGAGACTGTGATTTTCGTGGCTTCAGAGCTTCGAACATACGAACCTTGGCTTCAGTGACGTCAGACAATAGAACGTTGAGGGTGAGTTTTATATATATAGATGATTTCACCTATATTTAAATCTTCTCAGTCCTATATTCTTTTTAGGAAAAATTTGAAAACCATTTTGTTTCAGAAATATGTATCCCACACTAACCACTGATTTACTAATTTTTTTAATTACTACATTTATTATTATCCAGCTGATTTTCGAAAGAGATCGTTGGCCATCTTCCGACACAAATCGGGAGATGGCCGGCGATCTTCTGAATCCGGCCAAATCAGCATAATCGAAAGCCGATTGTGGCCGGCTTCAACTGCGTTCTGTTGCGGGGCCAGCAAAAGTTCAAGGGGGCATGTAGGCATAGTAGCGATGGTGGGACGGGGGCGGAATGGGGGCGTGCGTTGAGAGGCTGGCTTCACCCAATAATGGACAAAAGAAAGCCGGCCTTCACAAGAATTTGGTCCACTTTATTTGGACCCTTTTTTTTCAGGTCCAAGTCCCAAAAACTGCCCGAACTGACCAGATGACCACCGGAGGGAATCGGGGATCACCTCCTCTGACTCCCCCAGTGGTCACTAATCTTCTGAAATTTAATAGACTAAACACCAGTGCTTTTTTTGTGCCGGTATGTGCTGGCACCTTTTTTCTCAGGGCCGGCTCACCTGCCTGCCCTCAGCTCCCCGACTTTCCGTTCATGCCACCCTGCGTTGAAATCTTTTATTTTACCTCAAGTCACAGCAGCAAAGCAGCAGTGAAAGCAGCAGGCAGGCTCACCTCCAACCTTCCCTTCCCTCTCAGTGTCCCACCTTCCTCTGATGTAATTTCCTTTCCACAAGGGCAGGACGCTGAGAGGGAAGGAAAGGCTGAAGGCGAGCCTGCCTGCTGCTTTCACTGCCGCTTCGCCGCTGCAACTTGAGGTAAAATAAAAGATTTCAACATAGGGTGGCAGGAACGGAAAGTCGGGGAGCTGAGGGCGGGCAGGTGGGGCTGGGGTTGGAACAAACTCGGAGGCAGGTGGAGGTTGGGGAGAGTCACTGGACATGGATGAGATGGGAGGGGAGGGGAGGATAAGGGGCAAAGGAGAATCACAGGACATGGAGGGGAGGGCAGAGGAGAATCGCTGGACATGGATGGGAGGGAAGGAAGGGGCAAAGGAGAATCGCTGGACATGGATGGGAGGGGAGAGCATGGGAGACAGGAGAATCACTAGACGTGGATGGGAGGCAAGGATAGGGACAAAGGAGAATCGCTGGACATGGATGGGAGGAAAGGATAGGGGCAAAGGAGAATCGCTGGACATGGATGGGAGGGGAGGGCAGGGGAGAGAGAAGAATCACTGGACATGGATGGGAGGGGAGGGCAGGGGAGAGAGGAGAATCGCTGGACATGAATGGGAGGGAAGGATATGGGCAAAGGAGAATCGCTGGACATGGATGGAAGGAGAGGGCAAAGGAGAATCGCTGGACATAGATGGGAGGGCAGGGCAGGGGAGAGAGGAGAGTTGGTGGACGTGGATGGATGGAGGGGAGGGCAGGAGAAATGCTGGACATGGATGGACGAGAGGGAAGCCAGGAAGGAGATGCAAATGAATGGAGGGGAGGGGAGAGAGGAGAAATGCTGGACATGGATGGAGTGGAGGGCAGGGAAGAGAGGAGAAATGTTGGAAGGAAGGAAAGACAGAGGAAGGAGATGCATATGGATGGATGGGAGGGGAGAGAATTGAAATGCTGGACATGGATGGAGAGAAGGAAAGAGAGGAAATTAGATTGGCTTGGATAGAGGGAAGGAGGAGAGGAGAAATGCTGGACATGGATGGAGGGGAAGAAAGACAGAGGAGGAGATGCACATGGATTCAGGGGAAATGAGAAATTCTGGACACGGATGGAGGAGAGGGGAGAGAGTTGAAATGCTGGACATGGATGGAGGGGAGGGAAGGGGGATGGAAAAGAGAGGAAGTGAGATGAACATGGATGGAGGGAAGGAGAGAGGAGAAATGCTGGACATGGATGGATGAGAGGGAAGAGAGAGGAAGGAGATTAATACTGACGGCGATGAAGGAAAGGGAAAAAAGGAGAAAAAGTGCACATGAATGGAGAAAATAGGTAAAAGCTGGATCCACTCTATACCTCCTCCAGACACTTTATGCACGTAAAGATTTCTGCGATGTAAGGAGAGCACATTGAACAGCCTTTCATTTGGAAATTTCATGTTTAGCTTTCGGGTTTGGGTGAGCCCTTACTGATGAATTTCCATAATTTCAATTTAATTTTGATTTTGTTACTATTTATTAGCATTTATTCAGTTCACTTATTCCAGGGTGGGGTTTCATCCATTACAGCCTCTAAAGAAAGCATATGTAAAGTACCGTACATTTCTTGGGGGGGGGGGGGGGGGAACCCAGTAGTTTTCTCCTCTGAGCTTACAGCCCAACCTGAATCACACTGGGCTCTGCTGCCATTAACCTTGTTTGGTGACTACTCAGGAATTTCTCCCTTTTTACAGCTCCCCCCCTCCCCCAGCTCATCTACTCTATAAATTGTAGCAACGGCACCTTAGCTGGGAGCAATGCAGCAGGGCCCCTTCCAGAACTGTAAATCATAGCCCCTAAATCCACTGAGCCAGTTTTCATCATTTGTTTCTATTCTGTTGTGGACCTGTAAGACTTACAAATATAATTTTTCTTTTCTTCAGTTCAAGGTCCGCAGTCCAGACTGAGATGAGCCCGTCCTGGCCAATCGCAATGAAGTTGCCATCTGGCATAGAAGATAGGTCCACAAGAGGATCTCTGTGTGGTGTTTCCTTCACTGTAGCTGGAAGGTGAAAGGACACCTGTCTGGATCGCGAGGACAGAGGCTCCTCTGCCATAGGATACTCCAGCTAGGCATGGGGAGAATAAAGAGGCAAACATTTATTTATTTATTTATTAGGATTTATTTACCACCTTTTTGAAGGAATTACTACTACTACTACTATTTAGCATTTCTATAGTGCTGCACAAACATAGAAGAAAGACAGTCCCTGCTCAAGAGCTTACAATCTAGTAGACAAAAAATAAAGCAAACAAATCAATTAATGTGTAGAGGAAGGAGGAGAGGAGGGTAGGTGGAGGCGAGTGGTTACAAGTGGTTACAAGTCAAAAGCAATGTTAAAGAGGTGGGCTTTCAATCTAGATTTAAAGATGGTCAAGGATGGGGCATGACGTAGGGGCTCAGGAAGACTATTCCAGGCGTAGGGCGCAGCAAGGAATAGACTTCCTGAGCCCCTACGTCTTGCCCCATCCTTGACCATCTTTAAATCTAGATTGAAAGCACACCTCTTTAACATTCTCTCAAGGCGGTGTACAGTAAGAATAGACCAAACATGAGCAATAGGCAATTAGAGCAGTAAAAATATTCAAACAACAATACAAAGTATGGCACAGTATCCTGCTTATTTTCGAACGAGAAGGCCGGCCATCTTCCGACACAAATCAGGAGATGGCCAGCTTTCTCCTAAAGACAGCCAAATCGGTATAATCGAAAGCCGATTTTGGCCGGCTTCAACTGCTTTCCGTCGCGGAGCCGGCGAAAGTGCAAGGGGGCATGTCGGCAGTGTACCGAAGGTGGGACGGGGGCGCGGTTAAGAGATGGCCGGCTTCGGCCGATAATGGAAAAAAGAAAGCCGGCTGTGACGAGCATTTGGCCGACTTTACTTGGTCCCTTTTTGTTCACGACCAAGCCTCAAAAAGGTGCCCCAACTGACCAGATGACCACCGGAGGGAATGAGGGATCACCTCCCCTTACTCCCCCAGTGGTCACCAACCCCCCTCCCACCCAAAAAATAAAAAAACATTTTTTTGCCAGCCTCTATGCCAGCCTCAAATGTCATACCCAGCTCCATCACAGCAGTATGCAGGTCCCTGGAGCAGTTTTTAGTGGGTGCAGTGCACTTCAGGCAGGCAGACCCAGGCTCATCCCCCCTACCTGTTACACTTGTGGTGGTGAATGGGAGCCCTCCAAACCCCCCCTCCCCAAAAAACCCACTGTACCCACATATAGGTGCCCCCCTTCATCCCTAAGGGCTATGGTAGTGGTGTACAGTTGTGGGGAGTGGGTTTTTGGGAGGGGGATTTGGGGGGCTCAGTGCACAAGGTAAGGGAGCTATGTACCTGGGATCATTTTGTGAAGTCCACTGCAGTGCCCCCTAGGGTGCCCAGTTGGTGTCCTGGCATGTGAGGGGGACCAGTGCACTACAAATGCTGGCTCCTCCCACGACCAAATGCCTTGGATTTGGCCGGGTTTGAGATGGCCGCCAT
Organism: Microcaecilia unicolor; assembly: GCF_901765095.1. Taxonomy (NCBI): domain Eukaryota; kingdom Metazoa; phylum Chordata; class Amphibia; order Gymnophiona; family Siphonopidae; genus Microcaecilia; species Microcaecilia unicolor. Next base: position 644,892,587 of record NC_044032.1, on the reverse strand, counting down.
TAGTTTCCATTATCGGCGAAAACCAATGGCGGCCATCTGTAACGCCGGCGATCTCTAAGAGATTTGGCCGGCCCCGACCGTATTATCACAACGAAAGATGGCCGGCCATCTTGTTTCGATAATACAGTCGGGTACGCCGCTTGACGGGGCCGGCGTTAGAGATGGCCGCCCTTATAGATGGCCTACCCCATTCGATTATGGCCCTCTATACTACTTACAATGTGAATACAATATGTAATAGAACATTATAATTGATAGTGAAGGGTAAAGCAAAGATGTAACATACAGATGGGTAAGTAAGTAGGAAGAGTTAGAAAGTAAAGTGACTGATTTAAAGCAAGTTGCACATGAGGTCAGAGAGATGGTAGGGTATTATTATGGATTAAGAACTGGTTGAAAGATAGGAAGCAGAGAGTAGGATTGCGTGGCCAGTATTCTCAGTGGAGGAGGGTAGTTAGTGGGGTCCCGCAGGGGTCTGTGCTGGGTCCGTTGCTTTTTAATGTATTTATAAATGACCTAGAGATGGGAATAACTAGTGAGGTAATTAAATTCGCCGATGACACAAAATTATTCAGGGTCGTCAAGTCGCAGGAGGAATGTGAACGATTACAGGAGGACCTTGCGAGACTGGGAGATTGGGCGTGCAAGTGGCAGATGAAGTTCAATGTTGACAAGTGCAAAGTGATGCATGTGGGTAAGAGGAACCCGAATTATAGCTACGTCTTGCAAGGTTCCGCGTTAGGAGTTACGGATCAAGAAAGGGATCTGGGTGTCGTCGTCGATGATACGCTGAAACCTTCTGCTCAGTGTGCTGCTGCGGCTAGGAAAGCGAATAGAATGTTGGGTGTTATTAGGAAGGGTATGGAGTCCAGGTGTGCGGATGTTATAATGCCATTGTATCGCTCCATGGTGCGACCGCACCTGGAGTATTGTGTTCAGTACTGGTCGTATCTCAAAAAAGATATAGTAGAATTGGAAAAGGTACAGCGAAGGGCGACGAAAATGATAGTGGGGATGGGACGACTTTCCTATGAAGAGAGGCTGAGAAGGCTAGGGCTTTTTAGCTTGGAGAAGAGACGGCTGAGGGGAGATATGATAGAAGTGTATAAAATAATGAGTGGAATGGATCGGGTGGATGTGAAGCGACTGTTCACGCTATCCAAAAATACTAGGACTAGAGGGCATGAGTTGAAGCTACAGTGTGGTAAATTTAAAACGAATCGGAGAAAATTTTTCTTCACCCAACGTGTAATTAGACTCTGGAATTCGTTTCCGGAGAACGTGGTACGGGCGGTTAGCTTGACGGAGTTTAAAAAGGGGTTAGATAGATTCCTAAAGGACAAGTCCATAGACCGCTATTAAATGGACTTGGAAAAATTCCGCATTTTTAGGTATAACTTGTCTGGAATGTTTTTACGTTTGGGGAGCGTGCCAGGTGCCCTTGACCTGGATTGGCCACTGTCGGTGACAGGATGCTGGGCTAGATGGACCTTTGGTCTTTCCCAGTATGGCACTACTTATGTACTTATGGTTAAATATTATCTCATACAGTGGTTAGTGGATGCACATTCCAGGAGTCCCTTCAGCAGCCCAAACACGTTTGCATCCTGAAAAAATTAACAGGTTGATTTATTTTTAATCAGTGCTGGTTGAGACCTACAGCAGGGATTTAAAAACAAAAAAACATATTGCCTCAGTATAACTCTCTGATGAGGACGCAGTTAAGAGTATTGTGTGCAGTTCTGGAAAACTGGATGGAGCAACTATTAAAATGTTGAGGGGTCTTTTTAGTAAAGTGCACTGAAAATGGCTTGCGGCAGGGGCGCAGCCAGACTTCGGCGGGAGGGTGGTCCAGAGCCCGAGGTGAGGGGGCACATTTTAGCCCCCCCCCCGGCGCCGCCGACCCCCCCCATGCTGATCCCCCTCCCCCCCGCTGCCGCCGCCGCCACCACCACCAACAACTTTGACCCCCCCCCACCAACGACCCTCTCAACCCCCCTTCCACCGCCAACCCTCCCCCGCCGAGGTCCTCTTCTTCCAGCGCAAGGCTTCATTCTGTTTCTGTGAGTCTGCTGTGACTAGAACCAGTCTAAAGCAAACGTTAATAGCAAGGTAAGCTTTGTGCATCTAGGCCCCAGTCTCCAAAGGGAACTTGAATATAACTGAACGGTAAATAATATGGACTGAAAATGCCTACAGTACACTGGGATATAATTAAAAAAAAAAAACTAAGACCGGTCAAAGGTTATTTTATGTATTTATTATTTTTTATTTATTGCACTTGTATCGCACATTTTCCTACCTATTTGCAGGCTCAATGTGGCTTACAAGGTAAAATTATGTATAATCATACCTGATAATTTTCTTTCCATTAATCATAGCTGATCAATCCATAGACTGGTGGGTTGTGTCCATCTACCAGCAGGTGGAGATAGAGAGCAAACTTTTGCCTCCCTATATGTGGTCATGTGCTGCCGGAAACTCCTCAGTATGTCGATATCAAAGCTCCATCCGCAGGACTCAGCACTTAGAGAATTACACCCACGAAGGGACACTCTGCCCAGCTCACCACCGCCGAAACGGGGGAGGGGAATTAACCCAGCTCATCCCCACACAAGTGGGGGAGGGGAATCCGTCCAGCTCATCCCCGTGGAGCGGGGGAGGGACACCACACCCGCCGATGCGGGGGGATCTGGCTTATCCTGCAACCGCAACCGCGGGAGGAGCTGACTGACCCTAACACCGCCGAAGCGGGAGGGGTACAAAACTGCCCTACAGCCGCACGAAGCGGGAGGGAGTGCCGGCAGAATTTTAAGTCTCAATCCAGCCCCGTATAACGGAGGGGAGAGGAATGCAGCAGCTCACTGTAACACAAACTCGTCTTAACTCTTGAAGAATCCAAGTGAAAAAACTTGAACACGAAGTCTTTCTGAAGTAACTGAAGACTAAACTTGAACCTGAAATGCAACCAGAATAAAAACAGTATAGATATCTGGGAGGGGCTATGGATTGATCAGCTATGATTAATGGAAAGAAAATTATCAGGTATGATTATACATAATTTTACCTTCCATATCATCAAGCTGATCAATCCATAGACTGGTGGGATGTACCGAAGCAGTACTCACCCAGGGCGGGACATAGAAATCCCTGACCTCAACACTGAAGCTCCAAACCGGGCCTCCGCCCGTGCAGCCACAGTCAAACGGTAATGCTTGGAGAATGTATGAGCCGAAGCCCAAGTTGCCGCCTTGCATATCTCTTCCAAGGAGACGGATCCGGCCTCTGCCATCGAGGCCGCCTGAGCTCTCGTGGAGTGAGCCTTCAGCTGGATAGGCGGCACCTTCCCCGCGGCCACATAAGCCGCTGCAATGGCTTCCTTGACCCATCTTGCCACTGTAGGCTTAGCAGCCTGCAGACCCTTACGAGGACCTGCAAACAGGACAAACAGATGATCCGATTTCCGGAAATCATTGGTCACTTCCAAGTATCTGATGATGACTCGTCTCACATCCAGATATTTAAGAGCAGAGTACTCCTCTGGGTAGTCCTCCCTACGAAAGGAAGGGAGACAGAGCTGCTGATTCACATGGAAGCGAGAACCAATCTTGGGCAGGAAGGAAGGCACTGTGCGAATAGTCACTCCTGCCTCAGTGAACTGCAGAAAAGGCTCTCGACATGAGAGCGCCTGGAGCTCGGAAACTCTTCTGGCTGAAGTGATAGCCACCAAAAAGACTGCTTTCAACATCAGGTCTTTCAGAGATGCCCTCGACAAGGGTTCCAAAGGCGGCTTCTGCAATGCTCTTAGCACCAGGTTGAGATTCCATGCAGGCACCACTGAGTGCAGAGGAGGGCGCAGGTGATTAACTCCCTTGAGAAAGCGCACCACATCTGGCTGCGAAGCCAGGGAAACACCCTTCAGGCGGCCCCTGAAGCAAGCCAGAGCCGCTACCTGGACTTTAAGGGAACTGAGCGACAGGCCTTTCTCCAGACCTTCTTGCAGGAACGCCAACACTGAAGAAATTGGAGCAGGGAAGGGAGAAAGTGAGCCTGCTTCACACCATGCTGCAAAGATACGCCAAACCCTGGCGTAAGCAGTAGAAGTAGAGCGCTTCCTCGCTCTCAGCATAGTGGCGATGACCTTGTCTGAGAAGCCCTTCTTCCTCAGACGCTGCCGCTCAATAGCCAGGCCGTAAGACCAAAGGGAGAGGGATCCTCCATCACCACGGGACCCTGATGTAACAGGCCCTGCTCCACTGACAGCCGCAGAGGATCGTCGACTGAGAGCCTGAACAAGTCCGCATACCAGGGACGTCTGGGCCAATCCGGACCCACCAGGATTACCCTGCCGGGATGCTTTGCCACCCGGTCTAGCACCCTGCCCAACATGGGCCAGGGCGGGAACACATAGAGGAGCTCTTGTGTCGGCCACTGTTGGAGAAGAGCATCTACTCCCAGGGATCGAGGGTCCCGTCCTCTGCTGAAAAAGCGCGGCACTTGGCCATTGGCCGATGACGCCATCAGATCTAGGCTCGGCTGGCCCCAGCGCTTCGTGATGTCCAAGAACGCCTGAGCAGATAGTTGCCACTCTCCGGGCTCCAAGGTATGGCGACTGAGAAAGTCCGCCTTGACATTCATGACTCCGGCAATGTGGGCCGCTGAAAGCTGCTCCAGGTTCGCTTCCACCCACTGGCAAAGACTCATAGCCTCCTTGGCTAGAGGGGCGCTCTTGGTACCTCCCTGGCGGTTGATATAGGCCACAGCCGTGGCATTGTCCGACAGGACCCGTACAGGCTTCAACACCAGTACCGGGATGAACTCCAATAACACCAACCGAATGGCTCTGAGTTCCAGGAGGTTGATAGACCACTTGCCTCTGCAGGAGACTAGAGCCCCTGCGCTGTCCTTCCCAAGCAGTGGGCTCCCCAGCCCATCAAAGAGGCGTCTGTCGTGACGACAATCCACTCCGGGGTCACCAGAGGCAATCCTGCAGACAACTTGTCTGTCTGCGTCCACCAGCTCAGCGCCTTGCGCACTGCTGGGTCCACGGGAAGGCGCACAGCATAATCCTCCGACATCGGAGTCCAGCGCAGCAGCAGAGATAGCTGTAGTGGTCTCATATGAGCCCTGGCCCAGGGCACTACTTCCATCGTGGCCGTCATAGAGCCCAACAGCTGCACGTAGTCCCAAGCCCGAATAGGAGAGGCTACTAGGAACTAGTCCACCTGAGCCTGAAGCTTGACAATCCGATTGTCTGGCAGGAACACTCTGCCCACTTGGGTGTCGAATCGAACTTCCAGATACACCAGGGACTGAGTCGGGCGCAGCTGGCTCTTCTTCCAGTTGATGATCCATCCCAGGGAGCTCAAAAGAGCAATTACCCGGTCCATAGCTTTGCCGCACTCTGCATAAGAGGGGGCTCGGATCAACCAGTCGTCCAGATAAGGATGGACTTGTACTCCTTCCTTTAGCAGGAAGGCCGCTATGACCCCATTACTTTGGAAAAGGTCCGCGGAGCAGTAGCCAACCCGAAAGGGAGGGCTCTGAACTGGAAGTGTCGTCTCAGGACTGTAAAACGCAGAAAGCGTTGGAGAGGAGGCCAGATGGGAATATGCAGGTACGCTTCCTTGATGTCCAAGGAAGCCAAGAACTCTCCTGCCTTCACTGCCGCTATAACAGAGCGGAGAGTCTCCATGCGAAAGTGCCTCACTTTCCAGGCCCGATTGACCCCTTTGAGGTCGAGGATAGGCCGGACAGAACCTCCTTTCTTTGGAACCACAAAGTAAATGGAGTAACGTCCCTTGCCAATCTGATTTTTTGGCACCGGAACGACCGCACCCCGGCGGATCAGGTTGTCCAAGGTCTGCTGCACTACCACAGCTTGACCGGAGACTTGCAGGGAGAGAGTACAAACCCGTCTCTTAAGGGTTGGCAGAACTCTAGCTTGTAGCCGTCTCTGATGACTTCCAGCACCCACGCGTCTGAAGTTATAGTGGTCCACTCGCCCAGAAACGAGGACAGCCGTCCTCCAATCTGCACTGGGGCATGGACCAAGGCCCCGTCATTGGGTACGAGACCCTGGGGGAGGACCGGAGGGAGCACCTCCGGGACGGCGGTCTCTGCGAAAGGAATGCTGCTTGGGGGAGAAATTCCTCTTGAAGGAAGAGGGGGCAGAGGAACCCGACTTGCCCGGGCGGTACCGATGGGCTTCCTGCAACTGTCCTCTGGAGGTATCGGGACGAGTACTAACCCGAGCCCTGACCTCTGGTAATTTCTTGCCCTTAGACGTGCCGAGATCGGTCACGATTTTGTCCAGCTCGACCCCAAAGAGCAGCTTGCCTTTAAAAGGCAATCTAGCCAGGCGGGATTTAGAGGCGTGGTCAGCAGACCAATGTTTCAGCCAAAGCCACCGCCGCGCAGAGACTGTCTGAGCCATGCCTTTAGCTGAGGCTCTCCAGACATCATACAGCAAGTCTGCCAAATAGGCTAAGCCCGATTCCAGGGCCGGCCAATCAGCCCTCAAGGAATGATCCGAGGGGGAAGCCCGCTGCACCAAAGTCCGGCACGCCCTGGCCACATAGGAGCCGCAAACTGAGGCCTGCAAACTTAAAGCAGCTGCCTCAAAGGACGACCTTAAGGCCGCCTCCAATCTTCTGTCTTGGGCGTCCTTTAGGGCCGTGCCACCTTCCACCGGCAACGCCGTTTTCTTAGTCACCGCAGTGATTAAAGAATCCACGGTAGGCCACAGATAGGCCTCACGTTCACTCACAGCCAAAGGATAGAGGCGGGACATAGCCCTAGCCACTTTAAGGCTCGTTTCCGGGACATCCCATTGAGCCGCAATTAAGGTGTGCATGGCCTCATGCACGTGGAAGGTTCTAGGCGGGCGCTTCGTCCCCAGCATAATGGCAGAGCCAACAGGGGCTGAGGGAGAGACGTCCTCCGGAGAGGAAATCTTCAAAGTGTCCATGGCCTGTAACAACAGGTTGGGCAAATCCTCTGGGCTAAAAAGCCGCGCTGCAGAGGGGTCATCTGCTCCAGCCGAGCGGGGATCTATCTCCTCCAAGGAATCCGCAAAGGATCGTTGGGAGACCTCAGACACGCTGCCCTCATCTACATCGGAGGAGACTTTACCTCTGGGAACCTCAACCTCTTTATCAGAAGAGGGAGCAGGGGCAGCGTTTTGCATGAGGAAAGCCTGATGCAGCAGCAAAACAAACTCGGGGGAGAAACCCCCCAGACTGTGCACTTCCGCAGCCTGGGCAACAGCCCTAGACGCACTCTCAACCGGCGCTCGCAATAGCGGGGGAGAGACATGCTGCGCATCCAAAATGGCATCCGGCGCGAAACTCCGTGAAGGAGCCGCGCGGGAAGAACGGCGCTTAACTTTAGCCGCTTTTGTGCCGTCGCCCAAATTAAGGGCGTTCATGGCATTAATGTCTCCAACCTCAAGGGCGGCCCCGAAGAAGCCGTCCGAGCCGCGTGGCCGGCCAAGATGGCGGAGGCGAGGAGCGGGGGATGGGCGTTTATGGCGGGAAAAAACCGCCACGCCGGAGGAACGACCGGGACATTCATCGGTCACTAAACTATCACCCATCAAGGGCGAATCAGGTTGTAAAACCCCCGCATCCCCTCTAGAAGCGCTCCAGCGATCCGGGGAGCGACCCTTTGCGCCCTCGCCCTCCGACGCCATTGCCACGAGGAGAAGAATCGGGGAACCCCCTGCCCGCTATAAAAAGGTAAAATTACCTGCTTGCCGCTCCGAGCTGTAACGAACTGGTGTCCCAGTGAGTAGCTGCAATGAACGTTTAAAGAAACGTCGAATTAAACGCCTTTAAAGACGTTTAAAAATATATATATATATTTTTTTTTTAAACGGAGCCAGCGGGAGGGGGGAGAAAAGGAGGGACCTGGCACCACCAGGTTTGCACTTGCTCAAAAGAGCCCTCAACCCCAGGCCTCAACAAAACCTAAGGATTAGGCTTGGAGGCCTAGCCAGAGCTGCTGCTGTGTGTGACCACCACCTGCTGAGATAGAGAACATACTGAGGAGTTTCCGGCAGCACATGACCACATATAGGGAGGCAAAAGTTTGCTCTCTATCTCCACCTGCTGGTAGATGGACACAACCCACCAGTCTATGGATTGATCAGCTTGATGATATGGAAAGATCTGTTATGGCATCGCCATTCCAGGGTAGAGATACAATTGGTGTTACAAAGAGATCGAGGATGACAAAAAAGATCTAGACAGACAGTGTAGCAGGAAGACGTTCAGAAAAGGGAAGGGTGGTGAAGTGTTATAATCAGAGCTTTTTTTGAGGGGGTACTTGGGGGTACTGAGTACCGACACCTTTTCCATTGTCTGCTAAAATTGACCCGTGATCACCAAGTTTTAATGAAAGAGCTCAGGCTCTACACACCAATTCTGCCTTGTCATAGATTCTGTGACTGGTTTCAGGGGGCCTGGCTATTGTGGGGTGGGTTCCTCAGTGATCACCCCCACGCCTGAAGGATGACCTGGCATTTGAGTACCGGCACCTTTTTTGCTAGAACAAATGCACTGGTTATAATTAAGTTATGGATTCTCGTGGTAGGCCTTGTGGAAGAGGTAGGTTTTCAGAGATTTGGGAAAGTGAGTTATTTCGTTAATTGTTTTCAAGTTAGTTGGTAGTGCATTCCACAGCTGCGTGCTCATGTAGGAGAAGCTGGTCGCATGTGTTAGTCTGTATTTTAATCCTTTACAGTTGGGAGAGTGTAGATTAAGAAATGTGCGGGCAGATCTTTCAGCGTTTCTGGGAGGTAGGTCCACAAGATCTAGCATGTAGGTCGGGGCGTCTCCGTAAATGATTTTATGAACAATCGTGCAGATCTTGAATGCAACTGAAGTTACCCGATCTTTCCACTCATAGTACACCACAAGGATGTTGGGCCTAACGGGAAGAGGCAGGTGTACATGTGTAAAAAAGCTGAAAAGAGTTAAAGAAGCAAATGACATAGAGAGGGGCAGATAGCAAAAACAAACCAGATCAAAGGAAGGATTTTGGAGCAAAATGAATATAATATTGCCTTCTCAGCCAATGCATAATTAAACTCTGGAATTCGTTGCCGGAGAACGTGGTGAAGGCGGTTAGCTTAGCAGAGTTTAAAAAGGGGTTAGACGGTTTCCTGAAGGACAAGTCCATAAACCGCTACTAAATGGACTTGGGAAAAATCCACAATTCCAGGAATAACATGTATAGAATGTTTGTACGTTTGGGAAGCTTGCCAGGTGCCCTTGGCCTGGATTGGCCGCTGTCGTGGACAGGATGCTGGGCTCGATGGACCCTTAGTCTTTTCCCAGTGTGGCATTACTTATGTACTTATGGAGCAAAATGAATATAATATTACCTTCTCAGCCATGTGTGAGATGAGTTGTTGAACTGTTTTCTTGTCTCTGAAAGAAACACATATATTCATCCTTTTGATGAGACACTGACAAGCTTGTGCTAATTTTTATATGTATTAATTGTACAACACATTGTGATATTTCAACTGATGTCCTGTTCTCACACAGAATGCTAGGAATTATTAGGAAAGGGATACATACATACATAGTAGATGACGGCAGAAAAAGACCTGCACGGTCCATCCAGTCTGCCCAACAAGATAAACTCATATGTGCTACTTCTTGTGTATACCCTACCTTGATTTGCATCTGCCATTTTCAGGACACAGACCGTAGAAGTCTTGCCCAGAATTAGCCCCACCACCCAAACACCAGCCCCGCCTCCCAATCTCAGCTGAGGATCCATTCCTTCTGCACAGGATTCCTTTATGCTTATCCCACGCATGCTTGAATTCTGCTACCGTTTTCATCTCCACCACCTCCCGCGGGAGGGCATTCCAAGTATCTACCACTCTCTCCGTGAAAAAATACTTCCTGACAGTTTTCTTGAGTCTGCCCCCCTTCACTCTCGTATCATGTCCTCTCGTTCTACTGCCCTCCCATTTCCAGAAAAGGTTTGTTTGCGGATTAATACCTTTCAAATATTTAAACGTCTGTTTCATATCACCCCTGTTTCTCCTTTCCTCCAGGGTATACATGTTCAGGTCCGCAAGTCTCTCCTCATATGTCTTGTAACGCAAATCCCATACCATTCTCATAGCTTTTCTTTGCACCGCTTCAATTCTTTTTACATCCTTAGCAAGATACGCCCTCCAAAACTGAACACAATACTCCCAAGAATATTATAATGCCTCTGTATCGCTCCATGGTGCGACCTCACTTTGAGTATTGCGTTCAATTCTTGTCACGTATCTCAAAAAAGATATAGCGGAATTAGAAAATATTCAAGAAAGAGTGATCAAAATGATAAAGGTGATGGAACTCTTCCGGTATGAGGAAAGGCTAAAAAGGTTAGGGATCTTCAGCTTGGAAAAGAGACAGCTGAGGGGGGATATGACTGAGGTCTACAAAATCCTGAGTGGTACAGAATGAATAGAAGTGAATCAATTTTTTACTCTTTCAAAAAGAACAAAGACTAGGGGAGCACATGAATAGCCATACTGGTTCAGACCAATGGTCCATCTAGCCCAGTATCCTGCTTTCAGCAGTGGTCAATCCAGGTCACAAGTATCTGGCAAAAACCCAATTAGTAGCACCATTCCATGCTACCAATCCCAGGGCAAGCAATGGCTTCCCCCAGTGCATGTCAATAACAGCTATGGACTTTTCCTCCAGGAACTTGTCCAAACCTTTTTTTTTAAAGCGAGATACACTTACCACCATTATGCAGCTCATTCCAGAGCTTAACTATTCTTTGAGTGAAAAAATACTTCCTCCTATTTGTTTTAAAAGCATTTCCATGCAATTTTATTGAGTGTCTCCTGGTCTTTCTACCTTTTGAATAAGTGAAAAATCGATTTACCTCCACCGGCGGTTAATATATCTAGGTTTAAAAAAAGGTTTGGACAAGCTCCTGGAGGAAATGTCCATAGTCTGTTATTGAGAAACAGAACATTACAGTAATCCAATTATCCATGTGAGGTTTGGACTAGCAGTGTAAAGGGTTTTTTGGTTGAAGAATGGTCTGACTGGACGTAGCTGTCTCATTTTGAATAGTGTTTTTCTTCCATAGCTGTTTAATATGGGAAGAGAATGTGAGCGAAGAATTCAAGAAAGTAACACTCTGGGTTCAAAACTAGCTTCTCCTGGGGTTAATAGTGAAAGCCAGAAGTCATAGTAAATCTGGAGAAAATGCATTTTTACCACATTCAAGGGATAGATGTATGCATACTGGCTAAGATCAAATGAAAGGTGTGATCCATGAGTGGAGGAGGACTGTCCCTCTCAATCTGTATAATAAGGAGGAAGAGGGAAGATTAATCTGTACATCCAGTGAAGATCTATGCCATGCTTTTACATTACAACTTCATTCGAGAATTTCACCTTGCTGGGATCTGAAAGAGAATTGTTTCTGCTGTTATCTCATCACATTACCAGTTGTAACATTTCTTTCTTAGTTTTTCCCTTATGTTGTGCTGTTCACTCAATTATCCACAGTCACCTACATGCCCCCAATCACTCATATTCATATTTTTCTGCACACCCACACTCATACATAGCTGCTTAAACAAACCTTGTTATACCAGCTTTCAGCCATAGAAATTCCCTGAAGACCCCCAGAGGCCTCCCCTCCTCCTGCAAAACTCAATCCCAGTCAATCGTGTGTTTTTTTTTCATGTTGGGCCAGGTATGCACACAAGTCAGAGTTGCGCGTGGATAAATACGGCAATTTTCAGACTGGATGTGCACACAGGTAGGGCAGTTTAGGACTGTGTAGCGGGGAGGAGGGCGCACAGTTCAGCTCCCAGCCTACAATCCTGTATTCAGAGTGGTGGCTCTCTCTACATACAGATCATATATCAGTACAAACTCAGTAATTCTTCCTAAGTGTACTGTCCAGTGGTCCAAAATGCTGGGCTTCAGTTTATGGAAACCAGCGCTCTGCCACTTTCCTCTTTAGGAAGCGAAAATGTCCTTCCCACAGCAGGAAGCCTGAACTTGAGAGCGAAAATATGCAGAGAGAGAGATTCACCTGCTCAGTGAAAGAGTCTTAATTCACTTAAGAGCAAAACAACTCGCCCCACTTACCTCCTGACAGCGACTGGGGTGGGGGGAGATGGCACGGACGGCTCTCTACAACCCGGTTCTCCCGGGCCCCCTCGTGCCAAGGCCCAGGTTACTATAGCGACATCACTGTGCAACAAACAAGAAAAAGAAAAGCAGTCCGATTTCCTCCCTCTGACCTGAGGCACAAGCAAATCCTCCCCTACTGTGCAGTGCCCGAAGGGTTAACACGAGCCCAGTAGCTAATTATACGGGGACCGAGTCCCGGCATAGAAAGAAACTTCAGCACTGAGAGGGGACTGGGAGAGTAAAGGTCAGAAAAGGGGAAGCTCTAGCTCCCTTTCATGCAGCCCACTGAGCATTGCACCGGGTGGAAGCTACTACTACTTATCATTTCTATAGCGCTACAAGGCATACGCAGCGCTGTACACCATACACAAGAAGACAGTCCCTGCTCAAAGAGCTCACAATCTAAAAATGGAATGTTGCTGGTGGAATAGCAACATTCCATGTAGAATCTCAAATAGTAGCAACAGAATCTCCAATAGTAGCAACATTCCATGTAGAATCTCAAAGAGTAGCAACAGAATCTCCAACAGTAGCAACATTCCATCTAGAATCTCCAATAGTACAACATTCCATGTAGAATCTCAAGCAATAGTAACATTCCAGAATCTCAAATAGTAACAACATCCCACATTCCACTGCACTAACCACTAGGCTACTCCTCCACTAGCAACATTCCATCTAGAAGCCTGCCCTTGCAGATCAGCAACGTGGCCGCGCAGGCTTCTGTTTCTGTGAGTCTGACGCCCTGCACGTATGTGCAGGGTGTCAGACTTACAGAAACAGAAGCCTGCGCGGCCGCGTTGCTGATCTGCAAGGGCAGGCTTCTACATTACTACTACTTATCACTTCTATAGCGCTACAAGGCATATGCAGCACTGTACACCATACATGAAAAGACAGGCCCTGCTCAAAGAGCTTACAATCTAGATAAGACTGGTAAACAGACAGAACAATAAGGGTAAGGGAATAAAGAGGTGAGGATAAAAGGACAGGGCAAGTGAATAATGGTTAGGAATCAAAAGCAGTGGTAAAGAGGTGGGCTTTAAGTTTGGACTTGAAAACGGCCAAAGATGGGGCTAGACGCACAGGCTCGGGTAGTCTATTCCAGGCGTGAGGTGCAGCAAGATAAAAGGAACGGAAGCAAGGGCAAATCGTGGAATTTCAGACAGTGCTACTGATTTGACACATTTGGGAAGCGGACTGAGGGTGGTCTGGGCCCCCTGTCCAGCCGGTGCCCAACACTCCCCCTGCCACTGCAGCAGACGCCCTCCTCTGCCCCAGTCCTACCTGAGGGGTCCTGATAATCTGGTGGCCTCTGCCTAGGGAGGGGGCATGTTCTTCCCTGCCCGCTGCGCTGCCGCTATTCCCCCACCTGCTGGCACTGCCGTGTTTTCAAAATGGCAGCTCAGACTTCCCATGATGGTCTCGTGGGTCTTGACAGTCTCAGCTGCCATTTTTAAAATACAGTGGTGCCAGACGTGGGAGAGGGAATAGCGGCAGCCTAGTGGCCCAGGCAGGAAAGAACATGTCCCCCCTCCCCCCCCGGCTGAGGCCTCTAGATCACCAGCTGTGCGCCGGGCATCCGGGCAGACCCTCTGGGCCCTCAGGCACTGCCCGGTTGCCAGAATGGTCAGTCTGCCCCTGGGAAGCACAGCAGAAGCAAATTAATCGCATCTTGTACTGAATCTGGTAGGCAGGCGCTAGACATCTTGGGGACCAGGGCAGAACCTGGGAATGGGGGCCCCAAACACTAATTACGGGCTAAGGTCTGGGACCCCTTGTTTGTCACATGGGGAATCAGGGATATTCCCTAGTTGACATTCTTTGGATGAGGAGTGCCCTGGTCCACCTGCAGTCGTGATAATACCTGACAGATTAATATTCCTCAACACTATATCCTTGCCACAGAAGAAGCTAGCTGAGCCAGCTAGGACTAACAGATTGGTTCCGGTCCTGGGCCCATCCTGAGAGGGGAGTAGAGGAGGCACTCCAGGCTGTCTGGGCTGGGGAGCAACAGCCCAGACAGCAACCTGTAATTAAATCAGTCATGGAGAAAAAAAATCAATTTTGTTAGAACAATTTTTAAATATAATAGTAACATAGTAGATGATGGCAGAAAAAGACCTGCATGGTCCATCCAGTCTGCCCTACAAGAAAAACTCATATGTGCTACTTTTTGTGTATACCCTACCTTGATTTGTACCTGTCCTTTTCAGGGCACAGACCGTATAAATCTGCCCATCACTATCCCCGCCCCCCAACCACCAGTCCCGCCTCCCACCACCGGCTCTGCCACCAAATCTTGGCTATGCTCCTGAGGATCATTTCCTTCTGAACAGGATTCCTTTATGTTTATCCCATGCATGTTTGAATTCCGTTACCGTTTTCACTTCTACCACCTCCCGCGGGAGGGCATTCCAAGCATCCACCACTCTCTCCGTGAAAAAATACTTCCTGACATTTTTCTTGAGTCTGCCCCCTTTCAATCTCATTTCATATCCTCTTGTTCTACCGCCTTCGCATCTCCAGAAAAGGTTCATTTGTGGATTAATACCTTTCAAATATTTGAACGTCTGTATCATATCACCCCTGTTTCTCCTTTCCTCCAGAGTTTACATGTTTAGGTCAGCAAGTCTCTCCTCATACGTCTTGTAACGCAAATCCCATACCATTTGGAACAGGAAAATGTATATTTGAATGGTCATCAAATGATAAAAGGAAATTATCCTCCATTTATTATGAGCAGTGAGTGCTAATTTAGAAACAGCTGTTGTTTCCCTAGACCCCGCCCTCTATCGTCAGGAACATGTGCAGAAAATGCTCTGTAAACTTAAAAAGTCCTGACGTAGATTTAAACAGCGTCATGAAAAACAAATGGATGGAACCCATGGCAGAGTCATATGACTATCCAGCTTATAATCGAAAGTGATCGCCGGCCATCTTCCGACACAAATAGGGAGATGGCCGGCGATTTATTAAAAGCGGCGAAATCAGTATAATCGAAAGCGGCATTTTTGACAGCATCGCCGCTTTCCCGTCGCTTTGCCGGCGAAAGTTCAAGGGGGCGTGTCGGTAGATTAGCGAAGGCGGGACATGTGCGGGCATGGGCGTGGCTACCAGATGGCCGGCTTTCACCGATAATGAAAAAAAAAGCGGCGTTAAGCAGTATTTCGCCGGCTTTACTTGGTCCTTTTATTTTCACGACCAAGCCTAAAAAGTGCCCCAACTGACCAGATGACCACTGGAGGGAATGGGGGATGACCTCCCCATACTCCCCCAGTGGTAACCAACCCCCTTCCATACTAAAAAAATAAAACTAAAAACCTTTTTTGCCAGCCTGTATGCCAGCCTCAAATGCCGTACCCACCTCCATGACAGCAGAATGTGTTGTATCCTCCAACAGCCTTTCCCTGGTTGCGATGTGGCTCTCGGGTGAGTGTGACATCTTTTCTGTTAGGTGCCCTGCAGAGTCACATTAGCAATGCATTGTGGTGGGTGTAGAGTACTGGGCTCTACTCCCATGGTGCTTTTCCCCCCTGCTAACTGGGTCAGAGTGTGCCCTGTTTTGTTTCCTGTTGTAGTCCATGCAGTAGTGGACATTTTTGTAAGCCAGTTTTAGTTCCCTTTCCTGTGTTACCCACGTTAGAGAACGTAGTTCTTACCTTGAATGGTGCTGAAAGAGGGCATTGTACACCATTGTGCCAGCTCTGACCTACTGCTAATCTTAGTACCAGGGGACTGTTTGCCAGTGGGGCACAACCTCTGATCTGCAGTTAACTGTGAGTAAGCGTGCTTATTTCAAGAAAGGACTTTTTCAGAGAGATTAGTCTTTAGGTGTGAACTGGTGTGCCAAAGTTATATAGCAGCAGTAAGTCCTAGAGGCTGTATGCAGGTCCCTGGAGCAATTTTAGTGGGTGCAGTACATTTGTGGGTAGTGGGTTTGGGGGGCTGAGCTACCAAAGTAAGGGAGCTATGCACGTGGGAGCTTTTCTGAAGTCCACTGCAGTGACCCCTAGGGAGCCCGGTTGGTGTCCTGGCATGTCAGGGGGGCCAGTGCACTAAAAAAGCTGGCTCCTCCCACAGCCAAATGCCTTGAATTTGGCCGGGGTTTGAGATGGCCGACATAACTTTCCATTATCGCTGAAAAACAAACCCAGCCATCTCAAACCCGGCGAATTCCACGGCATTTGGCCGGGCTAAACCGTATTATCGAAAAAAAAGATGGCCGGCCATCTTTTTCGATAATACGGTTCCGGCCAGCTGAAGCGCTGCCGCCAACATAGATCGGCGGCGATCTATTTGGCCGGCGACGTTCGATTATGCCCCTCCACGTAAACCACCATTAATTATAAACTTTAAAGATCAGTGTGTAATAAATACTCCATAAATGTAGGAAGTCCCGACGTGTAGTTAGACAGCGCTGAAGAAACGGGCAGATGGACCTTACAACATTGGATTATATGTGAAAGAATCCATTAACTGTTTCTAAATTAGCACTCACTGCTCATAATAAATGGAGGATAATTTCCTTTTATCATTTGATGGTCATTCAAATATACATTTTCCTGTTCCAAATTAGGCAATCCACTTTGGACTTCTGCTTATACAATGTGAAGACACACCCTGGTAAGTCATTTTTTCCCTTGCATTTCAATACATGATGGTTTCTTAACACTCATGATACTATGACCATGATATTACCACAAGTCATTTAATTGAGGTTTTTGCACATTAGGTTACAGAAAAAGGGAGTTAGATTACAATAGGTCCCATATCATATTATGTATAACTGATTTGATGCTTTTGCACACAAAGTTTTTTAAGTGCGCATGATTCTACATATTATTTTTAACTTTTCCTTGATTACCATTGACTTAATTCTGTTCCTCATTCATTTTATTTCTGCATTTCATTTTAATACTTTCTTTCAACAATTTATTGCATTACCTCATTTATCTCATTTTACTATATTTTATATTGTTTTTATAATCCAATCATTAATTATTTTATGGTATGAATGTTTATTTATGTGCGATCTGAATCCATAATTGCATTTATAACTGTATTTTTGTGTGTTTTTATGTTAGACCCCTGAGGCAGGCGCTTGTGCGCCGAAACATGGCCATGTCGGGTCTTTTTCACAATAAAGGACAGCTATTATCTCTTTCTTGAAGGCCCAGTGGTGCTTTTTTGTCTGTGATATACAAATCAAGGTCAGGTACACACATAAAGTAGCACATATGAGTTTATCTTGTTGGGCAGACTGGATGGACTGTGCAGGTCTTTCTCTGCCGTCATCTACTATGTTACCACGTTACTATGTAAACCGCTTTGAATGTAGTTGCAAAAACCACAGAAAGGCAGCATATAAATCCTATTCCCTTTCCAGTTCATTTTTTCTGTTTTCTCACCAGGTTGTGTATTGGTGTTTTAAGGCACAGTGTAATATTTACAGTGTTTTCACAGATAAGATTTTTTTTCTTTGAATCCTGGAAGTTAATGCTGTTCTGTTTCTCCAGTGTTGCATTGCATTCAGACTTCTCCAAGTTCTTATTTCTAATTAGTGGTTGTTTATTAGCACAACTTTGATTTTTGTAATTGTCTTTACAATGGCTTTACAAATATCAATATCAATAAAATACTTCTATACTGCTATAACCCTTTTGGGTTCAACACAGTTGACAAATATTTAAGACTGAATGACAACAGATAAATAAATCCATCCAACAAATCAACATATCCTCTGTACCCAGAACAAAGTTATTTATCAAATAAACAAGTTTTTAACTATTTTTAATTCAGATAAGTGGACTCCAATCAAATCCACGCTGGTAATATATTCCATGAAAAAATTATGGAAAAGGAATATAAATACCAAATATTGGCAAATACCGAATACCCCTATCGCAAGGTGGTTGAAAAATCAGCAAATGACGCAGCCAAGAATAACCACACAAGGCAGTATGCAGTAAGCTACTTAATAATTCTGAAGTAAATCTGTACACCATCTGAAATAATAAGGGGGCATTTTACTAAGGCGCACTAGCATTTTTAGCGCATGCTAAAAACAGGCGTGTGCTAAATGCTACAGAGCTACAGACGCCAATGTATTCCTATGAGCGTCCCTAGTATTTAGCGCACACATATTTTCACTGCATGCTAAAACGCTAGTGTGCCTTAGTAAAAGACCCCCTAAGCATAATGATTCAAACAAAATTCTCTGGCATATCGGAAGCCAATGTAGTGCCTTCAAATATGATGAAGCACTATCACATTTTTTGACTGTAAATCAATCTTAAACACCTTCAATTAATCCAAATGACAGCAGTAAAGTTGCTGCAGGGGTTTGGAGATATGACAAGCTCACAATTCTCCTAATATAATAACATTGGCTTCCTATTAGAAATTGAGTGAAGCGTCTGTTTATGCTTTCCAAAAATACTAGGACTAGGGGGCATGCGATGAAGCTACAATGTAGTAAATTTAAAACGAATCGGAGAAAAGTTTTCTTCACTCAGCGTGTAATTGAACTCTGGAATTCGTTGCCAGAGAATGTGGTAAAGGCAGTTAGCTTAGCGGAGTTTAAAAAAGGTTTGGACGACTTCCTAAAGGAAAAGTCCACAGACCGTTATTAAATGAACTTGTGCAAAATCCACTATTGCTGGGATAAACAGTATAAAATGATTTGTACTTTTTTGGAATCTTGCCAGGTATTTGTGACCTGGATTGGCCACTGTTGGAAACAGGATGCTGGGCTTGATGGGCCTTTGGTCTTTCCCAGTATGGCAATACTTATGTACTTATGAGTTAAATTAAAAGTATTAACTGTACTTATGTTTCTTTTATAAAATCCTTTTCCCCAAATAGTTTACAGAATGGCCAAAGCCTACAGAAGCATAAAAACCATGACATATATAACAAACAATTAACATTCACTAGTAAGTTTCTCAATTCAAAACTGCATTGAACAATGCAGCTTTATACTTCTTATGAAAAGTTAAAACACCATAAGCGGCTTTCATATCTTCTGGCAGACTGTTCCAGCTTGCAGATCCTCTACATGAAGGGGCACAATTCAAGGTCTCCGTCAACTTAATTCCGGACTGCAACTGTTATAGGAGGATGAAAGACAACCTCCTGCTACATATTGCTGTACACGTACATATCTTTTGCAGAACCAGCCCTGAATAATCTGAAAAATCAACATTTTGATCCTAAAATCAGTTCTCTGCTTTACGATCAGACATGTCTTGATATTTTGCTAATGGTCTTGCTGTTTGGTCCTCACAGATAAACCTCTTGGTGTTCTAGACTTCTACTGGACTGTACTCATCTTTCTGCCTTTGTGGTTCTGGCTCCATCCCTGTAAACACTCTCCCCCTCTACTTAAGTTCCAAACTCTCCTTTAAAAAAAGTTCAAGGAGTTCAAGAAATGGTTCTTTGGCAAGGCTTTTCATCTTCAAATTTGGGACTGGGGAGAGCAGGGTCAGTTTGCAGATGTTTTGGAGTTTAGACTTCTTTGTTCTATTTCCTTCGGCTCTTTACTAATGATATTATTGTAAAACCACGTTGATGTGAAAGGTGAGCAAATGCTGTAAAATAAAACAAAACCAAAATAAATGTATCCCTTTTTCAGAGCACGTATCAATGTGTGCATTGGCATTTCTGCACTATTGGAGCTCGATCCAGAAGCCTATTTTATCAAGGTGCATAGTTGCTTATGTTGCTTTTATAAAATACTTTAAAAGTCACCTTTTTGAACTTTACTTAGCTGTCCTGTTATAAAATCAACCTTACTAAGAGCACATATGGGTTTTGCATCGTGTGTTGTTAGTCCTTCTGAATGTAGATTGAAGATTACCAACCTAATGCATTTTGGACCACTTGTGGACAGAGATGTTGCTCATCCTTGGTGGCTTTTTTCAGAGACAGACTTGCAGTTTGTCTGGTAGAGTACAATTATTGTGTACTTCATATTAGGACCCCTGAAGAAGGCAATGTTTCTGCCAAAACACTGCAGTGTTGGGTCATCTGTATGCTTAGGAGTACCCATTGTACGCTACGTTTCCTGTTCTTGATTACGTTGAAGATTGGGATTTATACCACGAAGAATTCATATGAATAAGTTGAAGATATTTATGACATCCTGACTTATGGAGTTTGGCTCTTTCCATTCTCTTTTTTTCTGGCATTTTGGGCTCACACAGAGAAGTAGTGGAGCATGCTTTTTTGATGTATGTTGTGCATAGCCAGTGGGAGCTATTTTGTATACTTTTTACTTAAATAGAGAGTTTTGTCAGCTGATCATAATGTGCTCTCCAACTGACATTGATTATGATCAGTGTGCTGAACATTATGATCATAGGAGCCAACTTTTAAAAATGATTGAGGGTGAAAAACCAAATGGAAATGTCCTTTCCCTGGACACAATCAATGAGTTTGTTCAATATTGGGGGTGCTCAAGCACCCATAGAGCTGGCGCCTATAATTATGATTAAGAAACCGTTTTTTTTGGCGCAATAGTTTTTTTCTCCCGTTAAGTGTTTCTTTTTAGGGAGCTGTTTTCTCTACTCTTTTTTCTGGTTGGGATCTGAAACCAGTGATAGTGTTGCCCTAGTGTGGGGCTTGCTAAAATTCTTTGGGGCCCTTTTACTAAGCCACGGTAAAAAGTGGCCTGCACTAGTTTTGGCATGTGAAATGGGTGCGTGTTGGGCCACTTTTACCACGGTGGGGAAAAGGCCTTTTTTAAAATGAGGCAATAAATGGCTGGGCTATTTACTGCCTGAGCCCTTATCCGGTGGTGTACCAAGGGGGGGGGGGGGGGGCCGTCCGCCCCGGGTGCACGCCGCTGGGGGGGGTGCCGCGCGCCAGTCAGCGTCGTTCGTTTCCATGCTCCCTCTGTCCCAGAACAGGAAGTAACCTGTTCCGGGGCAGAGGAAGCATGGAAACAAACGACGCTGACCAGCGCGCAGCACCCCCCCAGCGGCGTGCACCCGGGGTGAGGGGGTTCTTTTGCCAGGGTGGGGAGGTGTCCTTTCGCTGGGGGGGGGTTGCGCTGCACAGGGGGGGCGCTGCACCCGGGGGGCGGGGTGGGTGTCAGCGCCCCTAGGAACGCCACTGCCCTTATCGCAACCTATTTAGTGGACTCATGCGCTACTCGTGCAGTAATCAGGTAGCACACGGCAATGTGGCCATGCTGCCGATTACTGCTGGGAATACCCGCCATGGCAGAAACCAGAAAATTATTTTCTACTCTGGGAAACTGCGTGTGCCAACTTCGGAACTACCGCCGGGCTCCCACTCTACCCCGGCAGTAGGGCCAATTTGGTGCACAGTAGCCCTACTATGGCTTAGTAAAAGGGCCCCTTTGACTTTTCCTCTGCTTGGTTGAGGTTTTAGTTGTTAATTTTATCCATTCAAATTTGGCATGATGTCCCCTCAGCTGTCTTAAGCGAAATTAAAACAACTTTTGTTATGTTTTTGAGCAGTACCTGATAAACTGCCAATCAGGACAAGAATCAAAGCAGTTTACAAATCCAATAAACACATCCAAAAAGGAGGAAAGGAATTACAATATTTTTTTATGACAGAAGAGGGAACACCAAAAAGAGAGATAAAACAGAGATAGATAATTAAAAAACAGTATGTCTTTATGTGGCCGCCTCCATCTGCATCAGCATCCATCACTAAATCCTAAGGGAAAAATATGTTGTCATAAGTGTGATAGTTTCCATGGCAGGCTCTGATGTGCAGATGATTAAAAGTAAACGGGGTCCAACAGGCCATTAGTGACAGACTAGCGCCCACATTTGCTTAAGTCCCAGGATGAGAGCCGGCAAGTGCGTGTAACAACGTGCTCACCAGCTCAGAACGCTAATAGTATGCAAATGCATGCTAAATAGGGACACTGGTATTCCTCCCCAATGCTCAGCGGGCTTTGCGTCAAACTAGTGCACTGCTATTGCTGTAAACCCTAAGCCAGCTCAGAGATGGTGTTAGGGTTTACTAGAGCATTGGGGAGGAATGGAGAGCTCTGTCCAGCATGCACCTGCATGTTATTAAACCCCCCTAATCCCCCCCAACAGAGGACCCGAACCTGACCCCCGCATCCCAAGCCAGCGACACAGGGGCTGAAGGTCCAGCGAACCTGCTGTCCCCTCAACCCCCCCCCCCCGACACAAGGGTAGGGGGACTAGAGGATCGATGAATCTTCAGCTCCATATCCCCCCTCACACCCCCCAAAAAAGCACTGGTGGCCCAGTGGGCCGCAACCCCCCCCCCCCTGTATGTCCATGATGGAGGATGGCGTAGCACACTCCCTCCACTTCCAGTGCCATCTTCAAAATGGTGGAACCCTGCCATGCATCTTTGGATGCGCTTGGCGGGGCTTCCCTACCATATAAGGGAGTCTCCCCCTTATATAGTAGGGAAGCCCCACCCAGCGCATTCCAGGATGCACTAGGCAGGGCCCTACATTTTGAAGGCGGCGCTGGAAGAGAAGGGAGTGCTGCTCCCTTCTCCAACGAAGTACGGGGGGGGGGGGGCAGGTGGAGACTTTAACTACCAGGGTGGGTGGGGGGTGGGTTTAGCAGCCCACTTGGGCCACCAGGGATTTTGTTTTAGGCATGGGGGGCTGGAGATCCACCAGACCTCCAGCTCCCCTGTTGCTGTCCCAAGAAGGGTGTGGGGGCTTGGGGGCACTAGCCCACTACAGCCTCACTCTTTTTTTGGGGGGGGGAGCTCCTGTGTTTGACAGCTCAGACCTGTCAAACAAATGCAGTAGGATTGTGCCTGAACACATGCTCAGGCACAATCCTCCTGCACTGTCGCTGGATGATCAACGCTAATAACAAATTTGCATGTTGTTAGCATTGATCATTGGGCAGTTAATTTTGGTGCTGTTTTATATAGTATATACAGGTACTTATTTGTACCTGGGGCAATGGAGGGTTAAGTGACTTGCCCAGAGTCACAAGGAGTTGCAGTGGGAATTGAACCCAGTTCCCCAGGATCAAAGTCCACTGCACTAACCACCGATCTGCTATAGCCTTTCCTCATAAGGAAGTCGTCCCATCCCCTGTATCATTTTCATCTCCCTTCTCTGTACCTTTTCTAATTCTGTTATATGTTTTGAGATGCAGTATCCAGAACTGAATATAGTATTCGAGATGTGGTCACACCATGGAGCGATGCAAAGGCATTATAGCATTCTCATTTTTGTTTTTAATGTCTTTCCTAATAATTCCTAACATTCTATTTGCTTTCTTAGCCACCGCTGCATACTGAGCAGAGGGTTTCAACATATCATCAACGATAACACCTAGATTCCTAATGTAGAACCTTGCATCACATAGCCATAGTTTGGGTGCTTCTTTCTCACAAACATCACTTTACACTTGCTCACATCATCTGCCATTTGGCTGCCCAGTCAGTTTTTCAGGACCATGCATACAATGGGAAGGAATTGAATTGTGACAAGACGCATGCGTGGCGTCCTGGGAGAGCTGATCTCCATTTTGCACAGGCAGGATGGTGTTCTGACCTGATTAAGCTGTAAAACAGAGCAAGTGGTAATAATGACAAGTCATCGCCCCTGAAGACGCTTAGAGCGAAACACAATTGTGTTGGGCTTGATCATAAAAATCGCAGAGTGAAGCATATAAACAGAGGAGGGTCTGATGATGGAGGAACTGCTTGGCCGGAGTAAACAGAGCAGAGTTCTGCAATGACACAGTGAAACGGCACAAAGAGCAGCCCTCCGATTGAAATCCCGTGTATTGGAGAAAAAAAGGAATGAAAGGTTGAGAGAAGGAGGCAATTAACAACCCTCTGTGAATTGAAAACCACTCAAGATAAGAGATTGTTTACAAAACCAAACAGGAATTGTTTGACTGTTAGAGTTAATATTGTGAACTGGGGGTTGTACAGGAAAATCTTAATGGATATAACAACAGAGTAATTCATAGTCATCAATGCACAAGTTGAATTTCAATCATGGACATGAGTTAATGTGGATTATTCACACTGTGATGTTTATAGATTTTAAGGTTGAATACAGTTAGAATGAAGAGAAGTGTATGGTATGTATGTATGTGATTGAAATAGTGAGGATAAGGTGGGTTTTAAGATTGTGTAATTTGTAAAAGAAATATTGAATAAAGTTTTGTTATATATTGAAAACGGCTAAAGTTGCTAAGTAGAGATAAAATAGTAAATGTAACTTATTGAAGAAATTTCTCACAGGGGTATCAATAGAAATCAAACAAAATAAAACATGGAAAAGAAAATAAGATGATACCATTTTTATTGGACATAACTTAATACATTTCTTGATTAGCTTTCGAAGGTTGCCCTTCTTCCTCAGATCGGAAATAAGCAAATGTGCTAGCTGACAGTGTTTATAAGTGAAAACATTCAAGCATTACTGTGACAGTCTGACAGGGTGGGGGGAGGGGGGTGGGTAGGAAGTATGCATGGGGACATCAAGTATGCATCAAGGCATATCATTGATATTCTAACAGGGTGGGTGTGGATAGGTGAGGGGAGGGTGATCAACAGAGACATACAGCTTTATGGTTTATAATGGGCTAGGAACCCCAGATCCTTGTTAAGTCCTTTCTGTTGGGTGTTAAAATATTCAATCATTCTGACTTCAAAGGTCTTACGTTCTTGTATGGTTTTAAAGTTACCTTTGAGGATTCTCACTGTGAAATCACTGGTACAGTGTCCTGGTCCTGTAAAATGTTGACCAACAGGCGTGGGAACCCTGCTGGTACCAGTATTGTTCATATGATGTCTATGTAAATTGAATCTTGTCTTAAGCATCTGGCCTGTTTCTCCAATATAGTATCCTGGAGTATAGGTTGTAGATCTCTTATGATTTTCCTTAGTTTTTCCAGCCCTGGATTGTATGTCACTACAAGCGGGATTCTGTCTGTGGATATACTCCAGGAGGATGAATTACTGAAAGAGATATTCCCATTCCCATCCCCACCAGTACTGGCCTTCCGACAGCCACCCAATTTAAAACACAAGCTAATCAGAAGTAAACTTCCTTCACAGACTGAAAAGGAACAGAAGGGCACACTTCCCTGTAATTTATCCAGTTGCAAACTATGCCAAAATATTTCACAGGACCCCAAAGTCATCCACAAAGGAAAGATATTCAACATAAAGGGATCTTTCACTTGCTCATCTTCCAATGTGGTATATATCATTCAGTGTAAAAAATGTAACGAAGGATGCTATAATGGAGAAACAGGCCAGATGCTTAAGACAAGATTCAATTTACATAGACATCATATGAACAATACTGGTACCAGCAGGGTTCCCACGCCTGTTGGTCAACATTTTACAGGACCAGGACACTGTACCAGTGATTTCACAGTGAGAATCCTCAAAGGTAACTTTAAAACCATACAAGAACGTAAGACCTTTGAAGTCAGAATGATTGAATATTTTAACACCCAACAGAAAGGGCTTAACAAGGATCTGGGGTTCCTAGCCCATTATAAACCATAAAGCTGTATGTCTCTGTTGATCACCCTCCCCTCACCTATCCACACCCACCCTGTTAGAATATCAATGATATGCCTTGATGCATACTTGATGTCCCCATGCATACTTCCTACCCACCCCCCTCCCCCCACCCTGTCAGACTGTCACAGTAATGCTTGAATGTTTTCACTTATAAACACTGTCAGCTAGCACATTTGCTTATTTCCGATCTGAGGAAGAAGGGCAACCTTCGAAAGCTAATCAAGAAATGTATTAAGTTATGTCCAATAAAAAAGGTATCATCTTATTTTCTTTTCCATGTTTTATTTTGTTTGATTTCTATTGATAACCTTAAGAGTGGACTAACACGGCTACCACACTCCTCTACTCACAGGGGTAGGAAGTGGAAAAGGATTAATATTCATTATGGATATTCTGAAAACCTAACTGGCTGGGTGTGTCCTGAGGAATGGGATGAGAACTCCTGGTCTATAATAAATGCAAGACTACATATCATATCCTAGCAAGCAGATGTAAAATCAGGATTAGATCAGCCTCACTATTAACCCTACCTCCCTCATCCATTGTATGGAGAATGCAAATAACTCCGTGCAAAGGAGTCACCCGCTTTACTTAAGTAATAACAACTAGAAAACAGAAATAAAATTAAAAAGGAAGTTAGAATTGAATGGAATTGAGGAAGGAAATCTTGCAGATTAGATATAAAGACAAATATTGAACATATTCATTCCACCTATGAAATATTCAAGCCTAACACTGCTACGCTAACCCCATTTCCTGTAAAGACCACACCCCTGTCACTGATACTCCCCAAGGAGGTTAGATTGAGAACCTCCTTGGATACTCATAAGAAGGTTTAATATACAGAAGATGAAGTGACGTCAGAATGCTGAAACCAATTAATTAGGTTGGTCTAAGTTTCCCCTTCCCAGCACAGCTGTCATCCCCGTTCACTCAAAACAAAGCAAGCAAACCTATGAGCTGCTGCATCTACCTTGTCGTTCTTTATTGTTGATAGCATTTTTATTTAATCTCACTTATATTTTCAAACATACCAGCATGTGCAGCATACGGATGTACACAGAGGAAGTATAATAACAGAATAACTTTTTGTAGGTATAGTAATTTGTTATAAATCTTAATCATTCAGTGGTCAGTTGGAGGGGCTAGTTACAGGGACACCCTAGCATGTGTTATATTCGTGCAGAGATTTTTTTCTCCTGGTAATGGGCCACTAAAACAGACATGTTATCAGAATCAGGTGCTCAACATTCAGAGTTTCTATTTATTTATGACATTCGTATCCGACATTTAACATTTATTAGGTTGAAACCAGGGAACATTTGAAAGCTTTTTTTTTTCCTGTGCCTAGATCAAAAGAGAAAGATGGTTTGTAGGAACATGCTCCTACTGTTTTGAAGAATGCAGTGATATATTACAAAAATGCACTTAATATTATTTAGTACTATTATTTACTACTGGTTGATATACAGCAGAAATTAACCAACTCAACTTCATGCTTTGTAATATATTTAATAATAGCATTTTCTCAATTATTACACAAATACAAATAAAATTATAATATTAATTATACGACCGTGCCTCTTATGGTAATTAGGATAACCTGGTCCTGGAGTTACCCAAGGCATTCAGGTTTGTCAGGATATTGACAATGAATATTCATGAGAGAGATTTGCATATAGTGGAGGCAGTGCTTGTTATGAAATACTTTGAGTCCTACTGATCTGTACATCTGTTGTGTTATTTGGGCTTATAGGGAGGGAGGGAGAGGAGTATGGGAAGGGAAGGGTTCTTGGGGTATGTTCTCTGTAAAAGTTTTTATTGTGCTATGTTGGATGGTTTACTCTTTTTTCATATTCTGTATGAAGCTTATCAACCAACATGTTTTGCTTTTAATAAAGATGATTAAAGAATAAAAAATAAGTTTTGGATGCTACTGAATTCTATTATTCTATCTCACTGTATTTCCAGTTTTGGTACAGTATAAGCCATCACAAGAACAAAATATAAGAAAACCAATAGACTGCATTAGGGGCTTATAGCCCATTTAGTTATGTTTCAACAAATGAGAGATCTGTTTGACAGAAAATATTTTTTTATTATTTTGACTTATAAACCACTTGGCCCTGAAACATGCTCAAACCACAAATTAATCCATTTGTGTATCTAAAAGGTAAACTTCTACAAAACATATGAAGATGTGATTCCATGTGCCCCAATGAAAGGAGAGTTTAATTCTACTTCCATTTAATTTCAATATATTCCATCATCTTTACAACACCAGCAGGCTTATTTTCGAAAGAGAAGGACGCCCATCTTTTGACACAAATCGGGAGATGGGCGTCCTTCTCCCAGGGTCGCCCAAATCGGCATAATCGAAAGCCGATTTTGGGCGTCCCCAACTGCTTTCCATCACAGGGAGGACCAAAGTTCCCGGAGGTGTGTCAGAGGCGTAGCGAAGGCAGGTCTTGGGCGTGCCTAACACATGGGCGTCCTCAACCCATAATAAAAAAAAAGGGGCGTCCCTGACCAGAACTTGGATGACTTTACTTGGTCCTTTTTTCCCTATGACCAAGACATGAAAAGGTGCTCAAACTGACCAGATGACCACCGGAGGGAATCAGGGATTGTAACGGGTCCGAAAATCAGGAGGCGAAAGACAAATTGGTTCCAAAACAAAACAGCTTTTTATTGCCAGCAATTTCACACAGCCCCGAGTACAATCTCAGAATACTGTGTGTTGAGCGTCATCTGACACTCGTTCTTATACAGATTACTGGTCATGCGCATAAAACGCATCATACGTCACACACACACATGCGCAGTACAGGCACATGCGCAATACATTAGTAGTTCTGTAGTTCTCACAGAGAAAAGATACGTCAGTTTCATAGCTTTCATAGAAATTGTTACTTTGCAAGAAATGTAACTTATTGCAGTGTTCCAGCACATCTACACAATACAGCCTCTATGCATAGATCACGAGACTGGGCTGGCAGGGCCAGCTGCCTTTCTACATTGCTGACTACTACAATTTGTTATCTAGCTACTGGTTAACAAATACACACTACTAGTAAAAAAGGTCCAAACTGCACAAGTTTTAGTCTTAGTCTAGGCTCATTATATGTAAGGCACAAAAGGTCCAGTGCATTAATAAAGTATGGCTAAAGGCCAAAAGCAGAGGTAGAGTCCATAAGTATAAGTCCATCAGTAGGCACAAAACATGAAGTTGTTCTGGTGGTCAGTAGTATTAGTAGTATTCACAGTATTCAAGTAGTATCCGGCGTTCCACCCCTTCATTCCCCCCTTTTGATACTTGAACATCCATCTGGTGGAGAGTATCACCTCCATGAACCCTGAAAGGGAAGAGAGAGAGACAAGAAGCATTAGCAGGGAGACAAAAAGCGAGCCCTAAGCCCTTGCGCAGCCGTTGGTTGCTTCGCCGGGGTTGAGACGGAGGGCCCCTAGTGGAATCCCCCCCCCTTTGTATCCGGTCTTATGCTGACACAAGGGTACTGGCCCATTAAGTGACTCAGGAGGTGAAAGGTGCACGTCGGCCACAAGGTGCTTCATCGTCAGCTTCATCAGACTGGGGAATGGGGGAGTACATCTGGAGAGCCATAAGTTGGGCAGCAGCACGGCGGTCAGCGATGCTTTCCATGGTGGAGCGGAGACACCTGAAAACTAAGGGGAGAGACAAAGGTATTAATAGGCAGGACAGCAAAAACAGGCCCCCCATGACGAAGAGACCCTTTAGGCTCCCGGAGGTCGGCAACCAGCTAGTTAGGGAGGGGGTCCAATCCCAAGCGCTGTTCCAGGTTTGGACAGGGACGTGGGCCAGTTTGACCATCCGGTTAGTTATTTCGCTGATGACTTGGCTTTGGTCATCAATCTGTAAGCAGCAATTACTGAGGTTAAACTTGCCACACACCCCACCTTCCTGGGCCATGAGGTAGTCAAGAGCCAAACGATTTTGGTAAACTGCGGTAATAAGCTTAGTGTTCTGTCGGGCTAAAATATTGAGGGCAAAAGCCGAATCATTGGTAAGAATCTCAAGCACCGCCTGCAAGCGGATAATGCGATTTATCATATAGATAGGAGTACGGTACCCATATGTACCATCTTCAGCCCATGTGGCCGGTCCATAATAATGAATGATACGTTCTGGCGGCCACTCGTTATCCTTCCAGTCTCCTATCTGGACTTTGGGTTTAGTATTTGGGAGGGACCGTTTACGTCTGCCAAGGTTATCTGGCCCCGTTTCCATGTAAAGGGGGATGCCCAATGTCTCGCCGACTCGCAGGGGTAGAAGGAAGAAACTAGGTCGGACGGTGCCCAAGAGACAGGTACCGTACCAGCGGGCCGGGAGCTGTTCATAAGCCCGGCGCCCGCAAATATAATAGTAGCCCTCCGGGGCTACCCACTTAAGGGAGGCCTTTCCCCCGTGTGTCCACGTTGCGTTCAAGGTGGGTTCAGTCCAGATGGGCTCCGGGGCAGGCAGGCGGTCCGTCTGCCACCAGGTATGTCGACTGCCGTTAAACTGAAGGACCCCCGTGCAAGCGGAATCTCCCACGGGTACAGAATAATGCTTCGATGGCGCTCGACTAGCGCAGAGGGTACCTATGATATTGGTTCTCAGGGCCCACTCGTACGGCTTCGGGCGCTGGGGAAAGGTAATGTTTGTGGTGTTAAGCGCATCCCATGTCTGTTGTCGGATCTCCCTTG
The DNA here is from genome assembly GCF_901765095.1 of Microcaecilia unicolor. NCBI lineage: Eukaryota > Metazoa > Chordata > Amphibia > Gymnophiona > Siphonopidae > Microcaecilia > Microcaecilia unicolor. Next base: position 644,862,144 of record NC_044032.1, on the reverse strand, counting down.
CTTCCCAAGGCCATTGCTCACCCATGTCGGTGCCTCCACAGACGAAACAATTGGTAATTCCCAGGGAGAGGGCAATGTTTTCGGCCAGGTTGAGGAACATATTCCGCGCTTCTGAGGAGATGGGGAACTTAGTCGCTGCTTCTTCCGCACGAGCGATTTCATCGAATACCTCTTGGTACCCAACGACAGTAGTCTGGTAGTGCGTGGGAGGCTTTGTTTCGAGGGTCTGATATATGGTAATATACGTCAGCGGATCCATTCCTCCTCCGTCAATGCCAAGGCCCCATGTTCCTCTCCATGGCATGTCGTGGCTTCGGATGGGCCAGTCTAGGGACACATAGTTACCAGACCCTCGACGAAATTCGCCCAGGCCAGTACATCCGGTATATCCTCCTCCCGTGTAAGCGCATACTCGTTCCCAGCCCGAGGCTCGAGTGTCGCCGGCGCACGGGAGCCAAACCCAAGGGGAGCAGCATCTCATGTCTGCACTGAAAGGGCAGACATACTTGTGGTCGTTCACATATGCCTCACGCCAACTTTGGCTACCACACTTACGGGACCAAGGGTGTTTGTCCATGGCGGCGCAAACGTCGAAGGTGAGTGTGGCCACAGTTTGGGTGCCGCCAGCAAGGATGCGAGTGGAATTAACGTAGTACAGAATGCCATCCCCTTCAACCCCCGGGGACCCAGCCACATACGCGGGGAGTCCTACACTGAGGGTGACATTGTAGTATCTTGGCTTGGTGGGGCTATGGCAGACGGTGAGGTTGCCTTGGAGGCACCTGTGGAACTGTTGGAGGCCAGCCGGGGTGATAATGGCGCAAGTCGGAAGGAGCCGACAACCGTTGTCCGGGGGTTGCGACTGGTGGATGAGGGTGGTGACTAGGTGGTACCCTCCTTCTATACGATGGCGCACCAGGCGCAAACATTCAGTACAGTTCTGGCTCAGGGGGTAGTAGCTTGGGACTGTGCAGAGGAGGAGGAGTAGACTCAGCATCATCACATATATGGTGGGAGGTATCCGAGCCTTTGCAGCAAGAAGATGATAAGGCCCACGATTATGGCTACAATAAACGCAGAGCCAAAGACACAGTGGGTCCAAAAGCTGGGGTCCTGTTGCTGGGCAGGCATGAATCTACCGGTTCACGTCTTTCTGAGGGTCAGCCGTAGTGGAGCGTTAGGATGTTGATGCGCTGTCCACTGTTTCGGGGTGCTGTTAGCAGGAGCAGCAGGTTTCAGTCGGGTCCAATGTATCCACACTGGGCTTCCTGCAATTTTAACAGCGGTTGGAGTCGTTAGAAGAACAAGGGAGGGCCCTTTCCATTTGGGTTTCAGACAGTCCGATTCATCCCACTCCTTTACCCAAACCTCATCCCCCACCTTAAACTGGTGTGTAGGACTGGTAAGGACTAAGGGACCTACACTCTCAGTGTATTGTTGAATGTCCTGTACTACCTCGCGTAAGGCTTTCATCTGTCTCACTAAGGAATTCTCGCCCTGTATCTGCAAGGAGTCGGGAAAAGAGGGTAGTGGTGGTGGTCTAGCATACATCATCTCATAAGGAGTAAGGCCTGTGGCCTTGGGGGTGCACCTCATGTGTAACAAGGCCAGTGGGAGCAGGTCGGGCCATTTGGCCTTTGCCTCTTGGCACAGCTTGGCTAGCTGATTCTTCAGGGAACGGTTAGCTCTCTCCACTATACCGCTGCTCTGGGGCCTCCAGGCACAATGCAACTTCCAGTCGAGGCCCAGTCTCGTACTGAGCTGTTGTGTCACTTCGCTGGCGAATGCAGGGCCGTTGTCAGAGTTTATTTGCTTGGGGAGGCCGTATCTCGGCAGAATGTGCTGGATCAATAAGGAGGTGACTTCCTTTGCCATTTCCGTTCTGGTGGGCTGAGCCTCAATCCATCCAGTGTAGGTACACACAGCAACGAGGATAGCTTTATATCCCCGTGCTGGGGGCATATGCGTGAAATCAATCTGGCAAACGTGGAATGGGCTAGTGCCCCGGAGAACATGGCTTGGCGACGGGCCAGGTCCCGCCCTTGGATTGTTCCGAGCACAGGTTAAGCATTGACTGGAAGCATTTTTGGTCCACATGGACAGTTTGTTGATGTAGTAGGTCTTCTCGAGCAGGCGTCCCAGAGCGTTCTTGCCTAGGTGGGTTCGTTCGTGGGCCTCCTTGGCCACGGTCCACGCCAGGGCCTCGGGTATCCATACGCGTCCGTCTTGTAACATCCACCAGCCATTGCGTGACTCCAGGCCCTCTTGCCGGGCCCATTCCGTTTCTTGCGGGGCATAGATAGGGATCTCGGTGGGGAGGTGAACAATGAGTACAGGGTCAGAGGAACAAGAAAGATAAGGGAGTTGACTTGCTCTTTTTGCAGCGTCGTCTGCCCGCTGATTTCCCCGGGCTATAGGGTCCGTTCTCCCGGTGTGGGCCCTGCAGTGCATCACAGCCACCTTCTTCGGTTTCCATACTGACTCGAGTAACTGGCAGATCTCAGCGGCATTTGCAAGTCCTTTCCCCTCAGCTGTCAGATATCCTCTCTCCTTGTACAAGGCTCCATGCACCTGGAGGGTGAGGAAAGCGTATTTGGAGTCGGTGTAAATGTTAACAACTTTTCCTTCAGCCCACTGGAGGGCTTTGGTGAGGGCAATTAGCTCCGCTTTCTGTGCTGACGTTCCGGGCGGCAGGGCCATAGCCTCGATCACATGGTCCTCAGACACCACCGCATAGCCAGCTCTTCGAATTCCCTCTATCACCTGGCTGCTTCCATCGGTAAAAAGGGTGATGCCCCCTTGCCAGGGTTGGTCCTTCAGGTCAGGTCTGCTCGAGTGCACAGTGGCCATTACCTCTTCACAGTCGTGGAGTGGTGGTTCAGGGGCCGGAAGGAGAGTAGCGGGATTAAGGTTAGCGGTGTCCAGGATCCGCACCTCCGGATTTTCGCACAGGAGGGCTTGGTATTTGACCAATCGGGAGTTGGTCATCCATCTAGGTCCGTGGCTCTCGAGTAGGCCGCGGATGGTGTGGGGTGTGGTCACAAAGAGTGTCTGGCCAAACGTGAGTTTATTGGCCTCGTGTATCAACAGACAGGCCGCCGCAATGCTTCGGAGGCAGCCCGGCCATCCTCGTGCCACGTTGTCCATGCCCTTGGAGAGGTATGCTACAGGGCGTTGCCAGGTGCCGACCAGTTGGGTGAGGACTCCAAGTGCCAATCCCTTCTTTTCGTTGATGAACAAGTGGAACGGCTTAGTCACATCTGGCAGTCCGAGCGCTGGTGGGGCCGCAAGGGCATCCTTAAGGTCCTGAAGGGCTTTCAGTTCGCTTTTCTCCCACTGGAGATCTTGGCCCTCGAGTTCAGGCCCCTTCAGTTTGGCATACAAACTGTGGGTCAGGATAGCAAAATTGATGATCCAAATGCGGCAATATCCAGCGGCTCCGAGGAGTGCCCGTAGTTCCTTCTTATTTGCAGGAGTGGGTTGGTTGCGGATAGCTTGGGTTCGGGGGATACCGAGCCTCCGGGTTCCTTCTCGGAGGCGAAACCCCAGATACTCGACTTCGATCTCGCATATCTGGGCCTTCTTGCGACTGGCCCGGTACCCCTGGGCTTCCAGGGTTTTCAAGAGGTAAAGGGTAGCTTCTGCACAGTCCGTGTACGTTTCACGGGCCACCAACAGATCATCCACGTATTGGACGACCGGCCCATACTCGTCCTGATACGTCTTCAGGTCCTGAGCGAGTTGGTCGCCGAAGAGGGTGGGGGAGTTCTTGAATCCCTGGGGGAGTCGTGTCCAGGTAAACTGCTGCTTATTACCAGTCTGTAAGTCTTCCCACGTGAAGGCAAACAACTTCTGGCTGTCGGCAGCAAGGGGGATGGAGAAGAAGGCGTCCTTCAGATCAATGACACTGTACCACTTGGTCTGGGCTGGCACTTGGGCGAGAATGGAATAAGGGTTCGGTACGAGGGCAACTATGTCGGCTACCTGGTTGTTGACCTTTCTCAAGTCTTGGACGGGCCTATACTCCGACGTTCCTGGCTTCTTCACGGGCAATAATGGGGTGTTCCACGCAGATCTGACAGGTCTCAGGACCCCGTGCTGAAGGAGTTTCTGTAGGTGTTTTTGCATGCTATGCCGGGCTGCATAAGGGATGTGATATTGTCCTTGGTTGACAACTTGGGCATTTGGTTTGAGTTCGATCCAGAGGGGGATGGCGTTGACGGCTAACCCACCAGGGTTCACCTCCGCCCATACGTTGGGCACCTCTTCCATTAGGTCCCTTCTCTGTTGTGCGAAAGGGGTGTCCTGGTAATAGCGGCCGTCGTCAGGGCCTGCAATAAGGGGGGCATATAGTCTCCATTCCTCCCGCACCGGGCAAAGGAGCGTCACTGGGTGGTCTTCGAAATGGGCTTCCACTTCGCCCGTTGGTTTGAACTTCAGGGTGGCTTGGAGTTTACACAGTAGGTCACGGCCAATCAGGGGAACGGGGCACTCGGGGATATGGATGAACTGGTGAGACACCATCGTCCCACCGATCTGGACTTGGCGTTCCCTGAGGAGGGGGGCTGTAAGCGATTTTCCAGAAGCACCGATAATTGGTATGGTTTCTTTTGTGGCCGGGGCGATGGCTGTGGTGATGACAGAACGTTGGGCCCCCGTATCTAGGAGGGCCTTCATCAATTGCGTCCCCACGCGGATCTCCACCAGAGGGTCAGTGGGGACTCTGCCCTCCCGGTCCCTTCATGCCGTATGGTCCCGGGTGGCGTCCAGAGCCATCTGCCATTCCTGCTGTTCGGCCCGTTCCCGGCCGCGGCCCCGTCCTCGTTGTCCTTGTCTGGGGGCCTTTGGGTGGTCGGTATCTTTTCCCCCTCTCTGTTGGTCACGCGGTTTCTCCGGACAATCCGCCCACCAGTGCCCTTCCTCCCGACAGTTTGCGCATTGGTTGCGTCCTAAGGGGGACCGTGTTCCTCTCCCCCCTCGGCCTCTACCCCTGCCCCGTGGCCTGGACCCTAAACGTTCTTCCAGCACTGTGGCCAACACATCCGCATTCTCGCGCATCCGCCTGGTGGACTCCTTCCGGGCTTCGGCCTTCTCTTCTTGGTCGCGGTATCCGAACACGCGATCAGCTATGGCCTTCAGTTGGCTGATGCCCATCCCTTCAAATCCTTCGGTTCTCTGGAGTTTCCTCTGTATGTCGGGTGCTGACTGGCTAACAAAACTCATGACCACTGTGGAGACGTTTTTAGGGTCCTCGGGGTTTATTGGACTATGTCTCCTGAATGCATCCATAAGGCGCTCAAGGAAGTCCCCCGGACTTTCATTCTTCTGTTGAACTATATTGTGAATTTTTCCCATATTTGTAATCTTCTGTTTTCCCTTCTTAAGGGCCGCCAGGTATGCCTGTTGGTACTGGCGGATAACAGCCTGTCCTTCCTCGGTCCGGTAGTCCCATGCAGGGACCGCGGTAGGGGCTTCTGTATCTAGGATGGCCTGTACGTTAGCATTTCCCGGGTTGGCGTCTCGGATCGCTTGTTCCATATTTTGCTGTAGGAGGCGGCGTTCTTCAGTGGTCAGGATGTGGGCGCTCAACTGCCTGAGGTCGGCCCACGTGGGATTATAACTGTAATGATGCCTTCGACCAGTTCTATCAGTTGTTCGGGTTTCTGATCATAGGATGGTCCGTGCAGCTTCCAGTTATATAGGTCAGCGCTGGAGAAGGGGACGTGGCTATAGACGGTCGACTGAATGGGCTGGGCATCGGCCACTGGGTTAGGGGTGTAGGTCGTAGACAGCCGGACCGGGTATAGGTTAGTCACTTCTGTCCTCCGGGAAGCCGGAAGTGTACTTCTCGGACTCGACTGGGGGTATCGAGTAACGGCTTTCACTACTCTGTGACTCTTCCTGTTAGTTCTGGGGTCCGGGGTTATAGCGTCTCCAGTATCCGACTCGGACTCGGAGGCCTCAGCGTCATCCGGGCCATCCGACAAGTCCGCGAGGTCGGGGTACAGGGGAACATATGGAGGAGGCGCCACATCATCCTCGTAGGTTTCCGTGGTCACAAGAACTGGGGCCTTAGGGGGCACCTTTTCGGGCGGGCCCTGCGCTTTCCCTCGGCCTTTCATGGGTGGTCTAGGTTTGGGAAGCGCACTGGTAGCACGGGGCGTGGCCTTACTATTCTTGGCGGTAGTACGGGGCGTGGCCTCTAGGGCTCTGACGGAAGGGGCGGTGGGCGTTATAGGGGCGGTTCCCCGGGCCTCCGGAACGGCAGCGACTGCCGGAGTTTGGAGAGCGAAGGCCGGGGTTCGTTTGGCTCCCCGCCCCTTCCTCTGTTTTAGCACCATAAGGGCGGCTTTTTCTACTTTATGTTGGGCCCAATCGGGCGGATCTCGGACAACGCTTAACCACGCTTCAATGTAGGGGATGTCCTCTGGGCACCCGGGGTTTCCCCCAACTATAACAATATTCATGACCGCCGCCACCTTCTCGTACTCAAATGACCCTTCCGGGGGCCATTCGGCAATTCCTAGCCCGGGCCACATAAACTGACATCGCTGTATCATCCCGGCCCTACTGCATTTATCTTGGTCGAACACTTCGCTAAAGTGTTCTGTCATTAAGTCTAGCGGTGTGGAACCACCCCCGCCCATCCTAACCTGAGTGCCAAAGGACAGGAGACAGACGAAGGGGAGAGGGATGGTGGAGGAGTAAGGGGTCTCGATCCACCGGACACAGAAGGTTCAACACTCGGCCTGACCAGGACGTGGTCGCCCAGCCTGGAACTGCAGGCCCAATCACACAACTTTCGCACACAACAAGAAACCCTCCCGTACGGTTTCTTCGCCCAGGCCTAGTGAGGTTTCGGGACCTAGTCCGTATTAGTCACTGGCTAAGAGGGTGATCAATCCTCTTCTTCGGCCCTTTACCGAGCCGGTCACTACGTTGAGTATACTCGCCTGTCCGTCGTCCCAGCAGGCCGCGCCGTCGTACGCGTCTCTCCGGAGAGGAAAAAGGAAAATGAGAAAGCTGCTTTGTCGGAGCCACACAGTCCCACTTTCAGCCGGCCGGAATTGATCGGCCCTCCCGCCGTGAAGTGGACGCTGAAGTCAGCGGTGGCCACTAACCACTTTCCCGGTCGGGGGAGTCGGTGAACCGATCCGCCTGCAGTGGGAAGGGGAAAGAATATAATCCGATTTCCCTTTCTACTCCTGTCCCATCTGGGTCGCCAATGTAACGGGTCCGAAAATCAGGAGGCGAAAGACAAATTGGTTCCAAAACAAAACAGCTTTTTATTGCCAGCAATTTCACACAGCCCCGAGTACAATCTCAGAATACTGTGTGTTGAGCGTCATCTGACACTCGTTCTTATACAGATTACTGGTCATGCGCATAAAACGCATCATACGTCACACACACACATGCGCAGTACAGGCACATGCGCAATACATTAGTAGTTCTGTAGTTCTCACAGAGAAAAGATACGTCAGTTTCATAGCTTTCATAGAAATTGTTACTTTGCAAGAAATGTAACTTATTGCAGTGTTCCAGCACATCTACACAATACAGCCTCTATGCATAGATCACGAGACTGGGCTGGCAGGGCCAGCTGCCTTTCTACATTGCTGACTACTACAATTTGTTATCTAGCTACTGGTTAACAAATACACACTACTAGTAAAAAAGGTCCAAACTGCACAAGTTTTAGTCTTAGTCTAGGCTCATTATATGTAAGGCACAAAAGGTCCAGTGCATTAATAAAGTATGGCTAAAGGCCAAAAGCAGAGGTAGAGTCCATAAGTATAAGTCCATCAGTAGGCACAAAACATGAAGTTGTTCTGGTGGTCAGTAGTATTAGTAGTATTCACAGTATTCAAGTAGTATCCGGCGTTCCACCCCTTCAGGATGACCTCCCCTTACTCCCCCAGTGGTCACTAACCCCCCCACCCTAAAAAAATTTTTTTTTAAATATTTTTCCAGCCTCTATGCCAGCGTCAAATATCATAAGGGCTATGGTAGTGGTGTACAGTGGTGGGGAGTGGGTTTTGGGGGGCTCAGCACACAAGGTAAGGGAGCTATGTACCTGGGAGCAATTTCTGAAGTCCACTGCAGTGCCCCCTAGGGTGCCCGGTTGGTGTCCTGGCATGTCAGGGGGACCAGTGCACTACAAATACTGGCTCCCCCCATGACCAAAGGGCTTGGATTTGGTCGTTTCTGAGATGGGCGTCCTTAGTTTCCATTATTGCCGAAAATCAGAAATGACCAACTCTAAGGATGACCATCTTGTTTCAATAATACGGGTTTCCCCACCCCTTCGCTGAGACGTCCTGTGAGGACGTCCTCAGGAAAACTTGGGCGCCCCTTTCGATTATGCCCCTCCATAGGGTTACCATATGGCTCCAGAAAAAGGAGGACGGATTGAGCCAGCTGGGTTTTACTTCCATTGCTTTCAATGGAAAGCAAATGCTTTCAATGGAAGTATTGAGCCAGCCGGGTTTTACTTCCATTGCTTGAAAGCAATGGAAGTAAAACCCGGCTGGCTCAATCCGTCCTCCTTTTTCTGGAGCCATATGGTAACCCGGGCCCTCCAGGCTTCCCAAGGCAGATTACAACATTTAAGATGAATCCATCAAGAAACAGGATATTCTCATCTCACTGAAATTTGGCCATCTGTATTGTATACAGTGTATTTATTCAGTTTTTAGTGTAGAAAAATGAACACATAATATAGAGTTTAAAATTGCTGTTTCTACCAGCTATAATAATTTTTTAAGCTGTTTTAATTGTTATTTCATGATATTTATATCTACATATGGGAACTTTTCACATAAATTAAAAATCTGTCCAATAAGTTAAAAAAAAAACCTTTTGTCCTCCACCTTTTAAGACACTGCCTATCAAATTAAAACAGCTTTAGACTTGTTATAGATGGACCAATAATAAAAAAAAAAAACCCGACAATGTGGATGCAGCACCTCATAGGTTTGCTTGCTTTGATTTGAGTGGACGGGGATGACGGCTACGCTGGGAAGAGGAAACTTAGACTCACCTAAATGGCTTCCTTGCTAACAGTGGACTAGATACGCTCACTTCCACTCCTGTTTATTAAACCTCTATGTTGGATACTCGCGCACGGCTATTTAAAAAAAAAAACAAAAAAAACAACCGAGTCTGCGCAGAACGACCACGTAAACGAAATCGAGGCTGCGGCGCATGCGTAGCCTCGTTCTGGCGCCAACGGGTAGAATTTTTCAAAAAAAAAAAAAAATGGAGCCGTGGTGGAGGGAGTCAAGCTGTGTAAACATTTCCGGAAGAAGAAGAAGAACAACAAGAGATTGTTCTCCAGTTTGTCAGCTGTTGCACCGTCACCGTTACTAAGAAGGATGAACAGACGGAGCGCGGGCTGGTATTATCCGCCGAGAAAGTCGAGCACGCGATTATTAGCTGTCCGCCGTGAGCCTCTGTGCAAGGACTGGGGTTATGTGACCTCTCGCCGCCCCAGCCCACGAGGAAGCCATGGCGAGCTGCATCGGGGAGAAGATAGAAGTAAGTGAAAACGCACCCGGCGGCCTCTTCCCTCTGGCTTTCATTCGAGTGGCAGCAGCGGTTTCTCTGGGCGCTCTCCCCTCCCCCCCCCCCCCTTGGAACGAAGCCACCGTTGCTAAGAGACGGGGACGCGGCGCCCAGGGGGGCGCGAGCCGAGACCCGCGCTTTCCGCGTGTCAGTGGCGGGCAGAGAGAGGCTTCATGGGGGAGGAGCGCTGTCATTCCGCCTCGCTCCCCGGCTCCAGACCGCCCGGGCCGTGCTCTCTCTCCTGCTGTCATTCCGCCTCGCTCCCCGGCCCCACACCGCCCGGGCTGCGCTCCTGCTGTCATTCCGCCTCGCTCTCCGGCCCCAGACCGCCCGGGCCGCGCGCTCTCTCCTGCTGTCACCCCAGACTGCCCGGGCAGCGCGCGCTCTCTCTCCTGCTGTCATTCCGCCTCGCTCCCCGGCCCCAGACGGGCCGCGCGCTCTCTCCTGCTGTCACCCCAGACTGCCCGGGCAGCGCGCGCTCTCTCTCCTGCTGTCATTCCGCCTCGCTCCCAGGGCCCGGGCAGCGCGCGCTCTCTCTCCTGCTGTCATTCCTCTCTCCCCTCTCGCGCTCAGGCAGGGAGCGACAGCCTCGCGCCGCGTCGTGGATCGTAGTTCTCTTAGTTAGTTCCGGGCATGGCTTTTAGCCGCTGTCTGTTTCCCAAAGCGGCGCCTTCCAGCTAAGAAAGATGCTCGAGAGGGTCCTGGGATCCCTTTTCCAGAGTCCGGCTTGTCCAGGCCGGGTAGTGGAAGATGCGGGCGAGAATGCCATCCAGGTGCGTTCGTAGCCCCTGTCACCTGTTCCTTTTACATATACCGAAGAGAAAACGACTCCATCTCCCACCTTACCTTCCTCGCTAGCACCTGTCTCTACCTATTTATTTATTGCATTTGTATCCCACATTTCCCACCTATTTGCAGGCTCAGTGTGGCTAACAGAGTTTTGTTATGACATAGTCAATACAGGGTATCAGGTACAATTAGTACTATACAGAGATTACTACCCATCATTATTACTATGTTATACTTAATTTCCTACTTTACATAACCAAACTCTGTGTTACCTATTGAGCCTGCTTTTAGTGGGAAAGTGCGGGATACAAATGTAATAAATACCCCAGGGTGCTGCATGTACCCGTCATCTTTCTCTGCTTCATCCTATTCGTATCTGTTGTGTCACAGTGAGGATAGCTAAAGTCTCTTTCTCTTTCTCCTGTAGGATTTCAAGGTCTTGAACATCCTTGGCAAGGGATCCTTTGCCTGTGTGTACAGAGCAAAGTCCGTGAACACGGGCTTAGAAGTTGCCATCAAAATGGTAAGTTAATATATCCACACACTGTGTTTTCCCCAATAGATCCTTAAGCTCAATTCATAAGCATGTGGTGTTAACCTGTTGGTGGGTTTTTTTTCTACATTCTGTTTACAGGTTTCTAAAAGGTAAAATATAGCCGTGATTGTTTCATCATGGTAGTATAGTGTAAAATACTCCCAAGTTCTTTTTTTTTTTTTTTTCCCCTGGCAGAATTGAGGTGATTTGTATTATGTAGCTTACCTAGGAATAGACAAGAGTTGTGGAAGTCCTGAGATCATCTCAGAAACAGTTACTTGATGTGCCTTCATCATTTCATCAGGTTTATTTGGAAGAATGCAGATTATCTATTTTCTACATCAGAGGTGTGAAATTATGGAATGTTTGCCCATTGAACTTTGTTAAATACAAAATATGGACCAGTTAAAAAAGCATTGAAAACTTATTTATTTATTCAGGCTTTTGGTTCCTCTGATGTATGATATTATTTTAACACCATGTAAATTTTAATCTGCTGTATGTTTTAATTTTAGATTAACATAGTAATTTTTTGTATAGTTGTGTAAAGAAATAATTTTTATTGTTCTGTCCTTTTATATTTTGTATGTGATTTGTTCCCCACTTAGACTTTTATAGATATATAGTGGGTTATATATAAAGTTTTATTATTATTATTACCTAAAACACGTGATATATATATATATATATATATATACACATACATACATATCTCCTCTGTCTAATAGTTGCTGTAGCAATACTTTCATTCATTTCATTTTTAGTCTGGTTGTCCTATTGTTTTTTGTTGATGATTTTTAAGATGTGCCTTTTGGTATGCTTTTCTTGTCTTTTCAGATAGACAAAAAGGCCATGCACAAGGTTGGAATGGTTCAGAGAGTGAGAAGTGAGGTAGAAATTCACTGTCAGTTGAAACATCCTTCTATACTAGAGGTGAGCCTCCTTCCCCCCAGCTCCCTTAAGCATTTTTTTTCACGTTTGTTTTCTTGTCCTCCAAACCTGCTGATATATAAACATTTCCATTATCAGTTGTGGGGGGGGGGGGGTTGCTCTCTGCTGCAAGATTTTTTTCACCTTTTTCATTTGTTTTGTATTAGCTCTATAATTACTTTGAAGATTGCAACTACGTGTACCTGATATTAGAGATGTGCCACAATGGAGAAATGAGTAGGTGTTTAAAGAACAGAAAGAAACCTTTCTCAGAAGAAGAAGGTGGGTAAAACTTCTGTTCCTAGAGAACTGTCATGAACAGGTCAAGCATTTATATGAAGTTCACAGCAGTGCCCCCTATGTTTTAAGACCCATACTGCAATCCTTTCCTTGTGGTACAGGACTGCCAGAACCTTGAGGAATTAACTGGCCTGTTTTTTCCCTGAACTGTTACAACAATAGTGGATTGACTACATTGTGCAAAGAAACAAATGTGATTTCCTGAAGTTCAGGTGGTCATGGATTGTTTTTGCAGCTTTAGGGAGTCCATTCCATAGTTGTGCGCTTATGTAGGAGAAGCCGGGTGCGTAGATTGTTTTGTATTTAAGTCCTAAACAATTTGGGTAATGTAGGTTTAGGTAGGATCGTGATGATCCGATACTGTTTCTTAATGGTAGATCTATAAGGTCTGTCATATATATATTTTTTTTTTGTTACATTTGTACCCCACGCTTTCCCACTCAAGGCAGGCTCATGTATATACGCCATATATAATTTTGTGGACCAGAGTACAGATTTTGAAGATGATCCGTTCTTTGATTGGGAGCCAATGCAGCTTTTCTCGGAGGGGTTTGGCACTTTCAAGTCGGGTTTTACTATATATCAGCCTGGCTACTGTGTTTTGGGCAGTCTAGAGTTTTTTTGTGAGTTGTTCTTTGCATCCCGCATAGATACCGTTGCAATAGTCTGCATAGCTTAGGACGATTGATTGTATTAGGTTTCAGAAAGTTTCCCTTGGAAAGAGAGGTTTTACTCGTTTTGAGTTTCCACATTGAATAGAACATTTTCTTTATTACAGAGTTTACTTGGCTCTTGAGAGTAAGGTTACGGTCCAGTGTGACTCTGAGTATTTTTAGGCTGTCTGAGGTAGGGAGGGTGTTTCCTGGGGTGTTTATTGTTGTGGGTTTGTACTTGTTATTTTGAGAGGAGAGGATGAGGCAGTGTGTTTTTCCAGTGTTCAGTTTCAGTTGGAATGAATTTGCCCAGGAGTCCATGATGTTCAGGTTGTCATTAATTTCATTGGTTATTTCTGTCAAGTTATGTCTGAAGGGAATGTAGCTTGTAACATCGTCTGCGTAGATTGAACGGGTTGAGGCGTCGATTGGATAAGGACTTAGCCAGTGGGATCATCATCATGTTGAAGAGTATTGGTGGTAGTGGTGATCCTTGAGGTACTCCGCAGGTTGCTTTCTACAGTGGTGATATGTTTGAGTTTGATTTTACTTGATATGTTCTTTAATCCAATTGAGTACATTTCCATCAATTAATAGTAAGCCAAGGGGATTCTTGGAGGCAACAAAGGTAAAGCCAGAGATCCAGTACACTATGGCGACAGCAAAAGATAATAGGCAAATTAGATGGGATTGGTGGTCTTCGTTGTGTTCTCTTCTTTTAGCTTGAACTTGGGAAGAGTAGGTCATTGGAGGGCAAAAAAAATTGGAATTTTTGGAGATGGGAGTGCAAGAGGTCCTTGGGAGTAAAGGATTGAAGGGTTGCTGGGAGGTGGTAAGGTATATGAAGGTAGGATAGTTGCAGCATGGAGTGTATGATTGTGTAGGTTGAGCACATCGCCAAATTTTAACGAGGGAGGGGATGGAGGAAGTGGCTTCCACGTCAAACTGTGTGTGTTAAATGTTGATGAATAAACACTGATAACTAGAGATCTGTGAATATAGCTTACTAGTAAAACATGCCCGTTTCTTGCACAAATGAAACGGGCGCTAGCAAGGTTTTCCTCCCGAACCCCCCCCCTTCGGCGCTGTGAAGGCACTGACCGCCATTGTTGCGGACCTCGTCAACGCACGAGAACGCCACCTTCAATGTGCTGAGTCGTTGGTTGTGAAGCCACTGACGCCATAGCTCCACCCTTGACGTCATCACGTTTTACGCGAGGGTGGGGCCCCAACACAGTGATTTCGGTGGCTTCACCACCACGAACCCTTCGAACCAGAAGGAAGTGCCCGGAGGAACTGACAGTGACGTCAGTGTCCTCAGAACGTTGAGGATGAGTTTTATTATATAAGATAGTGTAATATTAATTAACACTTTAAGTATTTAGCCTTTCCCATTATTAGTATTATACAGTATCAGAGAGTTAAAATATTTTTAAATGCATGATTATTTCCTTAAAGGAGGATAATAATGCATATACTGCTCATACCTCCTCATGGTAACGAACACCCCCATTCTCTCTTTCTTTATATTTGTGTTGGAAACATATGTAATTTAATGATGATATCTGCTTGTTATAAAGCAAAAAAAAAAAAAATATATATATATTTAATGCCTGTGGTTGTAATATAAACTCGTTTTTGTTACTCGAAAATGCCAAATGGAGATGAAGCTTGGACATCTACACTAGTGGTTATCAATCTATGTGAATGTTAAAATTTCTTTTAAGCAATTTGTTTCTTTTTTAAGTACACAAATTAGAATATCAATTGTATTTTTGCAGCTCGTCACTTCATGCATCAAATTGTTACTGGAATGTTGTATCTTCATTCTCATGGTATCCTGCATCGGGACCTCACTCTTTCCAATCTCTTACTCAGTAGTAGTATGAACATTAAGATTGCAGACTTCGGTCTGGCTACTCAGCTTAAAATGCCCAATGAGAAGCATTTTACAATGTGTGGCACCCCAAATTATATTTCTCCAGAGATTGCCACTCGAAGTGCCCATGGACTGGAATCAGATGTGTGGTCCTTGGGGTGCATGTTCTATACATTTCTGGTTGGGCGACCTCCTTTTGATACAGACACTGTGAAGAACACATTGAATAAAGTGGTATTGGCTGATTACAGCATGCCAAGCTTTGTGTCTAGGGAAGCCCAGGACTTAATCTATCAGCTACTGCGTAAAAACCCAGCTGACCGTCTGAGTCTTTCCTCAGTTTTGGATCATCCATTCATGTCCAGATCATCATCAGCCAGGAGTAAAGATTCTGGGACTGTGGAAGACTCCATGGACAGTGGGCATGCCACAAATTCAACAGCATTTACTGGCTCCTCCAGTGTCAGCATAAGCAGTCGCTTTCAAGAAAAGAAAAGACTTTTGTTAGGTCAGACACTTCCCAATAAAATGGCTTTGTTTCCTAGAAGTGATAATCATCTTGTGGATGCATCGTCTGTGAACGGAAGCAGTTTGTATAGTCAGAAGGGCCATCCGAGAGCTGACAGTGATACTGCTGGCAGGGGAAGGAAAATACAGCTCACAGAAGACAGGCCACACTCTCGCTACCTCCGCAGAGCTCACTCTTCTGATAGGTCTGGGACTTGTCACAGTCAAACCCAGGCCAGGCCAAACAGCTTGGAGAGGTGCCATTCTGCTGAGGTGCTTTCCAAAGCAATTGTGACTGGTGGAAAAGGAAGTTCAGGTAGCACTTCTCCAGCTCACAGCTGTGGTGATATTCCACAAATATTTAAGGACAAGACTCCCAACAGCTCTGGCTCATTTGAAAGACAGTTGTTGCCACCTGTTAAGGACAAAGCACTGTAAGTACATGTTTCTGGCTTAACTCTGATGAAAAGAAATCTTATTTAGGAGACATCTCATATGAGAGTTCTGAGTCCCTAGTGTATTGCTTGCAAAGCATAACTTATTCTACCAGGTGCAGTGCTTGTGGATATGTAATATTAATATAGTACAGATTGAAGTCTTAACCCGTTTGTCATTTAAAGCTGGTAAACTGGCTGGTTCATCGTTATAGCATTTAAATATGAACAGATTTTTACATATATCTATGTATAATATATATTAAGAACAAATTGCTTGAAAGGCTTGGGATGTTGTAAAATAATGCCCCCATGGGGTATTGAAACAGTTGGACAGTGTAGCATGATATAGGTTGGATTATTCTAATGAAACCCTACCCACCTCTAGGGACATAAAACTGTACATAAATTGGCAATATTATCCAAAGATTATTTTTGTCTTTCTGTACCAAAGCCCTTGCATCAGTGCATACATGAAGAGAGTACCTAGCAGCAGGGAAAGACAGGTAAATGTTAGTGCTGTATTGAAGGGCTTTCTTTTTTTTTTTTTTTTGGGGGGGGGGGGGGGGGGGGGGGGTTGTTTTTCTTAGAGATAGTGTCCACTCATGTATCCACTAAGATTTAGTGCCACCAGAAGTCCTGATTAGGATGGTTGTAAAATAATTATATCACTTTTGATTCTTCTGCTGTCTTGGCTACCCTGGTGGCACTAGTGAACTGTACCTGGGTGGGTGGCTCTTCAGTACTGCTAGCTGGATAGTAGGGATGGTCAATGTACCATCAACTGCCTTGCCACTCTTCCCGGGCCTGTGCATGTCTCGAAGATCCAAATTCAGTTCCATTGTGCCTGAGCCATGGAGCTGGCACCTGTTTAATTTTAAAATTTTATCTATATTTATTTTGGTAAACAGTAAATACGATTTAAACACCTTGTCAGTTTGAGTGTATTTTTTTCACATTCTATTCCTGGAAATTGAGGTAAAGAACACACTTGTTAAAAGGTAAAAAAAATATGATTACAAAAAAATTTTTGGAGCTAAGGAAAATGGATTTCCTCTTTCTTTATTTTATATTCTGTTGCTACAATGCTTATTTTGTTTTGCTTTTCATTCTCTTTTTTTTTTTTTTTTTTTTCTTCAGATTCATTATGGGGCTCATTTTCAAAGCACTTAGACTTACAAAGCTCCATAGGTTACTTTGGTTGTGATGTTTCGCAGAGACTGCACTTGATGTCCCACTGCTGTCTCTTGTACGTGGCTTTTAGTTTGGTCTGTAACTAAAGGAACACTACAAGCAGGATCAAGTGGAGCTATACCAGTTTTTTTTTTCTTTTTTGAATTTTTTAATGACAGGTGCCAAATTGTAGTTACCTATGTAACCTAGTTACCTATGAGACATATTTTCAAAGCACTTAGCCTTCCAAAGTTCCATAGGTTTCTACGTGCTTTGAAAATATGCTCCTGTGTGACCTGACTGCTGGGATTTATCCATTCCTGCATGTTAATAACTCAAACACTTATTACTTTTTAGCAATTCATAATTTGTATTGGCATAAATGCTGTATTTGGTAATGTTGAAATGTTATGGGACAACTTTTTTTTTTTTTTTTTGGAGGAAATGTATTTTGGTACTGGCATGCCCCTTCCTTTTGTTCCTGGAAATATATGTTGCCTAGCATGTTGAATCTGTTAGGACTTTCAGGAGCTTTCTAAGGGCCCCTTTTACTAAGCTGTGCTAAAAGGGGTCCCTTGGTAGCGTCGGCGTATGAATTCACAGTGTGCCAAGGCCCCTTTTACCGCAGTGGGTAAAAGGCTTTTTTTCTTTTTTAATTAAAAGGAAATGGCCCTGCAGTAAGTGAACCACTTGCTACATGGCTTTTCCTGGGGGAGCCCTTACAGCCACCCATCGAGGAGGCAGTAAGGGCTCCCTCGCTCATCCGGCGGTAACCAGGTAGCGCATGGGGCTGCCTGATTACTGCCGGGGAAGCCCCTGGCACTAGAAAATTAAAAATGCATTTTTTTAGCGGCAGAGGCCAGGACTAATGCCAGGCTCTTGCAGTAGCTCATTGGTAGGCCCAGTTTGTTGCGTGCCACCATGGCAGCAGCCCTACCACCTTTTAGTAAAAGGGCCCCTAATTTAGCAGCCTTCTGCCCAGCTCATCAAAGTGGCCAAATCCTACTACCCAGCAAATTGACTTCTTTTGTAAGCCGTGATAGTGAATCCTGTGTGGCAAATGCAGTGAAACTCATAGGAATTGAATGGGCTTTATTGTATTTGCTGCGCTCGGAATCACTACTGTGGCTTTGTAAAAGGAGCCCTTAGTTTACAGTAGTGGTATAATTTGTTTGTACTTTGGTAAACATACAACTGTTTTGTCTTTTATTTTAGCTCTAACTTTCTGTGCCCAGCTAAACTCAGTGTTCCAGCATTAGAACAGAAGTCCCAGCCTGAAACTGTACAGCAGTGGTTTGGTAACATAAACGCACATGGTATGTAGTCTTTCTTTTTTTTTTTTTTCACTTTTTAAATATTTTTATTAATGAAGCAACTTACAACATTCAAGACAGTACAGATAATGCCAAGTTGTCCTAAAATATTGGACATCCATATAATATAACAGAAAAGAACAAAACAACAACCCAGTCACCCTTATGGTGAAAATTGAACTATCAACTCCCAGTTACTATAAACAAGGGTCTACACCCTCAGCTCTGTCCTACCCCCTTAAATTTGTTCAAGCATATAATTGCCTCACTTCCCCCTCTAGCCCTCCTCTTCCATTCCTCCCTTCCCTACTGCCCCCCTCCCTTCCTCCCCCCCTCCCCAATTACCACCCATTCCTATCAAAGTTTGATTGTCCTCACCCATTCTTGCAGTCGAGACCATCCTCTCTTGCTCCGTATCTCCCCATCTCTACGATATGCTGTTAAGCGCTCCATAGCTATGAGTTCTAATTTTGCTTTCCAATCCCCTAAGGAAGGAGGGCCAGTAACCACTTCCGAGCTATCAGGCATTTTGCTGCCGCCAGACCCCAACGTAACATTTTGATCCGTTCCCATGAGTCACTGTCATTATACATCTCCAGCAAGCACACCCGTGGACTACACACCATGAAATCTCCAAACATTCTTACCAATGCTTTCATCACCGCCTCCCAAAACGGTATCAACCGGGGGCAGGACCACCAAATGTGCAGAAATGAGCCCTTGTCTTTACCACATTTCCAGCACCAGTCAGAAACATTAGGGGACATACCTAATTCTCTCAGGAGTGTAATACCATCTCGATAGCACCTTGTATGCATTCTCTTGCACTAGAGCGCACGTGGAGGCCTTTTGAACCTCCCCATATATCCTCTCCCATTCCTGATCATTGAAGCAGCAATTTAAGTCTGATTCCCATGCTCCCTTGAAGCGAAAGGGGGCAGGGTCACTGCCTCTCATAAATTTGTATAGCACCGAGATGGATCTAGGCACCCTCAAGTATGTAGCCTTTCTTATTGACATAGACCTGACTGGGGTTTCACCCTGCAAGGAGAGTTTTGTTCTTGCATATGCTAAAGGAATGCTGAGGAAAGAGAGCTTGAATCATATTATAAAGCACCTTTGCCTTTAATCTACTATAATAAAAAGCAACCTCAACGTTCTGAGGACACTGACGTCACTGAAGTCAGTCAGTCTCCCAGAATGGTTCGTGGATTCATGGTGGTGAAGCCACCCCACAGACCCGTGCCCCGCCCTCGCGTCAAACGTCATGAAATCGAGGGCAGGAAAAAAAAAATCACCTAAACAAACGGTTGACCCCCCCCCCCCTAAAGCTGCAGCTCAACACAAGGACCTCCAGCACCCCCCCTCCCCCCCCCCCCCCCCGCAACAACCCCCTCCTGAGACACCCACCTTTGCGTTGCTTTGCCGGCGGGGGACCCGAAACCCCGCCAGCACAAGCCCTGTCTGCTCACTACGGCGTCATCTTCGGCGTTCCTAGCCTGTGGAGGCAGGGCTTCTGTGCGTCTGACGTCAGACGCACAGAACTCCGCCCTGCACAGCTACCAATGCCGACGATGACGCCGTAGTCAGCACACAGGACTTGTGGTGGCGGGGTTCCGGGTCCCCCGCCGCCAAACCAATGCGAAGGTGGGTGCGAAGGGCACGGTGGGTCGGATGGCTGCGGCCAGATGCATCGCCGTGGGTGGGATGGTGCCGGGAGGGGGGGGCATCGCACCTCACAGGCAACTGCTCAATGAGGAAAACCTTGCTAGCGCCCGTTTCATTTGTGTCAGAAACGGGCCTTTTTTACTAGTCTTAATATATTTCTGTGTTGGGAAAATCTGCGTTATTCTCTGTTCGAAGAAATACTTTCCTCGGCACACTTTGTCAAAAAGTACTTAATGCAGAATTCATAGGTGCTTTATAATGAGCTAATGCAGTTACTATGATCTTTTACTATGGACCACATGTATAAAGTATTTTTTCCATGGACACAAAAAAAAAATGGAGGAAACATTAGACCCCGGGTAAGAGTCACTGTTGCAGATTTGGTGTATGAGAATAAATTGTTTCACTAGCAAGTAAGTCTTCCTTTATGGAGGAATCTAAATTATAAAGACCACTATTTTGGGGAGGTGGGGGGCTTGGGAGGATTAATTATAATGGGTATACTGTAGGCAAAATCTGACCTTTTTTTTCTTCTTTGTGGCCTCCGACAGTGCAATAACTTCTGGCCTGAAGCCGACACTAAGCAGTGGTTGCAACTCCCAAACAAGCTGATGAGCACCTTGGCCCCGCCGCTCTCTACTGGGATACTTAGCCAAGTTTCTGGGAATATCTGTCCAACCCCTCCCCCACACCACTGAAAAACAGAGGGGCCCTTTTACTAAGCTGCGTAAGCGTCTAGGTGCACCTAACACATGCCAAAATGGAGATGGCGCATGGCCAAAATGGAGTTACTGCATGGAAATTTCATTTTTGGCACATGTCCAAAAATAATTTTTATTTTCGGATGCGCACCAAGTGGCATTTCACCGAGTGGAGGAGTAGCCTAGTGGTTAGTGCAGTGGACTTTGATCCTGGGGAACTGAGTTCAATTCCCACTGCAGCTCCTTGTGACTCTGGGCAAGTCACTTAACCCTCCATTGCCCCTGGTACAAAATAAGTACCGGAATTATGTGAACCGCTTTGAATGTAGTTGCGAAAACCTCAGAAAGGCGGTATATCAAGTCCCATTTCCCTCCTTCCCTTCATACACGTAGATCATTACCGCCCAGTTACTGCGTGAGACATATCGCTAGGTTAATGGCTGGTAGTAAGGTCTTTGACACAAAATGGATGCGTGCCAATTTTGATTTTGCCGCATGTCAATTTTGGGCAAAAATAAACAAAAAAGGCATTTTTCCAGGTGCTCTGAAAAATGGATCTGCGCACGGCCGAAACGTGCGCCTACACTACCGCAGGCCATTTTTCAGTGCACCTTAGTAAAAGGACCCCAGAGCCTGCCCACACAACTCTTACATGCCTATACGTAGGAGAATTCTGCCCAAAAAATTTAAAATTCTGTATACTAATTTTTTTTGTGCAGAATTCCTTAATCTAAAGGTGTGACTCCTCCCTCCCAAACCTGAAATTCCTCCTTTTCCCTCCTCAGACTTTCCTCCCCAGATCTATCTCTCTCTCTTGCGTGTACTCTCGGAGAGAAAGAGAGAATATCACTCTATCCTTTAAAGATGAGAAGTTTGTGTTCTAGGCGTCACCTCGCATTCTAAAATTTTCAAATCCCAGCCAGCCTCTGATCTGTTCCTCTTCCTTCACCTTGCACCTTATCCACTCTGTTAAATCCTTTTGGCTCTTTATCTTCTTTGGACTCTTGTTCTCTCACTGATCATCTCCCACATTGATTATTGCTACGTGCTGTATAATTGTCTCTCATTTACCTCTCTTGAAATGTCTTTAGCTTGTTCAGTCTGCCACTGTCAAACTGATCATAATGCCCAGCGTTACAATCATCTTTCCCACCTTCCCCTAGTCTGTGAGCACGGGCTTCCTGTCTCAGCCTGCCTAAAATTTAAGATTCTGACCTTGGTTCATCACATACAGTTCTTTGGTAACCTATCCTATTTATCAACTCTTATAACTCCTTATGTATGTACCCATGCTTTTTGATCTTCCTAAGTATCACTACTTGCCTTCCCTTCTGAGATTTCTGGGGACTCAGGTTTTGCATATTTGGGTCTCCACCTCTGGAACTGAATCTGCTGCACATCCATACTGAAACACAGAGCTGTACCGAATACAAATCATAATAAATATTTGGCTGAATAGAAATACCAAATACAAATAATGGGCATTGAGCTTTAGCATAATAAATAATAAAATAAGCAACGTGAAATCAGAGACTGAATGTTTATTTCAGTTGGATTTAGCACAGTCGAGCCCTGGATTATTCATATTTGAATTAAATTACTATTCTGCTGAATATGAATAATGTTTTCGAGGCACTATTCAGGGCTGAATCGAATGTAAGGACAGGCTTATGAATCTCAACATGTATACGCTGGAAGAGAGGAAGGAAAGAGGAGATATGATAGAAACATTTAAATATCTCAGGGCATTAGTGTACAGGAAGAGAGCCTTTTTCAAATGAAGGAAAACTCTTGGAATGAGGGGGGGGCACACGATGAAGTTAAGAGGAAATAGGCTTAGGAGGAATCTAAGAAAGTATTTATGGAAAGGGTGGTAGAAGCGTGGAATGGCCTTCCAGTGGAGGTTGTGGAGACGAGGACTGTGTCGGAGTTTAAGAAAGCATGGGACAAGCATGTGGGATCCCTTAAAAGGGTTATGGAGGATGGGCAGACTGGATGGGCCATTTGGCCTTTATCTGCCATCATATTTCTATGTTTCTATGAATACGAATATTTGGTACAGCCCTACTAACGAAAAACAAACAAACCCTATTAAAATTTGGCTCTTCAATCTTGCCTTTGGCTGAATCCCCAACCTTTAATTGGTCTCTGCAACTCTCTTGACTCATCTCTGCTCTTTGTCTCTCCCTTTTTTTCTTCCCCCCCAGTTCCTTTAGGCCTCTTGCTTTATATGAACTGCCATGCTGTGGACAGCACAGTGAGCATTTGTTTTTGCTCCCGTATCTGATGTATGCATATTCGTGCCATTTACTTGTGTGCCAAGGAAAAATTTTGTTTTTGACCCCTGATGAAGGCATGAGTGCCGAACCTTGGCTGAGTCAGGTCAATTCTCAATAAATCTACTTGTGGCTAAACTTGAACCCTCTCCTTCTCTGGACTACCTCTGCTTTGTTTTGCTGCTTGCGGTGTGTTTGCAGAGTGTTCTGCTTCTGTTTTTGTCGCCGTCCTCCTCCTCATCGGTGGTACAGCAAACATGTAAATTAAACTTTTAATTTGAAACCCTTTCCCTCTAGTAGTTTTAGCACCCCCTTCTCTCTCTCTCCTTTCTGCCTCAACCCTCAAGTGTGCTCTCTGCCCTTCAGAGTTTTCAGTCCCCCCCCCTCTTTTCTCTCTCATCTCCCAAGGCATGCATTCCACCCCCCTCCTCCCATTTCACAGCAAGAGGGGGAGGCAAGCAGGTGCATCATCACCTTCTGCTGTTCTGAGCCCATATCTGGGATCAAGTTGTGAAATTGTGCTTTGCAAGGTCAGAATTCTTTGCAGGTAAGGAATTTTGTGCGAATTCTGCATTGCACAGTAATTCCATGAGGAGTACATAGCAATTTATTGCTGTGTTTCCTGGCTGGACGTGGTTGGAGGATGAACAGATGATACACCAAGTGACTGTCTTGAGCATTGGTTGTCCATCAGGAAACCATTGCACTACTGCTCAAATGCTGTGACTGGACCTCTGAAATCTCTTCTATAAAGGGTGGTATTTAGTAATCCAAAACCCTTCCTCCTTTCTGATAGGGGACTGCTCTCATTGGCCCATGATCTAGACAAGAGCCCTAATGTGGGCCCGGAGCAAAACATTTGCCTGCCCTTTCTTAGTATAATCTTGTTTTTTAATTAGTTTTGAAAGCTATACATGACTTATAGCATATTAAAGCAGCAGTTTCTCAGTTAAACAGTTGCTTTTCCCTTAAGCTGTCAGGCTGTATACACAGCAATATGCATTACTTCCCCTGTATACATTCTTTTTCCCTCTCCCATTCCTCCCCTTAATGTTTCTTAAATTTTTCAGCTCAGCGGAAGAATCCTCCTGATTTTGGCAGCATTAACAATACAGGAGGTTGTCTGCAAAATTGTCCAGTTATGCAGCCAGAAGATGCGGGTTATGCTTGGAATGAGGTGAATGTTAAAAAGAGCGTGGAGCCTTCCTTGGAAAATGTGCATACAGTAAACCAGAGGACTATGAGGAAATATTCCCCAGTCATCCAGTGCAAAACTGGTATTGCTCCACTTGATCCTGCTTGTAGCGTTCCTTTAGTTACAGAACAAACTAAAAGCCACGTACAAGAGACAGCAGTGGGACATCAAGTGCAGTCTCTGCGAAACATCACGTCCCCACTGAGCACTCACAGGCTGAAACCCATTCGCCAGAAAACCAAAAATGCAGTGGTAAGTTTGCTGCTTGTGCTCCTTCTTTTCACTTCAAATTAAAGTGTAGCATATGCTCAGAGAAATAGACGGTCACTGTGACACCAGTTTTCAGAGAATTTTGTTGGTTCTGTCGTGGTATAAAATGTCTCTTGGGGTAGAAAATTTGTTGCAATCTGCTTCTTAAGTTCTGAATAGTGAATAAGAGGACCTAAATATGTTTATCTAGAGAAGAACAGAGGTGAGGAATATGGCTGAGACAAAAACACTGTTGGAAACAGGATACTGGGTTAGATGGACCATTGGTCTGACCCAGTATGGCTTTTATGTTCTTAAAATTACCCTGAAAACGTTTAATTAGATATCGGTCTGTTTGTTATATTTTCTTCAATCCTGTTCACCTTACTAGAGTCTTGGCTTCCAAAAGACCTTTAGTGTCAACTTCACCTCCTATACGCATAGTAACATAGTAGATGATGGCAGAAAGACCTGCACGGTCCATCCAGTCTGCCCAACAAGATAAACTCATATGTGCTACTTTTTGTGTATACCTTACCTTGATTTGTATCTGCCATTTTCAGGGCACAGACCGTAGAAGTCTGCCCAGCACTAGCCCCGCCTCCCACCACCGGCTCTGGCACAGACCATATAAGTCTGCCCAGCACTATCCCCGCCTCCCAACCACCAGCCCCCACCTCCCAACCACCGGCTCTGGCACAGACCGTATAAGTCTGCCCAGCACTATCCCCGCCTCCCAACCACCGGCTCTGGCACCCAATCTCGGCTAAGCTTCTGAGGAGCCATTCCTTCTGAACAGGATTCCTTTATATTTATCCTACGCATGTTTGAATTCCATTACCGTTTTCATCTCCACCACCTCCCGCGGGAGGGCATTCCAAGTATCCACCACTCTCTCCGTGAAAAAATACTTCCTGACATTTTTCTTGAGTCTGCCCCCCTTCAATCTCATTTCATGTCCTCTAGTTCTACCGCCTTCCCATCTCCTGAAAAGGTTCATTTGCAGATTAATACCTTTCAAATATTTGAACGTCTGTATCATATCACCCCTGTTTTCTTTCCTCCAGGGTATACATGTTCAGGTCCGCAAGTCTCTCCTCATACGTCTTGTAATTCAAATCCCATACCATTCTTGTAGCTTTTCTTTCCACCGCTTCAATTCTTTTTACATCCTTAGCAAGATATGGCCTCCAAAACTGAACACAATACTCCAGGTGGGGCCTCACCAATGACTTATACAGGGGCATTAAAACCTCTTTTCTTCTGCTGGTCACACCTCTCTCTATACAGCCTAGCAGCCTTCTAGCTACAGCCACCACCTTGTCACTGTTTTGTCGCCTTCAGATTCTCAGATACTATCACCCCAAGATCCCTCTCCCCGTCCGTACCTATCAGACTCTCACCGCCTAACACATACGTCTCCCGTGGATTTCTACTCCCTAAGTGCATCACTTTGCATTTCTTCGCATTGAATTTTAATTACCAAACCTTAGACCATTCTTCTAGCTTCCGCAGATCCTTTTTCATGTTTTCCACTCCCTCCCGGGTGTCCACTCTGTTACAAATCTTAGTATCATCCGCAAAAAGGCAAACTTTACCTTCTAACCCTTCGGCAATGTCTCTCACAAATATATTGAACAGAATCAGCCCCAGCACCAATCCCTGAGGCACTCCACTACTTACCTTTCCCTCATCCGATCGAATTCCATTAACCACCACCCTCTGGTGTCTGTCCGTCAACCAGTTCCTAATCCAGTTCACCACGTCGGGTCCTATCTTCAGCCTGTCAAGTTTATTCAAGAGCCTCCTGTGGGGAACTGTGTCAAAAGCTTTGCTGAAATCTAAGTAAACGTCTATAGCTCGTTCCTGATTCAGTTCTCCAGTCACCCAGTCAAAGAATTCAATGAGATTCGTTTGACACGATTTACCTTTGGTAAAGTCATGTTGTCTCGGATCTTGCAACTTATTGGCTTCCAGGAAATTCACTATCCTTTCCTTCAGCATCGCTTCCATTACTTTTCCAATAACCGAAGTGAGGCTTACTGACCTGTAGTTTCCAGCTTCTTCCCTATCACCACTCTTGTGAAGAGGGACCACCTCCGCCGTTCTCCAATCCTTCGGAACCTCTCCCGTCTGCAAGGATATGTTAAACAAATCTTTAAGAGGACCTGCCAGAACCTCTCTGAGCTCTCTCAATATCCTGGGGTGGATCCCATCCGGTCCCATGGCTTTATCCACCTTTAGCTTTTCAAGCTGTTCATACACACTCTCTTCTGTGAACGGTGCTCTATCCACTTCCTCATTTATACTTTTTGCAGTCCATCGTGGTCCTTCTCCAGGATTTTCTTCTGTGAAAACAGAACAAAAGTATCTATTTAGCAAATTTGCTTTTTCTTCATCATTATCTACATAGCGGTTCGCAACATCTTTCAGTCTCACAATTCTCTTTTTAGTCTTCCTCCTTTCACTAATATACCTGAAGAAATTTTTGTCACCCCTCCTTACATTTCTAGTCATTTTGTTCTTCCGCTTGTGCTTTCGCCAGACGTATCTCTCTCTTGGCTTCTTTCAGTTTCCTCTGGTATTCCTCTCCGTTTTCCTCTTCTTGAGATTTTTTGTATTTCAGGAACGCCAACTCTTTAGCCTTTATTTTCTCAGCCACTTGCTTGGAGAACCATATCGGTTTCCTTTTTCTCTTGATTTTATTTACTCTCCTTGTGCATAAAGGTTTGTGGCCATATTTATAGCTTCTTTCAGCCTGGACCACTGTCCTTCCACTTCTCGTTCGCCCTCCCAGCCCATCAGCTCCTTCCTCGGGTATTCCCCCATTTTACTAAAGTCAGCATGCTTGAAATCCAGGACTTTGAGTTTTGAGTGGCCACCCTCCTCTTCAGCTGTCATATCAAACCAAACTGTTTGATGGTCACTGCTGCTCAGGTGGGCATCCACTCGGATACTTGACACACTATCCCCATTTGTGAGCACCAGATCCAGCGTCGCTCCCTCCTCGGTACCAATATTTAGCTGTTTGACTGTCAGTGTGGATTTAAGAGCCCTACTGTGTTGCTTTACCTTTTTTCATAGTTTAAATTCCCTGCACTTTGTAAACTAGCTTTGCCTCCTTTAGTTTTCTTCAGATTTATTAATACTTAGTTAATATTGTGGCTCTTTTTGCTCTTCTGTATAAGATGTTTCTTGACATTTTCAAATTTCTGTAAAAAAAAATGTTCTCTGCAAATAGACTGAGCATGATAATGTCAGAGTCAAAGCTCATTAAAGACTTGTAATTTTGGAAACAGGTTTCATCTGAGGTGGTCTGCTGCTGATTTGGACCCTCTCCTTGCAGGTCGTACTATAATGTTGACCTCAAGGCAGCAGTACATGATGCCAGATTAAACGTGTCTCCTGCTGCTGACCTGTGGGTGGGAGGGGAATTGAGAGGGGCTAACCCTTGGTGGCAGGTTAGCATAAGAGGGTGGTGAATTCCACAAGGCCCTCAATGAGGGGGACCCCGGCAGGGACTTTTCCTTCTTGAGGAATAGATGAGCGGAGGATTCGGGGGTTACCCTGGAGAGTTGGGATATCGCTGCCCCACGCTCCGGAGCATTCCCCTTTTGACTACGGATGCAAGACTAAGGGAATGTGGATATAGGGTGTTGCTTTGGGCATACATGATGAAAGCACAGCTGGCCCATGTGGGAGAACCCAGGGAGCCTGACTTTTCCAAATGTGGGCATCCCCTTCACACCTTTTTTTCATGCTTTCTGGGTGTGCCCTAAAATTCAACATTTTTGGGAACAAGTCAGAAGATTTTTGTCTCGTTTGATGGACCGTGATATCTGTGGAATAATTTTTACTTGATACACCTAAAGCCTACTATCCCATTCCAAGACATGCCGTAATTTGAGCCTGGTGGCCCGGAAAGTTATCTTACAGTATTTGACAACACCAGACCCTCTGACATATTGGCACTGGAGAAATCAGGTGCATCTTCTGGCTACTTGGGAGGCTAGGGAAGCAAGAGGGTCCCCCAAACGTATGAAGACCTTTTTGCTGATTTGGAATCCGTATCTCCAAATTTTAAGCCCTCGAGGATGCAGCCTCATTGTTAATATCCTTTGATTGGCATACATGGCATCATCATTTCTACTAATTCACTTTACTGGGTCTTGTCAGTTTCTACTTGGGGGGGGGGGGGGGGAGTTACGGAGATTACTGTGTCCGGGAGCTATCAGAACCCAGGCCCTGGGCTAGACACTAAGTTTTGGAGAAGCATGAGTAAAGGAGGGTTTGGGGGGTTTGTTACTGGCACATAGTTCAGGCTAGTTGTTATGCAGTGTGTACTTTAGGGGTGGGGTAGTGGGGATGGGGGGTATTGGTGGGGCACAATTAAAAATTGTAGTTGATGGTTTAGATTGTCTGTTGTACAAGCTTTTCTTGTTTATACTGCTTTGATTACTTGTGTCGTTGTGTGTTTCTTTTCTCTGCAATTGCCATCAATAAAGGAGAGGCCACATTAGCCCTCTCCTTAAGTCACTTCACTGGCTCCCTATCCGTTTCCGTATTCAATTCAAACTTCTTCTACTGACCTATAAGTGCATTCACTCTGCTGCTCCCCAGTACCTCTCCACTCTTGTCTCTCCCTACGTCCCCCCTCGAGTACTCTGTTCTGTTGATAAATCTCTCTTATCTGTCCCTTTCTCCTCTACTGCTAATTCAAGACTCCTTTCCTTTTATCTCGTTGCACCTCACGCCTGGAATAGACTTCCCGAGCATGTACATCTAGCCCCGTCTTTAGCCGTTTTCAAGTCCAAACTCAAAACCCTCCTCTTTACCACTGCATTTGACTCCTAACTCACTTACCCTGTCCTTTATCCTCACTTCTTCATTCCCTTACCCTTAATTGTTCTGTCTGTTTACCTGTCTTATCTAGATTGTAAGCTCTTTGAGCAGGGACTGTCTTTTGTGTATGGTGTACAGCACTGCGTATGCCTTGTAACGCTATAGAAATGATAAGTAGTAGTAGTAATAAAAAGTGTTGAAACATAAGAGAGTGGTGAATTAAGAGGGAAGGAAGGAGAGAACCAACATTGGTACCTGATGCCCCTTGTTTCAAATGCTCAGAACAGCCACCCTATTTGCCCTTGTCCTCTCTCTCCTTCCGTTCCCCAACCCTCCACCAGTCTCTCTGGAGACCCCAGCTCATCTGGGCATGGTGTGGTACTTAACCATAGCCTTTTGATTGTGTAGTTATTTTGGAGTCTGTGATTAGGCTATTTATATGTAAGGCTGCTCAGGAGTTAAGTTGGGTAGATTTAATTTATGGAAAAATAGGTCTCTAACATTGGGAGATCCCAGGGGTTTTGCATACAGATCTTGATAGAATTTAACGGATGCTTCTGAAATATATGTTCTTTTTTAGATTTTAGCTCACCCTTAGGATGCTTTATATTAGTTTCATACCAGGAATTGGTGTTCTTCAAAGAGCATCTGTGTTCAGACCTATCTTCTTTTAATGTTTTCCATCACAGCTTCCTTCTTGCCCATAAGGTTATCAATAGAAATCAAACAAAATAAAACATGGAAAAGAAAATAAGATGATACCTTTTTTATTGAACATAACTTAATACATTTCTTGATTAGCTTTCGAAGGTTGCCCTTCTTCGTCAGATCGGAAATAAGCAAATGTGCTAGCTGACAGTGTATATAAGTGAAAACATTCAAGCATTACTATGATAGTCTGACAGGGTGGGAGGATGGGGATGGGTAGGAGGTATGCATGGGGACATCAAAGCATATCATTGATATTCTAACAGGATGGGTGTGGATAGGGGAGGGGAGGGGTGATCAACAGAGAAATACAGCTTTATGGTTTATAATGGGCTAGGAAACCCAGATCCTTGTTAAGTCCTTTCTGTTGGGTGTTAAAATAGTCAATCATTCTGACGAAGAAGGGCAACCTTCGAAAGCTAATCAAGAAATGTATTAAGTTATGTCCAATAAAAAAGGTATCATCTTATTTTCTTTTCCATGTTTTATTTTGTTTGATTTCTATTGATAACCTTAAGAGTGGACTAACACGGCTACCACACTCCTCTTCTTACCCATGAAATTCAGCCTGCTATTTCTTTAACAAATTCAAATCCATAAAGCAGCAATGCCTCCATTTCCAAAAGAAACTCTGAAAAATTAATTTATCAAGTTGCATTTATTTTCTTTTGGATGTTGGCTTTCATTTCTAATGTTGGATTGTTATACTTATTGTCACCGCTTGGTGTGCAAGTAGTTATTTAAGAAAAAAAAAAACAAATCTTGAATCCTTATAGTGTAGTGTACATTACAATAAAAACCAGGCTGCATGTCTGAAATGCTTTTTCGAGTCTGCTCTGTTGATATGCAGCTGTAATTAAGCAATGTTCAATAGTCTGTACCCATAATCTCCTCAAAATCTTCTGTACTTAGAATAAATGTGTGGTGCTTTTCTCACCCTATGTGCAGAGCTGAACATTTATAATTCATTCTGCTTTGGAAGGGAATGACTTTGAAACAGGAAGGTTAACTTTTTTTTTTTTCCCCCCTGCTGTTTCTCAGGTGAGCATCCTAGATACGGGTGAAGTGTGCATGGAATTTCTCAAAGAATACAACTCCCAAGAGCGTGTCAGAGAGGTTCTCCGAGTTTCTTGTGATGGAAGTGCAGTAAGTGCCATTTATTTTTCCTTATAAATCAATTGCAAAGTGGACAATATTCAAAAGTAGTTTCACAGTCAACAGGGAATGCTGACTGCATAAATGCTTTTATTTCAAATTTTGGACTCAGGTGAGGAGGAATAGGGACCACTACGGACGTAGAAGAGTGATCAGAGGAGTATAGTCAACAGGACACATCCAAAGATATGAAGGAGACAAATGCTGTCATATACAGGGTTTATTCATAATATATTAAAAGATGAGTTGACACGACACCATGTTTCAGCTAAAGTGCATGCTTCAGAAGTCGTCTTTTTTTTTTTTTTTTTTAATGAATTAGACACAGACATCCAATAGTGCATGTGTTCTTCACAAAAACACTTGAGATGGTACATTCCTTAGCACCTGCAGCAGATGACTCCAGGAACTGGTGGGTTATGTCTGTCTACCAGTGGATGGAGATAGAATAAACAGAACTGAAGGCAGTGATACCAGACGGCCAGCCCCTGCATCAGTGTATCTCTGTCTCCAGCAGGTGGTGGACAACTTCTCTCCAACTCCTGGATTTAAGGCTCCTGAGGGTGTTCCTGGGCCGATGGCCAGTTGAGCCGGGTGGTGTCTGACTGAGGGTGTCAACTTTAGAGGCATAAGTGGTTTCTGGGTCCTCGCCTCACCCCATTCTTCCCTTTTCCAAGCTACTTTTTTCCTTAGGCTGCTCAGACCTCCTTTCTTCCTTCTCATTAAAAAAAAAAAAAAAAAGAGAGAGAGAACCAAAAGATTACAAAAAAAAAAAAGAGGATATACCTAAAATCTTAAAATCCACTCAGAACCATCTAAATTTCAGGAAGTTATTGAAGACCACCCTGTTTAAGAAGACTTACCTTCCTGACCCAACCAAAGTACCTCTTCTTTGACACAGCAAAATCCATGGACCTTATCATCTTTATCTGCTTTTATTAACTTTGTTGTCCTAGTTGATACCTATATGTTCACTTACATTGTTTAATTGTATTTTATTGAACTGTAGCCTTCCCTACGGTATTGTGTAAGCCACATTGAGCCTGCAACTAGTGGGAAAATGTGGGGTATAAATGTGTTAAATAAAAAATAAAAGGAAAGGAGCATTTCTGGTGCCTGTCTTAGTTCTGCCTCTCTCTGAGCCGGAGCGTTTTTCCTCGACTCTCTCTTGGAAGGTCCCACGGCTTCTGTGATTGGCAGATGGTGAGTGCTGGCAGTTTCTTGTCTTTCCCCGGGCAGTCCTCTTATGGTGGCGGATACTGTAAAACATTGTTCCCGGTGTGGGAAACAACGCTCTGCAGCGGGACTGTGTAGCGCTGAATCTGCTGAAGTTACTGGGGGACACAGGCCTTTGATTTCTCTGCAGAACGTGGTGTCCTGCGCTGAGCCGCAGGGGCTGTGCACCATTTTGAAGAGTGCTGCTGGGGTGTCTCTGCGCCTACTGGAGGGATACATGCAGCATTTTCTAATTCGGGGGACTTTTTCCCCCAAAATTTGTATTGATAATTCACCAAGCTTATGTCCTTCAGCGGACCCTCCCCCACTCTATTCTGGCTTCCTCTGGGGGGGGGGGGGGATCGGGGTTTGTTGGGTTCTTCTCCTGAGGATGTGCCCTCTCAAGAGGAGAAGGATAACTTCTATTTCTGAGGAGGGGTCTTTGGTCCCCGTGACAACAGCCCCGTCTCTAGTGGCTCGTTCGGAAGGATCTTGGACATAGGTGGATGTGGAGGAGGGTGAACTCATCCATGATCAGGCGGATGACCCTTCGGCGGTGTGACTTTTCCATAAAGAGGAATTGCTGTCATTCATCTTGCAAGCCTTAGAGGCCTTGAATATTGCAGACCTGGAGGTTGCCTCGTCTCAGGCCTTTAACCCTAAGATGGCCAGTACTTGGCATCCGTCGAAGGCATTCCTGGTGCATGAGACCATTCAGGAATTTATTTCAGCTCAATGGGCAGACCCTGATGGCGGCCTTAAGGTAGCCAAGGCCATGTCGCGCCTTTATCCGGTAAGTGTGGATCGAGTGGCGCACTTTTCCCTTCCTAAGGTGGATGCCCTAGTGACACCAGTCCCTAAGAAGACGACGCTACCGGTTGAAGGTGGGGTAGCACTGAACGACATGCAAAACAAACGTCTAGAGGCCTCTCTGAAATGTGCCTTTGAGGCGCTCTAGGCCTTATGCAGCTAGAGCTTGTCTTAGCTGGCTCCTTTCAGTTCTAGAGTCTGACCAGGAATCTGATTTTGCTGGGGCTCCTGCGTTCTCTCACATGGATACAGGCCTCGCCTATCTGGCTGATGCCCTTTATGACTTGGTTTGTTCTTTGGCCAAACTCATGGCTTTGCCTGTTTCCTCTCTGCACCTGTTGTGGCTCTGTCATTGGTCAGCAGAAATGGCCTCCAAGCAACGTCTGATCAAGTTGCCTTTTCGAGGTAAATTGCTATTTGGGAAGGATCTAGAGAAAATTGTGAAGGACTTGGGGGATTCCAAGGCTCGACGCCTTGCCGAGGATAAACCTAAAGCTAGTGATCCTCGAGATCTCGGATTCAGGAGGCGCGCCTTTATCAACCGGGCTGGTGTCCTTCCAGCATTCTCGTTTCCAACATCGATCTTCCTTTCGCAATGACAGGCGAGCGTCAGGAGCCCCTACTCGTCAGGGAATGGCACGTCGGTCTTTCCAATGATGGGATGCTAGCTCATTCTGCGGGGGAGCAGATCGGGGATTGGCTCTCTCTGTTTCTCCCGGAATGGGTCAAGATCACTTCTGACCAGTAAGTCCTCGATGTGGTGCGGGAAGGTTGCAAACTCGAATTCGACTCTCCCATCACTTGCATATTCCAATTTGGCAACCTCATCAGAGGTTCCTCAGGTTTGCGGCCTTGGAGCAGTACTTCCAGTTTCGAGCTGTTCCCTTTGGGCTGGCCACCGCCCCTTTCACTTTTTCAAAGGTCATGGTATTGGTGGCGGCCTTTTTGCGGAAGGAAGGGAGGGATCCCTATCTCGACGATTGGTTGATCCAGGTGGCATCAGCACAGGAGAGTCGTGTCGCCACCAACTGAGTTGTTGCACTCCTTCAATCCTTGGGCTGGTCATCAACAGAGCCAAGAGTCACCTTCTTCCAACTCAGACCTTGGAATACCTCGGAGTGCATTTCGAAACGAGGCAAGAGAAGGTGTTTCTGCCAGATGGTCGGCGGCTCAAGTTTATTTCCCAGTTTCAGTCCTTGCTTTGCATTCCCTGTCCCGTGTTTGGGACTATGTTCAGGTCCTGGTTTCCTTGGCAGCCACCCAGGAAGTGGTACCGTGGGCGAGGGCTCACATGCGTCCCCTCTAGCACTTCCTGTTGAGCAGGTGGTCGCCGACTTCTCTGGACTATCAACGGTGTCTGTCCTGGTCGGAGAGGGCCAAGGAACAGCTTGGCGTGGTGGCTCCTCCCACCCAATTTGCAGAGGGGCATGCCATTGGCCTCCTTGCAGTGGGTGGTGGTTGTAATGGATGCCAGTCTCTTGGGGTGGGGAACCTATTGTCTAGATCCAGTTGTTCAGGGGAGTAGGACATCTCAAGGTGGTTTGGCCCACAAATTGTTTGGACTTGAGAGCAGTGGTGAAAGCCTTGATAAGTTTTCAGGATCTGCTGGAGGGCAAGGCAGTCAGAGTCTTGTCAGACAACACTACGGCAGTGGCCTACATCAATCGGCAGGGGGGCACCCGCAATTTACCTCTAGCAGTAGAGGTGTTCCGTCTGCTGGATTGGACAGAGACTCATATTCTTTACCTGTCAGTGGCCCACATTCGGGACAGAGCAATACTCAGGCGGATTTTCTCAGCCGGACTCTATTGGATGCGGCGGAATGGGAGTTGTTCTCGGAAGCGTTCTGTCTGATTTGTTGACGTTGGGGGACACTGGTGATACTTCTCATGGCCATACGACAGAATGCCAAGGTCCCCAAATTCTTCAGCCGGAAAAGACAGCCCGGGTCTACAGGCCTGGACGCCCTGTTGCAGCCATGGCCGGAGATGGGGCTTCTCTATGTCTTTCCCCCATGGCCGCTGATAGAATCCTGTACTGAATCAGTCTTCACTGGGGGCCGGTGGTGTTAGTGGCACCGGATTAGGCCCGGCGACCTTGGTATGCGGGTCTGATTCGGTTGCTCAACGGGCCGCCAGTGACTCCGGATCTTCTCCATCAGGGTGCAGCCCGGATAGAAGATCCCTCCCGCTTTGGTCTTATGACCTGGCTCTTGAGAGGAACTGATTTAGGAAGAAGGGTTATTCGGAACCGATTATTGCCACTCTTTTACAGGCTCTGAAGCGGTCTACTACGTCTCCTTATGCTCAAGTGTGGAGAACCTTTTCAGCATGGTGTGATCAGTACACCGGGTCTCCCAGGCTTCGATTTCTGTGATCTTGGCCTTCCTGCAGGACTGACTTCAAAAGGGATTGGCCTATAATTCTCTTAGGGTTCAGGTAGCTGCCCTCGCGTGTATTAGGGGACGAGTGGGCGGTTCGTCCCTGGTGGCTCACCTGATGTGGTTCATTTTCGGGTGGGGGGGGGGGCTCTTCACCTTAGTCCTCCTCTTCAGCGGCCGTGCCCTTCCTGGCATTTAAACCTGGTACGCTGAGCTCTTCAGGCACTGCCGTTCAAGCCCTTACGCAAGGCATCAGAAAAAGATCTTACTCTTAAAACGGTGTTTTGGTGGCCATTGAGTTGGCTCGAAAGATTTCAGAACTTCAGGTTTTGTCGTGCTAGGATCCCCTTCTTCAGTTTTCTGAAGCAGGGGTTTCTATTCGGACGGTTCCTTCCTTTTTGTCGAAGGTGGTGTCAGCTTTCCACATCAATCAAACTCTCTTTCTGCCTTTGTTTTGGAAAGAGGACTATCTGGTTGAATTTGCGTCTCTTCGCCTTTTGGATGTTGGAGACGAGGGCGATTCGGCTAGCTGTGTTGGCGTTTCACTCGTGTGGTCGGAAAGGCGGTAAGAGTCATGTCCGACAACGCGACAGCGGTAGTGTGTGTCAACCAGCAGGGCGTTACAAAGAGTCCGCAGTTGGCAATCAAGACGGCTCTGCTCATGAGTTGGGCGGAAAGGCATCTAGTGCAGATTTCGGCGGCGCATGTGGCCGGGGTGGACAACGTGAACACGGATTTTCTAAGCAGACACATGTTGGACCCCGGAGAATGGTCTCTGCACCGGTCGGTGTTCGACCAGATAGTTCTAAAGTGGGGAATGCCAGTAGTGGATCTCATGGCGTCGGCACAGAATGCTCAGGTTCCTCAGTATTTCAGTCGGCGTCAGGATCCGCGAGCGGAAGGGATCAATGCGTTGGTCCTTCTGTGGCCTCAGCGGGTATTGCTGTACGTGTTTCCCCCGTGGCCCTTGATAGGTCGAGTCCTACAGAGGGTAGAATATCATGCGGGTCCGGTGTTGTTGGTGGCCCCGAATTGGCCGCGTCGGCCGTGGTTCGGGGATCTGATGTGCTTGTTAGAAGGCGAGCCTCTGCGGCTGGGGGGCTCGGTGCTGTTGTGTCAGGGTCCAATTGTCATGCCGGATCCGGCTCGGTTCTCTCTTACGGTGTGGCCCTTGAGAGGGAACGGTTGAGAAGGAAAGGGTTTTCCCCTCAGGTGATTCAGACGATGCTGCAGTCTGGCAAACGTTCAACGTCTTTGGCCTATGTGCGTGTGTGGCGCATATTTGAAGATTGGTGTGGGGACCGGGCGTGTGTCCCTTCGACAGCTTCTGTGTCATGCATTTTAGATTTCTTGCAGGATGGTTTGGAGAAGGGCCTTTTCATTGTCATCTTTGAAGGTGCAGCTGGCTGCTTTGGCGTGTTTTCCGGGTAAGGTGCAGGGCAGGTCGGTGCGTCTTCCCTGGATGTGGTCCATTTTTTGAGGGGGGTGAAGTTGCTTCGTCCTCCTCAGCGGCCGGTAGTTCCACAGTGGGATCTTAATATTGTTCTTGACTCTTTGGCGGGTTCTCCTTTTGAGCCCTTGGAGCCTTGTTCGATAAAAGACCTTACTATGAAGGTGGTCTTTTTGGTAGCTATATCGTCGGCTTGCCGGATTTCAGAACTTCAGCCTCTTTCATGTAGGCCTCCGTTTCTGTGGTTTTCTAAGGAAAAGGTTTCGCTGCCTTCGTTTTTGCCTAAGGTGGTATTCTCCTTTCATGTCAATCAGGTGATTTCGTTGCCGGTCTTGGGGGACCGGGCGGGGGATGCTTCTCAGTGTCGTTTGGCGAAATTGGATGTGTGCAGAGTGTTGAAGGTTTACTTGCGCAAGTTGGAGGAATTCAGGTCTTCGGACAGGTTATTTGTCCTTCATGGGGGGCCCAAGAAGGGAGCGGCTGCTTCTAAGGCATCTATAGCTCGGTGGTTGAAGGATGCCATCTCTTCGGCTTACATATTGCATGGCCGTATGGTGCCGATGGGGCTCAAGGCACATTCCACTAGGGGGATGGCGGCTTCTTGGGCAGAGAGTAGTTTTGTTCCACCGGTGGACATTTGTAGAGCGGAGGTGTGGTCCTCCCTGCATTCTTTTGTCAAACATTACAGAGTGGATGTACAGGCAAGGGAGG
The DNA here is from genome assembly GCF_901765095.1 of Microcaecilia unicolor. NCBI lineage: Eukaryota > Metazoa > Chordata > Amphibia > Gymnophiona > Siphonopidae > Microcaecilia > Microcaecilia unicolor. The sequence goes on along the minus strand of NC_044032.1, from coordinate 644,824,704 downwards.
ATGCCAGTTTTGGAGCTGCAGTCCTGTCCTCTGGGCTTCGCAGGTCCCACCCTTAGATGTGTTTACTGCTTTGGTACGTCCCAAGCGTCTTGAACGGTCTGGAGGATTGCTGAGGAAGGTGAAATTAGGCCTTACCTGCTAATTTTCTTTCCTCTAGATCCTCCAGACAGTTCAAGAGCCCACCCAGTGTATCAGACAGTTCAGTATGATATTTTCTTTAGACTTCAGTTGCTGATATTTCTAGTAGCTTCTGTGATTTGGGTCCTGGAGTTTTACTAAGGGCAGTTTGTGGTACCGTTTGTGCCCATCTGCAGTTGAATTCCCCCGTCTTAAGGGGAGGAGATCTGAGTTTGGATTCAGTGGTTTGTTTAGGTGGAGGTGTTTTGTTCCTCTGCTTTAAGTACATAAGTACATAAGTAGTGCCATACTGGGAAAGACCAAAGGTCCATCTAGCCCAGCATCCTGTCACCGACAGTGGCCAATCCAGGTCAAGGGCACCTGGCACGCTCCCCAAACGTAAAAACATTCCAGACAAGTTATACCTAAAAATGCGGAATTTTTCCAAGTCCATTTAATAGCGGTCTATGGACTTGTCCTTTAGGAATCTATCTAACCCCTTTTTAAACTCCGTCAAGCTAACCGCCCGTACCACGTTCTCCGGCAACGAATTCCAGAGTCTAATTACACGTTGGGTGAAGAAAAATTTTCTCTGATTCGTTTTAAATTTACCACACTGTAGCTTCAACTCATGTCCTCTAGTCCTAGTATTTTTGGATAGCGTGAACAGTCGCTTCACATCCACCCGATCCATTCCACTCATTATTTTATACACTTCTATCATATCTCCCCTCAGCCGTCTCTTCTCCAAGCTGAAAAGCCCTAGCCTTCTCAGCCTCTCTTCATAGGAAAGTCGTCCCATCCCCACTATCATTTTCGTCGCCCTTCGCTGTACCTTTTCCAATTCTACTATATCTTTTTTGAGATACGGAGACCAGTACTGAACACAATACTCCAGGTGCGGTCGCACCATGGAGCGATACAACGGCATTATAACATCCGCACACCTGGACTCCATATCCTTCCTAATAACACCCAACATTCTATTCGCTTTCCTAGCCGCAGCAGCACACTGAGCAGAAGGTTTCAGCGTATCATCGACGACGACACCCAGATCCCTTTCTTGATCCGTAACTCCTAACGCGGAACCTTGCAAGACGTAGCTATAATTCGGGTTCCTCTTACCCACATGCATCACTTTGCACTTGTCAACATTGAACTTCATCTGCCACTTGCACGCCCATTCTCCCAGTCTCGCAAGGTCCTCCTGTAATCGTTCACATTCCTCCTGCGACTTGACGACCCTGAATAATTTTGTGTCATCGGCGAATTTAATTACCTCACTAGTTATTCCCATCTCTAGGTCATTTATAAATACATTAAAAAGCAACGGACCCAGCACAGACCCCTGCGGGACCCCACTAACTACCCTCCTCCACTGAGAATACTGGCCACGCAATCCTACTCTCTGCTTCCTATCTTTCAACCAGTTCTTAATCCATAATAATACCCTACCTCCGATTCCATGGCTCTGCAATTTCTTCAGGAGTCTTTCGTGCGGCACTTTGTCAAACGCCTTCTGAAAATCCAGATATACAATATCAACCGGCTCCCCATTGTCCACATGTTTGCTTACCCCCTCAAAAAAATGCATTAGATTGGTGAGGCAAGACTTCCCTTCACTAAATCCGTGCTGACTTTGTCTCATCAGTCCATGTTTTTGTATATGCTCTGCAATTTTATTCTTAATAATAGCCTCCACCATCTTGCCCGGCACCGACGTCAGACTCACCGGTCTATAATTTCCCGGATCTCCTCTGGAACCCTTCTTAAAAATCAGAGTAACATTGGCTACCCTCCAGTCTTCCGGTACTACACTCGATTTTAGGGACAGATTGCATATTTCTAACAGTAGCTCCGCAAGTTCATTTTTTAGTTCTATTAATACTCTGGGATGAATACCATCAGGTCCCGGTGATTTACTACTCTTCAGCTTGCTGAACTGACCCATTACATCCTCCAAGGTTACAGAGAATTTGTTTAGTTTCTCCGACTCCCCCGCTTCAAATATTCTTTCCGGCACCGGTGTCCCCCCCAAATCCTCCTCGGTGAAGACCGAAGCAAAGAATTCATTTAATTTCTCCGCTACGGCTTTGTCCTCCTTGATCGCCCCTTTAACACCATTTTCGTCCAGCGGCCCAACCGACTCTTTGGCCGGTTTCCTGCTTTTAATGTATCTAAAAAATTTTTACTATGTATTTTTGCTTCCAACGCTAATTTCTTCTCAAAGTCCTTTTTTGCCCTCCTTATCTCCGCTTTGCATTTGGCTTGGCATTCCTTATGATCTATCCTGTTACTTTCAGTTGGTTCTCTTCTCCACTTTCTGAAGGATTGTTTTTTGGCTCTAATGATTTCCTTTATCTTGCTGTTTAGCCACGCCGGCTGACGTTTAGTCTTTTTTCCCTTTTTTCTAATACGTGGAATATATTTGTCCTGAACCTCCAGGATGGTGTTTTTAAACAGCATCCACGCCTGATGCAAGTTTTTTACTCTGCGAGCTGCTCCTTTCAGTCTTTTTTTCACCATTTTTCTCATTTTGTCGTAATCACCTTTTCTATAGTTAAACGCTAGCGTACTTGATTTCCTAGTTTCACTTCCTTCAATGCCAATATCAAAACCGATCATATTATGATCACTGTTATCAAGCGGCCCTCGTATCGTTACCCCCTGCACTAGATCATGAGCACCACTAAGGACTAAGTCCAGTATTTTTCCTTCTCTTGTCGGCTCCTGAACTAGCTGTTCCATGAAGCTGTCCTTGATTTCATCAAGAAATCTTATGTCCCTTGCGTGTACAGATGTTACATTAACCCAGTCTATATGCGGGTAATTGAAATCCCCCATTATTATTGTGTTGCCCAGTTTGTTTGCGTCCCCGATTTCCTTTAACATTTCCGCATCCGTCTGTTCGTCCTGGCCAGGCGGACGGTAGTACACTCCTATCACTATCCTTTTCCCCTTTGCACATGGAATTTCAATCCACAGTGATTCCAAGGAGTGTTTTGTTTCCTGCAGAATTTTCAATCTATTTGATTCAAGGCTCTCGTTAATATACAATTCTACCCCTCCACCAATCCGATTCACCCTATCACTACGATATAATTTGTACCCCGGTATGACAGTGTCCCACTGGTTATCCTCCTTCCACCAGGTCTCAGAGATGCCTATTATATCTAATTTTTCATTTAGTGCAATATATTCCAACTCCCCCATCTTATTTCTTAGGCTCCTGGCATTCGCATATAGACATTTCAAACTATGTTTGTTGTTCCTAAGTACATCATGCTTAGTACTTGACAGTATTAATTGGCAATCTTTTGTCTGATTTTTATTGTTATTTAAAGATACCCGATCTACTACAATCTCTTTTGCAACCTCACTATCAGGATACTCTATCTTCCCTGTTATGGTGATATCTTTGAAAGATACCTTATCCCGAACCATGCTCTTTTGAGCGACTGTCGGCCTTCCCCCCATTTCTAGTTTAAAAGCTGCTCTATCTCCTTCTTAAACGCCGATGCCAGCAGCCTGGTCCCACTCTGGTTGAGATGGAGCCCATCCTTTCGGAATAGGCTCCCCCTTCCCCAGAATGTTGCCCAGTTCCTAACAAATCTAAAGCCCTCCTCCCTGCACCATCGTCTCATCCACGCATTGAGACTCTGGAGCTCTGCCTGTCTCTTGGGCCCTGCGCGTGGCACAGGTAGCATTTCAGAAAATGCTACCCTGGAGGATCTGGATTTCAGCTTTCTACCTAAGAGCCTAAATTTTGCTTCCAGAACCTCTCTCCCACATTTTCCTATGTCATTAGTACCCACATGTACCAAGACAGCCGTCTCCTCCCCAGCACTATATAAAATCCTATCTAGGTGACGCGTGAGGTCCGCCACCTTCGCACCAGGCAGGCAAGTCACCAGGCGATCCTCACGTCCACCAGCCACCCAGCTATCTATATGCCTAATGATCGAATCACCAAGTACAACAGCTGTCCTAACCTTTCCCTCCCGGGCAACATTTGGAGATATATCCTTTGTTACTGTTTTACTGGTTAGTAGAAGGTCTACACAGGCTACTTGTATAAGAAGTTTTAGTGTTCTCAGTCTCCCTCTGCTGGTAGGAGTGCATAACCCAAGCGTCTTGAACGGTCTTGGAGGATCTAGAGGAAAGAAAATTAGCAGGTAAGGCCTAATTTCACCTTTTCTCGATTATCGGCCGAGGGGCCCATCTCTCCTCGGCCGATAAACATGCCCCAGTCCCGCCTTCACCGCGCCTCCGACACACCCCCGTCAATTTTGCCCGTTTCCGTGACAGATTGCAGTTGAAGACGCCCAAAATCGGCTTTCGATTATACCGATTTGGGTGCCCAAGGGAGAAAGACGCTCATCTCCTGATTTGGGTCAAAATATGGGCATCTTTCTCTTTCAAAAATAAGCTGGTTATTCACCTGTAGCAGGTGTTCTCCAAGGACATCAGGGTGAATATCCATACTGCCCTGCCCACCTCTCCTTGGAGTTGAATTCTGTCAGCTTTTTATTAGATTGATTGGTCCCATGTCATGATGGCAGGTTGGAAGTTGTGCACGCATGCGCAGTTCATCTCTTCTAAAAGCTTCTAGAAATGGAACGCTGAGGCATGTCTTCATGTTGGAGCTCTGTCAGTGACATCACCTGTCGATGCTAGATAGTCATCCTGCTGTCCTCTGAGAACACCTGCTACAGGTGTGTAACTGTTATTTTGCTGTGTATTTGTGTTTTTGCTTTAAATATTTGGTTAATATTTATCTTTCTTTAGCCATCTCCTCCCAGCTATGTTTATCTCTTTTCCTCTCCTCCATCTTCTATGTGAGTGAAGAGCAGCCTTTGACTGCAGTGACGTCAGCTTCTGTTTGGCTCAGGCAGATACCGAGCACCAAGTTTTAGATGTTGAATTTTCTAGTACTGCAGATAAACCTTGCAGAATGAGACTAACTTCTTGATAAAGTGATCTATGCTCTATGTGTCTGTAGGGTATATTTTGTCTTCTTATAATTATACAATGTGATTTTGTAATTCCTTTCTCTTTTTTTTTTTTCCCCTAGATAACTGTTTATCATCCAAATGAAGGAAGAGGCTTCCCCTTAGCTGATCTACCACCTTTGCCATCAGAAGACATTCGTATTTACAGCTTTGACAATTTACCAGGTGATGTCAGGCTTCTCTTCAAATACAAATTTATAGAAAAGAGGAAGCTGTAAATTTAAAACCTTTGATCTGCTCTTAGCAGTTATGTTTAACTCTTTCAAGAGAGAAATTTGAAGATGAGGGGCTGGGAGCAGGACTGGAGAAGGCAATCACAAATAGGAATGGAAGTGAGGTAGACAAAACAATTTTCATAAGATTGTGTTTGTGAGAGTTAACTAAACTAAAGGTAGACAAATCAATGGGGCCAGATGGAATACACCTGCAGGTATTGAAGGAATTGGGGATGTTCTGGAGGCTCTGCGGTCTGACTTTTTGACTAGTGCTTTAGAATTGGGAGTTGTCTTGGAGAACTGGAGAAGGGCAGATATAGTCCCTCTCTAGAAAAGTAGAAGTTGGGAACTACAAGCTGGCTAGTATGAACTCCTAAAACAGGATAGTGGGATTTCTGGAATCCAATGGTTTGCAGGATCAAAGGTAGCATGGCTTTGCTGGAGCCAGGTCTTGTCAGATGAATCTGATAATTTCTTCTACTGGGTGATCAGAGAGTTGGATCAAGGGAGAGTGCTAGACAGGAGGGGGAGGAGTTAAGATGTCGTCAGGAGCACATGCAGTGGTGTGAGCTCTGCTGATCAGAGTTGGAATCGGAAGGGCAAGGTATGTATCTTTCCCACTGAGGATGGTTCCAGTGCCCCAGACAACAGACTCTTGATCAATTTGTGAAGCTGCATTGGAGGGAGCTTTGCAAAGGATGCAGTGCTTTGGAGAGCTAGTGCCTGCTGGGGGAGGGGATTATTCCTTCAGTCCAGAGTTTTGATGCAGTCCCCCAAAGCACAGAAGTGAAGCCATTATAGAGGTAAATGCAGCTGGAACTGTCAGAAGGAGTGTTGGCTCTGGTTTTGCTCAGTGGGACAGCCTTATTGCAAAGTGTGGCTTCTGCAAGTGACTTCTGTGATGTTGTTGGCCCTAAATTGGCTGGTTCCCTTTGGAGGCGTATAGGAGTGGAACAGCCTCTAACACTGTCACTGTCAGTGTCTTACCTATTGAGAACACCTGTGGACCGGACCTGGACAAATTTCTCTTCTGCTCATTGCTTACTAGATACATGTCCCTACATTATGAAAACACCCCCTAAGCGTTTCATAGAAGAACGCGCATCCCATCTAAACTTCATGTTCCATGAAGGACTATTCCCACTGAATAAGGGAAACATTCTGCTCACACCTATCCTAAAAGACACCAAGAAAAAAACCCCAACAATCTCAAATTACAGACCGATTGCATCAATACCAGTGACCAAGTTGATGGAAGATATAGTGGTCAAACAACTAACAGAATACATTAACAAATTCTTCATACTGCATGAATCACAATCAGAATTTAGAACCCATCATAGCACTGAAACAGTTCTGATCACACTCCTGGCCAAATTTAGACATGAAATCGCAACAGGCAAAAACATCTTCCTACTCCAGTTTGACATATCGAGGGCATTTGACATGGTGGACCACCGAATCCTACTAAGAATACTCGATAAGTTAAGAATTGGAGGGAAAATACTCACATGGGTGAAGGGATTCCTGACCACCAGGTCTTACTAAGTAAAGTCAAATTCTATAATCTCCCTACCTTGGAATGCGGAATCCCACAGGGCTCACTACTCTTTTTTTTTTTTCTTTTTTTTTTGTTACATTTGAACCCCGTGCTTTCCCACTCATGGCAGGCTCAATGCGGCTTACATGGGGCAATGGAGGGTTAAGTGACTTGCCCAGAGTCACAAGGAGCTGCCTGTGTCTGAAGTGGGAATCGAACGCAGTTCCCCAGGACCAAAGTCCACCACCCTAACCACTAGGCCACTCCTCCACTCTCACTTGTGTTATTCAACCTATTGATGATCCCACTAGCCAGATCCTTATCCATACAAGGGTTTAACCTTCATAGCAGACCTCACATCCCACTTAAACTACCTGCTTCAACAAGGTCTCTTCCCTAAGCAAAATGGCAACATCCTACTCACCCCAATACTAAAAGACCCCAAGGAAAATAAACGAAATTACTAACTACTGCCCAGTAGCATCTATCGCACTGCTAGTCAAACAACTTACTGATTATATAAACAAATTCACAATATTACATGATTCACAATCAGGATTTCACCCCCTCCATATCACTGAAACAGTACTAATTACCCTCCTAGACAAATTCAAGCAGGAAATAACAACAGGTAATAGCATACTTCTCCTCCAATTCGACATGTCTAGTGCGTTCAACATGGTAAACCATAAAATACTACTAAGACTCCTAGATTACTTCGGGATTGGTGGAAACATACTCAGTTGGATCAAGGGTTTCCTAACCACTAGAACATATCAAGTGAAGTCAAGCTCAAACATATCATCACCGTGGAAAGCAGACTGCAGAGTACCTCAAGGATCACCACTATCACCGATCCTTTTCAACCTAATGATGACCCCACTAACCAAGTCCTTATCCAACCAAGGCCTTAACCCTTTCATCTACGCAGACAGTGTCACAATATACATTCCTTACAAACATGACCTGATAGAAATCGCCAGCGAAATCAAGCTCAGCTTGAACATCATGAACTCATGGGCAAATGCATGTCAACTAAAACTCAACACAGAAAAAAACACACTGTCTCATCCTCTCATCCCAATACAATACGAACAAACCCATAAACATAAACACCCCAGATTACACCCTCCCTATCTCAGACAGCCTGAAAATTCTCGGCGTTACAATCGACCATAACCTCACACTAGAGAACCAAGTGAAAACTACAACAAAGAAAATGTTCCACTCAATGTAGAAAAACAAATGTGTGAAACCATTCTTCCTGAGGGAAACATTCCGCAACTTGATACAATCAATGGTACTAAGCCAAGTAGACTACTGCAATGGAATTTATGCGGGATGCAAAGAACAAATCATAAAGAAACTCCAGACCACTCAAAACACGGCAGCCCCTACGTCTTGCCCCATCCTTGGCCACCTTTAAATCTAGACTGAAAGCCCACCTCTTTAACATTGCTTTTGACTCGTAACCACTTGTAACCACTCACCTCCACCTACCCTCCTCTCCTTCCTGTACACATTAATTGATTTGATTTGATTACTTTATTTTTTGTCTATTAGATTGTAAGCTCTTTGAGCAGGGACTGTCTTCTATGTTTGTGCAGTGCTGCGTACGCCTTGTAGCGCTATAGAAATGCTAAATAGTAGTAGTAGTAGTAGTACTTATATTTGGAAAATTCGATTTGAAAGCGCCAAACCCCTTCAAGAAAAACTGCACTGGCTCCCAATCAAAGAACGAATTGCTTTCAAAATCTGCACCCTGGTTCATAAATTTATCTACGGCGAAGCCCCGGGATACATGACAGACCTCATAGACCTACTAACCAGAAACGCAACAGGATTAACACAAACATACCTAAATCTCCACTTCCCAAGCTGCAAAGGACTCAAATACAAATCAACTTATGCATCCAGTTTTTCCTATATAAGCACACAACTATGGAATGCATTACCAAAAGCCGTGAAAACAACATACGACCACCTGAACTTCCGGAAATCACTAAAAACTAACCTGTTCAAAAAGGCATACCCTACCAACCCAACTTAAATGCTTGTACCCTGCAACACAATTGCACATGAACCTTATTCTACCACAGCATCACTTTGTATTTGTTCATACCGGAACTGGCGAACGCCTCTACGGTACTATGTAAGCCACATTGAGCCTGCAAATAGGTGGGAAAATGTGGGATACAAATGCAACAAATAAATATATGCCGATGACGTTAGTCTATAGCCCTTTCAAAAATAACCCATCGGAAATCACCTCCAAAATCACGAATGGCATGAACACCATAGAATCCTGGGCAGTATGGCAACGCTTATGTTCTTAGGCACGAGCCATTTACTGTAGCTGCCTGCTTACTAGCGCACCCAACTTCCAGAGGTTTGAAGTTATTGCAAGGCCAATGCCAACCAGAATCCCCTGCAGGTAGAGCATTAGCTAGAGCTGAACTTGGTGTACACTTTGTGTCCAGTAGCTCCACCCACTCAGCACAGGAGAGCTGATACCGGGAAATATGTGTACACATCACTGTGTTGTCTCCTGAGGGGGGGGGGGGGGGGGGAGATAGAAATGGTTTTTATTTCATATAAAAAAAATTGGGAACAATCCCAATATTCCCCCCTCGAACTGGCTATAGCTTGTGGTGCCAACATCAACTGCTACATTCTCCAGATGATGGCCTCCTGGTCCTGGCCTGGGGCCCCAGGACATCTGCGGACTGGGACTTTCCAAGCAGCTACTGCCTGACCAAACCAAGGTCTGTGGGCTGAGGCTTGGAGCATGAGAGCCTAAGCTTCTCCCACTCAATCAGGCCATAGCCTGATCCCTGAGCAGCTTACTTACCGGGCCGTACTCTGTAGAATGTGCCTCTTGGAGTCCTGCCTGAAACTACACTGTACCATCTGCTGGAGGCAGATAAATACCTGCAAGTTCTAGGACTGTACAACCTCTTATACTGAGTCACCGAGTTGTCTTTTTCTTTTTTTTTCTTTTTTTTTTTAACCCTTGGTCAGGCGATATAACTCGCTTGACTGTACTAGTCTATCAGGACAAAAAGGAATTTGTGTTTTCCGGCATTGTTTATACAACTTCCACCTTTTTAAATATACACTCCATGTGGAAACTCAAAAGAGTAAAACCTTTCTTCCCGAGATACATCTTCCGTACGCTGGTACAGTCAATGGTACTGAGTCACCTGGACTACTGCAACGCACTGTATGCTGGATGCAAAGAACAGACTATCAAAAAAAAACTCCAAACAGCCCAAAATACTGCCGCCAGACTCATATTTGGAAAAACTAAATATGAAAGTGCAAAACCCCTAAGAGAGAAACTTCACTGGCTCCCACTCAAGGAACGCATCTTGTTCCAGATCTGCACGATTGTTCACAAAATCATCCACGCAGACGCCCCCACCTATATGCTAAACCTCGTGGACCTGCCTCCCAGAAATGCCAAAAGATCATCCCGCAAATTTCTGTATCTACACTTCCCCAGCTGTAAAGGACTAAAATACAAGCTGATGCATGCCACTACCTTCTCTTACATGAGCACGCAGTTGTGGAATGCAATACTTACTACCTTGAAAACTATTTCGAAATAACCAACTTTCGTAAATCTCTGAAGACACATCTCTTCAACAAGGCCTACAAAGAGAACCCATAACCTTACTAAATCACCTCGCCAACCCACCCAGTTAGGAAAGTCTACTTTCTATACATATCCGCCTAAATCTTTTCTTCTTTCCCTTATTTAATATTTTTACATCACTAATTGTATTTGACGTCCTGGAATGACAAAGCCATAACAGGACTCTGTAAGCTACATTGAGCCAGCAAATAGGTGGGAAAATGTGGGATACAAATGCAATAAATAAAAATAAAATAAATAAAATACTGTAACTATGGGTCTTTATTTTTTTGTCTGTCTTCAATACCAAAAATATGTTGCCAATTTGGTGAGGAAACACATCTGGCAAGAGTTTGAAGTAATGTAATCTGACTCTCTTGTAGAGGGTCAGATGGGAATTGTGGCTTGGCTGTGGTTGTGTGTTTGTTTTTTATGTTTATGCAATACTCAAAGGGTAGAGGACCCAAAAGTTATGCAATAAAAGTGAGAACTAAGATGGCATTTGCTGTGCCTTGGTCGTTGCTGAATAGATATTGATGGGCTGGAGTGTAAATTTTAAGGGGCTTCGACGTTAGCTTCAGAACATTTAGTACAGGAACAGTGCTGGGCAGACTTTTACGGTCTGTGCCTGAGAAAGGCAAGGACAAATCAAACTCGGGTATACATATAAAGTATTGCATACCGTGTAAATGAGTTTATCTTGTTGGGCAGACTGGATGGACTGTTCAGGTCTTTATCTAATGTTATTTACTATGTTACTATGGTGTGAAAGCTGCAGATTTTCGCAAATCCTTCCTTGTGCTTTCCTGTTTTGACAATTCTTGGTATGTTTCCTTACCTTTCTTTCTTTTCCTTAGAAAATACAATTTTGTGAAGAGTAACTTGATGTTTGCACAAGAGATTCTGGACTCAGAAAAAGTATTCATATTAAAATATTTAATTTTGTGTAATTTTCTTTCAGATAAATACTGGAAGAAATACCAGTATGCATCGAAGTTCATACAGCTTGTAAGATCCAAAACTCCAAAGGTTACGTACTACACCAGATATTCTAAATGCATGTTAATGGAGAACTTTCCCAATGCAGATGCTGAAATCTGTTTCTATGATGGTAAGTATTTGAATTGAAAGTTAACTCCTAGATTGTGCCTTCACAGTACCATAATTGCATGCCAGACTTTATATTAAGGGCACATTATGGCACCGACAATTTTATCTGGTGGTACATGCTGCTTCATGGATACATTTGTTGCAGTTTTAACTCTTTTTTTTTTTTTTTTCTTGTGTCCCCTTTTTCTGTGTTGCACTCAGAGGGTCTTTACAGCAAAGGAAATAGCATTAGTCAATCTTGGACAGTTCTAATTCTTTAGGAAACCACTGTTTATTCTGTGTGATAGTAGGATAATCTGTATGATTTGATTGTTTGGATGGTCCATGTGAAATTAATATACCACTTTATTAAATACTAGTAAATGAGGCCTGTTTCTGACACAAATGAAACAGGCGCTAGCAAGGTTTTTGTCGGAGTGTGTATGTTTGAGAGTGTGTGTGAGAATGACTGTGTGTGAGAGAGAGAGAGTGAATGTGTTCGTGACAGAGTGAGACTGCTGGGTGCGAGTGTGTCTGCTCTGTCCCCTGCTCCCCCTCCAGCCACCCAGGGATGCTCTTATCTCCCCTGCCCCCCCTCCCGCCACCCAGCGAGTCTCCTCTCTCCCCGGCTCCCCCCTCCAGCCACCCAGCGATTGTCCTCTCTCCCCTGCCCCCCTCCAGACACCCAGCGATTCTAGTTTTTCCTGTGGCCCCCCTCCAGCCACCCAGCAATTCTCCGTTTTCCCTTGCCCCCACCGATGCTCTTCTCTCCCTGGACCGTTCCCCCCCCTTCCAGGCACCAGCGAATCTCCTGTCTCCCCTGCCCCATCGATTCGCCACTGTGCACCTGCCCTCCCACCTGTGGTTGGTCAGCTGTTGCGTGTGACGTGCATAGGGTGAGCGATGCGATTCGGTGAGTGTCATTGCTCTGCTCTCAATGTCATCACGTTGTGATGCGAGGGCGGGGCAGACACTTATGGGCAAACAGCGATCTACACAACTACACACTACTTCTGGCTTCCGGCTTCATTAGAATGTTGGAGGTGCGTTTTATATAGAGAGATTATTTGAAAGTATCTTATGTAATGCACCGATGTACCTTTAATTTGTCCTGCAGGAGAAAACCTAAACACATTGTGAATGCTTCTGAATTGTGAATTGTTGCCATCACTCTTTGTTCTGTTCAGCTGTAGGATTTCTAGTGCAGCACACGAGTCCACTGGTCACAATTATAGAGGATTTGGGGATCGGTGTGTATTTTTATGTGTATAATATCCTCCTCTTGACATACACTTCATCTGCTGCCCCAGATTTTGTGCCTTTACAGCAGTATCTTCATCCTGTGGTCCGTTGGCTCACAGAACAGTTTAATTCTTAATATTGAAAACTACAGTATGGATCATGGGCTGCCCTACTCGGCCTACCCAGATTCCAGTTTTGTTTGGACATCCAGTGAAAGTACTGGACTCTCTTAGGTATTTGAACATGGTGATTTACTTTTAATTGTTTTTGTTTTTCCAAATTTCTTTTATTAAATTTTCAAAGAGAATGACATAAAGAGCAAATTACTAGCTTCTTGAAGGACCTTTTTGTACTTCTGCAGTTACATCCTGACCTGTTGGAGTTATTTAGATGACCCTGCTTTGCATTTGTTGCATCCTATTTTGATTTCACATTTAAATTAAATTATTTTTTTAACTTTGTTTTGCCTAAATAAGAGTGTAGCTATCTAACTGAATCCACTGAGCCATCTCCCCCCCCCCCCCCACCATTACACTAGTAAAAAAATTGATTTACTTCTACTTATTCTACACTACTCAGGATTTTGTAGACCCCGACCGTATATCCACTCATCTGTCTCTTTCGAAGCTGTGAAGCCCTAACCTCTTTAGCCTTTCCTCATACAAGAGGAGTTCCATCTCCTTTACCACTCTTCTTTGAACCTTTTCTAATTCCGCTATATCTTTTTCAAGATACGGCAACCAGAACTGAACGCAATAAGGTGCAGTCACACCTTGGAGCGATATAGAGGTATTATAGTATTTCTCCTTATCACTCCCTTAGAGATCCTATGTATTTGTGTCAAGCTCTCTTGAATTCCGATACTGTTTTCACTATTCCCATGAGATGGCTGTTCTCTAGTATATGCACTGTAGCGAGTGCCACTCTGTAGTGTTTTCCTCACTTGCATATCATTGTAGCTACAGTGATGATGGGGCTGGGTGCGTTACAAAAAGGGGCCTTCTGCTGCTTGGACAGATGCATATTGGATTGTTCCAGGAACACCGCAGCTTACAGTGATCTCTGGTAGATTTCAGTTTTCTCTACCTCCATCTGCTGATAGAAAGGGATGACAACCCATTTCTCCTTGCTTTTACATGTGTTCAACACAGTGGGGGGGAGGGGAAATCTTATTTGTTATGTGCTGAATCATTGAGTGAAAAGATATTTCCTCGTATTTATTTTAAAAGTATTACCATGTAACTTAATTGAATGTGCCCTGGTCTTTGTGCTTTATGAAAGAGTAAAAAATTGATTCGTGTTTATCTGTAATACTCAGGACTTCGTAGATCTCTGTAAGTACATAAGAATTGCCATACTGGAACAGACCAAAGGTCCATCAAGCCCAGCTTCCTCCACGACCCTCCAGACCGGTCAAGACGCGTGGGTTATGTCCTCCTACCAGCAGAGGGAGACTGAGAAACACTGAGCTTTTGAATACTGTATATATAACCTGTGCAGTACATCCACTAGCCAGTATTTTCTCAGTCTCAGCAGAGGTAGAAGGACAGCCTGTGCAGTCTTCAATAGTCTGGTGAGGTAGTTTGGATACTAGGTCACGGGGACTGGTGGGGTTCCTGACTATTTTCTGTTGCTTGGCATCCCTGTACGTGTGTTAATTAAAAAAAAAAAAAAAAAAAGCAGAATAATAAGTGCTTCGGGGCCCTGGGTCCGGTGGGGCCCAGTGTTTTCCCCCTGGGGTGTCACACCTATTTTGGGTCCCTCCCCCTGTGCTGCTCTCTGTTTGAGAACTTGGCAGCTTTGTGCCTCGGCTGCTTTCCTGGTACTGTAGGCTTGAGTGCCTCACAATTCTCAGCTGCCAATTTAATGTTACTGTCTCTTTAAGGGCAACAGTGAATTTTCTCCTGCTCGGAACGAACGGGGTTTCAGTTCGTTGTTAGAGCGTGAGAGCAGCGCGAGTGTGTTGAGTGAGTGAAAGTTTTTTGGATCCGGCTCACGCGGCATTGTTTTTTGGTTTGCCCTCGTGTTTGGATGGCGGGTAAACTGCTCCGGTGTCGCGCGTGCCGCAGTGTAGAATCTCCGGGAGCTCAATGCCGTCTTTGCGGCGAACCGAAGCAAGTGCCGGTGGCAGCGGCTCCCCCCGAGTTGACTGCGGAGGTCCCGGCAGTTTCGGGAGTTGCTGGGGCAGTGGGGACGCCGCTCGGGACATCGTCGGCGGTTCCGGTTTTGGCGGGAACGGCCGCCATTTTGTCAGCGGCGCGCACTGCGGAATCAGCAGTTTTTGGGCCCGCTTCCCCCGTTTTGGTCACAAAAAGCCCGTCTGAGGCTCCTGGAGGGGTTGGTTTCCCCCCGGAGTTCGTGTGGACCCTCTATCAGGCATGGAGGACGGGACCCCCCCAATTGGAGGAGGGGGCTAGTACCTCTTTGGCTAAAAGACCAAGGGTGGATTGGTCAGAGGACGGGGAGTTTTTTTCTCCGGGTGGTTCTGACAGAGCTCTTAGTGAATTGGGGGACCCAGAGGGGTTTGAAGGTTTGCAGGATGCGGAGTGCCTAATTCCTGGTGAGGATCCCTCGGTGGTTCGTATTTTTCACAGGGATGAGCTGTCTGAGCTTATAGATCAGGTGTCGGCCACCCTTAAGTTTGATCAGCCAGAGGTAGCCATGGGGGAGGCTAGACAGGTGGATCCCTTAGTTAAAGGTATCCAGAGGAAAGCCCGGTCCTTCCCCATGAACAAGGACCTCCGGGATATGGTCTTTCAGGAGTGGAATGTTCCGGATGTGCCATGTAAAGTAGCGAAAGCCATGGCGAGGCTTTATCCTCTTCCGCAGGAAGATAGGGATTCCTTTAAGGCTCCCACTGTGGATGCCGTGGTGACAGCAGTTACTAAAGCCACGGCGATCCCGGTAGACGGAGGTACCGCTCTCCGTGACCCCCAGGATAGGAGGCTGGAATCATTTCTCAAACGTAGTTTTGATCTGTCAGCTCTCGCCTTGCAGGCTTCGGTGTGTGGGGGCCTGGTAGCTCGGGCGTGTTTTCGCTGGGCCGAGAAGCTTCTGGATGATTCGGTGGATGTTGGTTCCTCGGGGGTTCAGGAGTTAGCCAAGCTGGAGATGGGATCGTCCTTTTTGTCGGATGCTCTTTATGATTTATTGCGGGCTTCGGCGAAGAATATGGCTATGGTAGTGGGAGCGCGTAGGGCCCTTTGGTTACGCGGTTGGGTCGCGGACGCGGCCTCTAAGGCTAAGCTGTGTTCTCTTCCCTTCAAGGGGTCCATGCTTTTTGGTGAGGAATTGGATAAGTTGGTGAAAGGTCTCAGTGATGCCAAGGCCCCTAGGCTTCCGGATTTTCGTTCCAAGGCGGCTTCCAGGGGCACTTCCTCCCGAGGGCGGTTTAAGGAGGCTCGTCGGTATAGGCCAGGGAGGTCTAGTGGGGCTCCTAGGGGTCGTTTCTTCCAGCGCACCCAGTCCTTTCGTGGGAGTCGTCGCGGAGGGCGTGACTTTTCCACGGGAGGGCAGGTCTTGGGGCGTAATGCACAATGAAGGTGTGCGGGCCGAGGCTCTGGTTCGGGTAGGGGCTCGTCTGAGTCTTTTTTACCAGAACTGGGCCCAAATCACTTCAGATCAGTGGGTTCTCGAGGTGGTGCGAGACGGCTATGCCCTGGAGTTCGACAGTTCACCTCCCGAAAGGTTCTTGGAGTCCCCTTGTCATTCGAGGCTCAAGCGGGCAGCTGTGCGGGACACGTTGGCTCGGTTGATCAGGTTGGGGGCGGTGGTACCGGTTCCCCTCGCTCAGCGCGGCTCGGGCTGCTATTCGATCTATTTTGTGGTCCCAAAGAAGGAGGATGCCTTTCGGCCTATCTTAGATCTAAAGAGGGTCAATGCAGCTCTCAAGGTTCCCTCGTTTCGCATGGAAACGTTGCGGTCAGTCATTGTCGCGGTTCAGGACGGAGAGTTTCTAACGTCTTTGGATTTGACGGAAGCTTATCTCCACATTCCTATTCGTGCTGCTCATCAGCGATTTCTTCGCTTTTCGGTATTAGGGAAGCACTTTCAGTTCTGTGCTCTACCTTTCGGACTAGCAACGGCTCCCCGAACGTTTTCCAAAGTTATGGTAGTAGTGGCAGCGGCTTTGCGGAGGCAGGGTGTTCTGGTGCACCCGTACCTGGACGATTGGCTGATTCGAGCCAAGTCCAGGTCGGAGAGCGAGATGGCTACTGCTCGAGTGGTTCAGTTTCTTCAGTCTCTGGGCTGGGTAGTGAACTTCGGCAAGAGTCATCTGGTGCTGTTGCAGTCGCTGGAATATCTGGGGATGCTTTTCGATACCAAGAAGGGTCGAGTATTCTTGCCGGGTCCCCGGATTCGCAAGTTGCAGGGTCAGATTCGTCGGTTTCTGGCGGACTCAGCACCGACGGCCCGGGAGTATCTGCAAGTCCTGGGGTTGATGGCGGCCACCATAGAGGTAGTTCCGTGGGCCCGGGCGCACATGCGGCAGTTGCAGTCAGCTCTTCTCAGTCGTTGGTCACCACTGAGTCAGGAGTTGGACAGTCGTCTTCAGCTGGCTGTAATTCCACGCGTCAGTCTCCGGTGGTGGCTAGACACAGACAATCTGGAAAAGGGAATGCCATTGGAGGCCCCGCAGTGGGTGGTCCTCGTCACAGATGCCAGTCTACAAGGCTGGGGAGCTCATTGTCTCGGGCAAGTGGCTCAAGGTCGGTGGACTCAGAGGCTCAGTGGTCCATCAATCGTTTGGAAACTCGGGCCATTCGGCTCGCGCTTCAGGCTTTTCAGAGTCTCCTGTGCCGGAAAGCAGTCAGGGTCTTCTGCGACAACGCCACCGCCGTGGCTTATGTCAACCGTCAGGGGGGCACAAAGAGTCAGGCGGTCGCGGAGGAGGCGGCGTTGTTGTGCCAATGGGCGGAGAGTCACCTGCTAGCGCTCTCCGCGGCACATGTGGCCGGAGTGGACAATGTGGACGCAGATTACCTGAGCAGGCATACTCTAGACCCAGGAGAGTGGTCTCTGCATCGGTCGGTGTTCGAGCGCATTGTGTCGGTCTGGGGTCTTCCCGAGGTGGACCTGATGGCAACGGCCCACAATGCTCAAGTGCCGAGGTTTTTCAGTCGTTGGAGGGACCCTCGAGCGGAAGGGATCGACGCTCTGCTGGTGCCCTGGCCTCAGGAGTTGCTGTATGTTTTTCCTCCATGGCCGTTAGTCGGACGCGTAGTTCAACGCATAGCTCGGCACCCCGGACGGGTGATTTTGATAGCCCCGAATTGGCCGCGTCGGCCGTGGTTCGGAGATCTGGTACGGCTGGCGGTAGCAGACCCTCTTCCGTTGTCAGATTCAGAGGTGTTGTGTCAGGGCCCAATAGTTATGCCAGATCCGGTTCGGTTCTCGCTTACGGCCTGGCTCTTGAGAGGCACAGGTTAAAGAAGAAGGGTTTTTCGGCCAGAGTTATCGCCACAATGTTGAGCTCTCGTAGGCAATCTACTTCGTTGGCTTACGTCCGGGTTTGGAGAGTTTTTGAGCATTGGTGCGCAGGTAGACAGGTTCTTCCTTTTCGTGCGTCTGTGACTGATGTATTGGAGTTCCTACAGGATGGTATGGACAGGGGTCTGGCCTTGTCCTCTTTAAAAGTACAGGTGGCAGCTTTGTCCTGTTTTCGGGGGAAGGTTCAGGGGAAGTCTTTAGCTTCTAGTCCTGATGTGGTTCGTTTTTTGAAGGGCGTTAAGTTGCTGCGACAGCCTCGGCGGCGGATGGTGCCTCCGTGGGATTTGAATCTCGTTCTGGATGCTTTGGTTAGGCCGCCGTTTGAGCCCTTGGTGGCTGTTTCGGACAAGGATCTTTCATTAAAGACGGTTTTCTTAGTGGCCATTACTTCAGCTCGGAGGGTGTCGGAGCTTCATGCTTTGTCTTGTAGGGAACCCTTCTTGATTTTTTCCAAGGAAAAGGTTTCGTTGCGGCCAGTACCGTCCTTTTTGCCCAAGGTGGTCTCAGAGTTTCATGTTAATCAAGTCATTTCCTTGCCAGTTTTGGGTAATTTGGCGGGGGATACGGAGCAGCGTCGTCTGGCAAAGCTAGATGTGCGGAGAGTCTTGCGCTGTTATATTTCCAGAACTCGGGAGTATAGAGTTTCTGATCGTTTGTTCGTCCTGCATGGTGGTGCAAAGAAGGGCGTGGCAGCATCCAAGGCAACGATAGCAAGGTGGTTAAAGGAGGCGATTGTTTCGGCTTATTTGCTAAAAGGTCGCTTGGCTCCTAAGGAGTTTTCGGCCCATTCTACCAGGGGAATGGCGGCCTCTTGGGCGGAATGTAGCATGATTCCTCCGTTAGATATTTGTCGAGCGGCGGTTTGGTCTTCTTTGCATTCCTTTGTTAAGCATTATAGGATTGATGTGCATGCAAAGGAAGAGGCTGGCTTTGGGGCTGCAGTGTTGACCTCTGGCCTTCGTGGATCCCGCCCGTAGGATATTTACTGCTTTGGTACGTCCCACGCGTCTTGACCGGTCTGGAGGGTCATGGAGGAAGGTGAAATTAGATCTTACCTGCTAATTTTCTTTCCTCTAGACCCTCCAGACCGGTCAAGGCCCGCCCTGTCTATCTGTCTGTCTGTATTTTAGGCCAGGAGGTTTGGTTGGTCTGTTGTTATTTCTTGGCAGCAGTTGATTGTTGTGTCTATGGATTCAGACTCTGGTTTACCAGTTTTTTGTTGGTTGGAGTCTGGACAGGTGTGACAGTGTTTGGTAGTCCACCTGTGGAAGCACACACGAAAAAAGGGACACAGTAAGAGAAATAAAGAAAGTGTCCAGTTGGCAGTGACCACGTACAGGGTTGCTCATTATAGTTAGTGTTATGGTTTCTCTGCTTTGTTAGTGTTATACTGGCTAGTGGATGTACTGCACAGGTTATATATACAGTATTCAAAAGCTCAGTGTTTCTCAGTCTCCCTCTGCTGGTAGGAGGACATAACCCACGCGTCTTGACCGGTCTGGAGGGTCTAGAGGAAAGAAAATTAGCAGGTAAGATCTAATTTCACCATCCTGTTCCAACAGTGGCCAATCCAGGTCACAAATACCTGGCAAGATCCCAAAAAAGTACAAAACATTTTATGCTGCTTATCCCCAGAAATAGTGGCTTTTCCCCGTCCATTTTAATAATGGCCTATGGATTTTTCCTTTAGGAAGCCGCCCAAACCTTTTTTAAACCCCGCTAAGCTAACCGCATTTACCACATTCTCTGGCAACAAATTCCAGAGTTTAATTACACGTTGAGTGAAGAAACATTTTCTCCGATTCGTTTTAAATTTACTACTTTGAATGCCCCCTAGTCCTAGTATTTTTGGAAAGAGTAAACAGACGTGTCACGTCTACCCTTTCCACTCCATATGCATAAATCCCCACTTCAGTTCCCACAATAAAACATAAGAACATAATATAGAGGTCCAGAAATTTTATAGCGCTGTGTGAGGAATTGAAGCCCTGACTCTTCTAAAGATAAACTCTGCCTGTGGTGCAAAATCTTAAACCTAAGTATCAAAAGTGCAAATATGGAACCCAGGTTTTTTTCTCTAAATGTTATTTTCTCTCTCTCCTGAGCTTTGAAGCTCTAGTACAAGTCTAATCTTTTTACTTGCTTCCTTTCAGGACTGTAGTAGATCTGTGCCATCATGTAAAATTCTGCTTTACTTTTATTTAATTGTCCAATGCAGGGGCAAAAATCCACAAGACTTCTGGTTTTATTCGAGTGATAGAAAAGTCTGGAAAAGTGTACACGTTGAAAGAGGAGAGTGCAGTAAACGGCCTGACAGAAGGAATCCAAATGTACTTGGTTCATGCCAACGAGGTAGCATGCCTGTTTAATTCATAGCTTGAATTTACAATTCATGTTTAACCAGACCTCTGTGTTCTGATCGTATGGAATTATTTTTTCTGTTGTACAGAGTCATCATGCATGTCTTTCACTGGAAGCTGCTATCACAGCAGAAGAAAAATGCAATGAAAAAATGTCCTTTTTCCCGATTATATTTGGAAGGTAAACTGACTTGATTTGCATTTGTAGATGATGGTTAGAATACAGTGCATAATGTACAAATGAAATAAATAGCTACTATCATCCCGGGCTAGCTTTTAAACTTTTGACCCAGAGGTCAGAAATTCTAGCATCAAATCATCTAGAAGGAACTTTGGAGGCAACAGATTAAGTAGTGAATACTCATTATTTGAAACTTATTTGATAGCCCATATGAAGTGAATTAAAAGTCTCATTCTAGTTTTAGTGAATCATAGTAAGTGCCATCACAGTTTGCTGTTAAATGGTACCATTCCTCATCAACCCTCCAGACCGGTCAAGACGCTTGGGTTATGCTCGCCTACCAGCAGAGGGAGACTGAGAACACAAACTTGAAACTATGTACTTATAACCTGTGCCTAGCCATCTATAGCCAGTATTTTCTCAGTCTCAGCAGAGGGTAGACAGGCAGCCTGTGCAGCTTGCCCGATCTGGATAGGTTTTTGAGTTAATTTTCAGAGTTTTCCTTTGTTTCTGTGCTATTTTGGTGGATCCCCTGTGCCTGGAAGACTTTGGTGTGCTAGGGGTTGCGGGTCCGCTGGGGTCCGTCATTGTCCCCTTTGGGGTGTCACACCCGGGTGGCCGGGTCCCTCCCCCGGTCTGGCTCTCCGTTTGGGCAGCTTTGTGCCTCGGCTGCAGTTTGTATACTGCAGCCTTGAGTGCCGAATTGTGTTAGCAGCAGCAAGGCTCAAATGAAAGGCTGCAGTAAAGTTTAAAAAAAAAAAAAAAAAGTCAGACCCAAACGGGTGAGAGCGATTGGAGCTGCACTCCGGAGCCTCGGAGCTGTTCAGCAGTGAGTAAGGCGCTGACTTTCCTGCTCGGGTGAGTTTCTTGACTTTTACAATCGGGGCTCTTGTTTGGCGGTCAGCTGGGCTTGCGCTAATGTCAGGGAAACCGCTGAGGTGCCGGTCATGTGCGCGTCGGGGCGTCGACGCGGTGGGGAGCGTTTGCCGGTTTTGTGGGGAACCTAAGCCTCAATCCTCCGTTCCGCCGGTGTTGGCGGCGGAGGTTCCCGCGGCTAGCGTCTCGGAGGTTACGGCGCCTTTGATTAGCGGCCCTGCGGCGGTGCCGATTTTGGCGGGAACCGCCGCCATTTTGGATTCGGCGATACTCGGGCCTGGGAGAGTCGGAGGACTGCCGGGCAGCCAATTTCCAGCGCCTTCGGGGGGTGATGCCTCAGGTAGGAGCGGGTTTCCCCCGGATTTCATTTGGAGTTTATATCAGGCTTGGCAGGCAGGGCCGTCCCGAGCGGAGCCCCTTAGCCTTGGAACGGGGGGGGCTGGCGCGAAGAGACCACGTGTAGAGTGGTCTGAGGATTTTGAAGGTTTTTCCCCCCCGGATTCGGAGGGCGACTTTAGCCTCCTAGAAGAGGAGGAGGGGTCGTTGGCTGGATATGATAAGGAGCTTGCGCTGCCTGGGGAGGATCCCTCGGTGGTGCGCATTTTTCAGCGAGATGAATTGTCGGATCTTATTGATCAGGTGGCTGCGACCCTCAAATTTGATCCGGCGGCAGCTCCATTAGAGGCCGGAAAGCAGGATCCGTTGGTTAAGGGGATCAGACGGGTGTCTTGTTCTTTCCCTATGAATGCGGATCTGAGGGAAATGATTACTCAGGAGTGGCAGGCGCCGGAGGCGCCGTGTAAAGTGGCTCGGGCCATGGCTAAGCTTTATCCCCTGCCGCAGGAAGATAGAGATTCGCTCAAGCCCCCGACCGTGGATGCCGTGGTTACGGCAGTGACCAAGGCCACGGCGATTCCGGTGGACGGAGGGGCTGCGTTGCGAGACCCTCAGGACAGGAAATTGGAAACTTTCCTGAAGCGCAGTTTTGATTTGTCGGCCCTGGCGTTACAGGCGTCGGTCTGTGGAGGGCTAGTGGCGCGGGCTTGTTTCCGCTGGGCGGAACGGCTCTTAGATAGCCCGCCAGGGGACAGAGGCTCTTTGACTCAAGATCTGGCTAAGTTGGAGTTGGGTTCCTCCTTTTTGGCGGATGCACTGTATGATTTGTTGCGGGCCTCGGCGAAGAACATGTCTCTAGCGGTGGCAGCCCGTCGGGCCCTGTGGTTGCGAGGCTGGATGGCGGATGCTGCGTCCAAGGCCAAGCTGTGTTCGCTCCCGTTTAAAGGCTCTTTGCTGTTTGGTGAAGAGTTGGATAAGTTGGTAAGAGGTCTTACTGATGCCAAGGTCCCTCGGCTTCCGGAACTTCGCCCTAAGGCTTCTAGAGGTTCCGCGGGTCGCGGTCGTTTTCAGGAAGCAAAGCGGTATCGGCCGGGTAGGTATTCTGGTGGGACTAGGGGTCGTTTCTTTCAGAGAACTCAGTCCTTTCGCGGTGGCCGTCGTGGAGGGCGAGGTTCCTCTTTGGGAGCGTCCGGTGCGTCCCGTCCGTCTCAATGATGGTTTGGGGGCCCAGTCTCTGGTTCGCGTGGGGGCTCGCTTACGCTTGTTTTACCAGAGGTGGGTCCAGATCACGTCAGACCAGTGGGTGCTGCAGATAATCCGAGACGGGTACGCGCTGGAATTCGACAGGCCTCTGTCCGACTTCTTCCTAGTGTCTCCCTGTCATTCAAGGCGCAAGGCGAGAGCAGTCCGCGATACTCTGTCACGTCTGATAGCTTTAGGGGCTGTAGTCCCTGTTCCTCCAGCAGAGAGAGGAAAGGGATGTTATTCCATATACTTCGTGGTACCCAAAAAAGAGGACGCTTTTCGTCCCATTTTGGATCTCAAGAAGGTCAATGCAGCCCTAAAGGTTCCTTCCTTTCGGATGGAGACGTTACGCTCAGTCATAGTAGCGGTTCAGGAAGGGGAATTTCTGACTTCTCTAGATCTGACGGAAGCTTACTTGCACATTCCCATCCTGGAGGCGCATCAGCGTTTTCTTCGCTTTGTGGTGCTAGGGAGACATTTTCAGTTTTGCGCGCTTCCCTTTGGACTGGCCACCGCTCCTCGCACCTTCTCCAAGGTGATGGTCGTGGTGGCAGCAGCTCTTCGCTTGCAGGGCATTTTGGTGCACCCGTACCTAGACGACTGGTTGATTCGGGCCAAATCAAAGGCGGAGAGCGAGGAGGTCACCGGTCGGGTGGTGTCCTTTTTGCAATCTCTGGGCTGGGTTGTCAATCTGGCCAAGAGTCACCTAGTGCCGTCGCAGTCTCTCGAGTATCTGGGAGTCCGGTTCGACACGAAGAGAGGTCGGGTGTTCTTGACTCCCTCTCGCATGTCCAAGCTGCAGGCTCAGATCCGTCTTTTCCGAGTCCAGAGGGCGCCGTCGGCGCGGGAGTATCTTCAAGTGTTGGGTCTGATGGCCGCATCGATAGAGGTAGTTCCTTGGGCCAGAGCGCATATGAGGCAGCTGCAGGGTGCTTTGTTGTCTCGTTGGTCCCCTCAGCTTCAGGATCTGGAGGAGAGGCTCGCTCTGTCGGAGGTTGTGCGTCGCAGTCTCAGCTGGTGGCTCCATTCTCCGAACCTAGTGAAGGGCATGCCGTTGGCCGCTCCTCAGTGGGTGGTGATGACCACGGATGCGAGTCTGTCAGGCTGGGGAGCGCATTGTCTGGGACAGGTGGCCCAGGGACGTTGGACAGTGGAGGAGGCGTGTTGGTCCATCAATCGTCTGGAGACACGTGCAATTCGGTTGGCTCTTCGGTCCTTTCACTGTCTGTTAGTCGGCAAGGCTGTCAGGGTTCTGTCCGACAATGCCACAGCCGTGGCATATGTGAATCGACAGGGAGGAACGAAGAGTCCCGGGTTAGCACTAGAGGCGGCAGAGTTGCTGGTGTGGGCAGAGGCACATCTGCAGAGTCTCTCGGCGGGACACGTGGCAGGGGTGGACAACGTGAGCGCGGATTATCTAAGCAGGCACACGTTGGATCCCGGAGAGTGGGCTCTCCACCCCTCCGTGTTCGAGCGGATAGTGGTGCAGTGGGGTCGGCCGGTGTTGGATCTCATGGCGTCGTCCGCCAATGCGCAGGTCCCTCGGTTTTTCAGTCGTCGAAGAGATTCTCGAGCCGAGGGCATCGACGCGTTGGTCCTTCCGTGGCCAACTCAGCAGTTGCTCTACGTGTTCCCGCCGTGGCCGCTGGTAGGCCGAGTGGTTCAGCGGATCGGTCGTCACGCGGGATTAGTAGTCCTGATAGCGCCCAATTGGCCCCGGCGTCCGTGGTACGGAGATCTGATGCGGTTGCTGGTGCAGGATCCGATTCCCCTGGGGCCTCGGGTGAGATTGGTGCAGGGGCCGATCGAGATGGCCGACCCCTCTCCATTCTTGCTTACGGCCTGGCTCTTGAAAGGCACCGTTTAAGACATAAGGGTTTCTCGGCCAGGGTGATTGCTACGATGTTGCAGTCCCGTAAGAGGTCTACTTCCTTGGCATATGTGCGGGTGTGGCGCATTTTCGAGAATTGGTGTCAAGAGCGGGGCTATGCCCCATTGCGCGTGTCAGCGGTTGAGGTGTTGGATTTTCTTCAGGATGGTTTGGACAGAGGGCTTTCGCTTTCCTCTCTGAAGGTGCAGGTTGCAGCCTTGTCTTGTTTTAGAGGTAAGGTTCGGGGAGTATCCTTGGCGGCTTCTCCGGACGTGGGGCGGTTCTTGAAGGCTGTGAAGTTGCTTCGGCCGCCTTGCCGTCCGGTGGTTCCGCCTTGGGATTTAAATCTGGTCTTGGAGGCTCTGGTGGCGCCTCCGTTTGAACCTTTGCCTTCCATTACGTGTAAGGATCTTACTTTAAAGACAGTCTTTTTGGTGGCTGTTTCTTCGGCACGTAGGATTTCGGAACTTCAGGCTTTATCTTGCAGAGAGCCTTTTCTGTCCTTTGCCAAAGAGAAAGTGACTTTACGCACGGTTCCTTCCTTTGTTCCTAAGGTGGTGTCTTCCTTTCATGTCAATCAGGTGATTTCGTTGCCAGTGTTGGGTGATCGTGCCGGGGATTCCACGCAGCGTCGTTTAGCTAAGTTGGATGTGCGGCGCGTGTTGCGGTCCTATTTGAGCAGAACACAAGATTTTCGATCCTCGGACAGGTTGTTTGTTTTGTTTGGAGGTCCCAAGAGAGGAGAAGCTGCTTCCAAGGCCACTCTGGCTAGATGGTTGAAGGAGACTATTGCTTCGGCTTATTTGTTGAAGCGTCGGCCGGTGCCCTCTTTACTTAAGGCACATTCTACGCGGGGAGTAGCTGCTTCATGGGCAGAGAGTAGTTTTATTCCGCCGCAAGAGATTTGCAGGGCTGCGGCGTGGTCCTCTATCCATTCCTTCGTGAAGCATTACAGACTTGATGTTCAGGCGAAAGAAGATGCTCGGTTTGGAGCGGCGGTGTTGTCTTCTGCTTTACGAGGGTCCCGCCCTTAGTTGGGATACTGCTTTGGTACGTCCCAAGCGTCTTGACCGGTCTGGAGGGTTGATGAGGAAGGTGAAATTAGGCCTTACCTGCTAATTTTCTTTCCTCTAGACCCTCCAGACCGGTCAAGAGCCCGCCCGTTCTTTTCGCAGAAGTATTCAGCCGTCCATTCTTTTCGCAGAAGTATTCCTCAGCCGGGTCTTTGCATAGCAGTATTTTGAGCCGTATATATGGATAGCAGTATTTTGAGCCGTGTTCTGCTAGGACTATTCCTTAAGGTTTGTGTGGTCAGAGAGAATTCTTTGACTCTAAGACATTACAGAGCGGGACGCTGTGACGTCTCGTCTGTTTTCAGCACACTGTTGGTACTTGTCCTTGGGTTTTCCAGGTACAGGGGTTTCTAGTTTCAGAGTTGTGTTTTTATTCTCTGCTTTGCTATGTGTATACTGGCTATAGATGGCTAGGCACAGGTTATAAGTACATAGTTTCAAGTTTGTGTTCTCAGTCTCCCTCTGCTGGTAGGCGAGCATAACCCAAGCGTCTTGACCGGTCTGGAGGGTCTAGAGGAAAGAAAATTAGCAGGTAAGGCCTAATTTCACCTTCCTGCTTGTTCATTGTAGAGGCCAAAACTTGCACAGGCCTGGAGACTGCATTGCCCTTTTACCTTTAGCGTATATAAGAATAGCCATACTGTGTCAGACTGATGGTCCTAGCCCATTATCCTGTTTCTAACAATGGCCAATCTAGGTCACAAGTACCTGGCAGAGCCTCAAATAGTAGCAAGATCCCAGGGCAAGCAGTGGCTTCCCAATAGTACCAATCCCAGGGCAAGCAGTGGCTTCCCAATAGTACCAATCCCAGAGCAAGCATTGGCTTCCCCCATGTCTATCTCAATAGCGGGGTAAGGTTGATGTGTTGGTACGATATGTGAAAAAGCTTGCTTTAAGTTATGTGTCTTCTTTGAGGACAAGCAGGATGTGGTGAAACGGTGTTTTCTAGCCTGTGAATTGTAATAATATTTTCATGTAGTGTATTTCTCTTGTTTGGCCAGCAGGTGATGTTTGTTTTCTATTTTAAAGCTGTTTCCTTAGCGTCCCACAGATCAGTCCAGAGACTTGATCTGCTGTCCTTCCCTTGCCAGGCTTTGCAGGCTTGGCGTGGCAGCGCTAGGCATTGCAGATTTGACGTGGCAGCGCATGTAACCGCGGCCTGCGGATTATTGCTCCAGTCTGCTGAGGTTGTAGCCTAGCGCTGCCACGCCAAGCCTGCAAAGCCTGGCAAGGGAAGGACAGCAGATCAAGCCTCTGGATTGATCTGTTGGGACTAATGAAAAGAAAATTATCAGGTAAGAACTAATTTTACCTTGCAGGGAAGACTATTTTTCTTTTCAGTTTTAGCCCTGTGGGAAGGTAACCTGCAGTTCCATTGGCCAGATAACTTTCAAAGTTGGTGCTCTGGGCTCTGATTGGCCCTGGAGTTCAGATCCAGCCAGGAGGTACTGGATTCTCCTCAATCTCAGGGAGTGCAGAGGGTAAACTTCTCTGCCCTGAGGCCCTGTTCAAGAACTGTGAGCAGTTATCTTCCTGAAACTCCCCAGGTGCTACCCAGGTAGTTGCAACAAAAACACTGTAGAGCACTAATTGTCTGCTGCTCTAGGAGTGGCCTAGTGTGGAGGAGTGGTCTAGTGGTTAGGGTGGTGGACTTTGGTCCTGAGGAACTGAGTTCGATTCCCGGCACAGGCAGCTCCTTGTGACTCTGGGCAAGTCACTTAACCCTCCATTGCCCGCCGCATTGAGCCTGCCATGAGTGGGAAAGCGCGGGGTACAAATGTAACAAAAAAAAAATGTAATAAATATATGAGGAGGAAACGATCTCAAACAGCCTAAGTGCTACAGCATGTTAGTCATTGATAACTTCAAAACACTCTCTAGGCTGTTGTATCATCACTGGCCAAAGACCACCTTTGTGTGCATATTTAGTGAATATTTTATATTTTCTTTTTTTTTTTTCTTCTTTTAAACACCTAACATCAGTCCAAATTGCAAAAATGCCAAGAAGAATACAAGTGAGGCACTTAGCTTTCCATTAAATCTAGCCGCTTCACTCCCGATCTCGTTGCTCTGTGGAGTGCCACGAGCAGTAACACACTTCAGGAGTTCAGTTTGTCGGCGCCAGAAAGTGGATTCTGCTAGCTCATGCAAGCACTGCGGAGGCAGTAAGGGAGCCACCCAGCAGCAGCAGCAGTGTTCTTGGGACTGGTCCCTGAGCTTGAGTCCCACGGAGATTCAGGGTTCGCGTGTATACAGCCTTCCTCTGATGTGGCAGTGGTTTCAGCAGTGGTGGGAACCACTGCCATTTATGATTCCTCCATGGCTCCAGATCAGCCCCAGTGGCTAGAACCCATGTCCCTTCTTGCGGGTCAGACATGCAGTGGGGAGAAGAAAGATGTCTGTGGGGTTAGTTGTTCCCCAGATTTTGTCCTCGCTGTGGGGTTTTGCACTAGGAAAGCGCGGGGGGGGGGGGGGGGAGTCAGTTCTGGAATCAGGTAGCCTGGGGGGGGGGGGGGAGGTGGGTCCTGTAGCCCCCAAATGGCAGCGCCTGGATTGGGAGGATGAGTTTATAGACACTAGTTCATAGTTCACCATTATTTACTATACTGCGAATTATACAAAAAAAAAATCTAGGTATTTTACATAAAGCACAAGAAAGGGGGAAAAAAGGACTAGAATACAATAGGAGGCTGATGTTATTTCAAATCAAAATATAGAGAAGGGGTAAGGGATGTTGCAATAAACTAATGATATAAAATTTGTAAGATTGCAAAATTATAATAATAAGAAACAAAAGGAGAGGAGAGAGTACAAAGGAGACAAAACTAAATAGTTGATGCTGCAGTAAGATAGCGATAGGCAGGTATAAGTCGAGTAAATCGGGGACAGATACTGAATTGGATGGATGGATATGCTGTTATGAAAAGATGTGTTTTAAAGATTTAAATCTAATCCTATATAATAATTCTCACCTCCAACGTTCTGAGGCTGCCTGGAACCGTGGCTTCCTCGGAGGTGGTCTGCTTCATGGAGTAGATAAAACTGACGTCAGCAGTCCGACGCACAGCGACCCAGGCAGGGGGAGGAGTAGGGAAACACGCGTGCCTAGGAATCGCTGCCAACCTCTCAAACCACCCGCGAACACTAACCGGCCTCAAAAAAACGCTGCCGCCCTCCCTCTTCTCTCCAAGTCCGGATTCGGACTGTCGGAGAGGACGAAGAGGGAGGGCAGCGAGACGGCGAGTGTCCAATGTGGAGGAGGCGGCTCAGGGCAGGGGTCGGGGTCCACTGGCGACTGGGAAGAGGGGGGAGGGAAAAAGCAGCGGGTCCGAATCCAGCGCAGCCGTCATCCCCGTTAAATAAAAACAAAGCAAGCACACCTATGAGATGCTGCAGGACGTTTCATAGACAGGAGTGGAAGTGAGCAAAGCAACTCTACGGTAAGCAAGGAAGCCCATTGGTTAATCTATGTTTCCACTCCCCTACGCAGCCGTCATTGGTGTACACTCAAAACAAGCACACCTAGGAGCTGCTGCTTCACATTGTCGTTTTTAAATTGTTGCTCCATGTGAAACAAGTCTAAAGCTGTTTCAACTGGATAGCAACTGGGAGGGAGGGGGGACCCTACAATTAGGGAAGGAGGGAGGGAGGGAGAGGGACCCTGCAACTGGGGAAAAAGGGAGGGAGGGAGGGGGGAACCCCCTGCAACTGGGAGACAGACCGGGGGTGGGGGGGGACGACCCTGGAACTGGGAGGGAGGGGGGACCCTGGCACATACTCTCATTTTCACACACACACTCGCACCTAGTCTCACTCTCTCCCCTGCTCTTTATACTCTCACTCCTCCAATTCCCTGTTCTGTATGGCATACCAAACCCCAGCCTTGGCTGACCTCTACGCTAGCTATGTTCCTGAGCCCAATCTGTTGAATTCCTTTGGCTGAAATCTCGTGCCCATGCTGACTTCATACATTTCAAATTCTTATTGACCTCCTTCCAGTCTGCTCTTTCACTTGCTAAACAAGACTAGTAGATCCAATTGACAAACTCTCTTGGCTCAAACCCTTGACGTCTCTTTGCCACACTGAACTCTCTTCTCAAAATGCCTTCACCTCCAACTCCCCCTTCGCTTTCTCCCCAGACTCTGGCTGAGTACTACTACTACTATTTAGCATTTCTATAGCGCTACAAGGCATACACAGCGCTGCACAAACATAGAAGAAAGACAGTCCCTGCTCAAAGAGCTTACAATCTAGTATTTTCATGATAAGGTTCATAAAATTAACCTTGACTTCTCAACCAGGTCACCGCCACCTCTCCTTCCCTTAGTCCATTCTCTCAACCCCCTTTCAACCCCTACCTCCTTTTTCTTCCTTTTCTGAAATCACTGAAGAGGAAATTGCACATCTTCTTTCCTTCTCAAAACTAACTGCCTGTTCCTGTGATCCTATTCACACCCATCTACTTATCTCTCCTACTGTCGTCCCTTCTGTCATATCCTTAATCTTTCACTTTCCACTGCAACTGTTCCTGATGCCTTCAAACATGCCATAGTTACACCATTCCTCAAAAAACCTTCATTGGACCCAACCTGTCCTTCTAACTATCGCCCCATCTCTCTCCTCCCTTTCCTATCCAAGATACTGGAACATGCTGTTCACCACTGTTGTGCTGACTTTATTTCATCTCAAGCTATTTTTGATCCACTTCAATCTGGCTTTCACCCTCGTCAGTCAACTGAAACAGCCCTTGCTAAAGTCTTCAGTGACCTGTTCTTGGCCAGATGCAAAGGGTCTATTGTCATCCTTCTTGATCTATCTGCTGCTTTTGACATTGTTGATCACCGCCTACTTCTTGATATACGCTGTCCTCACTTGAATTTCAGGGCTCTGGTCTTTCCTGGTTTTCTTCTCTCCCATCATACTTTTAGTGTATACTCTGGCGGATCCTCCTCCACTTCTATCCCACTATCAGTTGGTGCACCTCAGGGCTCTCTTGGGACCTCTTCTTTTCTCCATCTATACGTCTTCTCTTGGTGCTTTGATCTCATCCCATGGTTTTCATTATCGCCTTTATGCTGTTGACTCCCAGATCTATCTCTCCACACCAGAAATCAAATTCTTAGCTTCATGATGTATTAGTAAAGGAACTCTCCTGCCTCTTAGACATCAGTACAATGTGAATCTGCTACCAGAGAAAAGAGGGCAGATATTTTATTCCAAAAAAAGACATGATCCCATCCTAAACTTAAGGACCTCTTTATTAAAAAAAAAAAAAAAAAAAACAACCCCCCATACTGATCCCAAGCTCCATTGGATAACATCACCCTTCTATGAGGTCTAGTATCCTTTCTTTGGAGGAAATTTGTTAGAGATAGCAACTTTGTTTTCTCTGGCTAAGTGGGAATCTTCAGTGGCCACTGTTTTGCATCCTTTCATGAGCACTAAAAGTTCTCAAGTGAAAAAAAAAAAAAAAAGAAAAAATAGTAAATTTAAAAAAACTGAATACTATGGTATTATTTTTAAACTATTTAAGTGATTGTGGCTGATAAAGCTGTTTCCACTATTGCCAAAAGATATTATTATTATAAAATCTGTATCAGAGTGTGATTTTTTTTTTAATTAAAAACATTTATGAAAAAAATATTTTAATCAGAAAAGTAATATAATAAAAGAAGTGGAGGTTTTTTCAGACTAGTGATGGAAAAATTCAGTAACCTTAACATGCAGTCAACAGGCTGATAAAGTACTGATATAACAATGAAGTCTTTTTCCTCCATATTACTAATAAGTTACTATTTAATGAATAGATGAAGTCAAGCAACAGTAATTGATTTAGTAGTGACATAGTTTGAATAGCCTGCTGTTTACGGTGATATATTGTTATGACTATCCTATTGAATGAACCCTATTGTCTGTTTTAAAAGATTTCTTGTAACATCTGATTTTCCGTCTTTCAGGAAACCAGCTAATACAGACTCTTGCAAGGTGGCACCTCTTTCCGCTTCAGCGGGTGCCATGTGTAACCTAAAAGACCAAGCTGAGTCGCAAAGAATGATGGGAAGCAGTTCAACTTCTCCAAGCCAGAACCCCAGCACTAATCCTTCTGTAAGTATGCAAGTCAGTAAGGTAAACAGTTCTTTGTAGGGGACGCACATTCTGGTGGTGATCGAAAGCTGTGCTAGAAACATATTCAGCTGCAGTTCAAGTGTGGAAATTAGAAGAGAGGAAACATCCAAGGACTATGGATTATTCTTGATGGAGCATAAATAAGAATTTCCCCACTTCTCAAATACCACATGGCTATAAATATAAATTGATATGATTTTGACTTGGAAAATTATTCTCAAAACAGTTTCAGAGCAGTTCTATCTGGATTAGAGAGAAATAGGAAGCTGTAACTGTATCAGAAGTAGAACGAGTGGTGGAGTAGTTTATGTTTTAATTTAGCAATACAGAGCTGCTTGAAAGAGCAGAATTTGCACTTCCATTTGGTCCCACCAGACCAGTCCAGAATGCATGGGTTATGGTCACCAGGTAGCAGATGGAGGCACTGGAGCAGTGACGTAGCCAGACCTAACATTTGGGGTTAGGGGCCCAGAGTTAACATGGCGGGGGGGGGGGGGCACTAGGCATATCGGTGTGAGTAGTTCTTGATATACTAAATAATGTCTTAGAGTACACTTGACAATGAATTTCTAAGTATACAGTCTGTCCTCCATCAACAATAACCCCATACACACTTATAGAAACTTTGGAAACACTAACATTTTTTTTATGTTTCAACATTTTTATTGAAGACATAACATGAACATTCTTACAATCATTGATAGCACATCGGCCAAGCAAAAACTATACAACAATCTGTTATTACTGTCTCCAAGAGTTTTTCTTTCCCCCCCTCCCCAGTCCTACCCCTCCCCCCATTTTTGTTGATACTTATGCTTTGTTATCATCTTAATGTGTTGAGGACCAAACTTCTTCCCCTATGAGACAAAGAATCTACATAAGCACCCCAAATTTTCATAAATGTTTTCTTTCTTTTTAGTGAACGTTTAGCTTCTTTGGCTTCCCACATCATTAACTGGTGGACAAGATTCCGCCAGTGCCAATAATCTGGCCCTATATCATTTGTCCAGTTTTGCAAGATACATTTCTTTGCCAGCAAGGCAATTTTGCGGAAAAATAAATTGTGCTCTGGTATTTGACCTTTAAATGATCCTGGTAAATTTAACAACATCTGCACTGGTGTACCTGCTACCTTTCAACCTAATAGTTGTGATAGATAGTGAGTTATTTTCCCCCAAAACCTTCTAATCTTCCAACAACTCCAAAAACTATGGTAAAATGTGTTGTCTGTTCTCCCACATCTCGCACACAAGGGCGTCTGCAATCCCTCGAATTTTGCTAATTGTGCAGGTGCCATGTATGCTCGATGTATAAAACGGAATGCACATTCCCTATATTGAGCTCCGCTGACCAATTTTGGTATCCCCTTCAGTTGCCTCTCAACATCCCATACCAATAACATGACTCCTAAGTCCTTCTCCCAGCGCTCTTTCAGCTTTTTAAAGTTTTTGGGTTTCTCATATGACCACAGCGCTTTATGTATCCCTGAAATTGATGGCACTTCTTCAGAAATCTCTATGAAGAAATTTTTTAGCTTCAAACCCTGTTTCTGTTCCAATCGGCCTTGATCTGTTGACTGAATAAAATGTTTTAGCTGGCAGTGTGCAAATGTATCACCCCATTGGATTTTATCTGTATTCAACAGCTGATCTAAAGGTTTAATCTTTCCGTTATCGCCTATTACATCTTCCAGACATTCCAAACCTCTTTCTTCCCATCGCTGAAAGACTAGGTTTTCTATACCTGCTTTAAAGGTTGGGTTCCCTCTGATTGTTAATAGTTCTGTTGCCCCTCCCCATCTTCAATCTGCTCCCCAAGAATTGCCACGCTCCTAAGCGGTTTTAACAGTAAATTGTCCCTGTGTATCTCGGGAACCTGCGTCGTTTCTAATTGTATTAGGGATTTCAATCGCAGCGGTTCAAAATATTCCTGTTCTAGTTCTAATGGTGTGTAATATGTTGTTCCAAATATCCAATCCCTCACATGCCGCATTAAGCAGGCCATATTGTATAACTTCAAGTCTGGTAATCCTAGCCCTCCCTGCTGCCAATTGCCCATCATGAACTGTTGTTTCATCTTAGCTTTCTTATTGGCCCAGCAAAATTTCATTACCAGCTTAGTGAATATTTTCAGGTCTTTCCCCAATATACATATAGGTATGGTTTGCATGACATACAACCACCTAGGTAGGATCACCATACGAATTAGGCATATTCTACCCATCAGCGGCAGTTGCAGCTGTCTCCAACTCTCCAATTGTTGTCGAGTCTGAGTCAACAGCATCTTAATGTTAAGTGAATATAGTTCTACCACTTCTGGCGTCAGCTCTATACCCAAATATCGAAACGAATTGGTTGCTCTTCTCAATGGGAACGTTCCCGGCCAGGACGTTGCGTTCTGTATATTACTAACCAATGCTTCTGATTTCTCCAAGTTTAGTTTAAACCCAGAATAGGTTCCAAACTCTTTAAACACCTCCAGTAGAGCTTGCAAGGACTCCGCTGGATTTGTGAGCATAACTAACAAATCATCTGCGAAGGCAGCTAATTTGAATTCCTGTTTCCCAATCACCACTCCTCTTATGGCTGGCATCTCGATAATATCTCTAACCAATGGGTCTAAATACTAACATTTTTTTTAATATAGTAACTTTATCCCATAACTTAAACTTTTGCCATTATAGTAGGCTTATGTCTGGTCATCATCTCAACACACATCGCAGTATCTGGGAAAATAATTACCACAATGGCTCTTACCCTCAGCTTTGCTTTATAACAAATATAAATTTCTTATAAAGCTGTATTAATAAAACAGGTAAAATACCTTGGAAGTAGCAGTTTAATTATGTAGCCTGAAAATCTAGTATACAAAAAATATCAACCCCTAACACTGCACACTGGACCATCATGCTATTGATTTAAACATATATTTTGCAACCACATAAAGTCCCATAGTCCCTCCTCTAAGAATGATATTTAGTATTTAAAAAATTAAAAAATATGTAGCAGAATTAGAAAAGGTTCAAAGAA
This sequence comes from Microcaecilia unicolor, assembly GCF_901765095.1. NCBI lineage: Eukaryota > Metazoa > Chordata > Amphibia > Gymnophiona > Siphonopidae > Microcaecilia > Microcaecilia unicolor. The sequence goes on along the minus strand of NC_044032.1, from coordinate 644,789,265 downwards.
GGGCAACCAAAATGATTAAGGGGAGTGAACTCCTCTCATATGAGGAAAGGCTTAAGAAGTTAGGACTCAAGAAGAGACGGCTGAGGGGGGTATGATAGAGTTCTACAAAATCCTGAGTGGAGTAGAACAAGTAAACGTGTGGTTTGATTATTCTTCCAAAAAGTATAAAGACTAAGGGACACTGAATGAAGTTTCCATGGTAATATTTTTAAAACGAATAGAAGGAAATATTTTTTCACTCAGCGAATAGTTAAGCTCTGGAACTTGGCTGCCAGAGAATGTGGTAACAGCAGTTCCTTAGCGTCCCTCCAGACCGGACCAGGATTGGACTGATGGGTTGTGCTCGCCTACCAGCAGGTGGAGACTGAGAAAAAAACTCTGACTCTAGAGAGCCAATAGGAGCCCTGGCCATGTGACCTTAGCCTCAGTATTTTCTCAGTCTCCCAGCAGGTAGGAAGCGAGCCCATTAGTCTCTCTTTTTATCTTTTTATCTTTCTCTTTTAGAGGTTAATAATAAGAACTACAGTGCTACCTCTTCTGTGCCTAGGAATTCTCGGTTAATTCTTGTTGGATTATTTGTAGTAAATAATTAGCAGATTTTAGTACACACAGCTTCAGCTTTAGAAATGTTAATTTCTTTCTTCATCTCTCTCTCATTCACCCCTGAATAATTCACTGCTGAGTCACTTTAAAGTTGAAGTAACAAAACATCTGTTTACTCACAGTTTGTAGTTAGATTATAATCAGACAGGCTTATATATACATATTACTATACATTTGTATTATCAGCTCCTTCCATGTGCTTAGATGGTAATGGATGCTCACACCACCATAGATCCTCTCAGGTTAGGAGAGATCATGAGCTCCATGTGCTCCATGTGCTGCATCTGCTGTGTCTAACCCCCACAGGAAGTTGCATAGCTGTGTGACCTCTCTAAGTAATTCACATCAGAGGTCACAGAGTAATCACAGAGAAATAATAGGTGACAGGCAATGCATGTAAAAATACAATTACATTCCAACAAACCCCTTCTCATGCATAACTGTCATGCAATTATTTATTCATACAAAGTCCAAGCTTTATACGCAGATTCACAAAATGTTCTCTGGGTAACGGTTTGGTCATGATGTCAGCTGTCATCTCACTGGTGTGACAATAGTGTAGACTGATGACCCCTTCTTTTGCCAACTCTCGCACGTTGTGGTATTTCGTTGCGATGTGCTTGGTGCGTGACTGAACCTTGTCATTCTGTGACAGTCGGATGCAGCTCTGATTATCTTCCATTATCTGGATTGGTCTCTGTTCAGCTATTCCAAAATCCAGCAAAAGTTTTTCAATCCACATCAGTTCTCTGCACGCTTCCGATACGGCCACATATTCAGCTTCTGTAGAAGACAAACTCACAATACTTTGTTTATGACTGGCCCATGAAATGTGTACATTTCCATACATAAACACATATCCACTTGTGGATTTATAATCAGAATGATCCCCTGCCCAATCTGAATCACAGTAACATATTAGTTTTGGATTACTATTGGCTGAAATCTTTAATTTACAATCAATGGTACCCTTTAAATACCTTACCATCCTTTTAACTGCAGTCCAATCTGATTTGGTAGGTGAGCTGACCCTTCTGCTCAAAATTCCTACTGCATTTGCTATATCAGCCCTGTATGTGGTAGCTAGATATAAAAGCTTACCTATGGCTGATCTATATTGGATGTTATCTGGTAAAGGTTCTCTTACTGTTTCATCCTTCAGAAAATCAGTGATCATGGGAGTGCTTACAACTTGGGCATCTTGCATACCTAAACTTTCAATAAGCTCATTTATTTTCTGCTTCTGGCTTAGAAGATAAGAACCATCATTTTGTTTCTCAATTTCTATACCAAGATAGTATGACACATTACCCAGTTCTTTTATCTCAACATTCTGGTTTAAACACTTTACAATGTCCTTGTACTCTTGCTCACTTTTACTTGCAATGAGCAGATCATCAACAAAAGCTAAAATGTATGCATATTGTCCATTTCTGCACCTAGTGTACAAGCATTTATCTGCTTCACCTTGCTTAAATCCTAAATTTGTCAATATTTCATGCAATTTTTCATTCCAACATTTTGCACTTTGCTTTAATCCATAAAGACCTTTGTTTAATTTACACACTAGCTGTCTTTGTTTTGTATTTATGAAACCTGTTGGTTGTTCCATGTACAAGTCTTCAGTTATATCTTCATGAAAAAATGCTGTTTTCACATCAATGTGTTTGACTTGCATGCCTTTTGAGACTGCAATGCTCAGAAGTGTTCTGATTGTCGTGTGTTTCACTACAGGTGCAAACACTTCATCAAAATCTTCTCCATATTTTTGAAGATATCCCTTTGCCACTAATCTGGCTTTATACCTTTCCACTTTTCCTTGTGCATTCCTTTTTAACTTGAATACCCATTTGCATCCTATAGCTTTCTTGCCAGGAGGTAATTCTGTAAGAATCCAAGTATTATTTTTATCCAATGCATCAATTTCTTCTTGTGCAGCTTTATGCCATTCAGCAGCTTCTTCTGCTGGCATTTTTTCAATCTCATCCCATGTTAAGGGCTCTTGAGCTTCTGCTGACTTTGTTAGGTAAGACAGTCTTGGGGGTGGAACACCTTTGTTTTCCCTGGATGAGCGTCTGACAACAGGTTGGTCTGACCTTTCCGCATCCTCTAAATCTGAGAGTTCTTCTCCAATTGATTCCCCTTCTCCAACTGTACTGTCTTCTTCAATGATCCTTTCTGTGTCTGCTTCCTCTGCCTGTTCCTCGTTAGATACAGGTGAGTTGCTTTCAGACATCTGCCTTGGTATGGCATTTATATACACTGGCATGTCTATTATGGTTCTAGTTTCATATTCTGGATGATAAGGCTCATCTGGGATAATCCAGCCTTTATCAACCCTTTTGTTTTCATCAAAATATGTAACATGTCTTATGCCAACAATGCCAGTTTTCAGATTCAAAATTCTATATCCTTTGTGTCCTGGAGTATAGCCAACTAAAATGCCCCTTTCTGTTGTGGAATCCAGCTTATGCCTTCTTTGCTTTGGTACATGAGCATATGCTGTACTTCCAAATGTTCTTATGTGTGACAGGTTTGGCTTCCTACCATGCCATGTCTCATGTGGTGTGCGCTCAGCGCCTTTAGTTGGCATTCTGTTTTGTAGGTACACTGCTGTGAGAATGGCTTCCCCCCATAGTCTTTTAGGGAGATTGCTATCTGACAGCATACATCTGGTCATTTCCACAATTGACCTAAATTTTCTCTCTGCAACAGAATTTTGCTCTGGTGTATAAGCTACTGTTGTGATATGCTGAATGCCTTCTTGTTCTAGAAATGTGCGCATGCTTTGTGAAGTGAACTCACCACCATTGTCGGTCTGAAGAACCTTTGGTTTTCTTTCAAATTTATTGTTCACCATGGCTACGTATTTCTTCAGCATGTCTGTGACTTGACTTTTTTCTTTCAGCAAATAGGCCACACAGTATCTAGAGAAATCATCCAAGAATATTAGCGCAAATCTGTTATTTCCCAATGATGGGATATTAAACGGTCCACATAAGTCACTGTGTATTAAGTCCAGCACTTTATTACTCCTATTTCCTGTGTATGCAGGAAATGAGGGTCTCACACCTTTTTGAGTAACACAGTCTATGCATTTCTCCATTTTACCAGCATCTGCACTTATCTGAATGCCGGTGGCCAGTTGCTTACTGTAAAGATCCTGGATCACCTTAGAATCACGATGTCCCAGGCGGCGATGCCAGATTTCCAGACTACATTTACCATCATTCTTCCTTACTTGCGCCATATGTGAGGCTTCACCTGAAATGCTCAGTTTATAAACATCATTATGCATAAAAGCTTCAGCATACACTTCATCATTTTTAGAGATTGTGCACTTACTGTTTTCAAAATGAATCACAAATCCCTTCTTATCTAATGTAGATACACTAAGCATATTGCAAACTGCTTGGGGAATATACAAGACATCACTTACAGGAATTTCTTTAACTTCATTAGACACTTTGCATTTTAAGAATCCAATACCTTTTGCTTGGATCTTAGCAGTCCCTGCGTTTGCAGTTTTAAGAATACCTTCCTCTGGACACATTTCCTGAAAGAAATCCTTACAATTGGTTAAATGGCATGTGCTCCCTGAATCCAAAATCCAAGTACTTTCATTTGAATTATTATTTACCATAGTCAAAGATTTTTCTGCCATTAGAAAGCCCTTGTGTTTATCTTTGTCCTTCATACATTTCCTGGTTTGAAAATTCTTTAGTTCCATTGGCTTAGGTGAGCTAGAGGGAGTGTTTTGTGTTTCCTTACACCATTTAGATACATGTCCCTCCTTTTCACATGAGTAGCAAATCAGCTTGCCCTTGGGTGGAGTTTTCCCATAGCTCCGCCTTCCTCTGTTCTTTGCCAAGAAATTTGTTTCATTTCTCTCTGACTTGCTTTGAGAACACATCTCCTCAGAATCATTTATTATGCATTCCTGCCTTAGTTTTGATGTTGCCTGTTCAAAAGATTGCCCTTCAATGGCCTCATTTACAGACCTAAAAACATCAAACTTCTTTGATAGTGAGGTAAAAAGAAATGCTCTTTTCAATGCATCACACATGGGAATTCCAGAAAGTTCTAGCTTTTGAAATGAAGACATAAGATGCATAATGTGATCATTACATTTACTTTTATCCCTTAATTTGGTTTCATTCAACTCTGCCAGCCAAATTGGTTGCTGCTTTGCATATGTAGTTGCATACATAGTTCTCAGTTTATATAAAATGTCCTTTGGTGTATCTTTTCCCTCCACTAATATGGCTTGTTTCTCTGAGAGAGCTTCCAAAAGCATGCACTTCACATAATAGTTTGCATTGTCCCATTCAGCCATATTTTCAGCTGTTCTGTCTTGGTCTAAGCATATATCTAATCTTTTTGCTCGAAGGAAACATATGAATCTTAATTCCCACTGCTGATAATTAAACTCAGTTAATCTAGGCACCTTGAGAGAATAGAACAATGGTGAATTTCTTCCCTCAGCCATTTTCTTAGCCTTCTGTCTGCTGTGTGGGGGGAGAGAGAGACAGACTGAATCTTTCCTTTAAAACTTAAGAGAAAAATGTGGCCTTTTTTTCTGCCTGGTAATATTTCTCTTCTTTTTCAATTCCTGGCCCTGGGCCCATAACCCTTTTGTTGGATTATTTGTAGTAAATAATTAGCAGATTTTAGTACACACAGCTTCAGCTTTAGAAATGTTAATTTCTTTCTTCATCTCTCTCTCATTCACCCCTGAATAATTCACTGCTGAGTCACTTTAAAGTTGAAGTAACAAAACATCTGTTTACTCACAGTTTGTAGTTAGATTATAATCAGACAGGCTTATATATACATATTACTATACATTTGTATTATCAGCTCCTTCCATGTGCTTAGATGGTAATGGATGCTCACACCACCATAGATCCTCTCAGGTTAGGAGAGATCATGAGCTCCATGTGCTCCATGTGCTGCATCTGCTGTGTCTAACCCCCACAGGAAGTTGCATAGCTGTGTGACCTCTCTAAGTAATTCACATCAGAGGTCACAGAGTAATCACAGAGAAATAATAGGTGACAGGCAATGCATGTAAAAATACAATTACATTCCAACAATTCTGAGTTAGGATTACCATATGTCTGGTTTTACCCGGACATGTCCTCTTTTAGAGGACAATGCGGGGCATCCGGGAGGGGTTTTGCCAACCTGCCCGTTTATCCGGGTTTGCGGATGGATGGGTGGGCAGGCCTCAGGGTGTCCTCCCCTCCTGTACCCTATTGTTGTGCTCTCTTCGGGGCAGGAAAGAGACCCCTTCTGGCTTTGACTGTCGCCTTTTCTTCCTGTTTGGCCACATCAGACACTGCCCTAGAGGATTTAAAATTTGCTCAGCAGCCTCATGTCTCAGTAGTTACTCATCTAAACATCTAAATAAATCTTTTGTTACCCATGTTCTCTTCTTAGCCTCTCACCACAATAATTTCATGGAAAAAAATAGTTCCATCAACAGAATGGAAGGTTAAACATTTTCTGTGTTTTTTTTTTCTTCTTTTTGCTTGCTTGTTGTCCGACAAAGCAAAGTTGCTTATCTGTATCAGGTGTTCTCTGAAGACAGTCATACAAACCCTATTTCCGTAACTTCTATTTGTTCTTAGCTAACAGAAGTGAGGCATGTTGCAGGAGGGTGGGAACTCCTGTAAGTGCCCAGAGAGATTGGTCTTCAATAATTTCCTAGAAAGTTCTGAAAACATCTGATGACAATAGCTCATTTCTGTGACTAATGGATTGCTTGGTTGGTCTGATCTTTCTAGTACAACTTAGGTTGGCATGACAACCTTTGCAGTTGTGGTAACTGCTGTGTAAGTGTTTCAGTTTGACTGTAATACATGCCCATACAGTTTAAGTATCTTGCTTTTTTATAGGTTTTTATAAAATTTTATGTACAATTGTTTTTTTTTAATTACAGATGATTTCATATGAAGGATCAGTGTTTTCGGTCACTACAACTAAGACTAGCTGTTCCTCCAATCCTATGAAAGAGTGTGTGCCAGATCGTGGGCAGGTTTTAAAGTCTGTGTTTGTGCAAAATGTTGGCTGGGCTTCTCAGGTAAGGCAAAAGGCAGGCCATGACCTCGTCCACTGCAAGCTAGGACACATTTTCTTCTTTGTTCTTCGTGAGAGAATCATTGAGTAACTAAGGCAGAAACAGTACATGATTTCAGAGCATTGGAAATTAGTGCTGTCTGATTCTGCTGAAAAGTTTTCGATTCAATTCATTCATATGAATTGATTTTTCAATTTGATTCAGTTCTTTAAGGCTACTGTCAATGGAAAATAAAATTCATTTTTCTACCTTTGTTGTCTGGTCTTTTAATTTTTGTAATTGTATCTATGGTTTCCACTTTCCTCTGTCTTCTTTTAACTCTTTTGCCAGGGTCTCCTGGTCCATTTGGCATTTCTTCTCCTGTTTATGTCCATCATTCAGCTCCCCTCTGTGTCCCTGCCCCTATCTTCCTGCCATATTGCGCATCTCCTCTCTCCGTACCTTTATTCTTGCCCTGTCCAGCAACACCCTCTGTGTTCCTATCCCCCCTCCCCATGTCCAGCATTGTATCTCTATTTCCCTATCCCTCCTCATGTTCAGTTTCTCCCCTTGTCCCTCCTGACCTCCCTCCCCCTGCCCCAGTATCTCCTTTCCTTCTCTCTTATCCTCCCCTTCCCTCTTCCATCCAGTGTCTGCCCTCTTTTTCTCTCTCCCTTCCATCCAGTGAATATAGAAATAATTAGGGATTCTGAAAATTCCTGCAAGACTAGCAGTTGGCGGTAAAGAAGCTGCAGATTCTAGTGATTTGACCGGTATAAAAGGTGGTCCAGATCCTGTCACTATTTCTCTACATCCAGCAGATGCAGGTGGTCCAAAATGTGGCAGCGTGATTGATAGCTGGTGTTTGGTAAATTTTCTCATGTATTGCCATTTTTGAAGAACTACCCAATCAATACAATATAAGGTTTTGACACTTATTCATCAAAATGCTGCCCCCCCCCTTTTTTTTATTTTGAAAAGTTTTGAAGGTATACCACCCAAAAAGAGCTTTAAGATTGGAAACTGCCATGCAGTTCTTGCTGGATTTCCTTGTGCAGACACGTGTGCACTTCATCATTTGTTGTTACTGGTATGCAATTGTGGAATGCGCTCACAAGACATCTACTGTTAAGTAATAATGCAATTCCATTTCGGAAGCAGCTTAAAACGCAGCTGTTTGTAGCAGCCTTTATTGACTGCTGGGTGTCAGACTTCCTATTTGACTAAAGGTCAGCTAGCTGTTGATGAAATTTGATTATATGTTTGATATTGTGATTTTTATTATGCATGTATTTTTGAAAACCACTTAGATGATTGAATGGTATATAAACTTTAAAATAAATATTCATTTTATTTATTTAAAAAATGAATGTTTGTTTATGGTGCAGGTCAGGCTGATGCAGCAGGATTTTTGAGGTCATGAAACAAACTCCACTGAACCCATGCTGCAGCCTGTGTCCACGGGATGTCAGGCTTGCATGAGGGGCCTGTGCTTGCTTTAGGGCCACAGTTCTGTCAGGCACTCGGAGTACCTTTAGGCTATTTCTGGGCTCCAGGCCCTTGTCCTGTATGGGGCCACCTGGTCTCAAGGAGTAGGGGTCTCAAGATCTGGTTGGAGCCCAGTATCCCCTTATGCTTGGAGTAGGTGTCCCCTGGTTGAGGGTCCAGAGCCTGCTCAGCTAGTTCATCCCTCATCCTCTATAAAAGAGCATTGGGGGGGGGGGGGGGGGAGAGCTGGCTGATGGGGACTTTTCCCTGGGGTTCTCCTTGCCAGAGTTAGAATTGTCCCAGAGGAAGGGTATGATTCCCCAGTAGTTTGTTTCATCAGGAGGAGCTATTGATCGTCATCTCCTTCGTGTTTCCACAACTTTGCGGTAGTACTAGTATGCACAGACAATCAGGTGGCCATGTATTACCTGAACAAGCAGGGAGGAACCGGATCATACCTCCTCTGTCAGCAAGCAATCCAGATATGGATATGAGTGACTTTCAAAACATTTTCAGAGCTGTTTACTTAGATGGAAAGAAGAATGCCCTGGCAGACAAGCTCAGCAGAATCCTTCAACCTCATGAGTGTCTCTGTGCTTCAGTCATCTGCCAGATATTTCAGAGGTGGGAACACCAAAGATAGACCTGTTGCTTCTCCTCACAACAAAAACTTCCCCAATTTATTTATTTCATTTATTGCATTTGTATCCTGCATTTTCACACCTATTGGTAGGTTCAGTGTGGCTTACATGTATCAGTGGGGCAGTTACAAGGTATCAAGTGAGGTTAACAGTTCGATAGGGACAGAGAGAGTTTATAGAGGTCTATCGCGGAGGTATTGAGCCAGGTTAAGACTTTAGGAGATTCAATGTGGTTTACATGCTTCATTGTTAGAGAGTTACAGAGTTGATTAAGGTCATAACATAGTCGACTCTATGCTGACTCTATGCTCCCAATCACTGAGGGAAGGATCTTTCTCTGTGCTTTTCCCCCATTGCCCCTAATTGGGAAAATTCTTCTCGAATTCCATCAAGACCAAGGAACCATGTTTCTAATTGCTGCTTACTGGCCTAGACAAATTTGAGTTCCTCTACTCCTAGAGTTGTCATCCAAGGGACCATTCAGGTTGGAGCCTTTCCCAACCCTCAGAACGAAGGATCTCTTCTTCATCCAAACCCTCATCCTCTATCCCTAATGTCATGGTACCTGATGATATAGAATTGCATTCTTTAAACGTTCCCCGTGCAGTATCTCAGATACTTTCTTGCTTCCAAGAAACCCTCCACAAGAAAATGTTACCACCTAAAATGGAAAAGATTTTCCTTCTGGTGTTCCTCTAAGTTGCTCAACCTTATCTCATTCACTCAACCTATTCTAATGGAATGCTTGCTCCATCTATCCAATTCTGACCTGAAGCCTAACTTCAGTAAGAATACATTTGAGTGCCATCAGTGCTAAACTTGATAATAGACCAGTTTCAGTTCATCCCTTGACCACTAGATTCATGAAAACTTTTTATCGCACTAAACCTCCCATCAAATTGTGGTATGGGATCTCAACGTTGTTCTCACCTCTCTCATGAAACCTCCATTCAAATCACTGCGTTCTTGTTCTCTAAAATTCCTAACTTATAAAGTATTGTTCCTGATAGCTCGTCTGCTAGAAGAATAAGTGAGCTTCAAGCCCTTACATAGTAACATAGTAGATGACGGCAGAGAAAGACCTGCATGGCCCATCCAGTCTGCCCAACAAGATAAACTCATATGTGCTACCTTTTGTGTATACCTGACCTTGATTAGTATCTGCCATCCTCACGGCACAGACTGTAGAAGTCTGCCCAGCAGTAGCCCCGCCCCCTACCACCGGCTCTTGCCACCCAATCTCCGCTAAACTTCTGAGGATCCCTTCCTTCTGAATAGGATTCCTTTGTTTATCCCACGCATTTTTGAATTCCGTTACCGTTTTCATCACCACCTCCCGTGGTAGGCCATTCCAAGCATCCACCACTCTCTCAGTGAAAAAGTACTTCCTGACATTTTTCTTGAGTCTGCCCCCCTTCAATCTCATTTCATATCCTCGAAGGGGGTCCCATTTCAAAAATGAAAATCTCAAGCGTCTGGAAATGAATGAAAGTTCCCCCCCCCCGCCTTCTTTTAATAGTGTTGACATGTCACATATACCTCTGATGACATTCTGAGGAAGGGTTTCTCTCTGGTTTCCTGGGGAAGCCACAGCTAACTCTTAAGAGAAAAACATTGCTATTTTTAAAAGGCCATTTCTAGGAGCTGTCTGGTGTTTCAGAAACAGAGGTGCTTTTATGCCAGTTGTCTTCCAGCCTCTTTAATGATTTTTGATTGAGGATGTTATTACTTTGCTCTGCACTCAAATACTGAGGGTACTGATTGCTTGTGACTTTTTAGCAATAAGTGTTATCACCATTGAAATTCATAACATACCATTTCATTGTATTTACAGTAATTCTACTCTAATTCTTTTCTAAATAAGCTTTGTAGTGACAAAACTAGGTTGAAAATCAGGAGAGACTGCTTTTTAATTATAGCCATATACTTTGAAAGGCTCATGCTTTTCATGAAAAAGCTCATTCTACCTGTGTTTTGTCTTTGACAGCTGAGCACTGGTGCAGTGTGGGTCCAGTTTAATGATGGCTCACAACTCGTGGTGCAAGCAGGGGTCTCATCCATCATTTACACATCTCCCAGTGGCCAGACAACCAGGTGAGTTTCCATAACTGAACATGGACGAGGGGTCCTCCCCAGTCAATAAGCAGTCCATTCATAGTAAAGAGAACGTAAAGTTTCATCTCTCATATACATTGAGGTTTATAAGAATCTTGTAGATATGTTGAGGATATAGGTTTTTTATAGTTGTCAGATTGTTCAGGTCTCTTTGAGGCAGAGTATAATGCTGGGATGATAATATCCTGCAGAATTATGAGACTTAGCATGGGATAAACATAAAGGAATCCTGTGCAGAAGGAAGGGATCCTCAGGAGCTTAGCCTAGAATGGGTGGCAGAGCTAGTGGTTGGGAGGTGGGGCTAGTGCTGGGCAGATTTATATGGTCTGTGCCGGGGTTGGGAGGCGGGACTAGTGCTGGGCAGACTTATATGGTCTGTGCCGGGGCTGGTGGTTGGGCGGCAGGGATAGTGCTGGGCAGACATACGGTCTGTGCCAGAGCTGGTGGTGGGAGGCGGGACTGGTAGTTGGGAGGCGGGGATAGTACTGGGCAGACTTATACGGTCTGTGCCAGAGCTGGTGGTGGGAGGCAGGGTTGGTGGTTGGGAGGCGAGGATAGTGCTGGGCAGACTTATACGGTCTGTGCCGGGGCTGGTGGTGGGAG